>NC_138029.1:10460517-11060517 GCF_964106645.2 Podarcis pityusensis
TCCTTTTCCTTCCTCCCCGACAACAAACACTCTGTGAGGTGAGTGAGGCTGAGAGACTTCAGAGAAGTGTGGCTAGCCCAAGGTCACCCAGCAGCTGCATGTGGAGGAGCGGGGACGCAAACCCAGTTCACCAGATTGCGAGTCCACCGCTCTTAACCACTACACCATGCTGGCATCTAGCTCAGAGATGTCCACACTGATTGACAGTGTCTCCCCAGGGCTTCCAAGGCAGGGGTCTCTCTGATCCCTGGTGATGCCAGGTGTTATGTACTGAGCTGAATCCTAGAACAATAGGATTCAGAATGCAGCAGTCTGATTGGTCCGCAGGAGCCACCCTATCCAGCTCCAGGTGGAAGTGAATCCGCAACCTGATTGGCCTGCAGGAGCAACCAGTCAGGCTTCTGGAGGAGGTGAATCCGCAACCTGATTGGCCTACAGGAGCAGCCCAGAATTAGCCTATCTCGCGGGGCCCATTGTGTAAATAATGTATATATAGCTAGATGTTTTGGGGAAAGTTTCATTCATTGCTACTATGAGCTGAATAAAGAGCATGAAATTCACACTCGACTCCGAATATATTTCACTGGCAATGAAGGTGGGATTCTGCTGAGCTGACTGCCATGCACAGCACCACTGCCTGCCGCACCGCTACATCGCACCGTGTATCCAGGCTTCAGCTCCGGGACACAAGGAACTCAGAATGGCAACTGACAGCAGCTTCTCACCGTTCAACCCAGCATATTCCACCGGGGATCGCGTCTGTATGCATAGCAGATGTTCTACCTTTTTGGAATGTTCTTCCATTGTCACAGCTGTACTGTTCTCCCCAAACTGTATCAGTGTACAAAGAAAATGCACGAAGCTTTTGGACCCAACACTATGCAGAGGCATTCAGTAGAAACAGGTGGAAACTTGAAGTACAACCAGTTCCAGGGGAAGTTGTTGTTCTAGGAGCATCCCTCTTTTTGTTCTTTTTAAATTTGATCTGCCTTTCTAACACCTCTGGTGTTTGGGTCATCTAAGTGACTTGTGAGAGGGGACTCTTTCTGAACATAGCAAGCAGCCTGAAGTGAAACCGAGTCCTGGATAACAATTCTGACAGTGATCTGATAGTCCCTTCAATCACAATGCTTGTTCTCCTCCCTTAAGAGTTATCTCAGGTAGTTGCTAAGGCACAGCTTCTTGTAACTTTCTTCTTCCTCCTGCTTCTGCTAGTGTCCTGCTTGCTCAAGATAACCTTCCAGTTTAACCAAGGATATTTGAGAACTGGAACTGAATTGTCCTCTTGGGGGACACAATGTTTTGTTTGGGCAGGCTTGGGAAATTCTGTCCCGCTTTTGATCGTTATCAAATTTGGCTTCATTAGGAAGCATTCCTTGTCTTGTGTCTGAGTCATTGGATTTAAGAGCAGACAGTCGGCTAGTTGCTGGGCATTTAAGGAGGCAGCAAAAACTGTAGCACGCAGGCTGGTAAATCTTTCAGGCAACAGAAAAGGGATATCAATAGCAGCTATCAATAGCAGCAGTCAATCAAAACTCTGGACAAATGGTTTACTACACTTCTATACTGATCAATAACTGATTTTTTGGGACAGTATACCTTAATCAAGGCTAAAACCATAAAGAAGAGCAGTACGTAAAATCTAAAATGGAACAAAAACAGCACAATACAAGACAAGAATAAAGCCAGCAATGGAGGATCACGGTAGTTTACAAGCAATGCCAAAACAATTTCTGAAAAGTATAGGAGAATAAAAAGGGCAGGCAGAGGGTTTTCTTGGAATGGCTCCCATCAGATGCCAAGGAGACAAATAACTGTACAACCTTTAGAAGACACCTGAAGGCAGACCTGTTTAGGGAAGTTTTTAATGTTTTATTATGTTTTCATATGTGATGGAAGCTGCTCAGAGTGGCTGGGACAACCCAGTCAGATGGGTGGGGTAGAGATAAAAAAATAATCATCATCACTTGGTGCCAAAAAGACCACAGTTTAGCTGCCAGACAAGCCTCTTTATGGAAGGCATTCCACAATTATATTCTGTGAACCACCCTGAGATCTTATGATGAAGGGTGGTATTGAAACCTAAATAGTAATAATAATAAAATTAAAGGTAAAGTACTCCTGGATGGTTAAGTCCAGTCAAAGGCGACCATAGGGTTGTAGTGCTCATCTCCCTTCACGCAGAGGGAGCCAGCGTTTGTCCACAGACAGCTTTCCGGGTCATGTGGCCAGCAGGACTAAACCACTTTTGGCACAACAGAGCACTGTGACGGAAACCAGAGCTCACGGAAATGCCGTTCACGTTCCTGCCGCAGCAGTACCTATTTATCTACTTGCACTGGTGTGCTTTCGAACTGCTAGGTTAGCAGAAGCTGGGACAGAGCAACTGGAGCTCACTCCATCATGGGGATTCGAACCGCCAACCTTCCGATCGGCAAGCCCCAGAGGCTCGGAGGTTTAGATCACAGCGATGAAGGGTGGCATCTAAACCTTAAATAGTAATAGTAATAATATTTTAAAAATAAAATAAATAATACATTAGACAACACCACAGAAAAGTCTCCCCCTTTAGTCGCTGGCTGTCATTTGGTGAGGAGAGCCTTGGAAGATAACCTCAAGAGTTCAGACAGGTATATGTGGGGCAAGAGACTTGCTCCTCCAGGTAACCTGGCCTCAAGCCATTAAGGGCTTTAAAGGTTAAAACCAGCACTTTGAATTCCCTGAGCTGAGGCATCAGAGCAACCGGGAAGCCCTGGCAGCCGAGAGGAGGAGTCAGTTGCATGCCAGGCCTCCCTGTACAGCAGGACACCTGGCGCTGGAGGCTGGTTTGCAAACAAAAGCTTCAAGAACACCTTGCTATATTGTGCGGCTCTTTCTCTCCCCTCCCCACCCCCCACCTTGCTGACCTATTTGGCCTTCTGCAAATTTGAGCCCAGCTTGAAACCGAGCAAAGGGCCTAATATATTTTTGCGGCTTAGTTGGGGATTCTTGTTAATTTGCAGAGGGGTGTTCGAAATGTGACCAGAAGAGTAATAGGGTGAGAGACTTAAATCCCAATATAGCCGCTAATCCTGCTTAATACGCTAAAGCTCTGCAGACCTGCTCCACTTTGCGGTTAGTCTCGAACCGTGCTTGGTAGGATACGGAAGGAACACGCCGCGGAGATGCAGCGTTGGCAGGTATCGCATCCGAGTTCCTTGTTTGGAAAAGCGAGGAGGGGGGCTAGCCTGCTGTCTGCCGCTAAATAAGTAAAAGGCTTGGCTTGGCTGGGGCGTTCCGTACGCGGCGCTTTACAGTTTGAATGCATAGCATACGGCGAACGCAAGTTCGGACAAGTATCCCTGAAAGCGTGTGGCCGAATCTGATAAAATATATAAAAAATAAAAATTCCAATTTCCTGCCGGTGTGGTGAGGAAGACACTTGCTGGAGTGCTGCAGGCAAAGGCGTGTTAAGGTGGCCAGGCTGAGACATAATCCTCCTGTTTCTCAAAGTGCCTGCTAATTGGTCCCCTGGAACAGATGGAGAAATTCTGCCGCATTTGGCAATAGCCATTTCATAGAATGGCATCCTTCCTGAAGCCCTTCCTTGATTCCACTTGCCGGTAGCCGTAGGTGGATTTCTGTTCCCAGGTTTGCTTTGAGCAGAATTTCCCGAGACAAAAGGGCTAGGTCCTAACTCTTCCATTAGTCAGGCTCCCTTTCTTCCATATAAGGCCATCCTGTTTTATCATTTCCTGCTTCAGCTCCCTTTTCTTTCCCTCTTCCTCCTCCCTCTCTCCCTTCCTCACCCTGGATGCAAGCTTTCTCCATGTGGCACAAGTTGCAACTGTTCACAGCTGTCTGAAACAGCAGAGAGGGCTCAAGGTCGGCGCTTTCGACTTCCTTTCTTTGGGGAGAGGAGGGAGCGGAAAAGCAGCCAAGCTGTTCTTGGCTTTTTGTTTTGTTTTGTTCCTTTAAGAAATAATAATCCTGGGACCTTTAAGTAACCGGCATTAACTTCTTGCTTGCTTCTTGTTGTCGTTTCTTCTCCTCAGAACACGGAAAACCTCCCCCCTCATTTCAAAAGGGGGACCCTCAGCGTCCTGAAGAAAAAGTGGGAGAACCCGCCGCTGGGGACAGAGGCTCGGAAGGAAGCTCTCCGAAGCAGCTTCGCTGAGGTTAGGCAGAAGTCTGTCAGCCCCGGTGGTGGAATTGAAGGCAGCGCCGCTTCCCTAGCTGAAACTGACAAAGGCCCGGGGATTGGTCCCGGCTTGCGGCTCCGTTCCTCTTCCGGAGTGATTGGCCGGTTCAGATATCCCAGTGTTGACAGCGAGGAGGCGAAAGCCCATTCGCCCGAGAGTGGGAAAATGGAAAATTGCCTTAGAGAATCCAGACCAGAAGTAGGAAAGCCTGAGGCCAATGAAAACCCAGATTCTTCAGGGAAAATAGAGAAATGTAGCGTTCCTCTGAGCAGGCTAAAGATGATGTTTGAGAGGGGGGATGCGAGCCAGACAAAGGTAAGGAACTGAATTGCTCCAGCTCCCCTTGGCTGTTTTGGTTTTTTTTTTCCTGGGGGGGAAACAAGGGGGTGGCTCTCAAAAGACTTGCCCGCTGTGCAAGTGGTGATCTTATTCTTCCTGTGGTAAAACGCATCTCATGGCTAGCTGGAGAAGCGCTAATATAACTCAGTGCCCAAGGGAGATGAATGCACACTGCAGAATGCAATTTTCCCACATGCCACACACACACACACACACACACACACACACACACTGCTGGAACAGGAAATTGAATGAACAAGCATGCTGGCTCCAGCCAAGCCCCAAAGATAACTGTGACGGGCACGTCTTACAATTTTTTTAAAAAGAAGTTTGTGTGTGATTGCAATTGCAAGCCGATGCTTTCTGCAGCTGTGACAGACACAGACTGAAGAGAGCCGGTTTCATATGGGAGATAAGCTTCTGCTGTCCTTTCCAATGTGTGCATGTCAGCAAATGTTTCTTGTCTGCTAAAAAAAGGGGGGGGGAATTATCACAGGAAAAATGCGTGAACATAGGCTGAGAGTGCCTGCTTTTGCTAGTTTTGACTTGCAAATTTCACAGGCCTTGCATTTTCCTACAACTGCTCATGAAATCTGATCCTGCATGTGGACTGCAGACTGTGTCCCCCCCGGGAAAATTGCGTAACTAGAAAATGAGTTGCATATGCCAATGGCTTCAAACACAGTCTGGTTGACTTTTTCCAGTTTTCTCATGGTTTCCTTCACTTTCGTCCCTTTGCATATGTGCCGAGTTCTTGCTAGAATATAAACAGGTATGGCTGAGACCTTTAAATAGCTGGAGGCTTAGGAAAGCCCAAATAGCTTTCAGTCGAGGTAAATTTAATAAAATTAGTATTTAAAATTGTTTCGGGAAGGAATGGTTTGCTTTATCTCAGTTGTAACTGATTTTAATTTGCTGACTGAGCTGTTCAATGAGTTCTGAAAATGATGTTCACTGGAGAAACCGCAGGGTGTGACTCTGTAGATCTCTTCCAAGAAACTGACACCAGCTCTCTGGAGAATAATAACTGCGTTGCCCTGAGCATAACAAAAGGAACTGTTTCTAAGAGATTGGACCACTTAGTCTAAGTGTTGTTATTGTCGATATCAGGAAATAATAAAAGTAGATTATGGCCTGTTCACATTAAACCATGGTTTGTTTTAAATTATGGTTTAATGTGAATGCTTTTTCCTCAGTTCCTGCTTTTCCACAAATGAAAGAAGCCAGTTTTTGGCTTTGCATGCTGTCTGAACCCTAGTCTGAACCTATTTGTTTCCTGCAAATAAAAGCACAGGCAGTAGCCAGGGTTTGTTCTTGGCTGACCATGGTTTGCTCTTGCGGTTCCTTTGGAGGTTTGGGCAACATGACAAGCGAAACTTGTTTAGTCAGCATTGGAGCAGTGGAAGGAACACAACAAGATTGTCTGAGCAGTGTGTACTTCCAACTACAGTGGTACCTTGGGTTACATATGCTTCAGGTTACATACGCTTCAGGTTACCGACTCCGCTAACCCAGAAATAGTACCTCAGGTTAAGAACTTTGCTTCAGGATGAGAACAGAAATCGTGCTCCGGTGGCATGGCTGCAGCAGGAGGCCCCATTAGCTAAAGTGGTGCTTCAAGTTAAGAACAGTTTCAGGTTAAGAACGGACCTCCAGAACAAATTAAGTACTTAACCTGAAGTACCACTCTATAGTTTATCGTGAACTATGGTTTAGCTTAATACGTGAACCAGACCAGCTTGTACCATTCTGGTGCACGTACGAACCTTCACATTGTACAAAATATTTTAGTGTTGTGTTTCCTAGAATTCTAAACAGAAACTGACTGAATGAGAGGTCATTTTACTGCTCCTAGTGAGCGATCAAGTTTTCCCCATAACATGGCAGCTTAGCTGTCTAGGAATATTCTTGAAGCAAGCCAGATAATTTGGGCTGCCACAGCAATTCCAGAGAGACAGAGTGCATACGTTGCGAGCTATATCCTCCAGTTTGAGTGCACATTTATTACCGTCCCAGTTTGCCGAATGGAAAGAAAGGGAAGGCCTTTTTTCTTCAGCTAACCAACACGGTTATAAATTATTTGCATTTGAGTTGTTGTGCTCGGATAGTCACGCAACACTAGGTGATCCTACTAGGGTGGGAAATGTCTCTGGAGCAGCTGCAACCACTAGATTGTGAGGTACACAGACTTTTTTTGGTAAACTGATAGCATCATCATCTGCACTTTGTTCAGGCATACTTACACCCATGCCGTTCAGGAGTTGCAGCCCAAGTACAGTGGTACCTCAGGTTACATACGCTTCAGGTTACATACGCTTCAGGTTACATACGCTTCAGGTTACAGACTCCTCTAACGCAGAAATAGTGCTTCAGGTTAAGAACTTTGCTTCAGGATGAGAACAGAAATCGTGCTGTGGCGACGCGGCAGCAGCAGGAGGCCCCATTAGCTAAAGCGGTGCTTCAGGTTAAGAACAGTTTCAGGTTAAGAACAGACCTCCGGAACGAATTACGTACTTAACCCGAGGTACCACTATATTTGAAACCTCTTTCTTCCCTCCCTCTTCGTCCTTAAGATCTTCCAAGGATGGCTACCGAAAATGCAGAAAGGCCTGGTATTTAAGAAGGCAATGGGGCCTTCTGCTCTGAGCAAGGATTGCTTAGGAAAGATTTTCAAGCGCCAAGACTTGTGTGCATGTGATGTTCGCATCCGCGTGCCATAAAAGAGCATCACTGTGGGAAGAAGGTAATGGAAGGGCGTTCAAGTCCAGGCAATGAGTGCCTCATTCCTTGGGCTTTGGGAGTTGGCCGAAATCCATTTTGGCTTGCTTGAGTCATGGAGTGGACATATCCTCTGGGATGATGAAGCAAGAGGTGCAGTAGGGGCTGCCAGCTATGATTTATCTTTCCAGGGACTGACTGACTGACTGCAGGGACTTCAGCCAGTGAGCTGAGGTTGGATAGCTGTCAAAGAGTATAGAATGAGGTGCAAGAGATCCTGAACAGTGATTAGAAAACCGCTGAAGGACTCTGTGTAACTTGGAGCACTTGAGAGCGGAAAGTTAGGGAAAATGGCTTATTAAACTTCTTTTTAAAAATTTAAAAAATCCTGGTTTGTAGGAGCCTGCCCATTTTCAGATGAAATCAGTTTTTCTCTAAAACAAAGCCCCACATTACAACATTTCCAGTTGGTTAAATTAACCACAGGCAGGAATGCAATCTTAATTGTTTGAATATTAAGAAACACATTTAGAGAGGAGGAAATTAGATCAGACAGAACCTTAAAACGCAATTGTGTGTATTCTGAGTTAGAAGCATCGCTGTTGGGTGAGCGGGTAGTCACTAGTTTTGTTGAGTTGGAATATAATTGTTGAGTAACAAATGTAACTTCTATATGGGGAAAAGAGAATAAAATATTATTACCAAACTTTTTTTGTTTGAATCCACCTGGGTTCATGGGCGTGGCCAAGGGGGGCAGAGGGGAGACTGCCCCCACATCAAGTAAATAAATAAAAATACCTAACTGACCAATTGTGTCGCAGATAGCTCTGTTCTGCCCCCCCCCCCATAAATAGCGCCCCAATGTAAATCCTGGCTATGCCCATGCCTGGGTTCCAGTCACTAGCAGAAAGCCCTGGTTTTCTGCAAAAGAAATGCTACTAACTTGCCAATTCATGAGGATTCTCTGAGCATGTACCATGTGTGAGATAGGCAAAGAGGTGATACCTCATTAGAAGTAGACTTTATTTTTGTCAAGATGCTGGGAACTCCGGAAGAGGACATACTGTAATTCCCACTCCTGATGTGCCCAAGTAGTTTTCCTGGAGCTGGTGCAAGTGCATTGCAAGAGACTTTTTTCACTTGATGATGGGAAACTTGAGTCGCCAATCTAACGTTATGCCTGGAAGGACGCAAGTCTCTGAAGACTGTGGCCAATGATTCTGTCCTTCAGGCTTCTTAATTAGAAATCGACCCCTAAAACAATTGAGACCCCATTACTGTATGAAAGCGCCACACCCTTTGATTAATTATTCCTGCCTTCCATCAGGATTTGTAAAATGAAACACTCACCAGCACCTTTAAAAAAACCTGATCTGGTTCTTCCTTATGATGCAGAGTACCAAAGAAAACACTTTTAAATACTTCAAGGGATTCGTCTGTTCGGAACAGAGAAATGGTCTTGAATCAGGCATAGGCAAACTCTGGCTCTCCAGATGTTTGGGACTACAATTCCCACCATCCCTATCTAACAGGACCAGTGGTCAGGGATGATGGGAATTGTAGTCCCAAATATCTGGAGGGCCGGAGTTTGCCTATGCCTGCTCTTGATCTCTCTCTAGATCTCTCTCTGATGTTAAAACTGCTTGTGCCTTGAGGTTGATTGATCTTGGCTTTTGCACTTCATCTAAAAAGAGGGCTGTTGAATCACAGAATTGTAGAGATGGAAGGAACCACGAGGGTCTTTTGCCCAACACAGGGCTCGAACCCACAACCCTGAGATTTAAGAGCAGGGGTCAGCAAACTTTTTCAGCAGGGGACCGGTCCAGTGTCCCTCAGACCTTGTGGGGGGCCGGACCATATTTTGAAAAAAAATATGAACGAATTCCTATGCCCCACAAATACAGTCATACCTCATGTTACGTTTGCTTCATGTTACGTTCTTTCAGGTTACGTCCCGCGGTGACCCGGAAGTACCGGAAAGGGTTACTTCCGGGTTTCACCGCTCATGCATGCACACAAGTGCCAGATTGCGCCACACACCTGCGCAGATACGGCGCTTCAGGTTGCGCTCTTTTCATGTTGCGAACGAGCCTCCGGAACGGATCCCGTTCGCAACCAGAGATGCCACTGTAACCCCAGAGACGCATTTTAAACAAAAGCACACGTTCTTCTCATGTAAAAACACCAGGCAGGCCCCACAAACAACCCAGAGATGCATTTTAAATAAAAGGACACATTCTACTCATGTAAAAACACGCTGATTCCCGGACCATCCATGGGCCGGATTGAGAAGGCGACTGGGCCGCATCTGGCCCCTGGGCCTTAGGTTGCCTACCCATGTTTAAGAGTCTCATGCACTGCCAACATGTTCTTCCAAGGCACTACTTGAGTCCTGCTTATGGGCTACCCAAAACTATCTGACTGGCCGCTGTGAGAGCAGGGTGTTGGACTTAGACGGGCCTTTGGTGTGATCCAGCTCTTACATTCTTAATAACTTTTAGTGTAATGAACTCTTAAGTCTACTGAACCTGGGAGGTCTCATAAAGTGGGGAGGCGTGACTGTGACTACTCAGACTCTACACAGGGATGGATGATAGGCTGTTTCAGGGAGGGATGCCCCCTTTCTGGCCATGCTTCTGTAAGTTTAGTAGCTGAGTGAAGGATAGAAACCCACCTACGTAACTTTTCCTGACCGAGGTGGCTTTTCCTGCATCAACAGGGCTTTAGACCAGGAGATCTTTCAATAGCACTTGCAACTTTTAAAATTCTGCACATGCATATGTGCATTTTTGCATGTACAGTGGTACCTCGGGTTACATACGCTTCAGGTTACAGACGCTTCATGTTACAGACTCCACTAACCCAGAAATATTACCTCGGGTTAAGAACTTTGCTTTAGGATGAGAACAGAAATCGTGCTCCAGCGGCGCGGTGGCAGCCGGAGGCCCCATTAGCTAAAGTGGTGCTTCAGGTTAAGAACAGTTTCAGGTTAAGAACAGACCTCCGGAACGAATTAAGTACTTAACCCGAGGTACCACTGTAGGTTTGTGCACAATTCTGCGTATAATTTGTTGGGCTTTAAAAAACACACAACCCTGAGTGTTTCAGACATAAATGGGCACTCGTTTCAAGAGGTCGTCTGATTCGAGCAAAGTTTGATAGGGTCAGAACTGCCAAATTATGTGCATAAATCCCCTTAAAACTGGTTCCTCCTGCATCCTTAGTTAAGCACCCACCCCAGTTGTTCTTGCTTTCCCCATGACAGGTTTCTTAAGTTTGCCTTCTTCTAACAAAAGAAATCAGAAACTCCTGTCTGCTAGTTTCTGCTTGCACAATGGGACATCTTTTCCCCTCCCCTACAGCCCACGGTAGGCTCTCAAAATCTGCTCCAGACCGTTGGAAGAGTCCCAGGAGCAGATTTTGGGGATGTGCAGCGAAAGAATAGGAAGGGGAAGCCTAGTTGTGTGAGGGGAAGGAACTCTACCTGTGCGGTGTTGCATACAGTCGATGAAACCCGGTTAGTTATCTAGTTTGGCCCTCGAACATTCAGTTGGATTTAACTTTCTAGTCAGAACCCCAGGTCCTGCTGTCTTCCCTTGTCTCCTTTTTGAAGGGAGCGGGTGGCGCTGTGGTCTAAACCACAGAGCCTCTTGAGCTTGCTGATCGGAAGGTCGGCGGTTCGAATCCATGCGACGGGGGTGAGCTCCCGTTGCTCTGTCCCAGCTCCTGCCAACCTAGCAGTTCGAAAGCACAGTGCAAGTAGATAAATAGGTACCACTGTGGTGGGAAGGTAAACAGCGTTTCTGTGCGCCCTGGTTTCCGTCATGGTGTTCCATTGCGCCAGAAGTGGTTAGTCATGACCCAGAAAGCTGTCTGTGGACAAACACTGGCTCCCTCGGCCTGAAAAGCAAGATGAGCACCGCACCCCATACTGTAATTGCCTTTGACTGGACTTAACCATCCAGGGGTCTTTTACCTTATTATAGCCTTGGTGACTATTTGATCCCAACCTGGTTTATCTGGGAGCAAGCCCCACTTACTCCAACGAGATTTACTTCTGAGTAGACAGAGGTTAGAATTGCTTTGCAAATGGACATTTTGATGCTCTAGCAATTTGGTTCAACTGAATGAAGTGTTTTTTCCCCTTTCTGTTCTAAACTTCCTGTTAAGAAGTTTCCATTCCATGGAAAGTAGAAATTGCTAGGTTGCCGTGAACTTTATTATATGTGGCCGTTACAAGCAGGCGTGTATTATTTCCCTTGCCAGCTTTCGCAGGCTGCTCATGCCCCAAAGCAACTACGTTTTGAATTTTTTTGTATTTTAATTACGATACCTCCATTGAAATCATGACTCCAGCTTCTTCCTGATGCTGGGATTTCCTGGAACTTGAACGCTGACCTAAAGTTCTGTTGACACAAACTATTCATGTTAAGTGTTTGGGAAAATCCTCACCAAAACGAATTCCTGTCTGCTTACGGCAAGCTGGGGGTTGGGGAGAGAAGACGCGGGTTAAGTTGCTCCAAATAAACTTGAGCAACCTCTCGCTTTCATTTGAAAGCCTCTACATTTAACAAGCGTTTTAGCTGATCTGCTTTCTAGCCAGCTGCAAATTGTTTAATGTTGATGTATGCTGCTAAATTGTAAAATGCATTTTCTCAAGCTTTGAGTTACCACCCACTGGTAAAAGGAAATACCATCTTTAATCCCCCCGGCTCAATATTCCTATTAAAGTAATAATCCAAAACCCAAAATTGCTTCCAAAATTTTTGTGCCTTTGACTTGCAGCCCCCACTTCAAGCTTCAGCTTGAAGCTTTTTCTGGTTTTGAAAGCAGCCCAAATTAGGGCTGGGTGATATCTGGTTTTGAATATTGCGAGATACCACCCAGCTAAATATTGCAATATACCGATATATCACAATGTCCGAAATAAGGATGGAGCTATGCAGAGACATTGGCTGGCTTCACAGTTTTCCCCACATTGTGATTTTTGCATAGGTCAAAAATTATGAAACCAATATCATGAAAATGGACTTGAAACCGGTTTTGGACAATATATCGCCTAGCCCTAACACACATCATGGTTTGAAATATATTTCCAGGTCAAAAACTATGAAACCAAATTGCTATATGGACTTCAAACTGGGTTTTGATGATATATCGATACATTGCTCAGCCCTAGCCCTAGACCAAGGTACCTAAGCAATTACTTCTTCTGGATATGCAGTTTGACAGAGTCCTCTGGCACTTCTTAAAGACTTCCTGTCACATGATATTCCGTAAATAGGAGTCTCTTTCTTTAGATGTGGAGAAAACAGCAGTGGGGAGCGTATGTCCATATACAGTGGCACCTTGGTTCTCGAACTTAATCTGTTTCAGGAGTCCGACTCCCGAAACCGTTCGAAAACCAAGGCGCGGCTTCCGATTGGCTGCAGGAGCTTCCTGCACTCAAGCGGAAGCCATGGAAGCCGCGTCAGACGTTCGACTTCCAAAAATGTTCACAAACTGGAACACTTACTTCCGGGTGTGCGGCGTTCGGGAGCCGTTTTGTTCGACAACTAAGCCATTGCGATACAGTTGAGGAAAAGAGTATGTTCACGGACATAGATATCAACAAGGCAACAGTTCTATTTCCCCGCTTTTGAATGCCTGATTTATGCCCCTTAATAATAATACTAATAATAATTTATAATAATTTTTTATTTATACTCCTCTCATCTGGCTGGGTCTCCCCAGCCACTCTGGGCAGCTCCCAACAGAATATTAAAAACACGATAAAACATCAAACATTAAAAACTTCCCTAAACAGGGCTGCTTTCATATGTCTTCTAAAAGTCAGATAGTTGTTTACTTCCTTGACATCTGACGGAAAGGCGTTCCACAGGGCAGGCGCCACTACCGAGAAGGTCCTCCACCTGGTTCCCTGTAACCTCACTTCTCGTGGTCAGAGAACCACCAGAAGGTCCTTGGAGTCGTTCCTCAGTGTCCGGGCCAAACAATGGGAGTGGAGAAACCTTCTTTGCACTGAGTTGCAGCCCATTGTAGGTTCTGGTGCTAAAAAGAAGCACCCCGCCTTGATGCAAAATAGAAAAATGTAAATAACTCCTGCCAACCTAGCAGTTCGAAAGCACGTCAAAGTGCAAGTAGATAAATAGGTACTGCTCCGGTGGGAAGGTAAACGGAGTTTCCGTGCGCTGCTCTGGTTTGCCAGAAGTGGCTTAGTCATGCTGGCCACATGACCCGGAAACTGTACGCTGGCTCCCTTGGCCAATAAAGTGAGATGAGCACTGCAACCCCAGAGTTGGCCACCACTGGACCTAATGGTCAGGGATCCCTTTACTATGTTCTATGTGAATAAGCAGCCTGCTAAAGATCGCTTTACTAATTCTTCATCAACAGAAAATCTTGAGACCTTTGGTCTGAACTGGTGGTGATGGACCAGGAATGAGAGGTTGGGAGTTGTGGTGGGTAGCTCAAGGAATATGTTGACCTAATGCACGGCACGGGTGAAAAAGCCAAATCCCATGTCAGGGATCATTAGGAAAGGATTGAAAATAAAACTGCTAATAATCATAACAATGACATGATAGAAGTTGGTCAAATTATGCCTGGCACTGGAGAAGGTTGATAGAGAAAAGTTTTTCTCCCTCATAACCAGGGCCGGATTTAGTTTTGATGAGGCCCTAAGCTACTGAAAATAATGGGGCCCTTTATATGTCCAACTGTACTTTGTCAATAACAAATTGTAGCTGTTTTTTGTGTTGAATACATATGGTAATTTATGGACCTAATAGGTATCTAAAGCCATTTGCACATAACAAAATATGTATTTTATCAAAGTAATTTTGGAAAAGTCCATGCAGAATGTAGGCACTCTATATAGAGAAATGAGCAAACCAGTGATATTTTAGGGAGTAGGCTAGCAGGCGGGGGCTATTACTTACATCATAGGAGCCTACACAACACAAAACACTGTTGCTGTATGTAGGTTTTATTTTATTTGTTTTTTATCTTATATCTTGGAAATTTACATCCACCTTTTTTTCCTTTAAATTTTTTGGGGGACCCCAAGAGAGTGGGGCCCTAAGCTATAGCTTGTTTAGCTTATACTGTACGTAAATGAGTCATAACACTGGTTGGTCTCTGTGAAAACAGAATGCCAGTCAAATGTACCATTAGCCCCATCCAGCAAGTTCTTCTTAGGTTCTTTCTGTCTTAAGACCCATGTGATTGCCAGTTTTGAGTAATTATATGCAGGCCAGTATTTGTCAGTCTTATGAGATTTCATTTTTATTGGCACTGTAACTTTTCGTTAGCTTCCCTGGGAATCTGTAGAAAGGTGGAGTTAAAAGTAATAAACTTCTTTTTAAAAAACCACAACAAAATTAAAGGTTTGCGCAAGCCCTGGGGCCTCATTTGGCAGTGTGGCTTGTCTGTCTTGTACATTCAGCTTTGTAGATTAATATTAACTTAGTTTAAGATTCCCACCGCACCCCCAGCTAGGTAAATGTGGCCTACCTAGGTTATAAAGAAAGTGGTTGTGATTGGTACAGTGGTATCGGTGCACATGGAATCAGTGCTTTTTTTTCTGGGGGGGAAAGTGGGGGAACTCACCACAAAGTTCGTTTGTTCGTTTATTGTGAGCCCAGTCGCAGTGCTGCCCCCAGCTTCTGCCCAAGGCAGTGGCTAAATGTAAGATGTGGTTAATAAGCTCAAGCAGACAATGATCTGGATTATAAGTGGCCACAACTTTGATTACAGATATAGGTGGATTTTTGGCTCAGACATTGGATGTATATCTGTTCTAGCCCCAACATACAAAAAATAAATATTATTTAATTTTAAAAAGGTAAGGGGAACCCAGTTTCCTCTAAAATCTGCTCAAGAAAGCCACTGCATGGAATGATGGGTAACCATTAAAAAAAGAGATCTCTGCCCCTTTGGTGCAGAGATGCGGGTGGCGCTGTGATTTAAAACACCAAACCTCTTGGGCTTGCTGATCAGAGGGTCGGCAGTTCGAATCTGCGCAACGGTGGTGAGCTCCCATTGCTCTGTCCCAGCTCCTGCCAACCTAGCAGTTTGAAAGCATACCAGTGCACGTAGATAAATAGGTACTACTGTGGCGGGAAGATAAACGGCATTTCCGTGCGTTCTGGTTTCCGTCACGGTGTCCCATTGTGCCAGAAGCGGTTCAGTGATGCTGGCCACATGAACCAGAAAAGCTGTCTGTGGACAAACGCCGGCTCCCTCGGCCTGAAAGTGAAATGAGTGCTGCAACCCCATTGTCACCTTTGACTGGACTTAACCATCCAGGGGTCCTTTACCTTTACCTATAGTTTAATGTTTGACGGGTGGAAGACAACTGAGGGAGGGTTGGGAAGGGAGATGCAAGAATGAGGAGGCAGAAAGACAGCTAGCTAAGCATGCATGCTTTGTTCCAGCTGGGATGGAGAGTTATACGAAAGTCTTAATGGACGAAGTAGGTTCTGGGGAGTGCATCTGAAGGAGGAGAGAAGGGAAGCTCTGAGTCCAGACACAGAGTAGCGAGCAGGAAAGAGCAAAGTAGTTTTAAGCGAGCTGGAAATCTCCAGGTGGTTTAAGGCCACAGATCAGGGAGATGGAAGGTCTTTGGCACAGGAGCTAAAATAAGCATGAGGAGTAGAATGGGACAGAGGAGAAGAGAGAGCTGAGAAGTAAGGACAAGGTATTTGTGCTGGAAGGGAAGCTACTGGAGATATTTGAGGACATCCATGATACAGAGATAAACAAATACTCGGCCACAGAGTTCTGGATAGAGTTGTGGAAGGACTGAGGTTGTGGCAAAAGGAAACCTAGAAGGCTTGTAGTAGAGGCAGGAGCTAACCAAGCATTTCAGCCAGGGAAACCGAGGAGATGTAGAACTGATTTTTGTTGTTACGTAAATGATGTATATTCTTTATATTAACGAATATAATTTTATTGGCCATGAAACCTGTGTGCTCAAAAGCACGATGCTCAGACAATCCGTTTCGGAACGAGCCAGTAAACTGATGGGTTTGTGCCTTTCTTTCCTTTTGTTTTTAAAGCAGGTTTTTCGTGACCAAGGCAGGGCTGGTGGTGGTAGGAGAATCTCGGAGAACAGCTTTTCCTCGGAAGACCTTGACTTCAGTTCCGGAGAAAGAAGCCACAATGTCTCAGGTGGGCAGCGTTCAATGTTGAATGGATCTTTGTGTTATGACGGCTTCTCCCCAAATGGTACGGTACACTGGTTAAGCATCATTTTGGCAAAGTGGAAGAGGGATCATCTCCAAAACCTGGGATGTCCGAGGACAGCACTGCGGATCAGCAGTGCTGCCATACTCCATGGTTTGAAGGGTAGCAAAGCATGCCAGGACTTTTTTCTGTGGTGGCCCCTGGTTTGTGGAATTACCTCCCTTCTGAGGTGCATATGTGCCATCACTTCGTGCTTTTGGACAGTTGGTCAAGATGTATCTCTCTACCCAGGCCATCAACTGAGTGGATGTTTTCCCTCCTTCTCTGCTGCTGCACACTACAGTGGTGCCCCACAAGACGAATGCCTCGCAAGACGAAAAACTCGCTAGACGAAAGGGTTTTCCGTTTTTTGAGTCGTTCCGCAAGACGAATTTCCCTATGGGCTTGCTTCGCAAGACGAAACGTCTTGAGAGTTCTTGCGAGTTTGTTTCCTTTTTCTTTAAGCCGCTAATAGCCGCTAAGCCGCTAAGCCATTAATAGCCGCTAATAGCCGTGCTTCGCAAGACGGAAAAACCGCAAGACGAAGAGACTCGCGGAACGGATTAATTTCGTATTGCGAGGCACCACTGTACCGTTTTGTCATTCTGTTGTTAGCTGTTCTGTTATTTTAATGTAAATTGTATTCTGCCGATTGTACTTTGTTTTGTAACCTGCATTTGGACCACTTGGTGAAGGGCGAACAAACTATAAACTAATTGATGTTCCTCTCATTTTATGCAGAGTAGCAATAAGAATAAGAATAAGAATAATTTTATTATTTATACCGCACCCATCTGGCTGGGTTTCCCCAGCCACACTGGGAGGCTCCCAACAGAATATTAAAAACATTGTTATATAATGAAAACCTATGCCCTTCATTTTAATGTGCAGGACTGATATCTCTGTGTTGCTTTTAAAATTACAGTTGCAAATTTAAAATTGCGATTGCCCCCTATGCGCTGCTGAGATCTTCAGTTTTTATTTTTGGTCCCTGAGGCGGCAAGAGGGTGTACAGTACATGGAATAAAAAGGGGCCAGTATAGCTATTTCGTGTTATAAGGAAAACCATGAAGGCACACAATATAGATTCATGTGAGGCATCTCTTGGGATAGCACTATTCCACACATGCATAAGAGAGCATCGATAGGGAAACAATATGCATCCATACCACAGATAGCAGCTGGAGGATTATTGTCAAACTTCTTCCTTATTATTATGATTGATGCAATGATCTTTGTCATCATCACCAACAATGCTAGGGCACCATCATCAAGCATTGTAAATCAGCGTTATCATTTCCCCAAATTGTACATTTGGGGGGGGTTGGGAGAGAAACTAAGGCAAAGACTACCTTGGCAGAGGCAATATTTGGATTGGGAGAGGACTTCCCGGTTCATAGCTGAGTCTGCTGACTGATTTGTGGTTCGTAGTCCATAATTTATTTGTCCTTTGCTTTACCAGTCTGTGATAATCCTGCTAGCAGTTGCTTTCCCGAGGGAAATACAGTTGTTTCTTTTGACATCTTTCCCTCCACAACCAGTGCTATTTGCCTTGCATTCCTGAGCATTTGCTTGTATTGCACCTGCTCACCGTACAAGGCTTCTGGTGGCATGTACTTGTGTGTATTGATGTTTCCTGTTGCTACTGTTACCTGAAATGAATTGGCAGACGCGGAAGAAGGGGGTTGGGGTGGGGAGAGCAGAAACTCTTAGCTGTTGTGAGTGCAGAAGCGACAAGAGACAATTCTTCAACGGCTGTAGGATAGATAGCGTGACATAACAGTGCAACTAGGTGGGAGGCCAGGACAGTTACTTGACCCACCCTGGGTTGTACCATGTCCTTTAAAGTGAGGGGGAAGCTAAACTACACTATGGGGTGAAGGGATGAGCCTTTCCATTGCCTTCTTGTTGCCCCTGAAACAACAGTTTTGGGGGGTGTTTCTTCTAGTGACCAAACATAGCCCCAGCAGTTTGGAGAAGAGAATCTGCCTTTAGGTTCAAACGTACGAGCAACAAAAAGGTTCAGGCTTCCTCCCACCCCACCCCCTTCTGTCTGCCAATGCTACACTTTTCAAAGTCTCCCCATTCTTCTGCCTTGAAGGGATTGGGCAATAATCTGTTCCTCTCTCGGTGCCAGTTTGGCCCTTGGCTAGCAAAGGAGATTGTGGATCCTTCAAAACAGGTGTCAGAACAGCCCTTGAGATGCAGTTATCATGCCTTGGTTAGGGGAAATCAATTCCTTGATGGCCTTTCTCATTCCAAATACCATCCCTTTCTCTTTTCTGCTTCCCTCTCCCACCCCCACCCAAAAATATACGATTTCATTCCTGGGCAAATCTGCATTAGGGGACGTGGGTAACACTGTGGTCTAAACCACTGAGCCTCTTGGGCAGGCATAGGCAAACTTGGCTCTCCAGATGTTTTGAGACTACAGTTCCCATCATCCCTGACCACTGGCCCTGTTAGCTAGGGATGATGGGAGTTGTAGTCCCAAAACATCTGGAGGGCCAAGTTTGCCTGTGCCTGTTCTTGCGCTTGCCATTCGGAAGGTCGGCGGTACGAATCCCCACGACGGGGTGAGCACCCATTGCTTTGTCCCAGCTCCTGCCAACCTAGCGGTTCGAAAGCACACCAGTGCAAGTAGATAAATAGGTACCGCTGCGGCGCGAAGGTAAACGATGTTTCCGTGCGCTCTGGTTTCTGTCGCAGTGTTCCGTTGCGCCAGAAGCGGTTTAGTCCTGCCGGCCACATGACCCGGAAAGCTGTCTGTGGACAAACGCCGGCTCCCTCGGTCTGAAAGCAAGATGAGCGCCGCAACCCTATAGTCGCCTTTGACTGGACTTAACCGTCCAGGGGTCCTTTACCTTTTTACCTTAGGTAAAGGTAAAGGGACCCCTGACCATTAGGTCCAGTCGTGACCGACTCTGGGGTTGCGGCGCTCATCTCGCTTTACTGGCCGAGGGAGCCGCCGTACAGCTTCCGGGTCATGTGGCCAGCATGACTAAGCCGCTTCTGGCAAAAACGGCACAAAAGCGCCGTTTACCTTCCCCCCAGAGTGGTACCTATTTATCTACTTGCACTTTGACGTGCTTTCGAACTGCTAGGTTGGCAGGAGCAGGGACCAAGCAACAGGAGCTCACCCCGTGGCGGGGATTCGAACCGCCGACCTTCTGATCGGCAAGTCCTAGGCCCTGTGGTTTAACCCACAGCACCACCCACGTCCCTACCTTTTTACTTTACCGACTAGTAATGACAACTGTCTGCTCTCGTGTTCTAGGTCATCCGCTGTGCATCTCTCCGACATCAAGCCTGGAGAAAGCAGAGAGCAGGAAGAATCAGGAGATGCCTCGCTTGTCGGAAACATCCATCAAGGATAGGCTTGCTAAGTACCAGGCAGCGGTCTCTAAGCAGGGAAGCTCTGGTGGTCTTGTGGTAGGTCCTCCCTTTCTTATAACTGGCCAGCTGTTGCTTTACCAGAGCCCACTGCATGAGGGGTGACTCCAGCGAAGGCTGATCTTGTTTGGAAGAAGGTGCAATACTTGGATCCTTGAGGAGTGGCGTTGGTGACTTGTACAATGCATTTTATACAGTGCATGTAGGTTGTTTTAAAGCTGCTGAAAGGGTTTTCAGACACCCCTCTTCCTCCTGCTTTTGGAAAGGCTACTGTCTCTTGGTTTGCATGTGCCTAGCGCTCTGCCTATGAGGATCTCTGCATGCATTCAGAAACCAGCCTGGCCATCTTGCTGGGAGCATGTTTATAGGGGGAAGCCAGGTGCAAAACGGTGATGTGACTTGCCCAAAGCCTTGCTATCTTTTCTCTCCCCCCCCCCCCTTTTTTCCTGGTTCATTGTATGGTGTTCTGTGTAATCAATGGATTCATCTTCTCCCTGCACGACACCCACCCCCCGGCTCCAAGCTCCAATTCATCCATAACAATGTTATTTGTTCATGCTGTGCTTCTGCGGCTGATCTGTACTTGGCTAGACAAATATTTGAATGGGAGATGGAATAGCTGCTGTAGAGCAATTTGTCCTTCAAGGGGAAAATTAGCAGGAGTGCCAGGTTTCCTGATTTGGGGGGTGGAGGTACTGTTTTGTTCAAAATTGGTGACTTCTGGTAGCTTTGTGTCCACAACCCAGTATCCTCCCAGACTCATGATAGCTTAGCCACTGCTTTTCTTTTTCTGGATTAAAAAGGGAAGCATGTGTCACACTTTGAGGTGAAAAAACTTGGGTGGTTTGGCTTTTTAAAAAAAGTGTAAAAAGGTAAAGGGGCCCCTGACCATTAGGTCCAGTCGTGGCCGACTCTGGGGTTGCGGTGCTCATCTTGCCTTATTGACCGAGGGAGCTGACGTACAGCTTCTGGGTCATGTGGCCAGCATGACTAAGCCGCTTCTGGTGAATCAGAGCAGCGCACGGAAAAGCGGTTTACCTTCCCGCCAGAGCGGTACCTATTTAACTACTTGCACTTTGACGTTCTTTCGGACTGCTAGGTTGGCAGGAGCAGGGACCGAGCAATGGGAGATCACCCCGTTGCGGGGATTCGAACCGCCGACCTTCCGATCGGCAAGTCCTAGGCTCTGTGGTTTAACCCACAGCGCCACCCGCGTCCCTAAAAAAAGTGTATGCAAGAGTAAAAAGGGGAAAGCGACATGCTTAGAAGAGCCCACACCCTCTTCATCTTCCCCACAGATTGCTGATGTGACTTGAGCAGAGATGTGGGGCCGTATTCAGGTACTGCGTCCTGCCTGCGCATGGATTTCCGCTTGTGCAACAAGATTTCCTCCCTCCCACTGTCTGTGCCCTGCACCTTCCCCAGTTCTGCTCCAGAGAGTTGGGGTAACCCCTAGTACAGATTTAGGGGTGGATGCAGAACGGGGGAGAATGTTTTGTTGCGCAAGCGGAAACGTTCCATTAAGTGCTGTGTTCGATTGCGCCCATAGTTGGCAACCTCCCCTTGCCAGGGGCAAAGAACCCTGCTGTCTCAGGGATGGTGGAAGGATCAAATTGCCTTCCAATACAGAGCATATGTTTCTTTATTTAAAGCAATTGCTATGCTGCTTAACACCATAGTTTCAAAATCAGAAAAAAGCTGGCTTTGCTGAAATTATTTTTTTTTTTAAAAAGGTCTTCACTAGGCAGCTGAAGTTCAGTACAAAGAGAGGGGCCTGTTTGATCTTGGCGATGAGGTTGTTTCGTAGAATTGGGCCGATAATACTGAGTACATGGCACTTGGTGGATGTGTCTAAGCCATGTGGGGGGCCACTAACAGTGACTCCCCCAAAGACTTCTGTGATCATGCAGGGATATAAGGGATCGGATGGTCCTAGTGGTATACTGGACCCAAGTTGTTAAGAGCCTTCTAAATTAATACAATAGCCTTGAACCTGATTTTAAACACAGGAGTTATATAGTGTCAGAAGTCTGTCATTGTCCCCACCCCCTGCCTCTTCCCATCTATCCCAGCAGAGGCTAATGGGAAAGGAGGCAAAGCTGGAACAATAAATCATACAGGGATACAGCAGGCAGACTCCTTTGGATGGGTATTGTGTATGCAAGAGCCTCTAATTATGAATTCTATTGTTTGTTGTATGCTGTTGTGACCCTGCACACATTTTGAGCATCGTAAGCAGGTAAACACAGCACAATCTAGATTTCATAAGCACTAGGGAAGCTGGTCTTCCCTTCTGCCTCTCTTGCGCTAACAGGGAATTCTCTGAAAATTCTTAAACTTCTTGAGTTTGCTCCATCTTGCAATGGGCAGGTTCACCTCTCTGACACAGGGCCTTTCTTCTTCTTGCCATATGCAGCGCCGTATTTCTGATGCTCTAGTTCAGTAATTGAAAGGAAATTAATGGCATGGGTAATTGCACCTTGATTAACAAATCTGCTTAACTACTAACGGCTTCCCTCTGCTTTGCCTTCAGTTTCTTGCCTTGCTTTCTCAAATAACAGGTGTCAGCAGTCTGTTGGCTTCTAGGGGTGAATTGGTCAATGCACAGAGCCTCTTAAGCACACGATTATGTCCAGATTTTTAATAATAATGGCAGAAGAGGCTGAGAATCCCAGATCAGAAGCAATCTTAGGGCTGAACTCCTCATTACACAGAAATGTGCGTAGCAGGATCCCAGGGACCCCTTGTAAAGGAAAACTGTGTGTGTGTTTTTTTTGTGTTTTGGGGGGTGGTGTTATTTCTCCACTGGAATAGTGGTGGTGGTGGGGTGCTTAACCCTTTACCTGCCAGCAGCTTTTCTGCTGTATCTTCCACTCCATGGGACTCCAGGTCCGTTTGCCTTTGTGATGGAGCTGAGATTTGCTTCTGAGCATCAATGTGGTGGGTTTTTCAGGAAAAATAAAAAATAAAAATCAGGCTAAGTTGCCTAGGGTAATTAGCACCAGGAAAAAAAACTCACTTTGAATGGGAAAAATCTGCTGATGCCCAGATCCAATTTAGCAAATGAAAGTAAAATAAAAATGCTAAACAGAGCTAAAGATTTTGCAACTGCCAAGCTTGTCTAATAATGCATTTGCAGCTGGTATCCAATGGTTGTTACTTAAAAGCTCTCCGCCATGCGTGGAAGGCAACGGATGTTTGGCACACCAGCTTTAGAAAGGTAGAGCTGCTTTTGCAGTTGTTTTCTGCAGTTGTTTTGGCTGTGTGATTTTGCCCATATGCATAATCAGGGTTTTCCCCCAGCCAGAACTCACTAGAACTCAGTTCCGGCACCTCTCAGGTGGGTGCCATTGCCATTTTAAGAGAACAAGGGAGGTGTTCATGGTGAGTTCTGGCATGGCGAGTTTCTAGAAAAATAGCACTGTGCATAATTCCCGGAACGTAACACCCATGTAAGATGTAAGTCGACTGTACATGCAATAGCTAGTTAAATTGGATGGTAAGCTATTTTTTTAAAATAGCAATAAAATGCAATAAAAGCATGCTTTGTATGGAACCTGTGTTAACAGCGTTCAGGAGACTGGAAGGCAATGTTTCTTAAACATTTCCCCTTGCTTGATGCAAGGTTTTTGGATCCTTTTGTTTGAATTTGAAGGGGATGCATGCTTATTTAACGACTTCTCTGCTAATTTGTGGTAAAGCCTGACAGCTGGCTTGGGTCAGAGTTCAGTGTCTTATTTTGTGAAGACTATTAGTAACAGTTGCTGTGTAGGATAAATAACAGCTCTGGCCACCTAAGAACTTCATCTAGTAAGGAATAAGGCCTCTCTGGGAAAACACTCTAATGTGTTGATAGAAACTGCTGTATCTTGATACTCAGGGCTCCAGCGTTGTTGTTGTTTTAAAGCCACTTTAAGGATACGATTGAAGGGTGGTATAAAAATACTTCCGTTTCCATTGTCCTATAACATACCCGACTTTCTCAAAAGGCTTGAGCGAGCTCCCCCCCCCCTTTAAGGACTTAAAATATACCAACGCTCAAGTGCTTTGTCATTCTGTAGAGTGAGACTCAAGCCACTGAAAGCGAAGATAAGAGCTACAATTGTGAACAGAAGGAGAACTTGCCACCGTCCTCAGAAGATACGTTTCCCCAGCAGGATGGGGAGAAGGTAAGAGATGGATCGTGTTGGGTGAAGATCAGAACAGCTTCGCATGGGAGTGGAACTGCTTGGAGACGCACACCCGGAACACTGTAAAACCGCAACATCTGGAAACTCGAGTTGTATCTGCTGATGTAAATTGATTGCAGGCTGTGCTGAGGTTCTGACTGTAACATCACGGAAAACAGCATTGAATCTAAGCCATTGAATCTATCTGTAAAGCATGCTAGGGTTCATATCCTTTTTTTCTTCCCTTAGCACCGGCTACCTAAAACTACATTCCAGCGTTGTACAAGTGCAACAGGACTTCACTTTCCTCTCTGCCCCCTACCCCTGCACTCCCTCAATCTGCTTGGGAAGAGTTCCTTATTATAATTATTATTTATTGAATTTATACAACACCCTATACCTGGGGTCTCAGGGCGGTTCACAGAATAAAATCAAAACAGCAACCAAATACCGCCTCCCAAAAAAACCAACACTTTTTAAAAGGGCATAGGATGTACATCGGATCAACCAAAGGCCTGGTTAAAAAGGAGTATTTTTGTCTGGCACCTAAAGGTGTATAATGAAGGTGCCAGGCGAACTTCTCTGGGGAGAGCATTCCACAGATGGGGATCCACTTCAGAAAAGGTCCGTTCTTGTGTTGCCACCCACCACACCTCTCGAAGGAGGGGGCACATTAAAAAGGGGCTCAGAAGATGATCTCAAGGTCCGGGTAGGTTCATATAGAAAGATGCGATCCTTGAGGTATTGTGGTCCTGAGCCGTTTAAGGCTTTATAGGTCCTTAATCGTCTGGAGCAAATTTTGAGGGGTGGGGGGGAGGATAAGAAAGCGAAGTCCTGTTGCATGAGTGGAAGTCAGTTCTGCTTGCACACAGATAGTATTGGATATAACCCAAAGGTTGCTAGGTTAATACTGAGTAGCATCCTGTCTTTGTCACCGAAAAATTTACTGCTCCATAGAAACAAAATGTGAGCTCCAGCGTTCTTCCATATCAGAATGTTAAAATCTTATTTCTATCTGTATGTTTTGCCTTGGGTACTTTTCAGGGTGGCTGGGTATCTAAATCTTGCACAGTATTCACTTGTTGCAAGGGGGTTTTCTGTGCAGGATATGTTTCTGGCGGACTGTTTCCTTTTGCTAACTTTGGGCAAGTCACTGAGACCAACACCTCTGTCTTTCCTTCCTCTTCCCACCCACCTTTTGTTAAATTGGGAGTGGAAACTCTCTGTCTCTTCTGTAAGTGGATGTTTCATCAGAAGTGGATATCCTCAGCTGGAAAATTCTAAGCACAGATGCAAAACACTAGAGATTTTAGTGCAGTCAGATACTGGAAATGGTGTGAAACATCATTTACTCCTGTCATTCAACGTGTGCAAAACACAGTGATTGAAATCCTGTGTACATTTAGGCTGCCTAAACCCCACACACCTGGGAGTAAGCACCATGGAATTCCGTAGGGTTTACTTCTGAGTAGTCATGGTTAGGATTGTGCTGTAACTGTGCACTGGATCGCAGCTTGAGGTTCAAACTCTCGACCATGTGCAGTTTTCACCCTCACCTTAAGTTCTTTGGATTCCCAGAACCAGTGCCTCTTCCATTCAGTGAGTTTTGGTATTTAAACTCCTTTTTCACTTTTTCACAGCAGAACTTCCCACAGAAAATGGGAGAAGCTCCCTAGCCCTGCATTAAATCTCTCCCCTGTCCTGCAATTCTGCCCCTGCTTGCTTTTATCATTTCAGAAATAAACATCTTGAAGCCCAGTTCTTATGCTTCTTCGATGATTAGTTTTGGGGAGTATGTACAAGTCCGTTTCAAATGCTAGTAATTTGGGATGGTGTGCGTGTATTAGCTTGACTTTTGGAGAGCTATTGGCAGCTTCCTGATTCTCACTGGGCAGATCCTCTCAGGCAACTGTTTTAAATCCTCTGCTGGGTAACCTCTTCCCCAATAAAAGGTGAGCTCACTTAAACACACATATTGAACTCCGTAGTAATTCCTGTCTTTGTTCCCTTTTCTGCAGCTAAATGGATGGTCTGAATGAAAGGCCTCTTCCTGCGGATTTGAAAGAGTGAATAACTCTTACGTTTATAGGCATTATTTCCTCCCTATGGTAGGGTTGCCATATTTCGAAAAGCAGAAACCAGGAAAACCTCAAAGGAAGACTCCCAAAACTGTTGAGCTTTTCTCTTTTAAAATATGCCAAAACCCCCCACAATTTTTCGATTGGCTGGCCCAAGATCCAGGGCAAAGCGCTGCCTTTCAGAAATTCCCCTCGGAAGTCAATTCCGCCTTTGAAATCCCAGTAACATCTGGGAAAATCCAGGCATATGGCAGCCCTACCGTATCGTGACTAAGCACTTGCATGATGGGCTGATGAGCACATGCAAGAACGCTGAATAGACTGGGGTGAGGTAGGGGAGGGGTGAGAATGTGTTGGCACTTGTCTTTTCAAACACCCATGTAAAACGTGTTGGCCTTCTGTCCTAGCTGGACGTGGGAAATGAGTGGAAATATTTCATAAGCCTAACCCATGTGCTTATTTGCACACACACCCTTTAGTTTGCATGCAGAAAGAAGTGCTTTTTGGGTTCCCCTGGTATCACAGGAGTATCACCCTTTTGCCGGGAGCTCCCTGACACTGTTGAATGCTTAGGGATCTGTTCCCAAAACGAGTCAAATGAGCACAGTGTGTTTATCCCAGCTTATGTGCTTCCTAACTAATTCTTAACAGTTCTGTTGCTCGGAATGGGGCTTCCAGTTGTTAGTAGCATCTAGCTAATTTACACCGTTAAGCTTATTATGGCGTATTTAGTTCCTTAGTGTGAGCAGCCTTAAGCTGCATTTTATTTAATAGAGCAGACATCCTAGAGGAGGGAAATGGCACTCTTGTGTTACGACTTTAGCCCCTTCTTCCTTATAATTGCCCTGAATTCAAAGAAAAGCAAATGTCTGTAGCAGAAGCTGCTGCTGAGGGGATGGTGGCTTGGAAAATGTCCACATATAGGCAGGATACAAAGCAGTATCAACTAATATAATCGTATATATGAATCAAGAGATTCTAGCAGTATTGTGGGGGCCGCGATGTAGGGTTTTATTCATACCACTGGCCCTGCACCTACCTGGGAGATAGTTCAATTGGTAGAGCGTGAGACACTGAATCTCGGGGTTGCGGCATCAAGCCCCACGTTGGGTAAAAAATTCCTGCATTGCAGGGGGTTGGTCTAGATGGCAGTCATGGTCCCTTCAGACTCTACAATGACTGTGTGTTAACAGCTTGGGAAGGCGATTTCCTGTAGCCTGTAGGTGTGTAGTAAAGATACAGCAATACCTGTACCTCTGGGTTTTGGAGCGCTGTGGTAGCATGGCAACCATAGCTAGAGGTTAAAAGTGATCAGTTTGCGCGCTCTCTCTCTCTCTCTCTCTCTCTCTCTCTCATTAGAGCATCATGGGATGCTTTGAGGTAGCCCAGTATTCAAACCAGTGGCTATATGCCTAAGATTCCAGATTTAAGAAGGTAAAGGTAAAGGACTCCTGGACAGTTAAGTCCAGTGAAAAGCGACTATGGGGTTGTGGCGCTCATCTAGCTTTCAGGCCGAGGGAGCCGGCATTTGTCCACAGACAGCTTCCTGGGACAGGTGGCCATCATGGCTAAACCACTTCTGGTACAATGGAACACTGTGACGGAAACCAGAGCGCACGGAAATGCTGTTTACCTTCCCGCTGCAGCGGTACCTATTTATCTACTTGCACTGGTGTGCTTTCGAATTGCTAGGTTGACAGGAGAGCTGGGACAGAGCAACGGGAACTCAACCCGTCATGGGGATTCGAACCGCTGACCTTCTGATCGGCAAGCCCAAGAGGCTTGGTGGTTTAGACCACAGCGCCACCTGCACCCCAAATTCCAGGTTTAGGTGTATAGGGAAGGCCCTTGTACATTGAGAATCATCTCTCAGCAGCAGCTGTGTCTGCAGTGGATAATCCACTGGGAGAGGCATGCTATTGGGCCTTCTGATGGATTGAGGTCATTTCCAATTATCTATCTTGACCTCAAATCCTTAGTATAGTTGAGGCAATTTTTTTATCTCTGGGTCTGTAGATTGGATAATCTCAACAGTCATCAACCTTATCCAAGGAAGATCTCTTTGTAGCTCATAAATTCACATGTCTCCTGCCCTCTCGGTAGCGTAGTCTTCCAAGGCGGAAATGGCTACAACTGCTGTTAGACTGTTTTGAGACCAGCCACTTTTTAGGTCTTCAAAGATGTTTTGTTGGTGAAAATAGGACAAAGCTGGCTTTGAAAAACACATCGCCACAGCGGTGAGAAACAAAAACAGCAGACATCTTTAATTTTCAAAGGGCCAAGAATTTGCTCAAAAAATAAAAATTGGTATATGGCCTTGAGTTCCTTTTTCATTCAAGCGGTTACGCTTTCTCTGAGATGCTATAGTAAAGAAATGCAGTGTTTCCCAAACTTGGGCCTCCAGCTGTTTTTGGACTACAATTTCCATCATCCCTTATCACTGGTCCTGGTTGCTAGGGATCATGGGAGTTGTAGTCCAAAAACATCTGGCGACCCCAGTTTGAGAAACAGTGTTGTACAGTGGACTCAGTGGTTTCTTTCAGCTGATACAGTGACTTCATACCTAAGTAGGCAACGCAGACATTTAAATCGGTGCTGTCATCTTTAAACACCTGTTACGCTGTTGAGGTTGGCACCGAGGGACAGGTATGGTCCTGAATTTGTTGTTGAGCCACCTGGATTTGGCTCTGCCTCAGCAGTGATAGTATCAAGATGAAATGGCAATGAGAAGGTACTTAGGCCAGGTGAAACTATGGTCTCTGCAAATTAGGAGCTTCAGTGGATGAATCATTTCCCTTTCCACCCTATGTTAAGGCAACTGAAATGTAGAATCTAAGGGCTTTTGGGCGACACAGATCTCTGAGTTGGATGTGGCAAAGTTTCTGTGTTCTTCGCATCTGACCACCGTCTGCCTTGCGCTGTACACATCTTATTGGCCTGTTTCAGTTGTGCCTTGTCTAAATATTTCTTCTCTTTAATATATTAAACAATAATGGTGTGTTGGGAGCAGACAAGTGAGGATATTCATGTACTGAAGAACTGATCATTTATATGTTCCCCCCTGCTACAGATTTCCATAGTAGATGGTCTGAATTCCAGTCTCTGCGAAGATGGCACTCGTAAGTTTTTAATCCATCCCCTGCAATAAGAAATTGACTCATATTTCACTTGGCTTTTGGTGTCTAGGTGTAGATTAATAATAATAATAATAATAATAATAATAATAATAATAATAGCTTTATTGTCAATGTACAACCTGTGTACAATGAAATTAACCGAATGAAATAGCTGCTTTGTCTTCTGAAACCATAGATTCCAGTCATTTTTGCCTCCTGGATATTTCTAAATCTGGATGTTATGGCAGGCATAGGAGCCAACTCCTAGGGGCTTTGCCCCCCTCCTAAAATATTTGAGGGGACTGCCCCCCCCGGTTGATGAGCATTGCCCTTCAAATAGTGTCTGTGTATCACATCATGTGATCGATTATACAGGGCAGTGCTTGCTTCCTCCCCGCACTAATATTTTACTCAAGTTGGCCACCCCAAAGGCAGGAGTCAAAAGTTTCCCATTTCCGCTGCTAAGAGAGGAAATCAAAGTTTTTACAGAATTTTGTAGAATTGGTTGAAGTGACAATTTCTTTTTACAAAATGCTGTTAATATTTTTCTTCCACTGCCTGTACTTCTGCATGTGCCCACCTCAGGCCTGTCTGTCTCTCTGCACCCTCTTCCATACAAAGTTTCCTATTTTCCTGAAAATCAGTTTTGGCCACATTGTATGACAGAAACATGCAAGCCAGCCACACCAGTTCCAAGTGTATTCTTATGAATGGATGCTGATGTATCTCTCACAGGACTTTTGGATGACAAATTCCAGACAGTGGGCAGGTTTTCAGGCCTAGATTATACCTCTGACCCCCTTATTGAGCTCTGCAGACATTTAATTCTGCCCCACCTCACCTAAGTATCATCATCCTTTTACGTGTTAAGAAAATAATTCCCTTTGGGCCAAAATGTTTGAAGCCCATTATGCTCCAGTATTTGTCTCAAAGGGGTTTCCATTTGTGAAGAAAACGCAGCATCTGAAGTAGCTGAGACTGTCTTTGAATTGCTTGCATCTGGTTTTCCGTTTGTTCCAAGTGAGATCAGTTGCCCATCTTGCGCTGCATTTAGTTGTGCTGTCCTCAATTCAGGATGTAAACAAAATCGTTTGAGTTTTAAGTGGCAGATACTAATAAGATTATCTTCCCCTCTTCTAGCTGGGTTCAAGTTCCAGAAAGAAACGGACGCCCCGAGGTCTGTCTATGCCAAACAACAAAGTCCCGATTCTAGAGCATCTAGCCAGACGGACACCTCTCCCCCAAAAGCCGTGAAGGTAGGTACAGTGGATAGCTTTTTTCGGTAGCAGTGGTCGACACAGGAGAAAAGCGAGTGGGTCTCTGCATGCAAAGCATTGGATATTTTCTAGAAAAAGAGGAGCTGGAACTCAGCAGGAACACCTCCCTTGTTCTCTTAGAATGGCAATAGTGCCCACCTGAGAGGTGCCGGAATTGAGTTCCGGCGAGCTCCGGCTGGGGTCGGGGGGGGGGAGCCCTGGATGCAACCCTCAGTTTGAAATATGCAAGGAACTTCAGAGAAGGAAAACAAAGCATTCTGTGCAGTGGTTCTGGGCACCCTTCAAAACTTAGAAGCTGAAGCTCTCCTGATAGGACCCCTGACCCCTGATAGGATAGGTCCAATCGTGACCGACTCTGGGGTTGCGGCGCTCATCTCGCTTTATTGGCCGAGGGAGCCGGCATACAGCTTCCGGGTCATGTGGTCAGCATGACTAAGCCACTTCTGGCAAACCAGAGCAGCACACGGAAACGCTGTTTACCTTCCTGCTGGAGCGGTACCTATTTATCTACTTGCACTGTGACGTGCTTTCGAACTGCTATGTTGGCAGGAGCTGGGACCAAATAATGGGAGCTCATCCCGTCGTGGGGATTCGAACCGCTGACCTTCTGATCGGCAAGCCCTAGGCTCTGTGGTTTAACACACAGCGCCACGGAGCCATTAAAAAAAATGACATGCCGTATTTTCCGTGTATAAGACGCCCCCGTGTATAAGACGCCCCTATTTTGGGAGACTCAGAATTAACAAAATGGGGGGAGATTGCCCCCATGTATAAGACTAACCCCCCCTTTTAAACATTTTTTAGTAAAAAAACCTAGTCTTATACATGGAAAAGTACGGTATTTCACATTTATGCGATCTTTAATATATTTTTTATTAAACACAGACAAATATGTAGATACAAAAATAAATGTTATATGCATATACTTGAAAAAAATGAAAAGAAACTTGTAAGAATACAAATAAAAGATCCCCCGCCAAATGTCTTGAAAAACCATAATTATTCCAATAGCCCTGTTGTGCAGTTAATTGAAATAATTTATTGAGAACAAAATAACTCATATTATGACATTCAGCACCATTGTTATGTCTGTGTTTTGTAATAAAAGGGTGCCAGTAGCATTTAGATTTCCTATTGCACTGTGAACAAATTTTTCCTCCCATAAGCATTACTCACATTTTATAAAGCCAGCTGCACAAAGGTGTTTTTATAGATGCTGAGTTATACAGTGGTGCCCCGCAAGACGAATGCCTCGCTAGACGAAAGGGTTTTGCGTTTTTTGAGTCGTTCCGCAAGACGAATTTCCCTATGGGCTTGCTTCGCAAGACGAAACGTCTTGCGAGTTCTTGCGAGTTTGTTTCCTTTTTCTTAAAGCCGCTAAGCCGTTAATAGCCGCTAAGCCGCTAATAGCCGTGCTTCGCAAGACGAAAAAACCGCAAGACGAAGAGACTCGCGGAACGGATTAATTTCGTCTTGCGAGGCACCACTGTATGCAGCAAGAATTCTGGCTGCCAAAATCATATTTATCAGTTACATTTCTTATACCAGTTAACAGAGCCACCTTTGTGAAGAGGACTTAGTTCTTTCCAGGCATTTATTGGGTAAAATGTTCAGATTGTGAACAGAGTGTGGTGAAGAACACAGCACATGATATTATGGGCTGTCCCCTGAGCCCGCTAGATGACATCGCAAGGGATTGATGCCTTAGGAGAGCGAGAAAAATTCTCAGAGATGATTCACACCCTGGCCAGCACCTCTTTAATCTTCTACCCTCAGGCAGGAGATATAGAAGTATAATCAGCCGTACCAATAGGCTAAGAAACAGTTTCTATCCATGGACTGTTAGGCTGCTGAACGGAAAATAATATAGTGCAACTGACTTTTGGGGTTGGTGTGTTGTGCGACAAGCACACGGACTGCAATGAGATTGTGTGTTTGTGTGGGGGGGAGGGAGGTTCGGTTAATTTCATTGTACACAGGTTGTACACTGAAAATAAAGGTAATATTATTTAAAACTGTAAACTACTTTGGGTGCCTTGGCAGATATGTGGCATGTAAATCCAATAATAATAGCTTTCCCTAAAAAATAACATATTCTGAAAAATAACTTATTCATATATACATGAAAGTAACTGATTTTGCTGTAGATCTGACAGTCCGTAGTACTGAAATCAGATGTTTTCTTAATCCTTGCTGGTGTAAAGCACCGCCGATATGCAGCTTTACATTTTTTTCTTTAATTGTAATTTTATGGATTTGTGTGTTACATACTTACAAATATATCACCAGTTTTTATTATTAATAATCAGATGTTTTGCTCACTTTCCCAACCCTGCCTCAACTCCTAACAGGGTGGATCAAAATAAACCAACATCTTTGGTAGTAAACCTTTCCTTTGAATATTAATGGTTAATAAAATTTCAGTTCTTGTTAAACTTCCTTACATTAATAATTCATCAGACTCAAATATGTGCATTTTAGTAACTAGGTTTTTTTTTAAAATGTTTAGGCAATTAAGACGGTTGTAGTCAATATTCCAGAAGTTTAGCCCCAGCGCCATCAAGAAATAATAATCTTGGATTGTCTATATACTTTCACGTGCGCACATTTTGCAAAATTGCTACCAATCCTTGCAGCTGTAAAATGATGCTATAGATAGAATACCTTGATCTTGTGCAGATCTATATTTCCCGCAGATTTTAATTATACTTGATTGAATTCTGTGCCGGGCAGTGGGGGGGACGGGGACAAAAGGGTGTGTTTGCTTTTTGAGTAGGGAACTGTTAATTCACTGTACAACTTGCGAGCAGTCCATAAGGCCTTCTGCTTCCCTTTCCATATTGTAGATGAAGTGTACAAAATTCCGATGTTCGGTTCATGATTATTCAGAACTGAATGTTTATCATCTTTATACTATTTATTGCTTAAAAGAGACCTTTTTCTCCTTGATCTTTTGCAACTTAGTTGTTGGCTGAGTATGTTTCTCGTAGTGTAAATATGAGAGTGTTTTTGTCCCAGGGAACATCTTAGTGCGCTTTCACTCCAGCCCAGAGATGTGTTTATAAATAGCCATTTGTCTTTTCCAGCTTCTGTTTCCTGCTCCTGGTTCCTAATCTCTACTCCTGCCTCCCTTTTTAATGTGAGCTCGACTCTCGGCTTTCTTGCCTGTTCTCCTCCTCTTTTTATTAACCGGACTTCACACCCTTCCACTGTAGTTGCTAATCGTAGCGTGCTTGGAAAAAGAAACTTGCCTCTACACACCCCAAAACCTCCATGGTTTTTGCATGTAAGTTGGACGGGGAATTTATGCTGCTGCAGCAAATGCTAATGTCTGGTTCCCAGATGCAATTGGGGAAAAACTAGTTTTTGACAGCCAAGCAACATTGCCTAAATTCTTTCTTTCATTAGAGGGATCTATATTCCACGCTGCTTAAATTATCCTGTTAATATTGAGATTTTACTGATTATCAGTGCAACAGAAGGTGGTGGTTTTGTTTTAAAAGGAAAAGCAGGTATGCCTTTGCAAGTTTGGAAAATCATCCCTGGGCTGATCAAACCAACAGCGTAGCCTAGGAGGTATTGTCCGTATGGCAGCACAATAAATCTGTTAGGTTTGTAGCTGCTGTCCCAATGTATTTGCCTGGGTAGCACATCCAACTTGCCAGGCACAATGCATGCTTAAAAGTTTCATATGGGATTACCTGCATCAGCTGCCACCTTTTAAAAAAACACTTGAAGTTCCAGGCTTCAAAGCTTTTTCAACATAAGTAGATTTTTTTAAAAAAAATAATGCGGGGCATTTAACTATATTAGCTCCTGTTTGGAAGGTAAAACATGTAATCAGGGCTGTTTCAGCCTGCCCACCTGAGCTAAAAGCCATTTCCTCTGCTACTTCTGCTCTTTCAGTCTCTCAGATTGTACGCATTTTGTGTTTTTGTGGGCGGAGGCAGATCTAGCACCCTCCCTGTATTCAACCCAAATGTACTTTTCCTCCCCAGGGGGTGAGCTCTGGAGAAGGCAGGCTGGGGGAACAGTTCCTTGAAGCAGAAAGATGCAAATGGATTGACTTCCCTGCGATTGCCATTCGGCAGCTTTCCGTTTAAAAATAAATAAATAGAAAAGCGGCTCCCCTTTTAAATCCGAGAAACGAATGGAAACGTGGTCCCACCCATATGCCGTACATTTAACGCACTCTTCTGCCACTTTAACAGTCATGGCATCCCCTAAAGAACCGAGAAGTTGGAGCTCTTGGAGGGATCTTCCGACAACTCTCAGCCCCTTTAACAAACTACAGTTCCCAGCATTCTTTGGGTGGAGCCAGTACTGTTGAAAGTGGCACGAGTGTTTTGAATGCAGGATGTGGACGTGGCCCGTATCAGAGTTTTGCGGCCGTTTAGAAAGGGGAACAGCCAACTTTGAGCACATGGAGGGGTGATGGTGCTCAGTACGCTGGTATGCCTTGCCTTTTCAGTTTTGAATCTGATCTGCCACATCAGCAGATGAATACAGCGTGAACTTGCTAGATCTGTCTTTCTCCTTTTAGATTTGAGTGCCGCTGCCCACTTTGACTTTGCCTTCCCTCCTGCATCTCCTAACCCTCACCAACTCCTATAGAGAGACTGAATGAAGATGGGTGCAAATTATGGGTGCTTTAGATTGGAGGGGTTGTTTGGACAGCCAGTTCCATGTTTCCTAAACCTACCGTATTTTTCGCTCCATAAGACGCACTTTTTTCCTTCTAAAAAGAAAGGGGAAATGCCTGTGCGTCTTATGGAGCGCATGCACTGGACTGGAGCCATGGCAGTCAAGCAAAGCGGGAGCCGCTTACAGGGCTTCTGTCCCGTTTTGCGCGGCTCTAGCTTTGCTTGCTTTACAGTGAGCCGGGAGGAGGCAGGCGATTCAAAGCCAGCAGGCGCTTTTAAAAGCGGTGCGTAGCCAGCAACAGCTGCAGCAGCCTCAGCTAGCAAAGGTCCGCGTGCTCCCTAAACGGAGCAATGAGGCTGCAGAGGGACAGCAGGGCACAGGAGGGGTTGGATCCGGAAGGATAAAATTTAAGCAACCAGCAACAACAAAAAACCCACCAACCTCGAGCTCTGAGCCACGAGCGCAGTGAAAATCAGGAGGTAATATAGGAAGGCTGCTGGGGACTGGAAGGCAGGGGATGAGGGCGAGGGGAAAATTACGCAAATCCCCCGCGTCTCAGCTGATCCGCTGGTTCCTTGAGCATGCACACTAAACAAACATACAGCTCCCGTCCCTCTCAGTCTCACTCTGATATACCAGTAGCTTATTAAATAGTTTAGTACAACATTTGATTCAGAATATTTTTTCCCTGTTTTCCTCCTCTGAAAACTAGGTGCGTCTTAAGGTCAGGTGTGCCTTATGGAGTGAAAAATACGATATTTTTGTGTTTTAATTTTGGGCTGGCTCCAGAAGTATTAGCACAAGATCTGGGTTAGCCTGGGTGGTGTGCTGGCAGCCCCTGGCGTATTGGCTTTGGAATAGGGACGGGGAAATGTGTGGCTCTCAATACGTTGCGCTACAACAATGTTTCACTACAACTCCCATCATTCCTAATCATGAGCCATCCTATTGGGGCTGATGGAAGTGTTGGAACGCAACAACATCTGGAAGGCCACATGTCCCCCTTATTTTATTGAGAACAGCTCTTCTCAAGCTTGGGTCTCCACCTGCTTTTGGACTACAATTCCCATCGCCCCTGACCACTGATCTTGCTAGCTAGGGTTGATGGGAGTTGTAGTCCAAAAACAGCTGGAGACCCAAGTTTGGGAAACACTGCTTCAGAAGGAGGCTCTGCTAGGACTGACTGTCAGCCTTGTTGGGAGTTTTGCATTGAACCCTGTACTACTTGCCAACTTTTCTTCCGCCAGAAGTTCCAGTTGCCGGCTAAGGAAAGTTGTGTTGCGTGTAAGAAGACTGTCTACCCAATGGAGCGTCTCTTTGCCAACCAGCAAGTATACCATATCAGCTGTTTCCGCTGTTCTTACTGCAACAGCAAACTCACGTAAGTCCTTCAGGGAGAGCCCACTTCTTTTTTATATCTAAAAAGGCTACTGTAAGATTAACTCTCTAGTGTGGGTTAGGAAAGGGCAATGTTTAGGTGCTGAGAAAAGCAAGGTGGGCATGGTTTTCAGGTGGTTCTTAAGAGCTCCCAAGGAATCTACAATCCAAGGATGTACCGTATTTTTTGTTCTATAAGATGCACTTTTCCGCTCCTAAAAAGGAAGGGGAAATGTGTGTGCGTCTTATGGAGCAAGGAGCGAATGCAGACTGCGCAGCTTTCGCTGAAGCCAGGAGAGCTCTCCTGGCTTCAGGGATAGTCGCCCGAAGCCTCCTGAGCACAGTGGGAGCGCTCCCACTGCGCTCAGGAGGCTTTGCATTGCTTTCGCTGAAGCCAGGAGAGCAAGAGGGATCGGTGCGCACCGATCCCTCTTGCTCTCCTGGATTTGCTTTGCTGGAGAGGCGCTGAGCAGCTTTCCCTCTCTGCGCAGCGCCCCTTCAGCGAAGCGGGAGGAGAAATGGAAGGGGCTCCATTTCTCCTGCCGCTTCACTACAGGGGCACTGCGCAGAGAGGGAACGCTGTGCAGCGCCCCTTCAGCGATGTGGGAGGAGAAACAGAGCCCCTTCCTCCCACTTTGCAGGAGAGGCACTGGGCAGAGAGGGAGAGAATATTTTTTTTCTTGTTTTCCTCCTCCAAAAACTAGGTGCGTCTTATGGTCGGGTGCATCTTACAGAGCGAAAAATACGGTACTTCTGCATACGACACAATAAAGCAGGGAGAGTGTCCTGCACACACGCAGCCGAGGAAGGTTAAGAGCTGATAGTTAATTCTTTATTGACAAAAGCACACTTCTTTTTTTTTTAAAAAAGTTATTTACTTGATTTTTCAGATTAAAAATTTACAATCACATATCCAACATCCAACATAAAAACAAGATTCCAAAGAATCTCCTGGACTTCCCTCCTCCCCTTTGTGGGTCCTATTGTTAATCATTTCCTCCTGCATCTTTTATGATAATCCAAATCTTTTACCTCTCCATTGTGTCCAAAACCCACCATTAAACTGCAAGTGTTATTCCAATCCTACTGACAATTTTAACTGTTTACAATGGCTTTTAAGACCAGTTATATATTTTCCTGATTTCTGATTCTTCCGGTCATTTTAGCCATTTCTGCATAATCCATCCACTTGATCTGCCATTCTTCTCTGGTGGACAAAAGCACACTTAACAGCACCAGAGACAAAAGCACGCTTATAGCAGCTCCTAAAGAACAGCTTCTATCCGTGGGCTGTTAGACTGCTGAATGAAAAGATAACAACAGGGCAACTGACTTTCGGGTTTGGTGTGCGTGCGTCAGTAAACGAGGGTAGTAGTAGTAGTAGTAGTAGTAGTAGTAGTAATAGTAGTAGTAATAATAATAATAATAATAATAATAATAATAATTTATTATTTATACCTCACCCATCTGGCTGAGTTTCCCCAGCCACTCTGGGCGGCTCCCAATCAAATGTTAAAAACAGTACAGCATTAAATATTAAAAACTTCCCTGAACAGGGCTACCTTCAGATGTCTTTTAAAGATAGGATAGCTGCTTATTTCCTTCACATCTGATGGGAGGGCATTCCACAGGGTGGGCGCCACTACCGAAAAGGTCCTCTGGTTCCCTGTAACCTCACTTCTCACAATGAGGGAACCGCCAGAAGGCCCTCGGCGCTGGATCTCGGTATCCGGGCTGAACGATGGGGGTGGAGACTAAGAGAGCTGAGTGGGGGGTGCTTCTGTAATCTCACTATATACAAGTCATACAAGTGACAATAAAGTATTTCAGTTCAATATTTCAGTTCCACCAGATGCCTGTGGCAGGTCTGAAAGCAGGAGCTGAGTGCGAGAGCACTCTTCGCACCCGTGGCTCCCAGCAACTTGTACCTGCAGAGCTGCTGAATTAGTACATTCTGAGATGGTTATTATTTCTTCTCTCTCTTTTTTTTTAATAAAAAATTATTAGATTTTCCACAATAATAACAAAAACCACAAAGCAGAGTGACACACAAAAATAGGGGGGAAAAGAAAAATTGATCAATAAATGAAAGAAGAAAAACAATAAACAGATAAACAATAACAACAAACTTAATTCTTTACACATCCAACCTTTTAAACATCTTGGTTGACTTGGTTATTAATTTCTTCTCTTGCAAGATACTGAAGGTGCTAATAATTGTGTGTTTCCCCCCTTGTACAGCATTGGAACATATGCATCTCTGCATGGGAACGTTTACTGCAAGCCACATTTTAACCAGCTCTTCAAGGCCAAAGGCAACTACGACGAAGGCTTTGGGCATAAGCCACACAAGGAGCTGTGGGCAAGCAAAACGGAGAGCGAAGAATCCCAGGAGAAACCCGCCAGCGTTGGAAACGCTGAGGAAGGGCCCCAAAGTCCCGGCGTGGAAGATGCCCCGATTGCAAAAGTTGGGATTCTGGCAGCCACCATGGAAGCAAAAGCCGCCGGTTTGCTTGAGAAGGAAGAGAGGCCGGCGGAAACCAAGAAGCTGAAGATTGCTTGGCCGCCTCCTCCCGAACAAGGCAGCCAAGGAAGTGTTTTGGAAGAAGGCATCAAGGTGCTGAAACCCAAGTGGCCCCCGGAAGATGAAATCGCTAAGCCGGATCATCAGGAAGACGTGGACCAAGACCTTAAAAAGCTGCGACGGTCGTCGTCGCTGAAAGAAAGGAGCCGTCCGTTTACAGTCGCTGCCTCATTTAGAACCATATCCGTAAAGAGCAATAGAACTGAAAACGCGTCTCCTCCCAAGGCTGAAAGGAGCACGGTCAGACAAACGGAGGAACCGGCACCGGAATTGGCGGTGGAAAGCAAGCCAGAGGGAAAGAGCAACGTGGCTGATCCACACCTGGGCGAGGGAGATAAAGAGCTGGATGGGGGGAAAGGAGAAGAAGCGGGTGGCGAAGAGATCTTGGTTGAAAACGGGCAGAGGAGTGGCGACACGGATGAGGAAGAAGAAGAAGAAAAGGCGGCAGGAGAGCCAGCCTCACTGGAGAAGGAAGCGCCATTCCATACGCCCCCTAAGCATTCTGTCTTGAATTCAACTGCTGTAAAAGAATTATCCGCTAGCCCAAATCGCAAATCCCAAGACGTTGGGTTTTTTGAAGGTGAAGACCTGGAAGAATTGACTGTGGAAGAGCAGATCAAGCGGAACAGATACTACGGCGAAGAGGAAGAAGACGAGGAATAAATGGGACACTCTTTCACTAAAGAACTTAACTGCAGGGTGCTGGGCCTTAAAATTGGTGTGTTTAGCATTTGGGGTTTTTTTGTTTTCTTCCTAGAGTGGCTTCCCTTGCTGAAAGAGAGACCGTGCTGCAGGCTGATGCATAAGGGAACCATAAAAACTTGCTCAGATCCGAATTTTATAGGAAAGCTTGTTGGGAACCTGCAAGAATTTTAACCAAATTTGGGAAAACGGATAGTATGCATAAAATCGTTGTGGGAAAAGCTGCCTCAATTGAGCAAAACAACAACACAACCCTGTACATTTCTGAATTCTGCTCTGTAACCTGGTCAGCTTAAATGCCACCTTTATTCTCTTCTGCTTCTGGTAGTTTTCAGCCATTTTTTGCAGGATGTCACTATATTCCCCAAAGGCGAGCTTGACGGAGAATGGGGCTTTCTGAGATACAGGACTATTACCACTTAACTATGTTACTGCAGTGCTTAGGGACCAGTTTCGAAGGGCACTTGGGGAACCGTTTAAATGGCAATGACTGCACTTTAATAATGTATGTGTAAAGGCACAATAGATACATTTTTGCATAGTGAAAACACTGTCTCTTCTAGATAATGACAGTATCTGAAATAAAAGTCAGCAGCATGGTTTTAGGGGGAAGCTATGTTTACTTGGCAGCCATCAGGAGAGAACTGTCTTTGCATTAGGCTCTTTTTGTATATGACTTGTTGTGCATTACGGTCCAGGTGAATCTCGAATCAGCTGGCTGGCCAGTGAAAAAGAGGATCTGTCTCATACCTGGGCTTAGAAGCACAGCATTTTAATCTACTGGAGCAATGCTAAGGGAAGGATTTTGTAGAGGGCAAAGCTTCTGTCTGCAGGGCATTGCTACTTTCATTCCATGTTTGTCTTTCCAAATAATGTTTTCTACTTGAAACTTTGCTTCTCCTTTTTTCTGAAAACTGTGTACGTTTTAAGCAATTCTACGTGTACCCAAACTGCCAGGTGTAAGAGTCCACATGAAAGATGCTGCACGCAAAAATCTCCGCAATGACAAAATAGATGAAACAGTGGGAATTTCTTGGGACTGATTCCTAGCATTGTGCTTTTAGTGCTTTTCGACTTGACTGCATGGTATTTTATAAATCATAGTATTTTGAGATGGGGTTAAAAGGGTTTTACCTAAATAGTTTTTAATCTTTTTGTAATGTATTCACTGAGATTAGCTCTAACTATATTTTAGAGTTGTAAAATATTCTGCTTTCTTACCAATCTTGCTAAGTATGAAACATTTTTATTCAATAAAGGCTCTGGTCATTTTTATTGTTGGAAGTTTCTAATCCAGACTTTTCTTTGCCATGAGATGGTCAGGAAGGCGAGAGAAGACCGCTGAGAAGATTTTAGTACCTAGCTTAAAACCAGTGGCGCTGTGGGTTAAACCTCAGCGCTTAGGGCTTGCCGATCGTATGGTCGGTCGGCAGTTCGAATCCCTGCGGTGGGGTGAGCTCCCGTTGCTCAGTCCCAGCGCCTGCCAACCTAGCAGTTTGAAAGCACCCTCGGGTGCAAGTAGATAAATAGGGACCGCTTACTAGCGGGAAGGTAAACGGCGTTTCCGTGTGCGGCTCTGGCTCGCCAGAGTAGCTTCGTCACGCTGGCCACGTGACCCGGAAGTGTGTGCGGACAGCGCTGGCTCCCGGCCTCTAGAGTGAGATGAGCGCACAACCCTATAGTCTGTCAAGACTGGCCCGTACGGGCAGGGGTACCTTTACCTTTACCTTTTAAAACCAGTAGGTGGCACTGTTGTGCTTGTAATATGGTAAAGAGATAAGATGTCCAGTGTGCTTCTGAGTTTTGTAGAACATGAGATGTACCTGTTCGAAAGGTGTAACGGAAGACAACAGACATATGAGCAAACATCCACGACCATTTTCGTCTAGTGTGTTTGGTTCCAGTTATTTTGCTAGATGGGGTTTCAAAATTAACAGATATTGTCCCCATTAAAATATTCACAAACGAACACTATCCCTTCTCTAATAGCAAGCATACATCAGTAACATTGGGGGGGGGGGTATGTGCATTGGGGATGTAAAATTCTACTCACAATGGCTTCAAGTGAGTTAGGGAGGGTTATTTCTACCACACCGAACCTGAGCACATTGTCTGGGTGCTAAATTTGCATTGTCAGAATTGATTTGATAATGAATTGGGGAGGTGTGGTTTGTTTAACAGCAGGGATAACGGCCACTTGTGCCAGATGGCGACAGAAGGAATTAATTCTGGAATGTGACTTAAATGCCAGTTGCTAGAGAAATGTCAAGGCTTGTAGGCACAACCATGTCTGAACTCTCCATCTGAACAGCTCTCGAGCTAATATATAAGGAGGTCACGGGGGTTACCTAGTGATTAAATGCATTTGTGTTTAAAAAAACAATGGGAATAAAGCACTGGTAAAACAGAGCACTCTGTTAAATGTATGCTTGGTCAGCTGTTTATTGGGGGTGGGGAACGTGCTGCTCCAGAATTAAACAGATTTAGCCTTTTGAGGCACGATGGGAGTTCTTCTGACTTCTCTCTTTATTCTAAATCCAACCCAAGTTACTAAAGTCTTCTATAAAACCCTAAGAACGGGTTGGAATTAAATCCTGGAATTACAGTGCTGGCAACAGGTCAACTCAACACATATTGTATTGCTTCTCACATGGATACCCATTCTTGACCTCATCTGTGCTATGACCAAAGCTAATACCTTTTAACACCCACATAAGTGCAAAAACAGGGACTTTATGTGTGCACACACGCACACACAGTGGTTCCCTCAGCAAAACAAAATCACACATGAAATAATTCTGTTGTGTGCAAAATGCAAGCACCTCAAAGTTCTTCCATTTGATTATGCTAACTAAACATTTTTTTTTCTAAAGCTTTTTATATGCTGCATTTATATGAGCATTTTTATATGCTCTTGGTTCATGCCACAACTTAAGAAGGATGTTGACAAGCTGGAATGTGTGCAGAGGAGGGCAACCAAGACAATCAAGGGTCTGGAAACTAAGCTATAAGAGCAGGCATAAGCAAACTCAGCCCTCCAGAAGTTTTGGGACTACAACTCCCATCATCCCTGACCACTGTTCCTGTTAGCTAGGGATGATGGGAGTCGTAGTCCCAAAACATCTGAAGGGCCGGGTTTGCCTATGCCTGTATAAGAGGAACGGTTGAAGGAGCTTATTTAGCCTGGAAGAGAGGAGACTGAGAGGAGCTATGATTTTGTTGTCGCTTACTCGTGTCCGACTCTTCAAGACCCCATGGACCAGAACACGCCATGCACTCCTATCTTCCACTGCCTCCCACAGTTTGGTCAAACTCATGCCGGTAGCTTTGAGAACAGTGTCCAACCACCTCGTCCTCTGTCGTCCCCTTCTCCTTGTGTCCTCCATCTTTCCTAACATCAGGGTCTTTTCCAGGGAGTCTTCTCTTCTCATGAGGTGGCCAAAGTATTGGAGCCTCAGCTTCAGGATCTGTCTTTCCAGTAAGCACTCGGGGCTGATTTCCTTCAGAATGGATAGGTTTGATCTCCTGCAGTCCATGGGACTCTCAAGAGTCTCCTCCAGCACCATAATTCAAAAGCATCAATTCTTCGGCGACCGGCCTTCTTTATGGTCCAGCTCTCCCTTCTATACATCACTACTGGGAAAACCATAGCTTTAACTATACGGACCTTTGTTGGCAAGGTGATGTCTCTGCTTTTTAAGATGCTGTCTAGGTTTGTCATTGCTTTTCTCCCAAGAGGAGCTATGATAGCCATCTTCAAATATCTAAGGGCTGTCACCTGAAAGATGGAGCAGCTTGTGGTCTCCTGCTCTGGAGGGTAGGAGTGAAACCAAGCCACAAGAAAGGAGATTCTGACTAAACATCAGGAAAAACCTTCTGACAGCAAGAGCTGTCTCCCTCGGGAGGTTGTGGACTCTCCTTCCTTGGACGTTTTCTAGCAGAGGTTGGATGGCCATCTGTCATGGCTGCGATAGTTGAGATTTCTGCATTGCTGAGGGTTGAACTAGAGGTCTCTTCCAACTCTGATTCTATTTCCTCTTAAAAGATTCCACTTGCTGAATTTCCTCTTGAATCATGGAAATTCTACTTTTAAACACCTGGCACTATGCTTAGATGTAACATTAAGTTATAGTTTAGTTGTGGGCCTGTTGTACATGCAATCTAGATGAACTCTTCTGGACAACATATCAGCTTTTAAAAAGGGCTTCTTCCAAGCCTAATTTCAGGAGTGGAATTGGGATTCTGTGGGCACAAAGGTAAGCCTTTGCAGCCACATGCAAATGCCATGTTGACAGGAGTTAGCATTATGAGAATGAACTTTGCTGTTCCTGGACTCACATTCGCCTCGCCTGTTTTCTTCCTGCGCCACTGTGAGGAGTTGGGAAACTTTGGCTTCCACTCTGGAATAGCTACAGCTTTCGGTGTCGTCCAAGCTCAGGCAAAACTGTTCATTATGACAATAGTTAGTGGAAACGAGCCCATTTCAAACCATAGTTTAAGAGATTTATTGGTCTCTGTGCTGAAAAGCCAGACCCGTAGGATATTTGACCTAGTTAGCTTCCTAGTTGCAGTTCTGTAAAAAAAAAAAAGGAATTGACTCAATTCAATATGGTTGACAATTGTCAGCACAATTCAGAACAGTATCTGTGGTTCATACACTTGGATTAAAAGATGGAGTTGAATTTTAAATGGTAGTTGCATTTCACTTCTTTTGCAGTGTTCATCCATACAATGGTACCTTGGGTTACATACGCTTCAGGTTACAGACTCCGCTAACCCAGAAATAGTACCTCGGGTTAAGAACTTTGCTTCAGGATGAGAACAGAAATCGTGCTCCAGCAGCATGGCAGCAGTGGGAGGCCCCATTAGCTAAAGTGGTGCTTCAGGTTAAGAACAGTTTCAGGTTAAGAACGGACCTCCGGAACGAATTAAGTACTTAACCTGAGGTACCACTGTACTGTTGAAATGTGGAAGGTTGGATGTGATTATTTTTATCATGTTTTTGAGAAATTTGGTTTTTTGTAGAATACATGGCCTTCGGCAAAATACAATAATAAATATTTGGGATTATTATTATTATTATTATTAATTGAATTTATATACCACCCTATACCCAGGAGTCTGAGTGGTTCACATAATAAGATCAAGATATAAAACCACAGAATACCTAATAAAAATAAAAACAACAACTCAATAGGCCCTATTTTAAAAGGGCATAGGACATAAATCGGATCAACCAAAGGCCTGGTTAAAAAGGAACATTTTTGCCTGGCGCTTAGAGGTGTATAATGAAGGCTCCAGGCAAACTTCCCTGGGGAGAGCATTCCACAGCTGGGGAGCCACTGCAGAAAAGGCCCGTTCTCATGTTGCCACCCTCTGGACCTCTCGAGGGTTATGAAGCTGGCATATTTTCACCAGCCATAATTAACAAATTTTAGGTTTTGGATGACATGCTAAACTGCTGCTAACCTTGAATGGAAACTTCCAGTCTTGCAGCTGGGCCGAAAAATGGCAGAATGGATGAGCCCAGAGTTTGACTAGGTACACCCTCATAATGCTAAACCGTGGTTTAGCATGATGTCTGCACACTGTAACTCCATAATCCTTCCATGAGCCCTATAAGGTAGGCAGTACTATGTAGCAGACTGTGGGGTTGGAAGCCAATAGAGTAGTTTGCCAAAGGCTACTTGCTGAGTTCACGGCTGAGTTTAGATTTGAACTGGGGACTCCCTAGTTTGCTGCTCAGCCTTTGTAACTACACTAGGGCTCAGTCGAAAATTCATCAAGACTTCAAATGTTGCTGCTGGAAAAACAGAAATTGGTCTTGAGCCAACCTGGGAGGCTCCTCCACGTAGATTGTGTTAACAGAAACTGGAGTATGTAATTCCCGATTGCTACTCCCAGATGTAGGAGGATGTTAATCTAAACAGTTGAAGCAAACAACCACAAGAAGAAGCTGCCACTGTATGTTAGCAACATACCTGTGGCTATTGCAAAGCGAAGTTGTCCTATGCTGCACGACCGAGCTGGGGGAGAGTAAAAATTCTACCAGGTTAAAAGCAGTCATCTTGGATGTGTGGGAAAAGGGTGGGCCTGTTGTCACCTTGATGGCATTTTCTATTTCTGTTCTGGTTCCTCTTCCTGATTTGGAATGTAGCATTTATATGATGGAATGTAGCGCAATGGATCACTTTAAATTTCCATTCTGACTCTCTTGACACTTTTAAGAGTGGACCTCTTCCTATGCATAGTGGGGCGGGGAGAAAACAAAATGGCATGTGGTATCCTTGCTCCCATTCACTATACCGAAGGTTTTCAACTTTTTTGACCCACTACAGTGGTACCTCGGGTTACAGATGCTTCAGGTTACAGACTCCGCTAACCCAGAAATAGTACCTCGGGTTAAGAACTTTGCTTCAGGATGAGAACAGAAATCATGTGGCGGCAGCGGGAGGCCCCATTAGCTAAAGTGGTACCTCAGGTTAAGAACAGTTTCAGGTTAAGAACGGACCTCCAGAATGAATTAAGTTCTTAACCCGAGGTACTACTGTACAACATTTAGAAGACATCTGAAGGCAGCCCTGTACGGGGAAGATTTTATAAAAATGTTTAATGTTTTTATATATGCTGGAAGCCGCCCAGAGTGGCTGGGACAAGCCAGTCAGCTGGGCAAGAAATAATAATAATAATAATAATAATAATAATAATAACAATACCATATTGGCCCAAATATAAGCCGCACCCGAATATAAGCCCCACCTTTAAAATTCAAGGGGAAAAAAATAAAAAAAGGCAATACCCGAATATAAGCTGCTCCCTTAAAATTCCGCAGGCACTCACACTTGTTCTGTTTTACTCCATGTAAAGGGTGTGTAAAGGAGATAACTATGCAGTGGTACCTCGGGTTACAGACGCTTCAGGTTACAGATGCTTCAAGTTACAGACTCCGCTAACCCAGAAATAGTACTTCGGTTAAGAACTTTGCTTCAGGATGGGAACAGAAATCGTGCGGCAGCGGCGTGGCGGCAGCGGGAGGCCCCATTAGCTAAAGTGGTGCTTCAGGTTAAGAACAGTTTCAGGTTAAGAATGGACCTCCAGAACGAATTAAGTTCTTAACCCGAGGTATCACTGTACATTCTTTCCGAGGCACCCCTGTGGGGATCAGGAACACCAGTTATGTCACCCCTTGCCTGCAGAGCTGGCAGCCTCTCACCCTTTCTCAAACAACACCTTGTGGAGTAGTCCCTCAGCCTCCTCTCCTCTTCCATCTCCTTGGGAGTCTGCCCCCCCCCCGGTCTCTGAGCTGCCCCACCCTGCCCCAAAGAGAAGTGCCTCCTCATATTGTCCCACAGGGGCCTGGGAAGAGGATGCCCCCAGGCTAAGTGGCCCAACAGAGCCTGGCCAAAGGTGAAATTAAGGCCAGCACCTTATCTTGGGTGGCAGCAGCGGGCGCTGCTGGGACTGCACAAAGCTCACCTGGGCATTCATCGCTGGGCACTCGGCTCCCAGGCAGGCCTTGCACACAGCAAGCACAAGAAAGGTACCTGCCTGGCTTCCCAGTTGTCCATCCATTCCCAACAGCAAGGGCTGGCAGACTGGCTGGCTAGGCTTCCTTGCCCATTTGCTTGCTTACTCCAAGGTTCCTGGCAACCAGCACCCACTGGCCAGTCCCAGAGGCACCATTTGCCTGTGGAGCTTGTAGCCAGTGCTGCTGCAACAAACAGCTGTGCAAGCCTTTGGGAGGCAGAGACACAAGAGGGCATCAGAGCAGGAAGGGAAGGAAAGAGGGGTAGAGGCCTGTGTTGCCCACGGCACCCCTGACCATCATTCAAGGCACCCCAGGGTGCCATGGCACACTGGTTGAAAACTATATGTTCAGCTGAATAGTTCAGATAGCACACAGACAACTCTGCACAGAGTCGTAACCAGAAACCCTTGTTTCCCAGGGTTTTGAGTGCTGCTTAGCAATTGTGGTTAAAATCATTTGCTTTCAGCGGCTAGGTCACTGCCTGATCTAAAGTGGGTCACAACTGAAGCGCTACTACCATACAAATATATATTTTTTATAAATAAGATCTGGGACCCCAAATGCACATGCAAGGTTAATGCTGGGTCCTGGGTCTAAAAACGTTGAAAGCTGCAAGTTCAAATAAGGCCCTGCTGGTCTTTTTCACTTTAACGTTAATACTTTCCTACTCCCTTTCTTCTTTTTAAACAAGTAGCTCTTGGATTTTAAACAAATACAGATACAAGAATTATTAAATATTTACCCAGTAGTACATTCAGTGCTGTTTGTTCTATCCGTTGACTTTAGGCATAAGCTTACACATTCAGTGTTCAAACCTATTACTTAACATAACCTCTCCACTAAAAAGATGGAGTGGTTGGTATAACAAGGTCTTGATTTTGGCCATTAACAAAGTTAAAGGTAGCTCCTGGCAATATTGCAATTAATTGTCTGAAACTGGTATGACTGTCATACCACATACCACTCTGGCTCATACAGGGAGGAGCAGTACGGAGTAGGGCTGGACAATTTCAGACATTGCGATCTATCAGTACATCATGATATTTAGCTGCTGGTATATCACAACGTTGAAAACCAGGTATCGCTCCGTCCTAGTTAAAGTGGTCCACGTTTCTTTTTGTTCTGCCTTCAATTGTCCTCTTGTGTCTGGTGAGATGCTCAGACGTTGCTGCATCCCAGATATTATTCTCCCATGGCCTTCCAGTGTTTTTCAGTTAGGTTCTTCCATATTGAGCAACCATTAACTGTGCTGCAAATAGTAAAGAAGCCTGCTAATTATCTGTGGTGCAAGGTTGAGCCCAAGACTATGTTGGAAAAATAGGGCTTGTCGTACTTGCTGTGGAAGCTGCTTTCCCTGTGGGAAGTGGGTGGGTCAGTTCGCAAAATGCCTTCCCAATCCTTGAACTGTTGTGTGTCTGGAAGCCACCTACTCCAGGGCTAGGCAACCTAAGGCCCATGTGGCCAAATCTCCTTCTCAATCTGGCCCACGGACGGTCCGGGAATCAGCGTGTTTTTACATGAGTAGAATGTGTGCTTTTATTTAAAATGCATCTCTGCGTTATTTGTGGGGCATAGGAATTCGTTCCTTTTTTCTTCTTCAAAATATAGTCAGGCCCACCACATAAAAAAGGCTGCTGACCCTTGCAATCTCAGCTGTCTCCTGATCAACGTTTTCCTGTTCCTTAGGAAATCTTACCTTTTCCATGATTCCTTGCATGATTTTTGTGTTCTTGATCTTACTCCTTTGCCTGTTTTTTCTCTCTAAGTTTGGTAATTTCTCTCAGACTTAACAGTGCAATCCTATACATGTCTACTCCATAGCTGTCAACTTTTCCCTTTTCTTGCGAGGAATCCTATTCAGAATAAGGGAATTTCCCTTTAAAAAAGGGAAACGTTGACAGCTATGGTCTACTCAGACACAGATACCATTAAGTTCAGTGGTACTCTTAGGATAAGTAGGTTTGCAGTCTTAATCTGCTGTGTTTTTTCCTGCTTTTCAGCTCACTTTGGGATTCTTTTTCTTTCCTTGAACTATTTTGCTTTACTGTTTCTGATTTTCTTTTGATTTGTAAAGAACAACATTGCCGGTTTCTTCCCTTCCAAAGCTTTATTTGCATTTGGTATTCTTGGTCACACTGTGTGTGAGAGAAAGAGGGGTGGAGAATTGCTTTCTTTCTTTCTTACTGCGTGCGTGTTAACTTGTGGGAAATCCCTCAGGGCATGTCCTGTTCTACTTACTCTGTACAGTATCTCCAGCTTCTTGGAGCATGCTTCTGGCATCAAGTTCACCCCAACACAAATTTGTATTACACTTCATGGCTTCTGGTCCATGTTGTTCTCTTCTGCTAATTTAGTTAATTTCCCTCCAAGGATCAGTATTGGGACCTGTTTTAAAGGCCTAGTCTACTTAAATGATGATCTCAGTGCTTTCGGTTTATGTGGAGTCTGGAATTTAGGAAAGCTAGAGGAGCTGTCATTCTAGTTAAACTACTGAGTCAGTTTTTGGGGGGACCGTCTTGTGGCTGCGTAACATGTTAGAAGACCTCCGCCATGCCCTTGCATGGTTCTCTTGAGAATGGATGTAAAAGCGACAACAACTTGAACTCCAAGCAGCGTTTTCTTGCTGGCTGCACTTTGCACTGTTAAAATCGCCCCCCTACACCACATGCGTGGCAAGAGCAGTTGAGGAATCCGACTTGATGTCAAAATTGGAATAAGACCTCCTTTGTTGCAATGGCGTGATTTCCCCTTACGCTTTACTGCCTCCTTCCTGTGTCTCTCAAGAGATTATAATATAAACTCGGGGATGTGGGTTTGATGTTGGGAATCTGTACGTGCAGCTACTCACACAGAGTCAATTAAGGTTTAGCAGACAGCCAGAAGGCAATCTGAAGGAGTAAGTCTGCCTGGTGATAACAGAGACATGGAGACCGCTCCCTGATTGGTCAAGCTCTCTCAAAGGAGTGATAATTAATGGTCTACTAACTGGGATGTGTTAGTTCTGGAGTTCAGAGGTTCAGGGTTCTGTGTGTCAGTGTAGGAGTTGTGAGTCGTGTCAGAGAGAGCTAGCAAAAGATCCATGTTCTGTTCCTGTAAATAGTCCACTGCATATAATAAACTACAAGTTCCTGGTTCCTGCTTCGTCTATCCTGTCTGCAGCCAAGTTGCCAATTGCTGCCGTGGATTCTGCGTGTACTCTGCTAGGTCTGGCTAAGGTCCTGCAACTAGTCGGAAAGTTGCGAAACACCAATAGGTTTTGCCAATATTTGAGCCCTTGGGCTAAATATTCCTGCATTGCTGGGGTTTGGACTGGATGAACCACATGGTCCCTTCCAACTCTGAGTCTGCGATCATTCAGCAGACAGGACTTGAGATGGGAAATGCCTTCAGCTCAGCAGTCCTGAGATGTTATAAGCAATGTTTCTGCACAAGCTTCTTAACCATGATTGTTGCAGCAATGTTAAGGGGTGGAAAGCCCATTTTATTATTATTATTTCCTCCTCGCTCCTCTGCAATATACGACGAATATCACGACAGCCCTATTGCGAAATAAAATTTGCAAGTGCATAGCAGCGACTGACTGACATTTCAATTCCTTCCTGGCCAACTAAATATATATACAGTGGTACCTCTGGTTTGCCAGAAGCGGCTTAGTCATGCTGGCCACATGACCTGGAAGCTGTACGCCGGCTCCCTCGGCCCTAAAGCGAGATGAGCGCTGCAACCCCAGAGTCGGTCACGACTAGACCTAATGGTCAGGGGTCCCTTTACCTTTACCCCGGGTTACATATGCTTCAGGTTACGGACTCCGCTAACCCAGAAATATTACCTCAGGTCAATAACTTTGCTTCAGGATGAGAACAGAAATTGTGCTCTGGCGGCGCGGCAGCAGCAGGAGGCCCCATTAGCTAAAGTGGTCTTCAGGTTAAGAACAGTTTCAGGTTAAGTACGGACCTCTGGAACGAATTAAGTACTTAACCCGAGGTACCACTGTACAGTGAGGGGGGGAAAGTATTTGATCCCCTGCTAAATTTGCCTGTTTGCCCTCTGACAAAGAAATGACCAGTCCATAATTTTAATGGTAGGTTTATTGTAGCTGTGAGAGAAAGAATAACAACAGGGAAACCCCCAGAAACCCAGAAGACAAAAGTCAGAGATTGATGAGCAGTATAATGAATGAAATAAGTATTTGATCCACTATCAACCAGCCAGATGTCAGGCTACCTGGTATCTTCACTGTACGTAACGAGCTGAGATTGGAAGCACCTGCTGTAAGGGAGAGGTCTTACCTGTAATCCCAGCTCGTTACAGTACCTGTATGAAAGACACCTGTCGACAGAAACAATCAATCCAGCAGATTCCAAAATAGCCACCATGACCAAGACCAAAGAGCTGTCCAAGGATGTCAGGGACAAGATTGCAGACCTGGACAAGGCTGGACTGGGCTACAAGACTGTTGCCAAGCAGCTTGGTGAGAAGGTGACAACAGTTGGTGCAATAATTCGCAAACGGAAGAAACACAAAATAACTCCCTCGGTCTGGGGCTCCATGCCAGATTGCATCTTGTGGAGTTGCAATGATCATGAAGCAACCCAGAACTATACGGGGGAACTTGTCAATGATCTCAGGGCAGCTGGGACCATAGTCAAAACTGTTGGTAACACACTACGCTGTGAAGAACTGAGATCTTGCAGAGCCTGCAAGGTCCCCTTGCTCAAGACAGCACATGTACAGGCCCGTCTGCAGTTTGCCAGTGCACATCTGAATAACCCAGAGGAGAACTGGGTGAACGAGTTGTGGTCAGATGAGACCAAAATTGAGCTCTTTGGCATCAACTCAACTCGCCGTGTTTGGAGGAGGAGGAATGCTGCCTACGACCCCAAGAACACCATCCCCACCATCAAACATGGAGGGGGACATATTATGCTTTGGGGGTGTTTTTCTGCTAAGGGGACAGGACACCTTCACCGCATTGAAGGGACGATGGACGGGACCATATATCGTCAAATCTTGGGTGAGCACCTCCTTCCCTCAGCCAGGGCATTGAAAATGGGTCAAGGCTGGGTAATCCAGCATGACAATGACCCAAAGCACACAGCCAAGGCAACAAAGGAGTGGCTCAAGAAGAAGCACATTAAGGTCCTGGAGGGGCCTAGCCAGTCTCCAGACCTTAATCCCATAGAAAATCTGTGGAGGGAGCTGAAGGTTCGAGTAGTTACACATCGGCCTCGAAATCTTACTGACTTGGAGAGGATCTGCAAAGAGGAGTGGGACAAAATACCTCCTGAGATGTGTGCAAACCTGGTGGCCACCTACAAGAAACGTCTAACCTCTGTAATTGCCAACAAGGGTTTTTCCCACCAAGTACTAAGTCATCTTTTGCAAAGGCATCAAATACTTATTTCACTCATTATAATGCACATCAATCTCTGGCTTTTGTCTTCTGGGTTTCTGGGGTTTTTCCTGTTGTTATTCTGTCTCTCACAGCAACAATAAACCTACCATTAAAATTATGGACTGGTCATTTCTTCATCAGAGGGCAAATGGGCAAATTTAGCAGGGGATCAAATACTTCCCCCCCTCACTGTATGTTGAGAAAGTACTGCATTGCCATCAGTTGCATAATAATAATAATAATAATAGTAATATTTATACCCCACCCATCTGGCTGGGTTTCCCCAGCCACTCTTATAAAGCTGCACCGTCATTTTAGAGTGATGAAAAACCTTGTGCCTTTTTTTTTTACTAAGCACATAATTGATTTTTAAAATTATTTTATTTATAAAATGAATTTTTTTATTATTTTTTTTATAAAAAGGGGAGGGGCCTAAATAGCCCGGTTTAAATAGACAGCTGCTGCACCTGTTGAATTCCTGGTAACAACACACACAACTTAACAGGCTGTTTTTAACTATGTAACTTCCATTTCAAACACAATTCAACAAACAATATCTCACAAAGTGTAATTCCATAGACCAACGCATCATGCAAACAGAACATATCAAGAGAAATTAAAGTCCAATGGACGGTAAGGAGGTAAAAGTCCATTCGGTTCCTATATTGGCAATATTAACCACAATATGGTATGCTTATCTTATGATGTTCCACGTATCGCTGCTTTGAGGATTCCAACGTTACTTGTATGTAGATATCGGATCAGACGGAAAACTTGAAGGTATGGCACAAGGATTCCGGGATAATAACCGTGTTTCGCCCAAGCCGGGCTTCATTAGCCGTGCATACTCTTATTCTTGTATGACGGAAACAAGGAACAAAATAAATTCAGTTGCGGAAACCTGGTGCTCATCTCCCCCCCCCCTTTTTTTTACAAAGCACATAATTGAGGGAATTATTATTATTATTAACAATAATAAAGGGGCAAGGGGCTAAATAGTCAGCTTTCAACAGCCAGCTGCTGCACCTGTTGAATTTCTCTTCCTAGACATCGTGGGGGCAAATCTCCTTTTCCCTTTCCGCGCGCGTGGGCGCGCCACCGCAACATTTCCCTTTATTAAAAGAGGAGACGGAATGAAAAGAGAAAGTGCGCGCGGGGCGGGGGGAGAGAGAGAGAGAGAGAAACCTGCGGAAGAGCGCATGCGCCTCGTTCCCTCACGCTCCCTCCGGCGGCGAAGTTAGGGCGTGGCGCGGCTTTTGACGGACGGGCGTTCCCTTCCCGCTAGATGGGCGGGGATTCCGGCCGGCACCGCCCCCTCCCTTCTCTTCTTGGCGGCTGCTGCTGAGGGGAAGAAGTGTCAGTCCGGTCAGGCGGCGAGGGAGAGGGCGGCGGCGGCGGCGGCGGGAAGATGGCGGCAGCGGCGACGGCGGCGGCGGCAGCGTGGCTGTGGAGCGGTCTGTGGAACGAGCGCTTCTGGTTCCCCGCCAACGTGAGCTGGGCCGACCTGGAGCGCCAGGAGCCCGGCGACGGGGAGGTGTACCCTCTCCCCCGCCACGTTTGGGTCGCTTTCCCCGGGGCGCTGGGCCTCTTCGCGCTGAGGCAGCTCTTCGAGAGGTGGGAGAGCGGCGGCGGCGCGGGGAACGGGGTGGCGGGGACGGAGGGAGCCGGCGGGGGGGAAAGCGGCGCACACTTCCGCCCGCCTGCCTGACGGGCCGAGGCGAATGGGATGGGTGGGTGGGTCCGAGAGGGAAGAGGGAGCGTCGCCCTCGCTGCCGCTTCCTCAGTCGGCCTCGAGGAGGGTTTGGGGAGGGGGTCAGAGGAGGGAAGACCCGTTTCCTCTCGCCACGTTGGGCCGCCGTTTTATTTCACCATAATAAAACCTTCAGAGGAACTCCGTAGCCAGACCGCGCTCTTTATAAAGATGGGGAATACGCAGGAGAAATGGATTTCCAGGAGATATAATAATACAGTGGTACCTCAGGTTACATATGCTTCAGGTTACAGACTCTGCTAACGCAGAAATAGTGCTTCAGGTTAAGAACTTTGCTTCAGGATGAGAACAGAAATCGTGCTCCGGTGGCACGGCGGCAACAGGAGGCCCCATTAGCTAAAGTGGTGCTTCAGGTTAAGAACAGTTTCAGGTTAAGTACGGACCTCCGGAACGAATTAAGTACTTAACCCGAGGTACCACTGTAATAATAATAATAATAATAATAAATTATTATTTATTATTTATACCCTGCCCCTCTGGCTGGGTTCCCCCAGCCACTCTGGGCAGCTTCCAACAAAACACTAAAATACAATAGCCTATTAAACATTAAAAGCTTCCCTAAACAGGGCTGCCTTTAGATGTCTTCTAAAAGTTTGGTAGTTGTTTTTCTTTTGGTGGGAGGGCGTTCCACAGGGCGGGTGCCACTACCGAGAAGGCCCTCTGCCTGGTTCCCGTAACTTGGCTTCTCGCAGTGTGGGAACTGCCAGAAGGCCCTTGGAGCTGGAACCCCGTGTCCGGGCAGAACGATGGAGGTGGAGACGCTCCTTCAGGTATACTGGACCGAGGCCAGTATACCTGATATATATAGAAGGTGCTTGTAGAATTTGTACTGTTTAAAACGGAAAGGGGTTAAACGCCAGTGGTTCCCAAACTGTTTTTGGCCATGCCCCACCTAAGCATCTCTAAAATTCTGATGCTCCCCCCACCGACATAATAATTCTTAATTGTTCAAATAGTGAACTCCTGTTCACATGGAGGAAGCCTTAAAAGTCATTGACTTGGTCTAACTGTTCTCAAATTGCCCCCCTTAAAAATCAAATGGCCCCCTTGTGGGGCGTTTGCCCCATGTTGGGACCCACGGGGTTAAACCATTGCAAGAGGTGTTGAAATTTTGGGAGGTTGGATAGTTGCAATGGAATGGTGGGGTGCACCTTTTTACTTATTTATGATAATTACTTTGTCAAGAAAGGAGTGTGTGTGTGTGTGTATATATATATATATAAGCAGCGGCAATTAGAATAAGATCTATTATTTTTTTTTATTTTTTTTTGTAAGAATTTTTATTGGTTTTACAGAATAATTTTAAACAATACAAACAAATAAAAAAAGACATACAAACATGTAAAATTTCATAACCTTTTTTTCATGTCCCTCTCTTCTCGGACTCCCCCAAACCTCCCCTTCCTACATCCCAATTTCCAAAATTTATTTCAGCAAATTCTAATTAATTTTATCAAATATATTTTTTCTTATTCTTTTCTTCAACTTAATCTTATGTCACTGTAATCTCCTTTTCTTTCTCTAAACCTCGACATTTTAACATTCCTCAATTTTATAATAGTTCTTAAGGTAAATTTTAAATTTCTTCCAATCTTCTTCCGCCGTCTCTTTCCCCTGCTCACGGATTCTGCCAGTCATCTCAGCCAGTATCATATAGTCTATTACCTTCATCTGCCACTCTTCCAAGGTGGGTAATTCTTCTGTCTTCCAATACTTTGCGATGAGTATTCTTGCTGCTGTCGTAGCATACATAAAGAAATTTCTATCTTTCTTTGACACCAATTGGCCGACAATGCCCAAGAGAAAGGCCTCTGGTTTCTTAGGAAAAGTACATTTAAGTACCTTTTTCATTTCATTATATATCATTTCCCAGAAAGCCTTAATCTTCGGGCACGTCCACCAAAGATGATAAAAAGTACCTTCCGTTTCTTTACACTTCCAACACTTATTATCAGGCAAATGATAAATTTTTGCTAGCTTGACTGGGGTCATGTACCACCTATAGATCATTTTCATAATATTTTCCTTTAAGGCATTACATGCCGTAAATTTTATACCAGTGTTCCACAACCATTCCCAGTCAGCAAACATAATGTTATGACCAATGTCCTGTGCCCACTTAATCATAGCTGATTTAACTATTTCATCTTGTGTATTCCATTTCAGCAGCAGATTATACATTTTTGACAAATTCTTAGTATTGGGTTCTAACAGTTCAATTTCTAATTTTGATTTCTCCACCTGGAATCCAATTTTCCTGTCTTGTTTATGTACCTCCATTATTTGATAATAATGGAGCCAATCTCGAACCTTGGGTTTCAATTTCTCATAGCTCTGTAACTTCTAGAATAAGATCTATTATTGCATCAACTTTACATTTTTAATAATTTTATTTAGCTTTTAGAAATTTACAATCACTTATCCAACAATCAACATAAAAAGAGAATTCCAAAAAAAATCTCCTGAACTTCCCTCCTCCCCTTTGTGGGTCCAATATAAGAATTAACTTTCCCATATGGCTCAGCTTTTTGTTTTTTTAAAGTGTGACTTTGGGGCGTGCCCTAGAAGCATCTTCCAAAAAAGTGTTTCATACCAGAGGCTGTTATAAAGAAGACAAGACAATTGTGATCTATTCACCACCCCTATAATAAATTTCCAAACTGCCCTTTGTCATAAATGACCTCCAGGCAGCATTAGTTGCCAAAATAGAATGGTTAGTTGCCATTTTGGGGCAAGACCGCTCTAAAGTTTTCTTTTTTATGGAGTGGCTGTGATGGATTATCAGTTAAACATCTGGCAAGTTCAGATGACAACCTTGAGCTACGTTATGAACTTTGAGACCTTAAAGAAGAATAATCACTTGATCCAGGGACGGTTCACATATATATTGGCCCATTCCTACCTGTTTTTTCTTAATGGTGACACAGAATGTAAGAGGATTTACAACTGAGCAGCACAGTTGGGTGGGGTAAGCGAAAACAAGCTACAACATTTAACTATAATGTTATTCACTGCTCCTGCTTAGGCTGCATAGAAAAAGCATTTTGGTTCCTGAAATTCATTTGGATTGTGCAGATAAAATAGAACTGATAGAATTCTACAGAATGTGGTGTTACGTGTTCAAATAAAGCCAAGATCCAAGGATCCCCAGGCATGCATACCTAAGCAATTATGTGGGCTTCTACAATTTCCTCTTCTAGCTGTAAGTTGTCAGGCTTCAACAAATCCTGTTCAGGGAGAATCCTTTTAGGACCAGTTAGAGTGACATGGAGGAAGAAGCATGGTACTTTGGATCTGTCACCATGTTTTAAAAATAAAAAAAGTTATTTGGTTAAACATTCATTATTACATTCACTCCCAATGGACTTACTCTGCAAGCATAATAGTTGATGACATCAATCTGCATAATATGTGTCTGAATAAGTTCAAAATAACTGAGGCAGTTATTGTTTTAGTTAATATATGAATTAGTATTGAACAGGATGAGAGAAGAAATACCGCTAAATGTTTAGGTTCAGTTCAGCATTAGGGTTAGGTCTCAGCTATGCCAGTTTCAAAATGAAATTTTACCATGCACTTCAGGGAGAGTCTTCTGCTGCTGTGCTACTATGTGTGTCAGTGGCTCGGCAGCAAAAGACTCCATTCTTTTCCTGAAGCACTGTGGCACAAGCCAGGTGATTCACACCACAGCATGGCAGCAAAAAAATCCACTGCTGTGTGACAGCCAGTCAGATAGTGGAGATGTCAGTCATTATCCTGGTGCCCATATACGGTATCTTCACTTGGTTCCAAGTAGCTCACAGCTCAACGTGCCTGTTGAGTTTTGATCTTTGCTTCCAGGTAGTTTATACATAAACAATTATTAAAGCTATAAAAGCTATAAAACTCAAAAAAGGATTAAACTCAGTACCCATTTGACTTTGTTTTTTGTTTGATTTCCCTATAAACTAGCATTTTTGTAGCAAGAGAAAAACCTGTATTCATGAATTTGGCTCTAGAATCAAAATCTCAGTAGACTTCAAATCTATGTACAGAAGATAAATTGAAAAGTGGAATATCAGGAACATTTTTTGAAAATATTGGAAAAAACTGCTCAGGAATGTTGCAGCTGGCCATACAAAGCAGTTTCGGTCATACAACCCTTTTTGAAAGGACTAGTACAGTTCTTGCAGTGGGGGCTGCTGCTGTCACTTCCAAAGCTCTGGCTGGCTTGCAGCAGCTAGGGCAGGTGGTAAGATAGTGGGATTTCTGTTGTCCCTTGTTCTCCTTTTTCTTTCTTTGCAGTCAATGAGAATAAATTAACTATACCAGCTTTAGGGCTGATGTAGTTAGGTGCTCTGTTGGGAGCAGGATGGGAGAACAAAGGGGGCTTAGCATCCTGCAAATCACCAACCACCCCTGATGCACTCCTTTTCTTTTCCTACCCTCCTCTCCCCTCCCCTGACAGGCAGAACATCTAACCTTATGGAGCATCTCACTTGTGAAATTTGGGCAACACAATACAGCCTTTTTCTGTGTAGAAGCCTTTTGACCCCTCCCATGTTCATACATAATTTTCTGATTTATCCATTAAAATTTCACTACGCCTGTTTTCTTATCCTCATGTCCTGGAATGAACACTCCATGAATTATGTGCTTCAATTTAACATTGGGAGTCTGGGACTGATGACTCACAATTTGAGCCACAGATTTCTTAAACCATTGTTTTTTCTTCCCTTCCTGTCTGTGGTGCCTCACTTTAGAGGAAATGCATTCACATTTTCGGCATATCATAGCAGCACACTGGTTTATCATATGCATATCTCTCTTTTTTAGGCCCTAGGAGAGAGTGTAGTCTATTGTTCCTATGTGTTCGTCTGTTTCCTCTCAGTTTTGCCAGTGAAACTCAGAGATAAGTGAAACTCTGAGAGAATGACAGGAGATCAGCTTTAGCTTTCGCAGAATGGCTTAGTATTCTGAGCTACAAAGGATCACCTCATTTTTTTACTGAAACCTTCAGAAAGGCCTCAAATGCACAAATGGATTTAATAAGTGCTGTGGAATACTGCAGGTAGTGTAGTTATTTTTCATGTGTCCATGTCAGGCCATTTGGAACTGTGATAGGCCTGACAGACTGCCTTCCCTAAGCTTCCCTCCCTAAGCCTAACTGGGGAGGGGTTTACTTTTTATATTTATATTTAGATCCTGTCATATTTATTCCTTTCTTCATTTTACATACTCTCAATCACTCAACAGCAATAAACATAAAATGCAAATAGAGGTTACAATCACATATATGAGCATTAATTAAGAAGTCTAGATATAGGCATTCCGTGTTGGTGGCTCTCCCTTCTTGTCTTTCTTGTTAATGTAGGTGGTGAAATAACACAAGACTGGTCCAAGCAACTCCCCATTTACATGGGAGTTGTGTTCCCAGGCGCCATATGGGTCACTGGGATGCACTTAAGCCTGCCCCACCCACTTGCGGTGCTGAAAATTGTCTGTGTGTGCTGCTCACACACAGATGAGGAGTCTGAATATATTGTATCTGATTTTAGATTTATTTTCTGCCCTTCCCTATAGAACAGGATGTCCCAAAACAAGTTGTCTTAAGTGGTACTGATAAACATCATAGGAGCATCTTGTTGCTGTAAGACATTAAACTGGATCAATGTCGATGTCAGTGGGGAGGCTTTGACTCCCTTTCATCCTTTGTGTGGGAAGCACATTTAAATGGAGGAGAGTTTCAAAAGTAGTTTGAATTATGGCAGGGAGGCTGTTGTATAAGGTCATAGGGTGAGTTGACTTGGTCAACAATGTATGCATCCAAAGAGGTTTTCTCATTCTTCCTGTGTAACTTTCATATGTTCTTAATGTTCAAGATTAATAAAAATATTTTTTTCACATCTCAGCTATTATCTTGCAGTGTTTGCAGACTTGATGAGACGATGAGACCCTGTGAAGATGTGTACTGCTTTGGTGTAGTTCAGTCAAATTTTATTCCCTCAAATGCAGACTTTAGTGTGGTGTAGCTAAATTAATTGATGCCTTTTGAGCTCTTTAATATATACAGTGGTACCTCTGGTTACGTACTTAATTCGTTCTGGAGGTCCGTTCTTAACCTGAAACTGTTCTTAACCGGAAGCACCACTTTAGCTAATGGGGCCTCCTCCTGCTGCTGCTGCGCCGCCGGAGCACGATTTCTGTTCTCTCTTTTTTTTTTTAAATATAATTTTTATTAACAGGCCAATCAAATCACATTATTTCCAAATCACATTAGTTCCAAATTATACAGCCAGATTTTAAAATTTTTGTTGGGGGTACCCATACTTCAAGCTCCGAAAGGGGGTCCAAACATCACTTATATTGCTGCTTTAATTAGACAGTTCTATCCAGTTCTGTCCAGATAGTCTCTTTGTTACTTTCCTCATCTTCTTGTTGTTATCATATAATTCTTTCTTTGTGATCTCTGATAATCTTCACAAGCGGGTTAAAAACAAACATCCTCTGTGTGGGTTTTACACTTTCCAAACATCATATCGCGTAAGGACAGACGCCATTTCCACACCTCTAAAGAACTTTCCCTCAGTCTGTTCGTTAATTTCCCCAGGCTTGCCAAACATATCTCAGAGGGCTCTGCCAGGTCTAGATCACATTCCGAAAATCATTCGCATTCCGATGACCCTGGTCCTCCCCCCCCCCCCGTCCTTCTTAGGCAAGCCAGTCTTGGCGAGACGCCATTTGAAACTGCGTCATAAAACTTGCCTTCGTTCTCCGATGTTTACCAATCCTCTCATTGATCAATAATTCACTCCACACAGTTCTTAAATTCCTGCTTGTGATTAATAAATTGCAACGATTCTTCTTTCTGGGGTGGAGGGTTATTAATATCACATAAGGCAAAAAGAAAGAAAAGTTTTTTCCTCCACCCCCTTTCCGTTTCACTCCAAACATACCAGTCTTTTAATGGTGATTCATCACTTGATTTATTTGTCCCGCCCGTCGCTCCGCTCACAGAGATCCATTAGTCAGCAGTCTTAACTCCCGATCTTCGCTTGATGTATGTGCTTTAGCTTTTTTCCAATTATGTATTTCCAATTATATGTTTTGAGCCAAAGCGAACCAGTGTGCTGATTGGAGACAGCGTCAGGAAGAGCCGACTTCAAACGAGGGCTTGTGCCAAGTGTCCGCACCCCCTTCTTTCGAATCCGGGGGTGAATTATGGACACCGCTGGCAAGGCAGTCCCCCCCATCCCCTGGGGGGGGGCGGGAAGGCTGCATATTTCCCATAGCAGCCTCTTAATTACCTCGTGTGGGTCGGAGAGATGTTATTGTCGGCCATCTTCCAATGCGCCCCCTGGTGGCCCCCGAGCACGATTTCTGTTCTCATCCTGAAGCAAAGTTCTTGACCTGAGGTAATATTTCTGGGTTAGCGGAGTCTGTAACCTGAAGCGTATGTAACCTGAAGCGTATGTATCCTGAGGTACCACTGTATGTAGAGTGATACTTCTGATGGACACATGAATAGAACATATATGGTATCTGTTGAATTTTCTTCTGAGGCTGCTTTATTTTTGTATTAAAATAGTACTATTTTCTCATAGCCTCAACTCAGCAGAGGTGTCTTGTCAATGGTCAATACACAGTCCAAGCTTGTTGGAGTTAAGTTTGCATTGTTAAAAACCTGCACGTAGACAGGAATTTAGGAAGATTACAGCTGGGACTGAACATCAGTGAAGCCATGAGTTCTAGGTTACTCCAGACTTGAAGATAGAACTGAGATGGTTCAATGTTATGTGCACTGAACTTTTCAAAAAGATGCATTTTAACAAAAGAGTGTAGATTAAAGAAAAACTTGGAGTGCATTGAAGTGCATAAACATTGGTGTGTCTGCTTTTGTCTCATTGAAGGATGCTGTAGTTGCATAAGGAAACAGAACCCAAGGAAACAAAGCAAATTGTATTTCAGAAACAAAATACCGGTATATGTTTGTTTCAGAAACAAAATGCATGTTTATGATCCTCAGGTGTCTTTTTAGATTATGGTTGACTTTTGGAATGTACTTTAGGGCATAAATGTTTATCTCTTGTATCTAGAGATGAATTGTGAAATAGCTTTCGGGTTGCTGGCCAGAACCTACTTAGCTGTTACTTGGTACACTGGAAAATGGAAGGTTAAACCCCAGAAGATTTCTACACAAAACTAAACCCATGGAAGATTTTTACCTATTAATATTCAAAATTAATAACAGCGATGAGGTAATAGCCTTGCTACTGCACAGAATAACACATTGAATGTGACTTTTGGAGCTTGTAAGTAGAGCTTTTAAACTCACTAATGGTGTGGTCTGCTCGTTGCAAGAGGAGTAGAGGGGAAGCATTGTAAATGGACTAAACGGGGTGTTTAAAAGGTCTAACAGTCTACATTTTCCTAAAGCTTCACTGTGCGGTATGATTCTGTGACTTTAATACTCTGCTGGGGGCTGCCTCTTGCTGGAGAGTGTGTTTAGCCCCTTGCTGTGGATCTAGACATCCAGCCAAGCCTTTTATTAATTAACCCACATGGGTAATCTGTCTATGTGTGGTGGAAAGTATAAGATACAGACAGCTCTTTATATCAGGGGCTGATAACCTGCTGGCCTCCACTTGCTCTTGGACTACAATGCCCATCATCCCTCACCACTGGCCATGTTGGATGCAGCTGATGAGAAGTGGTCTAACAGAATATAGGGAGGCATAGTTGTTTAAACCAGGAAAGTCATTAATACCTGTATTCATCGCTGTCCTTTGCTATAACATATGTAGAAATCCCAAGTGGCCTCCTTTTAAAACTGAATTGTAACATGGTACACAGCCTTAGTTATGTAATACTAATTTAAAGACCCCTTAAATCAATTAAATGTTTTGCAATCTGACTTGCACAAGTGAAAGCATGGACCAGGGCCATCGTGGCTGATCTTAAACTTTGGAGATGATTATACTGGAGCACGAGTTACTTGCTTATACGCCAACGCGCCTTAAATTTGATCCAAGCACACAGTGGTAAGCGATGTACTTTGTTTTCACCCAGTTTATGAGATTACACTTCATACCAGTTAGTATCCATTATATTTTCCAAACTGTCTTCGTAAGTGCAGCCTTGTGAATAAGCTCGCGCAAGTTACCAGCCTGCAAAAAGAAATACAGTACTAGCTTACTGGGGGTTGGCAGAGGTGGGATGGAGAGTTGTACCCTCCTTGTAGCATACTGCTGCATTTCTAAGCTGACTATGGAGGTAGAGGGCTTGTCTCCTTTGGCAGTTCCTTTGCTGGGAGTAGAGGAGCAGTTGAGCGCTTGGTTCCTCTCCAATCAGCCTGTTCGTTTGCTTCCATGGAATTCAATGCATTCACCTTCACGTAGTTCCTTGTCACTTCTGGTTACCAAGCTAGTGCTTAAATGAGAGGCTGGGTTGATACTGAGCGGTTCAAAAAGTTTGATCAATTTACATTTTTGTACCTTGTTATAAAGGAACCTTGTGGCACCTTAAAGACTTACATGTTTATGGTGGCTTAAGCTTTCATGGACTGGCATCTGCTTAATCAGATTCATGAAGTGCTACTTTTCAGCTGGCAACCTGGGCTCATGAAATGCCCATAATAAATACATTTGTCTCCTATAAGTGCCACACAATTCTTTTCTTGCTTTGTTATTTTGTTGCAACAGGTTAGCAAGGCTGTACCTCTGAAAGGTGAGTTTCAGATGGTTAATTCATTGCAAGAGAGAAAAGTGTTACACATTGACGCTTTATAGCAAGTTATATGAACTTCTTTTTTAAAAACCCCCAATAAAACTTCTGAAAGTGTATGGCATCATTTAGAGATTTGTTTCAGTGAGATAGATTGCACAATAGAACTCAGTACAAGTTGCAGTTGCTAATATGTATACTAATAGGATTGTATATGCAGACACTGCATTGTTTTTTTATTAGGTGGAGTGGGGAGCCTTTAATGAGATATGCCAGAGTATGCCTTTTAATTCACATCATCATCATGCTGTTTTTATTACATTTGGATATAAGACAAATAGTGTAACTGAATTGGGACCTTTGTTCTCTTCCATACTGGAGACACAGGCACTATGCCTGGCGTGGTGTAATATAAATTGAGCTGGTAACTGCTGAAAATGTAATAGGTAATTGATATGTGGGTTTAACAAACTTTTCATCTAAAAAAATATGCCCACAGCTGGGTGACTTCCATTGTTAGGAAAGACTGATGAGTGCAGATTCATCTGCTGTACTTGGATCGGTTTGCTAAATGGCAGCTATGAAATCTTTGGTGATCAGTGCACTTCTTAAATGAATTTCTTCACCCTCTTCTGTTGCCCATTTCCATTCCCCATTATAAAAAGAGGAATCCTGCACTTTTGAATTGAGGTGCCTGCAAACATACAGCCCTATAGAAAGGAAATGTGTTGTTGTTTATGCTGTAGGCTATGTTCTAGTTTTTGTGTAGAACGTTATGGTCTAATTTTGGCAAACTAGTGTAATGTGTAATTGGTTTGGGCTGCTTGATAAACTTGGTGACATAGAGATGAACTACAGAACCAGTGTACTTAGGACTAAAACAGGTGTACAGTTGTACCTTGCTTGTCAATTTAATGCATAGTCCATTCGACTCACAGAACCATTCAAAAGCCAAGGCACGGCTTCCGATTGGCTGCAGGAGCTTCCTGCACTCAATCAGAAGCTGCGGAAGCTGTTTCGGACGTTCAGCTTCCGAAAATCGTTCGAAAACCGGAACACTCACTTGAAAAGAGAATTAGACAAATTCATGGAGATAGCTATCAAAGGCTACTACATGTGATGACTGCTCTGCCTCCACCATTGGTGGCAGTAATGCTTCTGAATACCATTTGCTGGAAACTACAGGAGGGGAGAGGAGAGTGCTGTTGTACTCATGTTTTGCTTGTAGCTTTCTGAATAGGACTAGATGGGTCACCGGCATGGTGCAGCAGGCTCTTCGTATGTTCTTATAAAGGTAAAGGGACCCCTGACTGTCAGGTCCAGTCGCGGACAGCTCTGGGGTTGCGGCACTCATCTCTCTTTACTGGCCAAGGGAGCTGGCATACAGCTTCTGGGTCATATGGCCAGCATGACTAAGCCGCTTCTGGCGAACCAGAGCAGCGCACAGAAACACTGTTTACCTTCCGCTGGAGCGGTATCTACTTGCACTTTGACGTGCTTTCGAACTTCTAGGTTGGCAGGAGCAGGGACCAAGCAACGGGAGCTCACCCCGTCGCAGGGATTCGAACCGCCGACCTTCTGATTGGCAAGCCCTAGGCTCTGTGGTTTAGACCACAGCGCCACCCGCATCCCTGTATATTCTTATGAGTTATAATAAAAGCCATGGAAACCTTCATGCACTGCCTTTCACATTCAAATATATTAACCAAGTGTATGATGTAGCTGCATCTTCAGTGTAGCTGCTGCTGTTTTGTCTTCTAATTTAGTTTATTATCTCCCCTTCACCCACAATGTCCCAGAGTGGGCTACAACAATGCTAAATACAGTCAAACCTCGGTTCTTGAACTGCTCCATTGCCAAACATTTCGGCTCCCGAATGTTGAAAACCCGGAAGTAAATGCTCCGATTTTCAAACATTCCTCGAAAGACGAACGTCTGACGTGGCTTCCGATGAGTGCAAGAACCAATCAGAAGCTGCACCTCGGAAGTCGAACTGTCTTCTGGAACAGATTACGTGTGACTTCCGAGGTTTGACAGTAAAGTATTAAAAATGTACAATCAGAAATATAGAGTGGGTCTTGAAAATATATTTACCAGGTTTTAAAGCCTAAGGTAAAGAGTGCTCTTTGTCTGTTTCTCTGTCTCTCTCTCTGCCAAAAACTGTATAGTGAAGTTGCCAGATGCACATCTGTGGGGAGGAGTTCCACAACCATCAATAAGCATCAATAAGCATTTGCCTCTTGCTTGTGTCAGATTTGTTTGAGCTGATCCCTAAAGCAGTTTCTGATCTGTTTAACTGGAACTTAAAACCACCCGTTATCGATGTACCGCCCCTCACCCTAGCACAGGTTAATCTGCCAGAAATGTAATGTTTGAAATGGCCCTCACGTTCCTTTCTTAAACATCTCTTTGGAAATGGGCTCCAGTACCTTTTTTGGTTTCTATGGAAGCCGCCCAGAGTGGCTGGGGAAACCCAGCCAGATGGGCGGGGTACAAATAATAAATTATTATTATTATTATTATTATTATTATTATTATTATACCTCTCGCTGTGGATCTGTGCTTTGAGTACTTGCACTACAGTACTAGACTGCAGAATTCTTTTCAAAAGAATGTTTTCTTTTTCCCTCCCATACATTAGGTATTATTCAAGGGAAGGAGTGGGCATGAAATTTGTGTTCTAAAAACTTCACCTATCCTAATGAGCATATTGAGATGCTCAGGATATGATTGCGTATTGTGTTCAGAGAGTGTTTATATGAATGAGGAAGACAGCCAGAGTAGTATCTATCTGGCCCAAATTTGTCTGTGACTTCTACCATATTGAAAATTCTATATAGAAGTAAGAAGATGCTGGATCAGGTCAGTGACCCGCCTAGATCAGCATCCTGTTGACACAGGTCCTTGTGGGGAACCTGCAAGCAGAACCAGACAACAAGAGCACTCTCCCCCCTTACAGTTTTTAGCAACTGAGATTACTGTGTGACAAAAGAAACCCACAATTTTTTTGAGACATTCAAAAATATGTGTCTTACATTTTTTTTCTCAATTAATGGAGCCTGAGATTACAACAATTAGCATATGGGGGTCCTCAAACAAAAGAGAGTTTAAAAGGGCAGTCCTCTAAACATTATTTCTAGAGTTTTTACGACCAAGTCACTGGTGGCAAAGATTGCTACTGGGTCCAAGCTGGTTTGGGTTCTTAAATTTGTGACACTTTGTAGAAACATTCATCATATCACTTGTCATCTTATATTCTATTTCTGATCTTTAGGGAAGAGTCCCTGCACTTATGTAGCTGAAACAAAAACACTCATGAGCAAGAGAGAGGTGAACCCCTGTGTTTGCAGAAGTAAAATCAGTATTTGGGTTGGGGCTGTGGGGGGCACAGAAGAAGGGCAGTGTGAACTTGGGATGCTCAGAAGACGTTGACTGTTGGAAGTTGGGTTGAAAGGGGGGGGCGGCGGTTACAGAACACAAGGAATTCAAACTGCAGCATTTTGTTGCAGGTCCTTCTGGTAATGTCTAATAATTAATTTTAAAATCCTCTCATTGCTTTTCATCATTTTGCTAAACTGGCCAGTTATTTTATATATATATCATGAAAATACATGAGGAAACTAAGGAAACCTTTTTCTGTTGTCGTATCAAACAGAAGTGTGAAGTAAAACAAGCTTGCACTTCACTGAAATTTAAATAGAATTATTCTTTTAGGTGAGTGGTCTTTTGTGTGCATGACCATATGCAGGGCAGAAAAATGTGACTGAAGTTGCAGTATATTTGGGATTTTCATATTCTGGGTTATTTTTCTCTGTGTTCATTTGTTACATCTTTGGGATTTTCCTTCCAGATTTATTGCAGGACCATGTGCTGCACTTCTTAACATTCAAAACTGTGAACCTCGCACAGCTCAACCCAATGCAATTCTAGAAAAGGTGTTTACATCTATCACTAAGGTGAGTGATGCTTCAAATTTTTGTTTGAATGCAATAGAATGAGTAGTGGTTATAAAAACCATACATACCACCTTGAGCTCCTTGGAGGCATGGGGGATATAAATGTTATTAAATTAAAAAAAATGCTCATTCTTTCCAGTTCTGTTGTTTTCCAGGGAAAATAAACTTTTCACTACTATAGTGAACATCTAGCTCATGGGTAGGCAAACTAAGGCCCGGAGGCTGGATCCGGCCCAATCGCCTTGTAAATCTGGCCTGCGGATGGTCATCAGCATGTTTTTACATAAGTAGAATGTGTGCTTTTATTTAAAATGTTATTTGTGGGGCATAGGAATGCATTTGTGGGGCATAGGAATGCATTCATTCCCCACCCAAATATAGTCTGGCCCCCCACAAGGTCTGAGGGACAGTGGACCGGCCCCCTGCTGAAAATGTTTGCTGACCCCTGATCTAGCTACACATAACCAGAAAATCTGGCTACATGTGTTCTTTACATTGTTTTGTATGTGTTGCTGTTTACTCCCCACTTCCAATGTGTGTGTTGAGTGCGTACATCTAGTACTCAGACTATAATTCTGTATAAGGTTTGAACAGAAACCAGGCAAGGTACTGTTGAAGATAACTGATCATGTCATTTCCTCCATAGTTCTCAGTTTTTCTCTGAAGAAAATTACCGGTACTTCTTTTCTTACTGTCACTACTAGGCTAATCTGTTGAGTTATTTTCCTACTGTCTGGGTTTCTCAGAACATTGATGTGTAGACTATAATGGATGCAACCAGTGTTTTCGTTTTCTTTTTAGAAAAAGGGATGTTGATACTCACCATGAAGTTGTTAGAGAAAGTGTCTCAGTTTTAACATTAGGGGGGGAGGTGCTGGTGGTGTGTACCCCTAGATAAAAGGACTACTGTATTTGCAACAGTATTTAACAGAAGTCTAACCTTTAGCAGAACTAGGAATGAATGTTTGACAATAATTCACCCCCCAAAAAAACCTTACCTATGCTGAAACAGGCATATTTCCAAGAAACTATGGATTTATTTCTGTTTTATTCTTCACGGGATGGATCCTGGAGGCTGACTTCTTATTTCTGTTGAATGCTTTTAACTCCCTACTGCTGCTTTTAATTTATATCAAATACTCTATTGTAAGAATATCCCTGTCGTGCTCTGTTCACCTTGGCTACTTTTGTTAGCTCTGTCTGCTGATGGATGGCCACACCGACTCGGCCCTGGACACACTGACCAGATGCTTGGAAGCTGTGGCTGGATGGTTTCGTGGGAGCCGATTGAAACTAAATCCTTTGAAGACAGAGGTCCTATGGCTGGGTCAGGATGGCATGGGGATGAGAGACCAACTCCCTTCTCTTGCAGGGGCCCAATTAGTGCCATTGCCTTCCATTAAGAGTTTGGGTGTAATCCTTGACGCCTCCCTTTCCATGGAGGCGCAGGTTACAGCAACAGCCAAGGCGACATTTTTCCACCTTTGCCACATCAAGCAGTTGGTCCCTTACCTTTCCCGCCCCAACCCGGTCACAGTGATCCATGCAACAGTCACCTCCAGGCTTGACTACTGTAATTCGCTCTATGCGGGGCTGCCCTTGAAGCTGTCCCAGAAACTCCAGCGGGTGCAGAATGCAGCAGCGAGGCGCCTCACGGGGTCTCTGCCATGGGAGCATATTCACCCAGTGCTTTTCCAGATGCACTGCCTCCTGGTGCAGTACAGGGTCAGATTTAAGGTGCTGGTTTTGACCTTTAATGCCTTCACGGCCTAGGACCCTCGTACCTACGGGACCGCCTCTCCCGGTATGCCCCACGGAGAGCCTCAAGGTCCATAAATAGCAACACCCTAGTGGTCCCGGGCCCTAAGGAAGTTAGATTAGCTTCAACCAGAGCCAGGGCCTTTTCAACACTGGCTCCGGCCTGGTGGAACGCTCTGCCTCATGAGACCAGGGCCCTGCAGGATCTGATTTCTTTCCGCAGGGCCTGTAAGACAGAGTTGTTCCGCCTGGCCTTTGGCTTGGAGCCAGTTTGATTCCCTCCCCCTCTTCCTTTTTCCTTTTTCCTTTCTCCTCCTGTGATGAGGCTGCATTTTAATATTTTAATGTTTCAATATTTTAATGTTGTATTTTAATCTTATTTTTAAGTTGTATTCATTCAACTTGTTTTTATTATTGCTTGTTCGCCGCCTTGGCTGGGGAGGGTGGGTTATAAATAAAAATTATTATTATTATTATTATTATTATTATTATTATTATTATTATTTATTTAAGGCAAATGTAGGCGTAGTTTTGAAAGCACTTGAATGGAAAACTAGTTTTGGTGACACTAGCCTGGCATCAAATCCTGTTTTGCTGCCAGAATTCCAGGTGATGAGTAGGAACTTTCTGCACAGATGCGTGTGGCTGAAGGGAAGAAATCTCCGGTAGTATTGTCATCTTTTTGAAAAAGATAAGGAAAGTACTGCAAGCAGTCAGTAGAATAACCCAAAATGTAAAAATGCAGTGTAATACCCTACTGGTGTGTTAAGCTTACACACTTTGGTTTTGTGTGGGTATGTGTTATTTCTTTGGAATTTGTTTTTCATGGCATCTTGCATCCACATTATTTTATATTATCATATTGGATCTTTATGTATATTTCTTCTAATAATTTGTTCCTTGAACTGATTATTTAACCAGTGTTACTTTTTCTAGCAAAACGTTTTCGGTACAATTTTGTATAATATGCAGCAGATCGAAGAATAATTGGGCGATAATGGGAAGAGTCTGTTTTGGAAGGTAGCTAAGGAGTATGTGTTTGATTACTTTCTAGTTTCCAGATGCAAGAAGATTAGAGGGCTTGTCAAAACAACTAGATTGGAACGTCCGAAAAATCCAGCGCTGGTTTCGTCATCGAAGGAACCAAGATAAACCAAGCACTCATGTGAAATTCTGTGAGAGCATGTAGGTTTGTGTGTAGTTCACCTCTTACAGCTCCAATTGTTTTGTTTTAAAGTTGACATCTTGTGGTCTCTGAAATTTTGAAGAAAGGCATTCTTCTAAAACAGATGGCTATTCAGCAATAGGCATTACTGAAAATTCTTTTAAGGTTATATCCAGCTAAATGGTTGAATGGAACGACAACTACAAGTTCAGTTGCAACTGCTCCTTCTTCCCCTTGTGTGCCTCCAGTATCACCCTCAAATCTGCTCTAGAGGGCTAGAGGGAATCCCCAGAGCAGATTTGGGGGATGCATGGGGAAGGACAGAGAAGGGAAGTTCACTTGCACTTGTGGAAGTCTTTCCATGTGTGCAATGATTTAGCTGGATGCAACACTTGTTTTTTTTATTTGTACCAGGAGATACATTTGGGTGTTTCACCACTATTTGTGTTTCAGTGTGGTAAAATAGCTCTTTCACCTTTAGTTTGGACTGTACAGCAGATAGCTATAATTTTTAATCTTTATGCAAGCTATATTTTATCCTTTGAAGTTATTTTCCATTGCATGCACTTGAATTTTTCCTGGGCCCTCGTTTCTTTTCATTCCCACTTAAATTTATTTTCTTACCCTTTTCTGCATGACCTCTATCACTATAGTATCTGAGCATCTTTGCCTTCCTGCCTGCTACTTCTGTGACTTCTACCTCTCTTCCTCAGTGGCTTCTTCCCCAAGATATTTGCTTTAGGTGAGTGGGAATCTCATTTGACATCTGTCTGTCTTTGGTTTATACTCTAAATTGGAAGCTGCTTAATCGTAAGCCCCATTCCCATGTTACTTGTGAGTAGGGCATTGCTGTGATTCATGCGATCCTGTCCCTGTTGCAGCATCTCCTCCTCCAAAAGAAGTTTGTCTGAAGTGTCTGCAGTTGTCTGAAGTGAATGCCCAACCTGGAAGAATTATTGGGGGGTCAAGATACATTCAGGAACTCACATTTTGAGGTTTTACCAGACAACCTTAGTGTCCATGCATATGCTTTTTCCTCTTATTGTGGGGCTAGCATAGTTGTGTATATCAAAGTCTCCTACGGATATTTTATAGATCTAAATTATATTATGTTAAGTCTCTAAAACATGTTCGAGTTAATTTTGGATTTTCCCTGGTTGGTGCTTTACAACATCAATATATTTGTACCATATATTTGATTCTTACTTTTTCACTTCCAGGTGGAAGCTTGCATATTCTATCTGTATGGTTACGTATGGACTCAGAATTCTTTGGTTGGTGAGTATGTGCATAATAATCAATATATATTCGGTGGAATTAAATTAAAAGATTCATTTGGTCCTTGGGGACTTCCTTAACATTCTTATTTGGGTGGTCAGTTATTCCTTCAATTCTATCATGGCAGAACAGGAAAGGTAGCCTTTATATCACTCTTCATCTCAGGAATGCTGCAACTTTCACTTTTTGACTCCAGAACCAGAAAGACCAGTTCATGATTTGTGATGCCTTTTATTTGTTGTTTCTTGAAAAGGGTGTTGATCCCTGTCTTACAATCTATGGTTGCTTGTATTGAGCAATTTCCCCCTCAATATAAGGGATCCCGTATCTACATGTTCTAGTTGTACAGTTTTCTAGTATCTTTCATTCATTCATTATTATTATTTTTTAATCTAGGCACCCTGGCTTTGGGATACTCGACAATGCTGGTACAACTACCCTTTTCAGGTATGTGGTGTCTTTACTAATAAAAGCTTGTAACAGTGTTAGGTATCATTTCCTGAAGTCGTTCAGCCTTTGACTGATCACTTTCCTCTTGAACCAGTTTGCCACTGGAAGTACTGATATATACACAAAGTTCCCTCATTTGATACAGCTTATCTGTCAACTTTGAGGGAAGTAACCTGTGGAACAGCTGTGTCTGTCAAAATAAGCATCCTGTTCTTGCAAATATATTTTCACATGTTAGAGCTTAACTTGGAGCGCTGGTAAATCAAAGGTGACGGATTGCAGTACGTGTGCCTGGTTGTGTTTCAAAGTGAATTTGCAGATACAGTGGTGCCCTGCAAGACGAATGCCTCGCAAGACGGAAAACCCGCTAGACGAAAGGGTTTTCCGTTTTTGAGTTGCTTCGCAGGACGAATTTCCCTATGGGCTTGCTTTGCAAGACGAAAATGTCTTGCGAGTCTTGAGATTTTTTTTTCGCTCCCCCCCCTTTATCTAAGCCGCTAAGCCTTTAATAGCCTTTTAGCAGCTAATCTGCTAAGCCGATAAGCCTTTAATAGCCGCTAAACCGCTAATAGCGCTAATCCGTTAAGCCGCTAATAGGGTTGCTTCGCAAGACGAAAAAACCGCTAGACGAAGACACTCGCGGAACGGATTAATTTCGTCTTGCGAGGCACCACTGTATGTCAAGAAAAACGTAATTCTTAGAGCAAATGGGCATATTATGCTTTGCTACACATTCCACTAGCATGCCTTTCTGTCTGCCTTTTAATGATCTGGTCTGTGTAGGAGGTAATGGGCATACTTTACTTAGAATGTGTTTGATGCTTTAGTGCTAAACGTAAGGAATGAGGGAATACAAAATAGCTGGAATGATGCAATAGGGAGAGATTTATAGTGGCAGTTCTCTGTGTGGTGTAGACCTTCTTTTAGTCCTGCAGTCATTATGTAGATAGATTGAAAACTAGTGAGAAAAACTGTGTGTGCTGAAAACCATCCAGTCGCTAAATAAACACTCTCTGCATCTGAACTCACCTAAGTTTTTGTCTTGCTGCTGATCTATCAAAAAAGTGCTTTTTTATGGGTTTGAGGCTCCAAATAGTACAGGCTGATTGCTCTCTAGTTTATTTTGTTTGTTTTTTACATGATACTTGGATGGTAATACTGAATTCTTCTCTGATCCTCCTCTTTTAAAATTGCTGTGTCTAAGTAACATGTATTTCAAAAGCACACATGGCAAGTAATCTGTGGCCTTTTCTTTGTAGACACCTGCTAAATGGAAGACACACTTTTTAATAGTTAGCTAAAGGCCTGTCAAGTTTTGCAGCCTGGGGAATAGACAGTTCTAGTCTTTTATCCAACCAATCTACTTGTCTTCCCCCAGTCCTTAGCTTGTTACCCCTCATTGAGATTTTGGGAGTGGGGTATCAGAAATATTGCCCTTTCCCTGAAAGCTAAGAACTATGACCAGGAGAAGGAAGTGTTGCTTTTTCTCATGGGGCATTTGGGTGTGGTCAGGCCACCAGGTTTCAAGTGGTGTGGGAGTTTGTGCTGCCAGCCTAATGTTATCCTTAAGTGCAAATGACAGCTGTTCAGTTTATATAAGGGTACAATTGGGTATGATTTTGGGAGATCTGCCATCAGATCTCACTTAAAAAAACCACACATAATAGCAGCTCTGGGGGAGGAAGCGGGAAGAACCGAAAGAAGGGAGGATAGGTTTCTTTGTAATTACAATATTGAATGCTTAGGTTATCATTTTACAGGATGGAAGGACATAAACACTTACCTGTTTAAGCCAGCAGTGGAGAATCTCTAATTCTCCTGTAGGTCAAATTAGGCTAGAAAGTGGTCCCAGATTGTCCTGCAAAGTTGTTTCCCCTAAACTACACCTACCTGCCCCACACCTGATGTCACATGTGACACCAGTTGTGGACAGGCAAAGATTCAGGTACAAAGGAGCAATAGAGAATGGAAAAGTGTGCTCCCGATTGCTTTTTGGCAAGCAAGCCTTGTTGTCAGCTTCAATCAGTCGATTGACAGTGATAGCAAACCCTGCTGAGATGGGCTGCACTTTGGAGCCCCCAGTCAAGGTTGAACACCCAATCCCTTGCCAAAGCAACACATGCCTATCGGTTTACAAGCCCTGCAGAGAAACATTCCATTCGCTTGCACTTTTTGAAATAAAATTGCACAGGCAAAGGGATGCTTCACCTGGGGTCATGATGACATCAGAAGATTGATAGGTGAGTGGTCCCAGCTATAAGTCAATTACATCCTTGGGGTTGGGGGACATCAGGATCTGGCTCTCTGGCTGGACTCAATTTCCTATCAGTGGTTTTAAGTATTTAAATCGGGGTGGGGAACCTGTGGCCCTCCAGATGTTGATGGACTACAGCTCCCATCTTCCCTGACCCTTGGGAGCTGATGGGCATTGGAATCCAACAGCATTTGGACTGTCCTGCTTTAAGTAGCTCTTAATGCATATGTTACATGCTGTTTCTAAACAAGACTTTCTTTCTGTTTTTCAGCCCCTATCATCCAGCCTTTACTACTATTATTTTGTGCAACTGGCCTTCTACTGGTCTCTTGTGTTTTCACAGTTTATAGATGTGAAGCGAAAGGTAATTAACTAGCTGTTTCCAGGAGCCTTAAACAATCCCATTAACCTTTCTGAATGAGGGGAAGAATAATTCAGTACCAAGTAATAGAATGACTGATTTGTATCTTATAATAAAACCTACTTTGATTAGAAGACTTACATCAAATGCAAACCTGTGATGAGTGAAGTACGTGTATGTGTGAATGTATTATGATGACTCATGTGAGGCTGGTTGAGCCTTTTATCCTTTTCTAGGACAGGGAGGAACTAAGGAATCCTATGTGTGGTTTTCTACATTTCCTAGCTTGTTTTTTTTGAGCTATTCTGAAAGCATGGGTTTAGAACAAAAACAAACAGGTGCCCTCAGCTGGAAAATTCATATTGAGGCTGTGCTGACCCGCATCTGAAGGGCACTGCTGAAGGTTGCCCTACATGGTGTTGTAGTCAGGTCCAGTGTGAATCCGGTACAAATGTGCATTTAGATATATGACATTGGGCTGTCCAGGCAAATAAATGTCACTAGTTTCATGGGTTTATATCCTTTCCTCTTTCCCCCTGCTCCACAATATTGCTTTACCTAGGCATGCTATTAATCCTGTTTGTGTTTTAGGTTCCTTAAACCTGAATTTCAACTTGTTTTCATGCCAATATCTCTAGATTTCTCTGCTTAGATAGTGTTCAACGGAGAAATGCTCAGTAAGTTGTGATTTAGATGCTTTCCCAATTTGATTATGGAAGGAATTTAACATTTCCCATTTGATTGTTGAAAGCAGTAGCGTCCTTAAGGCATATGTTCAAAGGAGCTTACAGAGAGAGAAAATTAAAACTAATAATAAAAATTTAATTTTAAAGCTTTTTTTATAAAAAAAAATATAGATCAGCTAGTCGAAAACATCCTTCCATGAGAAATCCAATTTACAAAAAGTGGTCTTGTGTTTCCTGAATAAGGTTCTGTGAATACAGTGAGCAAACTGGAATTCAAGAGTATGAAAGAAAAGTATGGAATCCCAAAGCCACAGACATTGTATTGCATTTCTGTAAGAAACAGACATCAAGAATAAATATGACAGATAAAAATCAGTTGCATTAACATGTACATATAGCAGAGCACAAGGCACAAACAGGAGTTGAATAGTTGTGTTATAGTAGCTATAAGGATAAATATTTCAGACCTGGGAACTCTTTTGTAAAGCTGTTGATGTGTCCTGGAGTCATCATGATAATGTACCCCCATCATTTCAAAACAAAGGAACTGGGCTAATGTTTCTAGAACTTGAAGGATCTAGAGGACAACTAGGAAAATAAATAGAAAATATTGGATTAAGATTATCTTAAATCCAATTACCACTGTCATCAGTTGTCTGGGCCTAGGATGTTGTGCATTTGTCTTCTCAGTTACTGCTCATATTTTGGCTGCAAACATTTTTGGCATTCTGTATAAATGGGCCATATTCAACAAACAGGAGCTGATGAATTTAGTTTTGAGATATTTTGTGGGTTGCAGAGGTACTGCCCAGTTACAGTGAATAGTTTCTAAATGCAGTTACCAGTAAAAGAAGCAGTTGTTTTAATTGCTGCTGCCATTATTTGCTTTCTGCAAACCACTGGAAACTGAATGCACCTGGAAGTCTCTCAATACATTGTTGGAGAATGGGTGCTTTTCCAGAATGTCTTCTGTGTATGCATTCATGGGGAACAAGGCAACTGATGTGGCATTTTCATTATTTTTCTCTCGGACAATCATGTGAGCAGAAACCACCAGAAATTTAATGTCTCGATTGTGAGTTCTCCCTGAAATGTTTTGTGGCTGACCACTTTCACTAAAACATTTTCAGCTATATGCCTCAGTAAGAATTGCTCCAAAAATATTTATATGGAGGCAAATGTTTTACACAAGCTAATCTTCCCTTTTTTTTGTGTCACTGTAACTGGAGTTAATCTCCAGTTAAATTATTATTATTATTATAATTATAATCTCTTTCCTTCAGCTGACTGTTGAGATCCCTAGGAGAGGGAGATGTGTGTACTTCAGTTTACTCAGGCAGCCCTAGCAGAATCTTACCTAGTAACTTGTTGAAGAGTTAGTGAGTACACCTGTTAGTATTTTGCTGGCCTATTAGTAGAATTACATGAGAAGTTTGGAAAAGAGGCAGTTTGAGTATTGTTGAATGCAATTGTTTTTATATATGCTTCCTAAACCTTGAGTCCCTGACCCAAGTCCCAAGGTACTTATTTATTCTGTGAACTGCCTTGGGACCTCCGGGCATCAGGCAGTATATAAATTCAATCAACCCATCAATAAAATAAATACTCTAAGGTTGCTGTAGCATTGACTTTTCAGCAGTCTACATGGTATATTTTGCAAGGATTGTGAGTAAACTGTTTTCAATGAAGGAGTGCCCAGCATTGGCTGCTTATCATGAGGCTTGGTTCCTAGAATAGGCTACCCAATCTGTACAGATTCTACACCCAGAATGGGAGGTTGCTGAAAGAAAAATAAAAAAGACTATTGTCTTACTCTGGCACCAGTGATTTTCTCCCAAAGCAATACCTTTACTGATAACATTTCAGATTACAAAAAACCCTAATTTTATCTTATTCAAACTGACTACATTGAGAGACACTCCTATATAGCAAATAACCCTGTTCTGCAATGTCCCTCAGATCAGCCTCCATACCTGAGGACTGGAAAGCAGCCAAAGTAGCGTAGCACAATATTTTTTATTTTATTTTTTAAAAAGGGTTCCAGCAGGGATCCTGAAAATTACAGGCTGGTTAGCTTAACTGTCCCTGGAAAACTGATGGAAAGTAATGTTAAAGATAAAATAACCAACTATATAGAACAAGAGAAAGCCTTGTCTCACAAACCTATTGGAATTCTTTGAGAATGTCAATAAGCATATACAGTCGTACCTTGGTTCTTGAATTTAATCGTTCCGGAAGTCCATTCAACTCCTGGAACCGTTCAAAAACCAAGGCACGGCTTTTGATTGGCTGCAGGAGCTTCCTGCACTCAAATTGGAAGCCATGGAAGCTATGTCAGATGTTTGGCTTCGGAAAATCGTTTGAAAATTGGAACAATCACTTCCGGTTTTCAATTGTTCAGGAACCAAAATGTTCGGCAACTTAGCTGTTCAACATCCAAGGTACGACTAGATAACAGTGATCCAGTTGGCTTGGACTTCCAAAATACAGTGGTACCTCGGGTTACAGATGCTTCAGGTTACATACGCTTCAGGTTACAGACTCCACTAACCCAGAAGTAGTACCTCGGGTTAAGAACTTTGCTTCAGGATGAGAACAGAAATTGTGCCGTGGCGGTGCGGCAACAGCGGGAGGCCCCATTAGCTAAAGTGGTGTCTCAGGTTAAGAACAGTTTTAGGTTAAGAACGGACCTCCGGAACGAATTAAGTTCTTAACCAGAGGTACCACTGTACTTTTGACTAAGTACCTCACCAAAGACTCCTGAGAAAGCTTAGTAGTCAAGGAATAAGAGAGATCCTCTTTCAGATCAAGAATTGGTTAAGATGCCGGAAGCAAAGTGTAGGAATAAACAGTTCTCCAAACAGAGAGAAGTAGTGGGGTTTTTGTCTTTTGACTTGCTAATAAATGATTTGGAGTTAGGAGTGAGCAGTGAGGAGGCCAAATTTGCTGATGATGCTAAATTGTCCAGGGTTGTTAAAACAGAAAGAGATTGCGAAGAGCTCCAAATTGGCCTCTCCAAATTGAGTAAATGGGCAGTGAAAAGGCAAATGCAATTCACTGTAAACAAGTGTAAAATGATGCAAAACATAATAATCTTAACTTTACGTACATTCTCCCAGGGTCTGAACTGCATGTGACAGACCAGGAACAAGAGTAGATAACTTGATAAAGATGTTGGCCAAGGTGCAAATCCCATGTTGTCATTGCTGTTGAGGATCAGGAAACTTTCTCACTTGGAAGAAAAGGTTTTCAATAACACTAATGGCACACCAGTTTGATTTGTGATGAAGTGATGGCTGTACACATTTCTAGACCACTGTTCTATAATAAATCATTTTGATCTTGAAAGCAGCTCACCTTTGTGTCAGAAAGAAGTTTGTAGGTGCTAAACTAAAGATTTCCTAATCTGTATTATGTTGTGTTCCTTGCACTCCATAGTGATATCATGCTGGTACTTGTTTTTTCAGGATTTCCTGGTCATGTTTATTCATCACCTGTTATCAGTTACACTCATTAGCTTCTCCTATATGAACAACATGGTGCGGGTAGGAAGCTTGGTTTTGTTGGTTCATGATATAGCAGATGGCTTCCTAGAAGTAAGTACCTCACACAGCTCTATCGAGTTTTTACCACGGTATTAAAATGGCTTATTTGTGTTAGATGCTTTTAATTTTTTTCTAGAAATCCATTTGCATACAACGGAAAAAAGTAATAACCATTTCTTAAACCATTTCTTAAATGATGGGATTATTGCATTGAAGTCTGGAGGAGTTTTCTTAGAGCTTCTCCCTTTTCCCCCCTCAGGTAGCAAAAATTGCCAACTATGCCAAATACCAGCGAGTCTGTGATGCCACCTTTGTACTGTTTTGTGTGGTGTTCATTGTTACTCGTTTGGGGATTTATCCTTTCTGGTAAGTATTTACTGGGATTGAGGTGGGGGAGAGCAAGTCAAGGGATAACTTTAGGGGTTCATTGCGCCAAGAGTCTGGTACAGACGATTAAACAGCTGTAGCACACAGGTAACCTCTGTAACAGGACCCCTTCACAGATGTGTGATAAGAAGCATATCCCCTGAAGAACTTGATTGATTTTGGGACTCAGGAAGCAAAAGGGCCTGGCAGAATGCATGAGGAGGCATCAGGAGCTCCAAGTTTTGGTTGTGCTGTTTCAATATTTTATATACAATGGCAAAATACTTAAGGTGGGCCCTGAGTTGGGTTTCAATCTCTTCAGGTTGCGCAGTGCCATTGCAGCTTGTGCTCGAGAGGCAGGATATGGAATGTGGTCCCTGGTCTCCATTCAGTCATAATGCCAGAGGTCCTCTCCCCCTGTTGCAGAAGGGGCCAGTTGGAATCGGTGGAGATTGTTGAACAGTTCCTCTTGATACTTTGTGCATTACTTGTGTGGATAGAGAGGTATTGGAAGGGAACCCATTGAGTATCGCTTGTTATACTGTGTGGCTCCTGCTAGCCACTCAGAAAAGGTGTCCTGCTTCAACTTTATATCTGTGTAGGCCCTTGCAAGATTTAGAACTTGGATTGCCCAGATTTCTGGATTACACAGGGAGCCTGCACAGGTAGAAAGCACTCTTCAGGAGTTACTGTTGACGCATGAGAATCCAGGAGGAATCCTGCAACCCAGGGTTGCTCCTTTGTGCTGAGTGATTTGGGAACAGGAATTAGGCTGCCCAGCACATCTGCATTTGAGGTGTGATCGACAGATGTCCCTCTGAGCCAACTCATGCCAACTTTCTATCCTAGTTATCATTTTCAGCTATGGCAGTAGAGTACTCCCTCAACCGAGGAGAGATTTCAGAGTAATAAATGACTTGAAATGTATTCTTGCACTGGTGCATTGGTCTGTGCAAGCAAACAAATCTTCTTACTACTGGCCCCACTGATTGTGATTACGCCATGGCAGCCTGTACGTATTGTTGCTATATCACTCAGCAAGCCCTTGGCGTGTGGTAGGGAGCCAGTGAATCTTTAATGCTGTTTCCATTGGTCTTATTGTAATCCCCCTGTTTCCCGGGTATGCCTGCTTATCTCAGATTGCAATGGGAAGTGACTTTGCTGTCTCAGTGGTTGCATACTGTGTAATGCCATACTGCACTTATCAAATAGCATGCGGTGGCTCGTGTAGAAACTGTTTTTCCCTTTAGAGGTGGGAAGGTCCCTCCTCCGAGAGTGCAAAGGCAGGTTTGACTAATGAAGACCTGCGGGAGGAGAGTTTCAGGCTCTCTTGAGTTCTAGCAACCAGAGGCCTCAGATTTCATTGGCTTTCTCCCTTTTTAAAGTCCTTAATAGATCTGATATTTTCCTGCTGCAGCAAGGTGCAGTGGGGTAAATCACACATTTTCTGTCAGTGTAAGGCTTCCTAAATCCATTAAACATGTAAAACCAACAGACCTTTTTATTTTTTTCTGGAAATAGATGAATTGCTAAGCATTTCAGCTCCTGACTCAATCAAAGCATTAACAAAAACTGAATGGAGAAGAAACCTGTGCCACTGAGATGTCTTAAGACTGGAGGCATTAACATTCCGTAAAGGATTTTTTTTATGGGGCAGATGTTTTTGTAGTCCAGTCAGCTTGGTTTCTATCTAGAAGCTGGGAGTTGTGAAAGATAAGCAAAGTGCCAATATAACAACTCACTTCTTTGTCTTGCAGGTTACTGAACACAACTTTGTTTGAAAGCAAGGAAATAATTGGCCCTTATACATCATGGTGGCTATTTAATGGGCTTCTTCTAATTTTGCAAGTTCTAAATGTCATCTGGTCCTATTTCATCATTCGCATTGCCTACAAGGCCCTGGCACGAGGGAAGGTATGAATTCCAACTTGCTTAAGCACTGGGAACTCCCAGATACTTGCTTCCTTTTTTGCATATTTCACAAACACCTGTGGCTTTGAAGAAGGCAGACTGCTGCCTGAGATGACAACTTTTTACTTCGATATCATTTTAATTTATATGTTAAGTAGCTGCTAGAATGAGAAAAGTATTTGTCTCTCTTCACACCTCTACTTCCTCCCATTAGTAATCGCACACACAAACACACCAGCCATTGCTCTTGATCCTTCTCCAGACTGCCCATATTTATCCAGACCACCCAAGTAGTTCTCTCACATTGATGAATGTTACGCACTTGTAAAGGTGCAATTGCAGAGTGAATCGCAATTTTGCTCAGAATTCCCTGATGAGCTGTACTTCATGTTACATATCAAATGCTCCCCACCAGACAACATCAGAGGCTTAGGTTTGACTGAAGTAGGAAATGCTGCCCCAGCAGATCTGGTTGGCCACTATGAAAACTAGATGGACCTTTTGTCAGATCCAGCAAGGCTACTCTTAACGTTTTTTTGCACTCTGAATTCTGGTACCAACATTTTATTGCTGCCAGATAAACCTGGCCTACCTAACAGTGCTAGGGGTAAACAACTGCTAAAAAATACAAGTATGCACCAAGAAAAGCTTGAAACAGCACCATGTAAAATCTGTCCATATAAACAATAATGCACAAAGTGTGCACAATACGTTTTAATAGGCATCAGGGAGCGGCACAAAGCTAGGCAGAGCCTGTACAAACTGGAATAATGCTTGGCATTCTTAGCTCCCCCTTCTTGGATTCCCACACACTTTCAAATCTGTCTTCTCAATCCTAAGCACTTTTTAAAGATGTAAATTGTAAAAACAGATATTGAGTTGCTGGATTCTGTATTATCACATACCAACCCTTGTTAGTGGACATAGGAACACTGCACTGAAAGGCTGGAGGGCTCTGGGTTTTTTGTTTTAAAATGCAGTGGCATAGAAGGAATTTTCTGGAATGAGAATTGATGCTGCACCGATGCAGATCATACTGATCATAACGCAGGAGGTTTGCCTATCCTTTGTGCATATTGCTCTCCAGTGTAACATTCTGGAGCATTTCTCCGTATATTCCACTTCACTGTTCTAGTTACTAAAAATGGGGATATTTAATTCCAGGAGCTGATCAGTGTGTCAGATACACCCAGCAGAAGGAAAGGTGATATTGAAAGGCCGAAAGGGCCTTGCTGCTAAACTCCTCTTTGCTTTGTAGCAGTGAGTGCTCCAGGCCCTTACCTGCAGTGTTGCTGAGCATAGGTGCTAGAACTGACTCTTAGAAGCCGCTCCTTTAAGAAGCATTGGAAGCCACTACATTGCCAGAACTTAGCTTGCCTTCACTTTTTTTCTGAGGAGGACATTGGCATGAAGGAGGACAGGTAGCTAAGTTTATTAAGACCTCTGGCTCTCAAAGTAGGGCTTGTGTTTAGCCTGCTATTGTGTGTGCAGGGCTTTGTGGGAGGAGGAGAGGCTATAGTTTTATGTAGGAAAGAAGTGAAAACTACTTGTTCTTATGAAAGTGGCCATGGAAGCAGATTTGCAAAAGAGAGAGAGATAATTTATCTGAACAATTCAGAATCAGAATCTTAGCTAAATACTATATATTTACAGAGATAAACAGTTCTATAGTATTGGGCATTTGCTTTCCTGTAGAGCATTTTAATGATGCCTGAGTACTTTTCTTTCTGCATACAGTGGTGCCCCGCAAGACGAATGCCTCGCAAGACGAAAAACCCGCTAGACGAAAGGGTTTTCCGTTTTTCGATGCGCTTCGCAAGACGAATTTCCCTATGGGCTTGCTTCACAAGACAAAAACGTCTTGCGAGTCTTGCGATTTTTTTCGCTCCCCCCCCCTTTTTCTAAGCCGCTAAGCCACTAAGCCTTTAATAGCTGCTAATAGCGCTAATCCGCTAAGCCGCTAATAGGGTTGCTTCGCAAGACGAAAAAACCGCTAGACGAGGAGACTCGCGGAACGGATTATTTTCGTCTTGCGAGGCACCACTGTATTCAAATAACCCCAATTTCTTCTCTGCCTTGCAGCTTAGATACTGCATCTTTTCTTTTCCTGTGTTTGTATCTTAATTACATATATATTTGTGGATTGAATCTAGATGTGCCATGAGTAGAGCTGGGGAGCAAGCAAGCCGGGTTGAGGGGAGCCTTCCAGAATTACTTGGGAAGTAGTGCTGAAGAATGCTGGGGAAGGGGAGAATCAGTAAAATTTGCCCATTCCACTTTTCTTTAAACAGGATCTTCAGCTGGATCTCAGTCCCTTCCATTAACGGAAGGGGAAGTCTGGATCTCACCCATGTTTGTTTCATTCATTTATCCGCTGAGTGGCTATAGCTGATTTTCAAGCTTGGGGTGTCTTGCAGGAGACCTGCATCTCTCCTCTCCTTGCTTTTCTCTCCTGATCAGGTGACCTAGTCAGGGAAGGACTCTCCTCTGTATTCTTCATTCTCTCTCCCTCCTTTCTCTGTGCCAGACTGAAGCTGGATCTCTTCCTCTTCTTGTATGTAAGTGCAATCTGCTATTGTGGCCGGTAGAGGGGAGCGGGGGGACTACCTGTGTCTAAAATGAGTCTGAACACTGTTTAGCCTCAAACCAGCTGTGCTTTGCAGGTTTCTTTCAAACAGTTGTTAGTTAATCTGAAAACTGCTCACAAGAAAGTCAGGTCTCTGATATTGACGTAGGTGGCTATAATCTTTGTGTGCGACCTTCATCTGTGGACCTTCAGCTCTGTGGTTCATCTTGCTAGTATTTTTTTCAATTAAATCTTCCTTTCTTTGGAAAGGAAAATATAGCATAGAATGCATCAGGTAATGAATATTCACTCTAAAAACACATACTTTTTTTTTAAAAAGGCTGAATAAAACAGCATGTAAAATTTGAAAACCTAGTTCAGTTCATCTGTTGCTAAAATGAGATTGTTTCTCTCTGGAATGTTATGAAAATGGCTTTGGTAGGTTTTATGTATTTTGTGGTTTTATATTTTGATTTTGTTCCTTGAACCGCCCTGAGACCTCCGTGTATAGGGCAGTATAATAATAATAATAATAATAATAATAATAATAATTTTATTTTATTTTTTAAAAAAATTAGATAGTAGGTGGGTTCTGTTGGAAAAGTGTTGCATAAGGCCTGAGCAACCACCAAGAAAATCTCTGCTTGTCCCTACTGTGGATGCTGATGGAATTTAGCATCATGAAGCCAGACTTTCTGAAAACCTACATGGTCAGTCCTTATGGATCCGGGTCATTTACAGTTTTCAGAGTTAAAATCGGCACCATTTATAAATGGATATACCTTGGAATCTGGGATACGGAGACTTAAAAGCCTGCCACATAGTATTCCTAGTCTTCACATGAGGAATACCATTGCCACAAATGGCTATAAAATATAACACAGTTTTTGTTAATTATTCCTGCCTCCCATTTATATTATGATCTTAAAAGCATTTGGTGGCTATCAGGCAATATATATTTGCAGCTCTTGAGAAGTGGGCACCTACAGTTGACCCTGTCAATCATTAACTTGTCATTGGTAGGTGCCCTGCCATCCTTTCCATAGGGCTGTTCAAAGTCCATATGCCTAACTGTAATCAGGGGTGTGGATAGCTTGAGCACACCTAGTGCACATTAGGTGCAAGGGTAAAAATCCCGAGTGTTATGTAAATGAGTGCTATTGGTTGCAGGCTCACAAGTGGAGGGCCTACCCTTGACAGCTGCTACAGCAGAGATAGAATAATCTGTACATAACTATGATGTGAGCATTTCAGCCTTGTTTGCAGTAACAGCCGGTGCCTTTACTGTTCAGTAGTAATCTATTGCCACCTTGTGGCAAGTCATGTAAACAATAAATACGAAATGGACTGTGAACTTTATAGGACCTGGGTGCCAGTCTGCATGAGGATTTTTTTCAGGCTGCGCATGGGTTCTAAAACACTTGCCGCATGATGCACTAGTTAATCTGTACCCTTCCTGCAGTTTCTCCCTATTGGTTCTGTGTGTTTTCAGAGCTGTTCTGTTACGGATGGTGGTGGTCCTTCTCTCTGTGTGCTAGTGCTTGTGGTGTGTTGTAGCATCACACTATAATATTTTCAGTGGGAGTGGCTTAAAACCTTAAAAACATTTCCCACCCCCCAGCTTTTACACCTCACCTTTATCTTAACCTTTGGTTGGCGGAAGTGGGCAGGAAATTATCTGCCATTTTCATGTACGTTCCTGCATTTCACAGCCATTAGCAAGCAATAGAGAAGGCAGCCCTTTGTCACAGTGTAGACGTGAGAAACACGTGCGCCCACACACACACATTTTCTAAAATAAATGAAGCTCTGTAAAGTAGTACTTTATTTCCCTCCCCCACTTTAGCTCCTTGAATGTTCACCTGCACTATTGTGCCAGTGTTTACAAGGTTAAAAATAAAAGGCCACATGAGGCCCCCCCACAACGCCACCAGCCACTAATAAGCTACTTCCCACTGTAATCAGCGGCATGGGATTACTTTTAGAGGAAGAAGTGCACAGTGCCACAGTGGCTGCCACCACTATGCTTCAAGGACCGCATCTCCCCATAAAAATCGCCCCAGACCTCTGCGTTCATCATCTGAGGCCCTTCTTCATGTGCCTTTTCCACGTGAGGTCTGGAGGGTGACAACACGAGAACGGGCCTTTTTTATAGTGGTGACTCCCCGTTTGTGGAATGCTCTCCCCAGGGAGGTTCGCCTGGCACTTTCATTATATATATTTTTAGGCACAAGGCGTTTCTCTTCAACCAGGCCTTTGGCTGATTAAATGTGTCTGTGGGAAGGGGGAGTTATCATTATTATTATTATTCACTTGTGTTTTTATCTTGTGTGAACCACCCTGAGATCTTGTGATGAAGGCCAAAATAATAATAATAATAATAATGTTCCAACAATGAAAAGCTGTCTAGGGCAGATTTTTGCTAGTGTAAGTGTATGCAAGCTTTTGAGTGTTACGTAATTCTTTTTTTTTTATAGAGTCTGCATACGTAATATAGCAGGAGTGGGTTCAGTAAATATTATTGTACCTGTTTTGGATGGCATCACGTCACCCAGGAACCACTTACTGAAATACGTTCTTGTCTCTATTATAAATACGTGGGTGTGTGTATTCAGTTATGAATATATAAAGAATAAACTTACATAGACCACAATCACAGTTCAGCCTGGACCACAGGTTGAATGCAGCTCTCCAGGTCTCTCTTCACCCCTCAGGACTCTCTGGGGCTCACGTCTCTCCCCCCCAGCTCCCCCCCTCTACTGGGCCTGCTCAGTGCATGCCTTCCTCAGGTGTTCTTGCATGGCCAGAATGTACCCTTGAACTATTATAATGTCTCTTGCTGGCATGCCTTGATGTGTGTAAACCTCTAGCCACCAATGAGGCTGGAAGTAGCTTCCTTTACAGAAGGTAAGAGTCGGATCTGTTGTGCTTTTGCTTCTGGTCCCACCTACCACTGCCATGTGGCCCGTGGCTGAATTCCCCGTCCCTGTCACTGAGGGAAAGTCTGACCTCTTCACCACTTGTCTGGTGGTTTTGTTTTAATATATGCTTACCTGGTTTAATATATGCTTACCTGGAAACGGCGTTTTCATGTGCTGCGCTGGTGCTGGCTCGCCAGAGCAGCTTCGTCACGCTGGCCACGTGACCCGGAAGTGTCTCCGGACAGCGCTGGCCCCCGGTCTCTTAAGTGAGATGGGCGCACAACCCTAGAGTCGGACAGGATTGGCCCGTACGGGCAGGGGTACCTTCACCTTTTTACCTGGTTAATTAATACGCCTGATGGCAAAATTAGACTTGGGCTAATTCTGGTCATGTGAAAAGTACTTGTAGTATTTACATTTCAGGAGATATTCCTCTTGGGCTATCCTTGAAAGAATGGTATTATCTGTTTAAATTGTTATCCATCAGAATGAGTAATGTTTGTAAGACTATGTGGCCTTTTTCTTGAAGAGCTGAGGTGCATTCTGTTTGTAGGGTGAACCTCTTCCCATCAGCTTTATGATGTTCCCTTATAGCTCAGGTGTGTTTAGTGACCAAGCAGTCAAATTTCCTGCCCTGGGAGATCCATCTGACTTCCTCTTTAATGTCATTTTGCTATTTCCTTTAAATATTTCACATACATTTTATAATATCCTTGATGTATTTTCATTCTGGCACCTGGTTAGTTATTTTTTGAATGTCTTATAAAGTTACTATTTTATTTGCTTTAAAATTTAGATTCTTGGCCCCTTGAACACTTTTCAGAAATTGGAAAGCAGCGAAGCAAATCATTTATTTTTAAAAAAATTATGCGAAGAATGGAAATGCATTAGAAATAATATATTCCATTTCCTCCCCCGCAATGTTTTGAGGTCCAAAAGTAGCAGCCACAACTCCTGCAAAAAAGCATTTCTGATCTTGGTGGAAATCTGCCCTTCCAAAGGAAGCTTTCACATAAATTTGGCTGGGGCATGTTCCACAGGGGGGGATGCACTGGGACAACCGATCTCAGTGATCACGGGTAGGAGGAGGAGTTACACTAAGACTAGACCATGTCATTACAGAGGGGGCAGGTTTAGTCGTTGTCTGAGGACTATCCCTGCCTCCAGGTCTGGTCTTGACCGGATGGATACTAGAATCAGCAAGGGGTACCCACATGACCTGAAGGTGCTGCTGTGCAATGCCAGGTCAATGATTCATAAGACCACTGCCATCCATGACTTGATCATGGATGGAGGACTTGACCTGGCATGTGTAACAGAGACTTGGTTGGATGAAGCAGATGAGCCTGTCCTTGCCGCTGCTTGTCCACCAGGTTTCTCTTACGCACAGCAACCCAGGTCATGTGGTCGGGGAGGGGGGGTTGCAGTGATTTTTAGGAAGTCATTAGTTTGCACCAGGTGTCCTATTGGGAAGACCCAGTTTTCCGAGTGCTTGTTCTGGAAGTTGGGCAATAGGGGCAGTACAGGATTCCTTTTGGTGTACCGACCTCCCCGCTGCACCAAGGATTCCCTGCCCGAGCTGCTTCAGGTCGTGGCGGATGTTCTCCTAGAGACACCTAGCTTGGTCGTCCTAGGGGATTTTAACATCCATGCTGACACAACCTTACAAGGGGCCACTCGGGACTTCGTGGAAAGCATGGCCTCCATGGGGCTGTCCCTGAATAAGTCTGGCCCAACCCATAGCCGCGGACATGCCTTGGACCTGGTGTTTACCTCTATGGATGTTGGTGATCTGACACTAAGTAAAAGCGAAATGAAAGAAGTGCCATGGTCAGATCACTTCCTGGTGCAACTGGACTTCTCTGCGACCCATCCCCTCTGCAGGGAGGTGGGACCAATTCGGATGGTCCGCCCCCGCCACTTAATGGATCCAAATGGTTTCCAGAGAGTGGTAGGGGATGCTTTATCCCATGTTGATGGCCTTTCAGCTGATTCCCTGGTGGCCCGCTGGAATGTGGAGTTAACCAGGGCTATTGACTGTTCGGCTCCGAAGCGCCCTCTCCGATTGCATGGAGCCCGGACAGCCCCGTGGTTTTCCACGGATCTGAGGGCAATGAAACAATCGTTGAGACGGCTAGAGTGCCGGTGGCGGATAACTCATTCCGAATCTGACTGGACACAGGTTAGAGCTCAACGTCGAGCCTACCAAGTGGCGATAGCGACGGCGAAGAAGAATATATTCACCGCCTCTATTGCATCTGCAGAAAACAGCAGCAGGAGACTTTTTTAAGGTGGTTCACAATTTAGCGGAACCACCTGCAACATTGGGGCCCAGTACAGGCCACATGTTCTCCTGCAATGATTTTGCAAAGTTTTTTGCAGATAAAATCGCTCAGATTGGGGAAGAAGTAGACTCCACCGTGGGAGCAGGGCCGGGGCGGGAGAGTGCTAGAGTTTTGTCTAGTCAAGTTGAGTGGGATCAATTCCAATCTGTTACCTCCGAGGATGTGGACAGGCTGCTTGGACGAGTGAAACCAACCACCTGTCTCCTGGATCCTTGCCCATCCTGGCTTATAAAAGCTAGCCGGGAAGGACTGGGCGATGGGCTTCGTGGGGTGGTGAATGCTTCCCTCCGTGAGGGAGCCTTCCCAGACCCGCTGAAATAGGCGGTTATTAAACCGCTTCTTAAAAAACCATCTTTAGATGCGGCCACAATGGCCAACTATCGCCCAGTCTCAAATCTTCCATTCTTGGGCAAGGTGATTGAGCGAGCGGTTGCTGAACAACTCCAGGCACGCCTGGAAGAAGCGGACCATTTGGATCCCTTCCAGTCGGGATTCAGGCCTCATCACGGGACTGAAACTGCCTTGGTCGCACTGGTTGATGATCTCCGGCGGGCTAGGGACAAAGGTGAGAGCTGTTTCCTAGTTCTGCTGGATCTCTCAGCGACGTTTGATACCATCGACCATAACATCCTTCTGGACCGTCTTGAGGGGCTGGGAGCTGGGGGCACTGTCATACAGTGGTTCCGCTCCTTCCTCCTGGGCCGTCTTCAGAAAGTGGTGGTGGGGGATGAGTGTTCAGACCCCTGGGCTCTCACTTGTGGGGTGCCTCAGGGTTCTGTCCTCTCCCCCATGCTTTTCAACATTTACATGCAGCCGCTGGGAGAGATCATCAGGAGGTTTGGGCTGGGTGTTCATCAGTATGCGGATGATACCCAGCTCTACCTCTCTTTTAAATCAGAACCAGTGAAGGCGGTGAAGGTCCTGTGTGTGTGTTTGGAGGCGGTTGGAGGATGGATGGCGGCTAACAGATTGAGGTTGAATCCTGACAAGACAGAAGTACTGTTTTTGGGGGACAGGAGGTGGGCAGATGTGGAGGATTCCCTGGTCCTGAATGGGGTAACTGTGCCCCTGAAGGACCAGGTGCGCAGCCTGGGAGTCATTTTGGGCTCACAGCTGTCCATGGAGGCACAGGTCAAATCTGTGTCCAGGGCAGCTGTTTACCATCTCCATCTGGTACGTAGGCTGAGACCCTATCTGCCTGCGGACTGTCTCGCCAGAGTGGTGCATGCTCTGGTTATCTCCCGCTTGGACTACTGCAATGCACTCTACGTGGGGCTACCTTTGAAGGTGACTCGGAAACTACAACTAATCCAGAATGCGGCAGCTAGACTGGTGACTGGGGGCGTCCGCCGAGACCATATAACACCGTCTTGAAAGACCTACATTGGCTCCCAGTATGTTTCCGAGCACAATTCAAAGTGTTGGTGCTGACCTTTAAAGCCCTAAACGTCCTCTGTCCAGTATACCTGAAGGAGCGTCTCCACCCCCATCGTTCTGCCCGGACGCTGAGGTCCAGCACTGAGGGCCTTCTGGCGGTTCCCTCATTGCGAGAAGCAAAGCTACAGGGAACCAGGCAGAGGGCTTTCTCGGTAGTGGCGCCCACCCTGTGGAACGCCCTTCCAGCAGATGTCAAAGCGATAAACAATTACCTGACATTCAGAAGACATCTTAAGGCAGCCCTGTTCAGGGAAGTTTTTAACGTGTGATATTTTACTGTATTTTTGGTTTCTATGGAAGCCGCCCAGAGTGGCTGGGGAGGCCCAGCCAGATGGGTGGGGTATAAAGAATAATAAATTATTATTATTATTATTATTATTATGGCTATGTAGAAAAACTGAGGATACCTGCTTCTTTGTTTTCTGTACTCTGTTCTTTTCTGGTTGTTCTTCGCAAACTTCACAACTAAATTTGAAAACTGTACCATCTAAGCAACTAATAGCTAAGTGTAGTATGGTGAATGCTACACTGAGTGCTTAACTGATTTTCAAACTAGCTCTTATATTTGTGGTAGACTTACTCTGCTTCTTTCTGTCAGGTGTCAAAAGATGAACGCAGTGATGTCGAAAGTAGCTCTGAAGAGGAAGATGTGACTTCAAGCAGCAGGAAAGGAGTCCTTAGCTCTTCAAGCAATGATACCAGTCGGATTAACGGCCACATAACTAGTGGGCAGTGGGCAGAAGAGGAGTAAGAACCGGCAGGGAGGCCTCAAGAAAACACAGACTTGTGTTCAAATGACTAGATATGTCTTAACTCCATATCCCCAAGAAATCTTTACTTATGCCGGCGCTTTGCCCCCAAATCCTCCAGCAGTTCTGAAACAGGCACATCACAGTTTTGTACTGAAGGAATCTAGTTGATTGCTAGTGCAAAAGCTATTTCCAGTTTCACATTTTAAAGAAATTAAGCCATTTTGCATTTAATGGTATCCTATGTTTGCTGAAGCGTGTGAGTGAGAGAGAGTGAGTGAGAGGTGGGGGAGGCTGTTTTATTTTATAGATCAACTGAAACTTTGAGAGAAAGTATTTTTGCAACAACTCTGAAGGTTCGGCTCTCAAACAGGTTCTGCCTCTCACTTTTTAATTGCATTCCAGGGTTTTTTTTTTAAACACTGTGGCCTGGTCTAAGCTGATATTCCATGCTCCTAGCAGCAAGGACTAAAGCTGTGTCCTAGGGAGTCTGGGATGTGCCACAGCTAGGCATACCAACCTGGTGGTGGTAGAGACAGGCCAACTGAGCAATTTGCTTATTTGTTGTTGGGATCCCATTTGCTAATAAAGTTTTACGTCTGCTTGTTTGGGTGGGTGGGAAGACAAGGCTGGCGTTCATTGCTCCCCCCCCCCCCCCCGAGTGGAGTAGTGTCTCCAAAGTCTTCATTTTGACTTCCTAAAATCACCTGTTTTTCCTACGAATGCTATGGGTTTTGAGTCACATAGGAATGACAAGGAAGAGGTGGATAAATTTGTGTACTAGGATAATAGGCATGGATGATCTGGTTCTGCTGCCGACTTTTCCATAGACGCTTCTACTTTCAGAAGAGAGGCAAGCATGCCGCCTGTACCTGCTTCAGAGTCTTTTGGTGAGATGTCTGTGGGATAAAGAGGTTGCCACACAAGGGCTTTGAGTCCCTCCCTCCCTTTTACTAAATGGTACTTCAGGGGAGATGAAAGGCAGCAAAGTGTTGTCACGAGCAGGACTTTGAAAATGCCCTGACTTATTATCATTTTATACTATTGTTTACTCTGATTAAAAATAAATTTGCTTGAAGAGTTGGGTCTGTGAATTTTGCTTTACTGAGGAAGGTTGTGTGCATTCTGATTTTAGGTAATATTCTGCTAACGTGCTAACGTTGCCAAGTTACACAGGAGCAGTAGATGGTGCTTGAAATTTGAACGCTGCAAAGCAAGTAGCATGTTAGTGGTATTAATTCTGTGGGTACTCTTAGCTGAGCTAAACCCATCCAGGGCCTTATGTCGTTCTGGAAGATGTTCAGCTTCCAGAGAGTTGCTGATTCTCCCAAATGGCCCCTCTTTCAATCTAGGAACAACCAGGTGTACTTCCATGGAGCACGTGGGGTCTACTTGTATGTGCAAGTTGGCCTTAGAGTAGAGCTTTCCAAACGGTGTGTCGTGACACGTTAGTGTGTCGGCTGTATGGTGTAGGTGTGCCACGTGAATGCTCCCTGCTCTCCTCCTGGGTTTGGTATTAAAACTGAATTACTGTGTCACGAAATGATGCATGTCTAAACTTCTGACATGAGAAGTTTGGAAAACTCTGCCTTAGAGTAACAGTCCATGTTTCTTACAGTTAGCAGTCACCTTTATGCCTGCTAGATACTTTCTGAACTCTGTTAAGGTGTGATGATCTTGTTTTACAAGCTCTACAACCAAGAAATGGAGCCAAAAGCTGCTAATTACCATTTTATAGTATTATTACAGGGCCACCAAATGATTCTGGGTCAGAGTCCAATTTAGAAGAAAACAGCTGCTGCCCTAGATAGTACAAAGAACGTTGCCTTTTTCTGTTTAACCTCACTGTCATTCATGTATCAATTTGTAACAGTCATATCATGGGTGAAGGACAGAGGAAATCAGGTGGTACTGTTGCCGCTTCTTGTGACTTGTTGTCACAAGCAGGAAGTAAGGGTGCAACCTTTCCTTGCCATGATTATTCCCCCCCCCCGCCCCGTTTCCCTCCCATTGACTTCAATGGGGATATTAAAACTATGTAGATAACCAGGTCTGGCATAGTTTATGGGATAAGGAGGGGACTTAGGACGCTGTAGTTCCATAACCTCCCTGCCCCACACTGAACAGCCCATTTTGCCCCAGCACCACACAGAATATTACTCTCTCTGTGTGTGTATCCCACCCACCCATCCACCGGCTGGGTTTCCCCAGCTACTCTGAGCAGCTCCCAGCAGAAAAGTAAAAACACAATAAAACATCAAACATTAAAAACTTCCCTAAACAAGGCTGCCTTCAGGTGTCTTCTAAAAGTTTTATTGCCAGTTTAAGTAGGAAGCTTCCTTTTTTCTGGTTTGAGCTAACATGTATAGGAATTGGGAGTTTTACAGAGCAGTAGTTAATAGATAGTTACTAAGTTTTTGGCTGCCACACATCCTAATTCTTACCTCCTCTGTAGCATCTATTATTTTATTGAAAGTATTTTTATATGCTATTTAAAATATTTTTATACTTTATTGAAAGTATTTTTATACTTTAAATAATCCACTTTTCAGCCAAAAAAAAAGGCTCCCAGAGCAGTTTACTGCTATCAGTGATAAATCAGTTTCTATTCTCAGGCTTTCTATTCTATCTAAAGGATACAACACAAAAGGAAAAGGGATTAGGAATAATGGAAGTTTCTGCTTTTTTTCTTGTACGAAACTCTCAAGGTACAGAAACCCTATTGGTGAAAGGTTAGCCTTTGCTGTCATCATGTTAACTTCCTAAATGAGAAGCTTCTAGCCATTTATATGATTTTTTATTGGGAAGGGTAACAGCAAAGGATGAAGGAGCATTTCTAAACTATTTCGGCCTAAATCATTGTTTCACAAAGGGGAATTGGCAGTAACTGGTAGAAAGACATTAACAGCTTACTGAAGGCATGAGATAACCACTATCTAGCAGACAATCTACATGTGACATGCCTAAAAAAAAGAACACCCTGGCCTTGACAGTTCTGAACACTATTCTGTTGGGTTTCTGTTATGCCACTGTGCAGTTCTTGGAGTCACAAGACTCTGTTGACATTCCAGACTGTTGGAAGTCTCACGGGAGACGGATGTTGAAGTTACTAGTTTCCTGTTTCTTTGTTCCTTTTGTTTTCTGTCTCACAGAGAGCAGATGCATATTCTTTTCTGTCCTGCGTAGTCAGAAATAAAGCAGCAATGTAGCACATATTTCTGGCTCTGCTGCTGCTGTCTGGGTACTCTGCGTAATGGGGAGCATGCCTGAAGTCTCATTCAAAGGCTTAGGTCGTTAATCACCACCGGAGGAGTAGCCTTCACAGCTCAGTCGTACGGAGGCTCCGACATATTCCTCCCTCGGCTCTATAAGCTTTGTAATTAGTAGTGTCTGCTAAACTATAGCTACCCTGGAGCCATGCTGTCTGACACACCATTTCACCATACCTTGATACAATGTTACTTTACAGCAGGTGGAATGAAGCCATCCTAATCTAGCCTGTGGTAATGAGAATTTTTATTTCTTGCCTAATTTGTTCTTCGTGAACTCTTTCTTGCTTTTGTTTATTATTATTTAGAAATGAAAAGACAGTGGCCAGACAGTTGCACAGCAGATGGTATAATTGGATTTGCAATAACAGAAGGGCCAACCTCTCATTTGCTGAAGTAGGATCAGAGAATGCAACATCACATTCAAGATTATTTTGCTTTACGCAAGGTTTCTATTCGGCAATCCTCACATCCGCAATTGTGTCAGATTTTCTATTTTCACATGTCTTTATCAGAATATGTATGTCAAGGCAACATGATTTATTCCCACATGGAAACACTTGTTGACCCAGATGTAAAGACAGTGAGATGCACCTTTGCTTTAAAACTTGAGTAGGAAATTAGTAAATGGAAACAGATGAAGTACCACAACACCCACCCGCAAATCATTTGCAAACTTGTAGGCTCAGCCAGAGGAATCCTGTGGCAAACTGTGTTTATCCTCATATTGTTTTCCTTCTTTAAATGGACAGGAGGATGTAAAAATAAAGAGGGAAACAATTCTGTGAACACATCTTTTATAGTGAGATGCTGCTAGCAGTGTATATTTACAAAAGCAAGCCACATATGAAACATTCAATTACTGCTGAATTGCATAGGTGTTTCCATCCTTTTATGCATCACACCCTGAATTAGTGATTCTTCATGGCAGATTCCAGGGCTGCATTTTCTGAAATGAGTTTTTATTGCAGCACACCAGTCTTGTATTCATTAAGCATCCTATGTCAGACAACAGGACAGTGTTCAGTCCTTAACTGCTGCATTTATTTCCTGCTGCTCAAGCTGCTTCAGCAAATTCCTCCTCTGGAAATAGCGATATACTCTGACACTACAGAGATAGCCACCATACAAGGTAAGGAGCATCATGGACCCAGAGAATGCTTTATAGCCGAAGTCAGCCAGCTGCTTTGCAGAAGCCATTATTGCTGTGAAGAAAGCAAAGGGGAGTTACTATTCAGGCAAGTTTTTAATGTGTGACATTTTAATGTATTTTTAATCTTTGTTGGAAGCCGCCCAGAGTGGCTGGGGAAACTCAGCCAGATGGGTGGGGGTACAAATAATAAATTATTATTATTAATAACTCATTTGATCATTTCCATTGTACCTGAGGTACGATCAAAGGAAGGAATTGAACAGAAAAGCACATTTTTAGCAATGGTAAAGGTAAAGGTACCCCGACCTTTAGGTCCAGTCGCGGATGACTGGGGTTGCGCGCTCATCTCATTCTATAGGCCGAGGGAGCTGGCGTTTGTCCGCAGACCGCTTCCGGGTCACGGGACCAGCATGACTAAGCCGCTTCTGGCGAAACCAACACAGCGCACGGAAACGCCACTTACCTTCCCGCCAGAGCGGTACCTATTTATCTACTTGCACTTTGACGTGCTTTTGAACTGCTAGGTGGGCAGGACCTGGGATCGAACAACGGGAGCTCACCCCATCACGGGGATTTGAACCACCGACCTTCTGATTGGCAAGCCCTAGGCTCTGTGGTTTAGACTACAGCGCCACCTGCGTCCTCTTTAGCAATGTAATCAAGGCTTTTCAGTATCTAAAGAGTGAAATTGTTTTGGGGGAAACAGTGGTGGTGGTGATGGGGAGAATATATATCCAAGCTCCTATTTCCCTCCTTGGGTTTTTTCAGTTGACATATAATTCATACTAGGCATGTATGGTTTACTTCTGTGTGCTTGGTAAGAAGAGGCTCAGGAAGAACCTAATGCCAGGTACGTATATTCTCAAAAGACTTGAAGGAGATAGCTGCTGGGACTAGGAACGAAATGGCTAATTGTGTAAAGATTTGGGGACTAGGTGGAGGCACAAGAGACTACAGGCAGCTCACCGTTTACGTGCATTTGAGTCACGTGTGACTGCACACTCGCACATTGCTGTGAACCCAAAAGTGGCACTTAAAGAGGCAAGAATGGCCCCCCAAAAAAGGTGAAAATGGCATCTAGCGATCCTACAAGCTTTTGCAAGTGCAATCCCAGGAGCCTTTGTACTGACCTTTGAGACCTGTGGGAGTTTGAGCAAAGAGGTTTGGACGGAGTCTGATAAATGCTGCTGCTGGTTTTTTTTAAAAGGGGTTTTCAATGGTTTCCAGAGTTTAGAGGGTGTTTCGATGGTATTCCCAATATCTGCAATTTCACTTACACACCCACACACCGCCTGGGAACATTAACCCTCGCGTAAATGGGGAATTGCCTGTACTCAAAAGGGGATTATGATGCACAGAGGGGATTTCACCAGCCTGCATATCTGCTGTCTATTGACAGTAGGGGTCCCTTTTACTGGTTAACATTTTACTGAATTTCTAGATGAGCAAACATTTCCAGGTATAATATTGTTTAGGCTTGTTAAAGACTTAAGTCTTAAGCAGACCCAGAGAGGGAGAGAGATTGGCTCAAGGTCAAGTGAGCTTTATGGCTAAACAGGAATTTTAATCTGGGTCTCCCCAATCTAGGCCAAATACTCTAACCCAGGCATAGGCAAACTCGGCCCTCCAGATGTTTTGGGACTACAATTCCCATCATCCCTGACCACAGGTCCTGTTAGCTAGGGATCATGGGAGTTGTAGTCCCAAAAAACATGGAGGACTGAGTTTGCCTATGCCTGCTCTAACCCACTATATCCTGGATTTTTGGGGGTGGTTATTGCATAGCATAACATTTGTTATTATTTACTTTGTTATTATATTACTCTACAACGCAAAAAAACAAAAAACCCAAGCAACTTAGAACAGACATACTAATACAATTAATAAGAAATACGTATTTTAAAACTAAGATTAAAAATGTTTCTGAATTACTACTGCAGATGTGGGGGGAAGTACCCTTCCACCCCCCACCCCCGAGACTGGATGCCCTTATACAACCAAAACAAGAACAGAATCCACAATATCAAGGCCCACAAAAACACCTGGGAGAATAAAAATGTCTTGGGCCGGCACCAAAAATATGAAGAAAGGTTGATGCCTCCTAAGCTTTCCTGACGAGAAGCAAACGGAGGAGGGGCCCAACTGAAAACAGCCATTTTCTCGTTGCCATCCTCAGAGGGCATGGGCATCCCATTAGTTTAAACCCAGAAGTCTGAATTAGGCTTGGAAGCAAACTGGCAGTCTCTGCAGTGAGACAGAATTGGTCTGCGTTCAGACTTGCCTGGCCCAGTCATAATCCAGCCCATCATAGGGGGACTCTGTTGCCACGGGGGACAGGAAGGAATGCAGGAGCCATGGCCATACGCAGCCTGCAGTGCTCCCTCAGTACGGTGGACACCTTGGTTCTGGCAAAATGTAGGGGTGGGTGGATGACTTTTCTCCCCCGCCTCTGGTGCTGAAGTGACTTCAGTGCTGGTCTTTTCTGTGAACCGCCCTGAGACCCCCGGGCATATATTAAATCCAATAAATAAGTAATAAATGACAATAAGCTCAGGGGTCAGCAAACTTTTTCAGCAGGGGGCCGGTCCACCATCCCCAGACCTTGTGGTGGGCCGTACTGTATTTTGAAAGGGGGGGAAATGAACGAATTCCTTTGCCCCAGAAATAACCCAGAGATGCATTTTAAATAAATGGACACATTCTACTCATGTAAAAACATGCTGATTCCCGGACTGTCCGCGGGCCGGATTTAGAAGGTGATTGGGCCGGATCCGGCCCCCGGGCCTTAGTTTGCCTACCCATGCTGTAACCTCTGAAAGATATGCAAAGTATAATGTGTGGGGAGCAAGTGTAGCTACCACCCTGACTACTCTAACAAAATGCATTTAGCATCTGCTGAATATTAAGTGAACTGGTAGATTCCCTGGCCAAAGGGTTCACAACCTGCTTTGGGGGACGGGACCATCCTGGAGGGAAAAACTGCTGGATTAGATTAAAAATCCACCCAGCAGGCCTTAGTTTGCCTACCCATGCAATAAAGCAACCCGTTTCAGCCTAATAACGGGATGACCCCTCTGGAGTGTGTGTCGCGCGCGTGCGCGCACACGTGCACACATTGGAATTTGTCAATCTGCCACCCAGAGCTTAAATCCGCAACCTTTCACACAGCTTTCCAAACACACGCATTTGGAGACAATCCCCTAACTTGGCAGAGAGGGAGACGACCTGAAAGACAGGACAAAGCGGTATCAATACAGGACGTAGGATCTGACCCCGAAATATGGGGGCAATCCTGCATTATACAGGCCAGGAGGCAACCCTGTCCCTCAGGGAAAGAGTGGCGCCGGCTGCACCTCCACCTGTTTAGCCCCAGCTAACAGCATCTCATCAGCTCTACCAAGTTGGTTTTCGTCCATAGAGTTCGAAGGGGCCCCCAAAGGTCATCTAGTCCAACCCCCCCCGCAAGCCAGTCTCTTACCACTATCTGTAAAAATAAAATAAAAATGCGATCCCTCTCTAAGCCCTGACAAGTTAATAAAAACAATATAATGCCAGCCCCAAGCACTCACTCTATCCACCACCGCCTGGCGCAGTTGCGGAAAAAAACCTCTCCTTCAGCTGCCTTGCTTGCGCGCGCAGCTGGCGGGGGTTCACTTCCGGGATTTTGGCGCACGCGCGAACGGCGCGGTTTCCAGCTCGACCGCTTCCCGCCTCTCGCCCCTCCCGCGCGCAAGACCAGCCGCGGCGCGTCGACATAGAGCTGGGAAAAAGGCAAGAGTCGCGAGTCCGGTGTTCCGTGGCGGGAAACGCCCGTGTCCGTTTGGCGCGCTGAGGAAGGCAGACGAGTGGAGATGGCGGCGGCCGGGCGGCACCCGCCCAATACATTGAGGAAAGGTAGGGTTCCCCTCAGAAGTTTGCAGGGAACGGTAGTTTGGCTACAATTCCCAGCACCCTTGACAAACCAGTGTTATTTTTGGGGGTGGGGTGGCCTTTGGAGTTGGATGTACCTGCCACAAAAAGAGCCTCGAAGTTAGCAGAAAAGACAAAAACCAAAAAACCTCTTTGAAGCGCTTCTTGTGTGTGAAAGCAGTTTCAGGGGTTTGAACCGCGTATGCCAATGCGACTGGTGGGTGAAGGCCGTGGCAACCCTGCAGTGTAGTCCCCTCGGCCCTTAGTTGGGCATAGCATCGTCGTCCAAAACTTGCATGCAAGAGGATTCCGCTCAGGTAATCCGCTTTGGAATTAAAGAACCTTTTAATGAGGGTGAAAGAGGAGAGCGCAAAATATGGTCTGAAGCTCAACCTCAAAAAAACGAAGATCATGGTCACTGGGCCCATCACCTCCTGGCAAATAGAAGGAGAAGAAATGGAGGCAGTGAGAAATTTTGCTTTCTTGGGCTCCATGATCACTGCAGATGGTGACAGCAGCCACGGAATTAAAAGACGCCTGCTTCTTGGGAGAAAAGCAGTGACAAACCTAGACAGCATCTTAAAAAGTAGAGACATCACCTTGCCAACAAAGGTCCGTATAGTTCAAGCTATGGTTTTCCCAGTAGTGATGTATGGAAGTGAGAGCTGGACCATAAAGAAGGCTGATTGCCGAAGAATGGATGCTTTTGAATTCTGGTGCTGGAGGAGACTCTTGAGAGTGCCATGGACTGCAAGAAGATCAAACCTCTCCATTCTGAAGGAAATCAGCCCTGAGCGCTCACTGGAAGGACGGATCCTGAAGCTGAGGCTCCAATACTTTGGCCACCTCATGAGAAGAGAAGACTCCCTGGAAAAGACCCTGATGTTGGGAAAGATGGAGGGCACAAGGAGAAGGGGACGACAGAGGGCGAGATGGTTGGACACTGTTCTCAAAGCTACCAGCATGAGTCTGACCAAACTGCGGGAGGCAGTGGAAGACAGAAGTGCCTGGCGTGCTCTGGTCCAGGGGGTCACAAAGAGTCGGACACGACTAAACAACTAAACAACAACAAATCCGCTTTGGGCTGCCGCCACCTGGGTTCCAGTTAATGCGCACGTGGAGGCATTTCAAATGGTCAAAAACCAAAAATTCATCCTGGGAAATGATAGCTAACGAATGGAAAAGGATGTTTAAAACAATGTTTGTAAAAAAACCAACAACCCCACAACTCTTATCCGTTAACTTTTCTGTCGAGGTCATGCTGACTATATACCCTGTTTCTCTGAAAATAAGACAGTGTCTTATATTAATTTTTGCTCCCAAAGGTCTTATTTTCAGGGGATGTCTTATTTTTCCATGAAGAAGAATACGGTACACATTTATTGTTGAACAAAAAAAATATGGAAATTTATTACCTGTATACGGTACAGTGCCTTACGGTAGCTTCGGGGGCCTTATATTCCGTGGTGGCCTTATTATCGGGGAGGCCTTATATTACAGCGAGAGGCAAAACTGGAAGTAGGTCTTATTTTCGGGGGATGTCTTACTTTCGGGGAAACAGGGGAAGTAGGGCCAGGAGGAGCCTGCGTTTCATTTTCTCTTTCTAGCTTCCTTCTGGTGTGGACTCAGTGCCGGATTTATGTACAAGCTAAACAAGCTATAGCTTAGTGCCCCACTCTCTTGGGGGCCCCAAAAAAATTTAAAGCAAAAAAGCCCCTGGATGTACGTTTCCAAAATATAAGATAAAAAACAAATAAAATAAAACCTACATACAGCAACAGTGTTTTGTGTTGTGTAGGCTCCTATTTGTTATGTGCACATGGCTTTAGATACCTATTAGGTCCATAAATTACCATATAGCATATATTCAACACAAAAAACAGTGACAATTTGTTGTTGACAAAGGATAGCTGGACATATAAAGGGCCTCATTACCTTCAGTAGCTTAGGACCTCATCAAACCTAAATCCGGTTCTGGGTGTGCTATATATAGTGTTAATGTTTAGACTTATTATAAATTATTGTAAGTTTAAATTAAGTCTGCTGCAACTGGATTTCTTAAGGACAGTGCCATTCCTGAATGTATTGGATTTGTGACCATTTGCCTTCAGTAGCAGTACAGCTCTGCTGGATGATATATTAATTGCCTCTGGTCTATTTTTGGGGAATCCTGCAACATGTTTAAGTTTTTTATTTAAGTTTTAAAGTTTGTAATTAAGTTTAATTTTATATGTTGGAGTTCTGCTCTGGATCAATATTGAGTAGAATTCCATGACACTGATACTGTAATAAAACAGTCAGTTGCACTTTCCCCACACAAAACAAATGCATCTAATCGTAAATTCCCGTCTTTTCCTAACTAGCAGGGCGGGCAATTAGCTGCTGCTTAAAAATAGGCTAAAACCTTGCATTTCTCCACTGTTTTTTAGGTTCCCCCTAAAAACGGGGTCCAAATGAACTCAGAAACTGAGTTCTGTACGCGAGTCTACATGTTAGTAGTCTAGTGCTCCTCTTCACCTGTTTTTAGTTTTCTAGATTCTCTCCCCCGCCCACCTTGGGCAGTTAAAAGGATGTCTTGACGCCGCGGTGCATGTTGGGACGTGTAGTTTCTGTGTGGCTCTTCCTCCTTTGGGGAGCTGCCTGAACCGTGTCTAGAGACTTGCTGTGCTTCTGCATCATGTGCCCTTAGACCATACCCTGGAAAGGGTTGCTGCAAGAAAAACTTTCGAGTACTTGGGAAAAAATATTATTAATGTAGATTTAACATATCTCTAATGGAAGCAGCAAACCCAGTTGCATATGGACACAGTGTAGCCCAAACATCTTATTAGGCCTATGTGAAGTAAAATTCTTTCAAAGCACTTTAGTAATAATAGTCAAAGCTAAATAGAAATAAAGTTATAAGAACCATTTAAGCAAAGAGAGGCTAAAAATACTTACTGCATCTTAGTACACGCCAAAGTCTGCCTCGTCTAAGCATCCATTCTGGCGAATGACCGCGGCAAACCCAGAAGTACTGGAGCGGGTTACTTCCAGGTTTGCCGCTCGCACATGCGCAGAAGCGCTAAATTGCACTTTGCGCATGCGCAGAAATGCAAACTGCTCCGCGTGCATGCACAGATGCAGCGCTTCGCCCTGCGTCCTTTTCGTCTAGTGGCTGGGGCTCTGGAACGGATCCCGGTTGCAAAATAAGGTACAATTGTAATTGCAAAACCAGCATATTGCAGAACACTATGGGAAGGAAGAAAGTTGATTTGGTTCCCAATTATAAATGACTAAAGTAGGAGATAACATACAATATACTCAGGCAAACTCATTGTTACCCTTGTTGTAAAAGCAAGGAGATCTGAATGGCCAAGTCAAGAAGCTTCCGCACTCATCTTTTGAAGGTATCTAAAGGTGCTTTAATTGTCTTGTCCTAGAGCAGGGGTCAGCAAGGTTTACCTCGCCTGTGCCGGTTCACTCCCGCAGAGATTGCTCCCTGGGCTGGATCGCATCTGTGCAGATGCGATTTCCGGCACCGAGGAAGCAAGTCCCCACTCCGTGTTGCACCTGTTTAGCGCAGCGCACGGGGACTCACCGAGCGGGCAGCTCATGGGCCGCAGGTTGCCAACCCCTGTCCTAGTTTCGAAACAAGTTACTGTTGGCAAAATCCTCTCCTCTGCTCAAGGAATAAAGGTAAAGGAGCCCTGTGTTCTATTGCACCTTAGGTCCTGCATTTCTGTTTTATTATGAATTGGCATCTGGATCATTTTAAATACAGTGGTACCTCGGGTTACATACGCTTCAGGTTACATACGCTTCAGGTTACAGACTCCGCTAACCCAGAAATAGTACCTCGGGTTAAGAACTTTGCTTCAGGATGAGAACAGAAATTGTGCTCCAGCAGCACGGCAGCAGTGAGAGGCCCCATTAGCTAAAGTGGTGCTTCAGGTTAAGAACAGTTTCAGGTTAAGAACGGACCTCCGGAACGAATTAAGTACTTAACCCAAGGTACCACTGTAGAAAGGTAGGACGAAATATTATAAAGATAGTCTCTTTGACAGTGCTATTTTTCTCTTATAATGGCAACAGTGCCCACCTGAGAGGTGCCGGAACTGAGTTCCTGCAAGTTCTGGCTGAGAAAAAGCCTTGCTCTTTGGAGTCTTGGCCTCTGAATCCAGGTCCCTCTGTGCAGACAGTACCAGTGCATGGAGGATGCAATAATAATAAAACCCCACCTATCTGACTAGGTTGCACCAGCCACTCTGGGCGGCTTCCAACATATATAAAAACTTACTAAAACATCACACATTAAAAGGATAAACTCCCAAAACACTCAGTGGCTGACTTAAAAAGCAACATTATCAGACCACAACAAAAATCATACACTTTCCTGCTAAACTATTCTAGGAAAGCAGTTGCCCACAACTTTTTTTTCCAGTTTAGGTGAGACCTTCAAACCCCCCCCCCCCCCACCACCGCCGCCAAATAAGGATTTGAGTTGATTTGCTCTTGCAGGAGTGAAGAACCTTGTTATGATGGAGAGGTGCAATAGTTAAAACTCTGCTGGCCTGGGCTGCCAGCTCTAGAGCTGCTATTTATAGTTACCCTAAAATGTTGCTGACCTTGCCAGCACAGGGCTACTTGATATGTCTCAAGATCTGTAGGTGGCCCAGAGGAAAGGCTGCTCTGGCAGCTGACCAAGTGTAGCCCTTGGGTGGGTTAAGAAAGGACTTAGGGGTGGAGAGAAGACTTCTGCATACCTTGTCTCAGCCCCCCAAATCTGGTGCCCCTGTTTAGCCTGAGCCCATGTATGTTTAAAAGGGTAAAGGACCCCTGACAGTTAAGTCCAGTCGTGAATGACTCTGGGGTTGCGACGCTCATCTTGCTTTACTGGCTGAGGGAGCCGACGTTTGTCCGCAAACAGTTTTTCCGGGTCATGTGGCCAGCATGACTGAGCCGCTTCTGCAAAACCAGAGCAGCGCACGGAAATGCCGTTTACCTTCCCGCCAGAGTGGTACCTATTTATCTACAGTGGTACCTCGGGTTACGTGCACTTCAGGTTACAGACGCTTCAGGTTACAGACTTCGCTAAACCAGAAATAGTACCTTGGGTTAAGAACTTTGCTTCAGGATGAGAACAGAAATCATGCTGCGGCGGCAGCGGGAGGCCCCATTAGTTAAAGTGGTGCTTCAGGTTAAGAACAGTTTCAGGTTAAGAACGGACCTCTGGAACGAATTAAGTACTTAACCCGAGGTACCACTGTACTTGCACTTTGACGTGCTTTTGAACTCCTAGGTTGGCAGGAGCTGGGACCGAGCAACGGGAGCTCACCCCATTGCGGGGATTCGAACCGCCGACCTTCTGATTGGCAAGCCCTAGGCTCAGTGGTTTAGACCACAATGCCACTCATGTCCCTTCATGTATGTTTACATGGAAGCAAATCCCATAGTCTTCAGTAGACTTTACTCTCAGGTAAACATGTGTGGAACTGTATCGTTGGGAGTACTTAACTAAAGCTTGCAAACCTGCCGATTGCACTAGTAATTAGGAGCTGGTGCTTTGTGATCTTGTGTACCAACTCCCCAGTCACACAACAACCACTGTTATCAAGGAGAAACTACCCTGGGATTTTAAAGGGGATTTCACGTTGGCAGTCTGGAATTTCTAAGTGTGCTCAGAGTAGTTCTCTCTTTACCACTTGGGGTGAGGGGCTCCCAGACATCATCTTTTTTATGGTGCATGCATTTTGATTTGCAATGACAGTATTGGATTGGTTCTATGGGATTATATATAACAGTGCAAATGTTTCAGGGCTGGCCTGCTGCATCCTTTCTAATCAGGGCATTTCCTGTAGCTTCCTGTTGAAATCCTATAACTTTGCATACCACAATTTTTCCTCTATATTTTTTGGAGGAGGGATGCTGTTGTTGTGCTGTAGTGCGCTAAGAGTGGGGAGGCATCGCAGAACCACTGATAAAGCAGAATGATGTGTGGATGATCAATAATAATAATAATAATAATAATAATAATAATAATAATAATTTTATTATCTATACCCCACCCATCTGGCTGGGTAATGCACAGCATGTTGCAATTAATGGTGTGTGGCAGAGTATGCCCACAATTAAATAATAATAATAGCCTGGAGGTGTCTGTCTAATCTTAGTTTCTGATTGTACCTTTGTGTCTCTCCCAGCATGGCTTTCAGTTTTTTAAATTTCTTTTCCACCATGGAAATAGTGAAGGAGTCTAGCAGGAGCCAAATTTTATCTTCTTGGCTTTGTCTTCTGCATCAGGGTTCGCGCTTGCCAAATAAGTGTCATGTTGTAGCTGAGTCCATTGCAGGCATGGCGAGTTGTGTCGTTATTATGTGAGACAACACATAGTGAAAGTTGTCTGCTCCTCAGAGGAGAATAGAAGAAGAAGAAGAGTTTGGATTTGATATCCCGCCTTTCACTCCCTTTAAGGAGTCTCAAAGCGGCTAACATTCTCTTTTCCCTTCCTCCCCCACAACAAACACTCTGTGGGGTGAGTGGGGCTGAGAGACTTCAAAGAAGTGTGACCGGCCCAAGGTCACCCAGCAGCTGCATGTGGAGGAGCGGAGATGCAAACCCGGTTCCCCAGATTATGAGTCTACCGCTCTTAACCACTACACCACACTGGTGTAGGGTATTCTCAGTAGTTCCAAGTAGCACCAGACTTAGAATGATGCAGGCGGTTCCCCCACACATTAAGCCAAGCCGAAGGGGCACAAAAGAATAATAACTGGATAGCTCAGTTGGTTAGAGCATGGTGCTGATCATACCAAGGCCGTAGGTTCGATCCCCGTAAGGGACAGTTGAATATTTCTGCATTGCCAGGGGTTGGACTAGATGGTTCACAGAGTCCCTTCCAACTCTATAATTCTATGATTCTGTTGAGAAGATCCATAATAATGCAACTGTACCAAAATGATTTTTTGTGAAAATAATATTGGTAGGGCAGGCCCCAGATTTCATCCTCACTCAGAGCACCATATTACCAAAGTCCACCCCTGTGCCAAGCCTCTGTACCAGCAAACCCCAGTAAATATTATACCTTCACTTACACTGGGCCTGTCCCTTCTTAAAACTGAGAACAGCCCTTAACAGGCTGCTGTGCTGGCAGAACATAACTCCAAATGGCAAAGGGGAGACCTTTTTATAGCAACTGCAAAGGGCAGGGAGAGTGCCATGTAGACCTAGGAGACTTTCAAAGAGCAGCTCACCCAGTTTCAAGCTATACACAGTTTCTACCAAGTGAATGCGAGTTCTCTGCCATATCGGGATTACTTTCTTCTACTTGATAGTACAACGGGGAACCACTAAAGGTTACGGGTAACCACATGCAAAAGAGAGACAGGACACCTGTACCTTTATGGGAGGAACAATACACTCTCGTGATGTTAATGCTGCGAGCTCCTCCATTGTAGGCTCAGGTTGCATATATGCGTAAATAAGTCATATATCATAAAGACACTACGGTCTCTGCGGTCCCTCATTCCAAGGAAACAGAACCCTGGAATCTTGCACTACTTGGAGGTTGGGGTGGTGTGAAGTTTGCCTGTTTCTTACACCTTGCTTTACTGAGGAAGGTTGTGTGCATTCTGAATTTAAGTAATACTCTGCTAACATTGCCAAGTTACACAGTAGATGGTGCTGGAAATTTGAATGCTGCAGAGCAAGTAGCACATTAGTGGTATTGGTTTGTAGGTACTGTTAGCTGAGCTAAACCCATCCAGGGCCTTATGTCGGTCTGGAAAATGTTCAGCATCCAGACAGAGTTGCTGATTCTCCTAAACGGCCCCTTTCAGTCTAGGAACAGCCAGGTGTACTTCCATGGAGCACGTGGGGTCTACTTGTGAGTTGGCCTTAGAGCAGAGTTTCCAAACAGTGTGTCGCGACATGTTAGTGTGTTGGCAGCAGTGTGTAGGTGTGTTGCACAAATGCTCCCTGCTCCCCTTCCGGGCTGGAATTTAAAGATGTGTGTGATGTATGTCTCCTTGATAGTGTGTTAGGCAGATGGCAGAAAGAGCTGCATCCTGAGTTAAAATGCATTGATTGTGGAATCGAGAGAGCAGAGGTGATGAGCCACCAAATGGCTGGAACTTCTTTTTGAAGAGGAAGGGAAGCTGATATATGAGAAGATGGATAATGCTTCCTGGAGAAGGGTGCACGTATTGATATTTGCAGATCCCTCCCATCTCCCCCAGTAGAGAATAAACCATGGGTAGGCAAACGAATGCCTGGGGCCGGATCCGGCCCAATCGCCTTCTCAATCTGGCCCGCAGACAGTCCGGGAATCTGTGTGTTTTTACATGAGTAGAATGTGCCCTTTTATTTAAAATACATCTCTGGGTTATTTGTGGGGCATAGGAATTCGTTCATCCCCCCCCCCCATATAGTCCGGCTCCCCACAAGGTCTGAGGGACAGTGGACCGGCCCCCTGCTGAAAAAGTTTGCTGACCCCTGAACGAAAAGGCCCAGAGCCAGTGTCACCTTTGATTTGGGGAGTGGGAAATAGGGCCCTCTCCCATCCTTCCAATTTATTTATCTTTAATTTAATTTTTTGGGGGCTGTCTGAATAGAAAGGTCACAGGGTGTCCAGTGATTCTGAGCATCTAATAAAAGGCACAGCGACTCCTGCCACATCAGCAGATTAAGTTGCTGGAGGGTGGGGTTGGGGGTTGGGAAGGGCTGGAAAGGTCACTCCAAAATGAGGAAGGCAACTCAGCTACAGCACTGGGAAAGCGAGCACCTCGTGAAATGAGCAGAGTTTGCTTCACCCCATCCATCTTCAGCCCCCTAAAACTGAAGAATTATTCTGGCCAAGATGCCAAAGCCACCCCAAAACCACATACCCAGAATATTCCTAACATGCTGCTTCTGTTCTCATAATCATCCGTACCTTTGTGCTGGCAGGATAGCTCGGTCAGCAGACGTTGGGCAAAAAAGATTACTGCATTGCAGGGGATGGACGATCGGTGTGGTCCCTTCCAACTTTAGAGTTCTATGTTTCTATGAAATCCGCCCTTCCCCCTTTCATAGCGTGCTGTGAAGTTCAGCCAGGTCTTTGAAGAATGATAAACAACTAATCTGTATTATTTCTTGTTTCTCACTTTAATATTTGTTTTTCAAAAAGACAAATATTCACATTCAGGGCTACAGTTCCCGTTCCCATGGATACCAGGGATGCTGAGGTCAAGCCTTGTCTGGGGAGAGAACCCTAGCAGCTATTTTTAAATCATGCCTGGGGTTCCTTGCGTTCCAGGCATGGAGTAAAAAATAATAATGCAGGCAACCCCCCATTTACGCAGGGGTTATGTTCCGAGGCACCGTTCATTTAAGTGAAATTGCGTATATTTGAAGAAGCCTGCAGACACCCTGTTCGTCCCCTTTTTGTGATTGTTTTCAGATAACTTCTGGGTTTGAAGCGATGCATGTATGCATAGCCACACACATATTGAACGTGCATAAATGGTGGTTTACCTGTAATCGGAATTTGCTTCCTGTCCCCTCTCCCAATTACTGACTTTAAACAAGCCCTTAAGGCAGGCAAAACTGGCAGGGTTCAAGCCTGAACCCAGAGAAGTCAAAATCAAGTCGGAGAAATGTGACAGAGAAGAGGCAGAAGAAATTCTCTCTCTCTCTCTCCTCAAGAGAAAAGATAAAAGCCAAAGCTTTGCCTGCTATGTGTGCCGAGAAGTTGGATGCTCTGGAATCTAAGAAGAGCAAAACAAGAGACTGACTCAACATAGGCAACTTTTGTCCATTTAAGGTGAGATTGGTAAATGGCAGAAACTCCCTGGCAAAAGAGTTGATCCAGTACCTTCATGGTGGTTAGAGTTGTTTTGACAGTGGGACGGACCACCTCAAAAGGTGGTGGACTCTCCTTCACCGGAGGTTTTTAAACAGAGGTTGGACGGCCATCTGTCTGGGATTATGTAGCTGTGTTTCCTGCATTGCTGGGGTTTGGACTAGATGACTCTTAGTGTCCCTTCCAACTCCACTATTCTATGATTCTTTGATGAGTCCTCCCTTGTTTGCCCCGTGCTCTGTGTTGGGTCCCTCTTCTCATGTTGGGATGGCAGTGGGGAAACAGGAAGTCCTCCCAAACCCCTTTCTTTGTAGGAGCAAGACTGGAAGCCCATCAAAAGTGCTGAGGATGGTTTTGCAGGCACTTGATGAAGTCGGAGACAGGTTTGCCAGTGTAGCAGATCTCGTAGACAGCAGTGAAAAGAGGGAATCTGCAGTGGGGAGAAAAGACGGTAAATGAGATTTAACTCTCACACAGGTAGCAAAGCTTGCTAGGAAAATGAAAACTTGCAAAAGGGCGAGTTTGAGAAACCTGCTGTGACACTAGGAAGAGCATTGGAGGGACCAGTGATTTGCCTGTAAATAAAATATGGAACTTCATGAGGTCTTAGGGGTGTGTTGTTGCCCTGTACTTCTGGAAGTGCAAATAAATAGAGTGGTGAGCTTCAGGCTGCAATCCTTCACACACTTAACTGAAAGCAAGCCCCTCTGAACTCAGTGGGACTTATTTCTGAGCAGAGTTTTATTTGTATACAGCCAGTTTTAATTGATGAGGGTTAAGGGCCACTGCAACAAACAAAAGAGACGAAAATCAAAGCTGGCACTTTCAGCCACAAGTGGTTGCTTTTGTTTATCAAATAGTCAATTCACATTTTCTTTATTATCTCAAAATAGACCTCCCATACTTAGATTTTAGTAACATGCAAATTTATTGAATTGGTGGATTGAGTAATCAGTGCATCAACCAATCCAAGAATTTGCATACAGCCCTAGAAACAAGCCCATTGCTGATTGTTACACCAATCCAATGGGTGCCATTGCAGCATACATATTGATGGCAAGCAAAACAGAGAAAAAAGGTCACACGGGACTCACTTGTCGACCAGATTCTTGCTCTTCAGGATGTGGTTCAGCTCTGCTGATGTCTGAGGGCCCTGCAGCTTCTGCCCATTGAGCATCTCCTTCTCTAGTTGCTCGATAGACTGCAAGATGCAAGACAGATCTCCAAGTATGAGTGGCTGCTTGGCACAGCCTTCCTCCCCAAGTTGGGCGAATCCTAGAAGGTTGATCCAGAGAAGGACGTCCTTCTCTGTGCTTCTCTTTGGACATATCTTATGTCACACAGAGTTAAAGAGATTCAGATGCTGGACTCTCTGCCCTGGGGAACCTGCAAACCAGGGATGGGAAAACTATGGTCCTCAAGATGTTACTTGACTCCCATCAGCTCCAGGTATCATGGCCGGTGGTCAGGGATGATGGAAGTTGTAGTCCAACCAACAGCTGGAGGGCCACAGGTTTATCATCTCTCTAAACCAGTTCAGCTAGGCGTGATCATATCTGTAGTAGGGATCTAACAGACTTTTCGGCAGCTTTACCAACTACACATACCATGACTCCTTGGGAGTAGTCACAGGTAAAAGGTAAAGGACCCCTGGACAGTTAAGTCCAGTCAGAGGTGACTGGGGTTGCTGTGCTCATCTCACTTTCAGACCGAGGGAGCCGGTGTTTGACCACAGACAGCTTTCCGGGTCATGTGGCCAGCATGACTAAATCGCTTCTGGCGTAATGGAACACCGTGACGGACGCCAGAGTGCACAGAAACACCATTTACCTTCCTGCCACAGTGGCACCTATTTATCTACTTGCACTGGTGTGCTTTTGAAATGCTAGGTTGGCAGGAGCTGGGACAGAGCAACGGGAGCTCACCCCGTCGCGTGGATTCGAACCACCAACCTTCTGGTCGGCAAGCCCAAGAGGCTCAGTGGTTTAGACCATGGCGCCACCCACCCCTGGGAGAAGCCATGGCAGCGGCTGAAGTACAAAGCCAGTTTAAATGTTCTAAGAATGTGTAAGATATCCCTGCTGGAGATGAAAACATCATATTTATTTATTATTTCCTGAAATTTATATATTGCTTGATTGTTGTTGTTGTTTAAAAAACAACTCTGATACTGGCCAGGCCAGTATGCCTAGCTGTAGAGAGGTGACAGTATCGAACAAGGCCAGCCTAAACCAAACCTCTCCTCTACACACAATATGCAAGTAGCTTCCTGGCATCCACTGCAAGGAATCCTGCAGCTTGCCTCTTAGATGTTGCTTTACTATGTTCCTAAAATACTGTTGCCCCAGGAAAGCATTTGCACCATCAGGCCTGCCCTGGTGTCAAGCTTTGCTAGTCCACCTTTCCTTCCCTGCAGTCACCCTGCAGATCTCGATTGCTGCCGCTTCCCAAATTTTGTGAAATACCCAGTGTTGACATCAAAACAAGCATTGCAACAAAGATTGAAGTCAAATGTCCTTGGCAAGGGATGTGGATATTTTGTGCAAACCCAACTGTTTTTTTCTCTCTCTCTCTTTAATGCCCAACTCGAATTTGAAGACAAGGATAGGAGTCTTCACTGCACTCTGGCTAGAATTACCCCCTGGAAGCCATTGGCTGGGAACTGTGTGGCTGTTGCTCTCATAGCAGCTGCCTGGAATCGAATAGCTCTTCGGTTTCCAAAACCATTTCCCCATGTACCTTTCAATAGGATTGTTTCATTGTACATTTTAATGATGGATGTTTGTATTTTAATGCGTGTGTGATTGGTGTCTCATCATTGCAAACTGATTAGAAGACTATTTTGGCATTAAAGCAATAAATAAACCACCACCACCATCATCATCATCATAAGAGAGGTGATTGGTCACCTCTCTTTGCCAGGCTAGAACAGGTCACATTCCTTTGGCTTTGTTGACGCTTTTCAGCCTCCCACCTAACAGCTGACGTTTGGGAAAGTTGCACCTCACCTGAGCAAGCCCCCAAGCTGCTGCAACTCACACAAGCTAGAGAGGTGCTTGTGGGGAGCGCTTTAAGGTGCTTAGCTGAAGCACAGAAGGCTCCCCTCACCTCGACCTGAGCATCCCCTCAACAAGCTTCTGGATAACAAGGAGAAGAGATGCTCTTTGGGCTCTGGAGTGTGTCTTCTGAGGGAGGTGTGTTCTGGCACCTTTTTGTGTCGAAAAAAAGCGGATTGAATATAGAAAAATAATACTGGCCTCCCTTACAGAATTTTGAATTACCGATGTTTGAAGCACTCTATGCACTGCATAAAGTGGGATTTTAAAAGCTTTGCGAAATACTGTCTTATTGCACTACAGTAAGAGTTTTCCTTGAGAGATATTTGACAACCTTAAAAAGAGCCCTATGCAAATGCTTACTTACCTTGCCGGTCTTGGCAAAAGCCTCTGCCACTTTTCGGTTACGGCCCCCATAGCAGGTGGTGATGAGGTCGGCAACCCCACAGCTCTCCAGGAACGTGGCAGAACTGACGGAGCCCTTGCAGAAGATTTTGGCAAAGTCGATCATCTCCATCAGGCCCAGGCGGATTACCGCTGCCTTGGTGTTGTCTCCAAAGCCCAACCCGTCGCAGAAACCAGCCCCAACAGCCACAATGTTCTAAGGAGGAAGAACATAGGTTGATAACCAAAAAGGCTCTGGCCGGTGCTAGCCTTGCAATTATTTAAGGCAGGGAGTAGATAGATCAACCTTTGGTCTTCTAAGCAGGGCTACAAATGATGGCTCCCATGAAAGGATGGCATCAGAGATGGGTTCTCTAGAAACCACCTCTCTCCAGCAAGCATATAATGTAAAGGGCATTTCATTGGAGAAGTTCCCATCAAGTCCCCCACCTGCTCCCGCTCCCTGGTGAGGCAGCATGGCTTCCCAAACAGTCATAACTTTGCATCTATAGTTGTACAGACTCTGTGTGCATGTATGTATGTACTTGGGAGGTCAACAGAAGCTTTAGGCCAGGTGTGGGGAATCTGAGGCCCTCAAGATGTTGCTGGACTACAGATCCCATGATACCTAATAGTTGACCATGATGGCTGGGGCTCGCGGGAGTTGGGAACCCAACAACATCTGGAAGGCCACAGGTCTCCCATTCTTCTGTGCAATGCCATCATGCCAGCAGAGACCTCCCTTGGCAGCAAGCCACACCCCATGCGGAAGCTGCCAAACCGCTGGTAGCCTGGTTATTCCCACACCTTGAGGGCACCGCAGATTTCTACGGTGTCCGATTCTTGCACCACACTGATTCGGAAACACGGTGTCTGCATCAGCTCCTTCAGGATCTGTCCGTGCTCTAGGTTCTTGCAGCCTGCAAAGAGGTAAGACATGGGCATAAGTAGACACCGCCTTGCTCCTTGCCTCTCTAAAACCCAAGGGAGGAATTGGACATCTCACTCTTCTGATGCTTCCAACAGTGGAAGCATTTCTGCTTGCCAGAGGAAATGATGCCTCCACTCTCCCCACCTGCATGGCAACCAATGGATCCCTCATTTTTCCCTCCCCCAGGGTTATCAAAATTAGAAGTATAATTATCAGGCTCAAGTATAAGGGTGGGGGGGGGGGCTCCAAAAGAAGGGTTCCATGCTTTATAATGCTGCAGTGGTTCAACAGAAGGGGCATTTGTAACCATAATTAACAAATAATATGACAAATCTGGGAAACTCTGGCCGGGGAGGGGGCTGCACTGAAGGTGTCTGGAAGTGAATAGAGCTTGTTCCAGTTGCTCTCTGAAGAACCTGGAACTTATTAACAAATCAGATACTCTTCTTTCCTCTTCTCTGCAGGGAGAGACTGTAGCTCAGCAGAAGACCACATGTTTTGCATAGCATTCAGTCCTTGCCACCTCCAGTTAAAATTGATCAGGTTAAGAGGTGATCGCCAAAGAATTGATGCTTTTGAATTATGGTGCTGGAGGAGACTCTTGAGAGTCCCGTGGACTGCAAGAAGATCAAACCTATCCATTCTTAAGGAAATCAGCCCTGAGTGCTCACTGGAAGGACAAATCGTGAAGCTGAGGCTCCAATAGTTTGGCCACCTCATGAGAAAAGAAGACTCCCTGGAAAAGACCCTGATGTTGGGAAAGATGGAGGGCACAAGGAGAAGGGGACGACAGAGGACGAGATGATTGGATAGTGTTTTCGAAGCTACCAGCATGAGTTTGACTAAACTGCGGGAGGCAGTGGAAGACAGAAGTGCCTGGCGTGCTCTGGTCCATGGGGTCACGAAGAGTCGGACACAACTAAACAACAACAACAACAGGTGACAGGAAAGATCCATCTTTGCTCGAGACCCCTGGACAGCCCCTGCCAACGGGGAGTAGACAATACTGGGCTAGAGGGGCAAATACTCTATCCTGGAGCTTTGTATGTTCCTTTATGTAGTATAATAAAGCGCCCAAAACCAATTTTCCTGTTGATGTATCTCCACATCCTCTCTGCCCTTTAATGCCCTGTGGACTGTCCTTCTGAAAATTGGCTGCCCATGGAAGACAATCTTACTCGGCTATGAGTGATCGCCAAAGAGGAAGAAGAATCATCCTCTTTGTGCTGCTCCCCCTACTGGATCCAACCAAGAGTAACAGGGCAGTGGGCCATTACAGTTACCCCTAGCGATGGCCAAGAGCAGCTCTGCATTTTTACACGGTTGCACTTGCTAAGGTTCTTCCGTGTTTCCCTGCCGCTGTTGTGTGAAGCCAATACAACCAATGTGCTTCCTTCAACATCCACATTCATGTGTTGGATCCACAGCTCAAGAAGGCTTAACCCCTTCAGGAATATGCATGCAGGTGTTTCAAGGACACCCTTTGCTCTGGATATGTAGTTAACTTGATTAATTCCTTAAGTGATGTGATGTATTTTAACCTAATCAGTGTGATATATTTAAGCAAACTGAATCAAAGCTCCTTACAACTTTTTAAAAAACAACCACCACCACCCTACAATGGGTGAACAATGTAAGTCAGCAAAAAACAGAACAATCTAGCGAATAAAACAATCTCACAGCTGAGAGGCTCATATAAAAAGACAACGTTTTCAGACCCTTCCGAAACCCCTGCAGTGTTGTTAAGATGACACATATCTGACATACAGCAAGGGAGAGACGCCAGGGCTCTCTGTGTTCCCTTCCAAGTCCTTTCCACTTGCTGTGGGTCATACCTGGATCCCCATGGGCCACTGCAGGCAAGGGAGAAAGCTGGATGGCAGCAATAGTAGAGAGCAAATCGGACAGAGGAGCCACACTGGTTTCCTCACATGCTGTAGTGGGTTTAAAATGATGTCCCTTGTGTCCAAGGTGAGATGTGGCAAAATCATACCATCTATGCCAGAGATGGGGAACTTGTGGCCCTCCAAATGTTGCTGAGCTCCCAACTCCCACCAGGCTCAGCTGTCATGGCCGATGGCCAGGGGGTGATGGGAGTTGTCACCTGCAGCGTCTGAAGTGCTCACACGTTCCCTATTCCTTGTCTATATTTGATAAACCAAAGCCTGTAATGTACTATTGTGGAGCTGCTCTTGGACACAAGCTTCAGTAGGCCCAAGACATCTAGTGGTGGCACTGGTAAGGTAAGGAGGGACAGAAGACCTTGACATGAGCTGCCCACTTGGAGAGATTCTCACCACCCAACTAGCCATAGGAATAAACTCAAACTCATTTACCAATGGTGGTCTCGCAGAACTTCTCGTCGGCCACCTCATTGGCGATGTTGGCCCCCATAAGCACACTCATTTCGATGCCAAGCTGCTCGCGGATGATGTCCGATATCAGCTTCAGACCATCGGGTCCTTCATCCACACCCTGGGATTCAACAGAACATGACGTGGTCAGTGGGGTAGCTCTTTGCTGAGATCCCTCAAGTAGCCCGTAGTCCTTCTGAGAGCATCCTTATCCCCCAAAGAGATGCAACAGCATACAGTAGATGTTGTGGCTAGCAGTGGCTGCTCCCAGACTTTGGAACACCCTTCCTAGAGAAAATGGACTGGCTCCCTCCTTGCTGTTGGACTTTCTTGATCCAACAGGCTTTGGGGAACTGACTATTTTTAAGGAAAAGGCTGGTAGAGCCAGTGTGGTGTAGAGCCAACGTGGTGTAGTGGTTAAGAGAAGTGCAGTCGTAATCTGGTGAACTGGGTTCGTTTCCCCGCTTCTTCACATGCAGTTGCTGAGTGACCTTCAGCTAGTTACACTTCTTTGAAGTCTCTCAGCCTCACTCACCTCACAGAGTGTTTGTTGTGGGGGAGGAAGGGAAAGGAGATTGTTAGCCGCTTTGAGACTCCTTAGAGTAGTGATAAAGCGGGATGTCAAATCCAAACTCTTGGTGCTATGATGTTTTTATTGTAATTAAACTCATATATATATTGTGTATATTTGTGTGTTTAATTGCTTTCTAACGATAGAGTTTTTCCTATGTTTTTGGCTGTTTCTATTTTATCTATCCCCTTCATGGATCACTGATTTGTCGTGGCAAAGGGGCTTGAATAACTCAGAGAAGCTATGAGCTATGCCGTGCAGGGCCACCCAAGACGGGCAGTTCATAGCCAAGAGTTTAGACTAAATGTGATCCACCTGGAGAACAAACTGGCAAACCACTCCAGTATTTTGTCAAGAAAACTCCCTGGACATAAAAAATGAGCAGCTTTGAGAAGTGAGAGTTTCCAAGGCATGCTCTGGTTCATGGGGTCATGGAGAGACAAACACAACTAAGACAACTAAACAACAAATTTTATCTAAATAAGCTGCCTTGCGTCCCAGTCTGGGGAAAAGGCAGCATACAATATGCCTACAACTGCTACAGTAATTTTTGGGTGTTGGGAGCAGCAAAATTGGCTCACGGGCTGCTGATCCTCCTTTCCATATGTGAGTATTAAATAATAAGTCCTCAACCCAAGAACTTGGTATTTGCCTGAAGCTTTGAAGATACCCACAAGAGTCAAAGAATACTTCCAGGAGCCTCAACAGGGAAGACTAAGCTTGCTGCAATGCTATAATCCATTATATGCTCTCTCAATAAATCACAATAAAAAAAATCCTTCCAGTAGCACCTTTAAGACCAACTAAGTTAGTTCTTGGTATGAGCTTTCGTGTGCAAGCACACTTCTTCAGATACACTGAAACAGAAGTTGCCAGATCCTTCTATATAGTGAGAAGGTGGGGAGGGGTATTACTCAGAAGGGTGGTGGGAATGGGAGATTGGCAGATAGCTGAGATGAGCCTGCTGACGACTCTTAACGACTGTAATAGGTCTTACAGGAAAAGGCAAGGGGTGAGAAGGTGAGAAATGGCTTAGTCATGTATAATGGGATAAGAATCCAATGTCTTTGTTCAAACCAGGGCTCTCCATGGTTTTAAGTTTGGTAATGAGTTGCAATTCAGCAGCTTCTCTTTCCAGTCTATTTCTGAAATTCCTTTGTAGTAAAACAGCTACTTTGAGATCTTGTATAGAATGTCCTGGGAGATTGAAGTGTTCTCCTACTGGTTTCTCTGTTTTGTGATTCTTGATGTCAGATTTATGTCCATTTATTCTTTGGCGTAAGGTTTGGCCTGTTTGTCCAATATAGAGAGCTGAAGGACACTGTTGGCATTTGATGCCATACACAATGTTAGATGATGAGCAATTGAATAGTCCCGAGATGGTATGTGTGATGTTGTTGGGGCCAGTAATGGTGTTGTCCGGGTGTATGTGGCAGCAAAGTTGGCATCTGGGTTTATTGCAGGCTCTGGTGCCCTCCCCACCTTCTCACTATATAGAAGGATCTGGCAACTTCTGTTTCAGTGTATCTGAAGAAGTGTGCTTGCACATGAAAGCTCATACCAAGAACTAACTTAGTTGGTCTTAAAGGTGCTACTGGAAGGATTTTTTTTTATTTTGACTATGGCAGACCAACACGGCTACCTATCTGTCAATAAATCACAGTCATTGATTAAGCATAGGGAATTGTGTCCCATGTGGGTGTTCCCCACTCTCCCACAGGCTTTTCTTGAGCCCGTTCTGTGTGTGTTTATCCTTCTCACACAACAGATGCACCCAATTGCCTCTCAGCTCATCTAAGCAAACTCATGCAACCCTCCCCAGTTAGTTCCTAGGATGGTTGCCCCACCTTGCAGCTGCTCGGAGCAGCCCAACCCTTAGTTCCAACTCACACCTTGATGAGCGAGACCCCAATCGCATCCTTCTTGATATGGCCTTTCAGTTGGTCACAGAGCTTCCCAATAAATTGATGCGGCACTACAAAGATAAGGATGTCTGCATCAGCTGAAGCCTTCACCACATCTGGCACTGCCACCTGCAGCAATTGGGGGCGGGTTGGAGAAAAGAAAGGCATCAACAACAAGTCTAGGCAGCTCAAGGGAGCAGGATCAGTGAGAGCAAGGAAGGGTGATGGTGGTGGAAGAAAGGTTTGCAGCTCTTATAAGACACACATGTCCAACAAACCCTAGGAAATTCTGCACTGGGGTAACCAAATGCCTTTGAAGAAAGCTGAATGTTTGCATAAATTACTTTCCCAAAAAACCCAGAGTCCTCTCTCTCTATATATATTAAAATTTTCTGTTTTACAATTTAAAATACTCATTTTACATCCTTAAGATATCAGTGACTTCCCTTCTCTTTCCGTGGTTCCATATCATAAATCCCTGCATAGTTTACAAAAACTATACCATTAAGTAATCCATTATTGCATCAGCTTATTCACACTGTTGATGTTATCTTAATGCTGCCAGCGTTTTCAGTGGACACGATTATTTTCCATACATTCAACAAACATTTTCCAATCTTCTGTAAATGTTCTTCTTGTTCTCTTCTTGTATATGTTAAGTCTGCAAGTTGTGCATATTCTGTCAACTTAAATTTCCAATCTTCTTTGGTTGGGACCTTCTTTGGTTGAGAAACCAGAGTCCTTTCTGTTGAGGATAATTCAAACTGAAATCCTCAGGTTTCAGGAAAAGTTATTTATGTATGCAACAACTGTGGCCCATGTTTTGTTAGCCCCCAAATGGAAAATGACCAACGTCCCAACCAAAGAAGATTGGCAACTGCTGGGGCTGGTGGGAGATGAAGTTCAGCAACATCTGGAGCACCTGAAGCTCCTCACACCTGATTTAAGCAGAGATACGTGTGTGTGTGTGTGTGTGTGTGTACACTAAAGGACCCCTGGACGGTTAAGTTCAGTCAAAGGCAACGGGTTATGGCGCTCATCTAGCTTTTCAAGCTGAGGGAGCTGGCATTTGTCCACAGACAGCTTTCTGGATCATGTGGCCAGCATGACTAAACTGCTTCTGGCACAACGGGACTCCGTGACAAAAGCCAGAGTGCACAGAAATGCCGTTTACCTTCCCTCCACAGAGGTACCTATTTATCTACTTGCACTGGTGTGCTTTCGAACTGCTAGGTTGGCAGGAGATGGGACAGAGCAACGGGAGCTCATCCGTTGCGGGGATTCAAATTGCCACCCTTCTGATCGGCAAGCCCAAGAGGCTCAGTGGTTTAGACCACAGCGCCACCAGCTAAGTATTGGAGAGGGAGGGGGGCATGGGGAAGATATTATTAAAAAACATCATAAAAGGCATTTGAACCCTGTGCTCAATGAACAAGACTTGCCTAGTGTAACATCTAATCTCTCTGCCATCTCCCAGCATGTGTTTTTATTGAGTGGGCTTTTTGACACTCTGTTAGCACTGAGAAATGTTAGCAGGCAGAGAGAAGGTTATTTATTACTTTTGTTGCCAAGGCAACTTGTTCCTTGATCTTCATTCTCCTGGAAGAGGCGCAAGCCAACCCTGCTGTGCTCCTCTGGGTCTGACAGGAGGAAGGAGGCCCAGGGAAATCTGCTAAATGGGCCTTGAAGACCCTTCCAGCTTGACACAAATAATCCATTGTCAGTTGATAGTAATCTGTATACCATAGCTCACCCAAAAAGGTTATACGATTTGCTTTTACAGCAAAATTAAAAGGTCACCAAAATAGCAGGAGGATACACACACAAAATAAAACCAGATAAACAACAAAACAGTGGCTAAAATAAAGTGGTATGAACTAAAGCAGTGGTAGCTGGTCAACAGAACTTAATCAATGGTTAGCAAAGGCAATCAGAGATAAAAACTCGTGCAGAAAAACGGCAGCAGAGAGGAGGCTGTGTAGATCTCTCAGATCTACTTTGGAACCACGACTGAAAAGGCCCTGCACATGAGATGGTTTTGGAGCAGCAGGATTCCATCAGAAGATCTAACTTGTCTGGGAGTGATATATATGGGAGAAGCAACTCTCTGAGATGTACCTTTATTGGCCACCTTGTTTGTTTGCTAAGAACTTCTCCAGAAGCTGTTGCATACCTACAGATTAATTTCAAGTGTTCCTGAAACAGCACATTTGGAATCAGCGAATCCACACATCAGTCCCACAGTCAGAATTGGGAACTATTTGTTCTTTGAATTATGCAGAGTATGGCAGTGGGTTTGACTTCCTAAAAGCAATGCCATTTCCCTCCTACCACTGGCTAGGGTTTGGAGCATGTAACTATGTTAAGCACACGACACATATGCTAAAGTATCCCAGTAGAAAGCTGATGAAACAGGAATAGAGTCTCATTCAATTGGGAATTTGGCTTTGGCTAGCACCGGGAGACCAAAAGGGAAAATTGGAGATAGCTCAAAAGACACAGGTCCTTCCCAAACAGTGACCAGTCACACTGCTGACTGGATTTCATGTTTGAATGCTTAGGTAAAGGTAAAGGGACCCCTGACCATTAGGTCCAGTCGTAACTGACTCAACCTGTCGCAGGGATTCGAACCGCCGACCTTCTGATCGGCAATCCCTAGGCTCTGTGGTTCAACCCACAGCGCCACCTCCTGCTCAAAGCTCCCCTCCAATAGGAAGAAGCCTAATCTGCATCTTGTTCATCCTCAAGAGGGAGGTTAAAAACTGGCCAGCCTATTAGCAGTTGGAGAGGACTTCGCTTTGGACAACAGCAGTGCACGTTTTCCTGCTTACAAACTGCTTCTCCAACAGGTACTTCAGAAAGTTGCCCCTTTTAAAACCAACTGCCTCTGGCATTGTTATTTCTGAGCCACATTTGACATGTGATTCTTCCTCCCCACGTCCCCCTATAACCTTTCAATGTGTATCCCGCACTGTACATTTTCAGGTGATGAAGTTGGTGCAAGTTTTCAAGAAGTCAGAAAGCATGAAATGCTCCAACAAAAGAGTCCTTTGTTCAAAGTTATGTGGGAGGGAATAAGCGAGATTCTTAACATTCAGCGTGTTCCAGCCAAATCTTAAGCGCGTCTCAAGTCCTCACAAATTCTAAAACAGGATATATTTGAACACTTGCTTTCCTCTCCTCTTGAAACCAACGGGAGTTAGTTTAGCTTAAGTCCACTCCACTCCCCCAACAAGAGACCAACTTCAGCTACAGTGGTGCCTCACAAGACGAAATTAATTCATTCCGTGACTTTTGTCGTCTTGCGATTTTTTTCGTCTTGCGAAGCACGGTGTCGGGAAAGTTTTGGAAAAGCTTCAAAAATCACCAAAGTCTTTAAAAACCTCAAAAAAGGCTACCACACCGCATTCTATGAGTTGCTCCTCGAAGTCAAGTCGCAACTGTATTAACGGTGTTAAGAAAAAGGAAACAAACTTGCAAGACGTTTCCGTCTTGCGAAGCAAGCCCATAGGGAAAATCGTCTTGCGAAGCAGCTCAAAAAACAAAAAACCCTTTCGTCTAGCGAGTTTTTTGTTTTGCGAGGCATTCATCTTGCGAGGGACCACTGTATTGGGAATCCCATAATTTATCTTGGCCTAGCCTAGATACATGTACTGCAACGCATTGACAAATACTTCCCATTGTCACACTCAGGGACATTGCTAGGTACACATTTCTTGGCACAAGTCTATGGAATATATTTATGTGCATATGCTAATTTGTATGTGTAAATGCAAATTCAGGACAAATATCAAGGGGGGGGTCTTTTTTGCTGCCGGGGCTTCCTCTGAGCTACAGATGCATGCACACCTTATATTTAAAGTGCATTTCTTTAATTACTCAAAGAATCCTGTCATTTTTTAAGGTTTCTGAGAAGTATAGGTATGTGAGGGGGAAACTACAGTTCCCAGAAATCTTAGTGGCACACGTGCTTGAAATTTTGGGTTTGAACACAACTCGAGGCAAATATGGAGGTGCCATTAAAGGATGGGAAAATGTGCTTTGTTCGGTTTCTTACATTTCTGGATCCCCACGGTTGATGCTTCTTGGATTTTCTGCAACAGACACCCAAGTACGTTTCTGAGCACAATTCAAAGTGTTTAAAATTTAAATCCCTAAACGGCCTTGGTCCAGTATACCTGAAGGAGCGTCTCCACCCCCATCGTTCAGCCCAGACACTGAGGTCCAGCTCTGAGGGCCTTCTGGTGGTTCCCTCACTGCGAGAAGTGAAGTTACAGGGTACCAGGCAGAGGGCCTTCTCGGCAGTGGCTCCTGCCCTGTGGAATGCCCTCCCAGCAGATGTCAAGGCAATAAACAACTATTTTACTTTTAAAAGACAACTGAAGGCGGCTCTGTTTAGGGAAGTTTTTAGTGTCTGATGCTGTATTGTTTTTAACATTCGGTTGGAAGCCGCTCAGAGTGGCTGGGGAAACCCAGCCAGATGGGCGGGGTATAAATAATAAATTATTATTATTATTATTATTAATACCTTGAGGCTGTTTTTGACCCTTTGAAAGGCTCTAAGCTGACTTGCAAGGCAAGTGACACATTGGCCCCAGCCTGGAATACAGCTGCCATGCTGCCCACACATTGCTTCCCTTCTCTCTCTCCCCCCCCCACCCGGCTTCTGAACTCACCACATTGGGGGGCAGCTTGTGGCCTGGCAAGTACTTGACATTCTCATGCTGCGTGTTGATGATCTCCGTGAGTTTCTTGCCACCAATTTCCTCCTCAAACACCCACATGTTGACTGTGGTGTCAAACTTGTCCAGCTTGGCTGCATTGCTGCCCACAATCTTGGCAATAGCCGAACCCCTGCAGGGGGAGGAGAGAGAGAGAGAGAAAGAGTGTGTATGCAAGGCTGAGAAAGAGTGCAACCATCAGCAGTTGAAAGTCCTATCTCTGTACCAGGTTATTTCATTTGTACACTGCCCAAAGGCTCCCAAAGCAGCAAAGAGCATATAAATACAAAAGAATGATATGACAAATACACCCAGCAGCATGAATCAACAAAATCACCCACCAAACACACTGAGTATGAATTCATGAACTGCATTCATGCTCTCGCCACAGCTCCCCAATTTTCCACTGCGCACTTGGATTCTGTATTAGCACACATTCCCCCTTCCAGCATCTCACCCAGGAACAAGCCTACAACTGATCACCCAGTGAGTGTCTTCACCCTCATCACAACCCTAATAAATAATAAAATAAAGTAATAATAATAATAATAATAATAATAATAATAATAATTTATTATTTATACCCCACCCATCTGTCTGGGTTTCCTCAGCCACTCTGGACAACTCTCAACAGAATATTAAAAACACGATAAAACATCGAACATTAAAAACTTCCCTAAACAGGGTTGCCTTCAGATGTCTTCTAAAAGTCAGAGACAGTCATACCTTGGTTCTCGAACTTAATCCATTCCGGGAGTCAGTTCGGCTCTCGAAACCATTCAAAAACCAAGATGCGGATTCTGCTTGGCTGCAGGAGCTTCTTGCAGTCAAGCGGAAGCTGCGTTGGATATTTGGCTTCCAAAAAACGTGTGCAAACTGGAATACTTACTTCCGGGTTTGCGGTGTTCAGGAGCGAGTACCAGGGCGTTCAAGAAACAAGATACGACTGTAGTTCTTTATTTCTTGACATCTGATGGGAGGGCGTTCCACAGGGCGGGAACCCAAATGGTGTGGACCAAATGGATAATGTCCTGGGTCAACCCCACTGCGGCTGACCCATCAGTAGCAACCCACCGCCAAGTGCGACCATCAGTGTTATGTACTGAGTTGAATAGGATCCAAAAGGCAGCAGTCTGATTGGTCCTAGAACAATAGGATTCAGAATGCAGCAGTCTGATTGGTCCTAGAACAATAGGGTCCAGAATGCAGCAGTCTGGTTGGTCCACAGGAGCCACCCAATCAAGCTCCAGGTGGAAGTGAATCTGCCGCCTGATTGGCCTACAGGTGAATCCCGGAATTAGCCAATCCCGTGTAAATAATGTATATAAAGCAGACATTCTGGGGGAACTTCCATTCCTCCTCACCACTATGAGCTTAATAAAGAGCATGAAATCCACTCTTGACTCCAAGTATATTTCAATCAGCTAAAGAGGTTTCGCCTGCAAACCAGTTCCTTATGGCTTCTCTAACATGGCACTGCCAGACTATAGGAAAGGCCCTGCTACAGCCACCAACTGGCTCACACACCTCAGTCACTGTTGTTCACGAAACTTGGTGCCCCTCCAAATCTTCCATAACATTTCCAACCCTGGTCCCCAAAGGACAACACACAAAAGACAAATCTGCAATGCTCAAGTCATTATATTTGCAACAGAGGCTTGTAATGCAAGCATTTGGAAGGCTCCTGTTCACCCAGTTGCAGAAAGAAAAAAATACTTGGGGATGGATGCCAAGGTTAGTATCCACCTTCCAGAAGTCCTACTACTGTTAGCTGCCTCCTCTCACAAGCCAATGGCGGCCTCCAAGTTAATAGAATCCCCTTGGAAACCAGCTACCAAAGTGGCAAAGTTCTTGGGGAGGGTTGGCCTCAAGTTCCCAGCCGGCTTGATAGTTTGGATTACAGAGTGTGCTGTGGAATCCCCCTTAAATGTAAAGGGACCCCTGACCATTAGGTCCAGTCGTGGCCGACTCTGGGGTTGCGGCGCTCATCTCGCTTTACTGGCCGAGGGAGCCGGCGTACAGCTTCCGGGTCATGTGGCCAGCATGACTAAGCCGCTTCTGGTGAACCAGAGCAGTGCACGGAAATGCCGTTTACCTTCCCGCCGGAGTACCTATTTATCTACTTGCACTTTGAGGTGCTTTTGAACTGCTAGGTTGGCAGCAGCAGGGACCAAGCAACCGGAGCTCACCACGTTGCAGGGATTTGAACTGCCGACCTTCTGATCAGCAAGTCCTAGGCTCTGTGGTTTAACCCACAGTGCCACCCGCATCCCAAGAATCCCCCCTATTCTTCTGTTTAAATTCTAGCTAGGCACCAGGATGGGATGGGATGGGATCAGAATATATGGATTGGGGGGGAGGGGAATTGTGAAGAAATAGAAATGGAAGCAGTGCATAATTGGGACTATGGAATTCACTAGCACAAGATTTAGTGACGCTCACCAAATTGGAAGCTTTTAAAAAAGGATCAAAAGCCATAACGGCTGTGATGTGACGCTGAACGGCAGCTGCTGGGGAACGAAAGTGGGGTGAGGTCTCTTGGCTCCCTTGTATGTGTTTGGCTACAGTACGAAGCACAAAGCTGGACTGGACAGGCCTTTGGTATGATCCAGCATCACTCTTTTTATGCATTTGCTTTCCAAAGTATTGAGATAGAAGAACCCCATAAAGTCGAATCCCCTAAATTGATTTTTTATTTTATTGTTATTTACGCTTTATACCGTATTTTATGCTGGGTTTTTTTGTAGCATCAATTAAGTGTTTTAAATTTGTCGTGAATGCAATAACTCTTTACTGCTCGAACACACCAGTTTCTGGTATATTGCCTAATGACTAATAGGCATGGATAGCTCCCCCATGGATTTCTCTAATCCCCCTTTGAGCTTCTGGCTATCACCACACCCTGTTGCAGCAACTTAGGTGTGTGTTATGTGAACTAGTACTTTCCTGAATCTATGTGCATTACACGCTTAAAGGCCTCTTTAGAGAAGCTTGGTTCCTCCCCCTCTTTCCAAGGAGGTGTGCAATTCTTCAGTGTACTATCACACCGTTCATGTAATGTAGCCATTTATATATCTAAAGACGCCAGTCAGCTAAATTATAATAGTAAGAAACCAAGAGTCTAGACCAACCTTCGCCAACCTAGGACCATTCAGATGTTTTGGACTACAAATCCCATCAGCCATAGCCATCAAGCTGTGGATGATGGGATTTGTAGTCCAAAACCTAGGAAGAACACTGCGTTGGCAAAGTCTGACCTACAAACATGCATCTCCAAATGCACAAACAGGTACAAATCTCTCACATTAGCATTATAGCAGTGGTGTAGCGTGGGGGGTGCCAGGGGGGCCGGCCGCACCGGGCGCAACATCTGGGGGGGCGCGCTCGCTGCCTCCGGAGTCGCCGAAGAGCCTCGGGCGCAGGCTGTAGCAGAGCCCCATGTCTCGTGGAACCGACGAGCTGTGCGCGCGCCCGGGCTGAAGGCGTCCGGCAGGCAGCGGCTCTCAGCCCCGCGCGTCAGGGCCGCGGAGGACGTGCCAGGCAGCCCCTCCTCACAGCCCCGCCTCCGCTGCTGCTGCTGCAGCTGCTGGGCCATGTTGCATTTTCCTCGCCTCTCTGCCCCCCTCCTCCTCCGGGCAAGCGGCGTGGTTTGGGCGGCAGCGCCAGCAGCAACTCGACTCAGATCGGCAGGTTAGGGGTTGGGGGGGCGCAAATTACTTGCCTTGCCCCGGGTTAGGGGGCGCAAATTACTTGCCTTGCCCCGGGTGCTGACAACTCACGCTACGCCGCTGCATTATAGGCTTTCACTTGTGCTTAGGAGAGAGAAGAGTTTAAACAAGATTGCTTATTATAACTAGAACCCGTACATATGCAAACATAGGTGCCCATGGAGAGACTTGCTCTTGGCTTATAGAGTTCCAACTCTTGAAGCTGGAAGCTTTCCCACCTTGCTCCTGATGTGTCGAGGAAATGCACTGAGGTCACTGCGTCGTAACCCTCCAGCGCATGTCCAAATATGCGCTCGGCATATGCTCCAAAAGATACATGCAAGTATTCCTATGTTGCACAGTCAAGCTTTAGCACTGAAAGCCAGTTCCGGGACTAGTCTCTGACATATCCTGGAGGGTAATAATAATAATAATAATAATAATAATAATAAGAGCAGCTGCAGGACAAGCAGAGCCACGAAGGCATTGCCTCGCAGCGCACAGAGCTTCTTTTCGAGAGAGTGATACTAACAAGAGGCTCCAGAAATAGACTCAAGTGAGGGGCGCTCTCTCCTCGAGCGCTAGGGGGCTCCTTCCCTCTCCCTCTGCACCCCTGGCAAGCAAACCACGACATGGCAGAAAGTCTCACCAGAGGGAAAGCGAATCTGGCTGGCACCTGTTCCTACCCCCGCCATTTATTAACCCGAAAGTTAAGGGCGCAACGAACTTAGGATAGCTCAGACGGCACAGCAGGAGACTCTTCATCTCGGGGTTGTGAGCCCCACGTTGGGGGTGCCAACTTGAATAAAATATTGGGGTGGAGAGACCAGGTAAGCCCCATCCCACATCATCAATCGCATAACACGACACACTATTTAAATGGCAATCGATCACATAGCACGACACGCTATTTGAATGGCAATGCTCATCAACTGGGGGGAGGGGGGGGTTGCGCGTCCCCTCAAATATTTTATTGCGGGGCCTGAAGGGACTTCGGCCCCCAGGTGTTGGCTCCTATGGTTCAAGTTGCTGAGCGATCGAGGGCAGCGCTCGCTTTAAGCGGCTTGTTTTTTAAAAAACTAATAATAATAATAATAATAATAATAATAATAATAATAATTTATTATTTATACCCCACCCATTCGGCTGAGTTTCCCCAGCCACTCTGGGCGGCTTCCAATCAAGTGTTAAAAACAATACAACCTTAAATATTAAAAACTTCCCTAAACCGGGCAAAGCAATAGCCCCCACCCCTCTCACTACCACCTTCAGTCCTGGCGGGCACTGGACGGGGCGGGGCGGGGGCAGAAGTCGAGAGCCCCACACATCACAATGAGCAACAGGAATCAGCTTTCAGTCCCGTCCCCCGAAAAAAAGCAAAGAAACGACCCCGCTCGGCTGGGCTGGCATGCAAGAGGGTCAAGCGAAGACGCGCTGCCGTCGTGCAAAGGAGGCTCGGCGCTCGCGAGCCGCGAGTGTCCTAACTTGAGGGTCCTAACCTGAGCCGCGAGTGTCCTAACGCGAGGGTCCTAACCTGAGCCGCGAGTGTCCTAACTTGAGGGTCCTAACGCGAGGGTCCTAACCTGAGCCGCGAGTGTCCTAACTTGCAGCGCCTCCCCCGCAGCTGCAACAGCGCTGCCTCCCCCCCCCCACGCGCCCCCCCTCCGCCCACGCACCAGTTGCCGGAGCCCACGATGCAAACTTTCTTGCCTCCCATCGCGGCGGACTGTCAGCAGGCTGCTCGCTCGCTCCCACTCGCTGCCGCCCCGTCGGAGAGGCATTATAAACTCCGCCGCGCGGCCCCGCCTCGCGTCCCGGGCGCACCCTTTCCTCTCCGGAGCGGATCCGAGCAGGGAGGGCCCTCGACGGGGTGGCGGGGAAGAGACGGAGGAGGCCAGGCCCTATGGCGGCTCCGGGGGGGGGGGGGCGCGAGACGAGAGGCCCTGCCTGACCCGGACACTCTCTGCGCACCTGAGCTGGCTCCGCAGGTGCGCTTTTCTGCCTTGAAATCCGCCAGGCAGTTTTGGACGGGTAGCTTTCTCCCCGCGCTGCTCGTGTGAATGAACGACCTTGGAAATTAGGGGGTTGAATCAATAAGCGGACGGCTTCATTAGACAAGCGTAGGAAAGGAACAAAGCCAAGGCTTGAAGAAAGTCACACAGGTTTAGGATCTCTGCGGTCCTGAGCTTGCTTCCGAGTACAAGTGTAGGATTGCATGGTAAAAAATGCCATTCGAAACACGCAGTGCCACCCTAACCATGTCTACTCAGAAGTAAGCCCACCGAATCCAGTGGGACTTACTCAGAGATAAGTGGTTGTTAGGATTCTAGCCTTGCTGAGGAATTACCGTATTTTTCCATCTATAAGACGCCCCCATGTATAAGACACCCCCTATTTATGGGGACTCAGATTTAAGAAAATGGGGGGAGATAGCCCAGAGTATAAGACGCCCCCTAATTTTTGACATTATTTTTAAAGGAGAAAACCCTAGTCTTATACACGGAAAAATACGGTATTTATTTCTATAACTTGCCTGCCGCTTGATCACAGCTGTCTCTAAGCTGTGTGTCTAGTATATATATTCCACTGAAAACAGTGGGAGTTACTTGTTCTCTTAAGTGAACATATATAGGATTTTGCCACCAGGCTGCGATCCTTTGCACAGTGACCTGGAAGTCCCAGTGAATCTAATTCAACAAACTGAGCTACAGATAGTGCTTGCTTAAGTATTCAATTTGCAGATTGCAGGATTTAAGCGTTTCCCCATAATAACTGCCCCCCCCCACTTATTCCATGTAACTGGCAGAGTCTGAACACAGAGCAACTGTCCCGACTGCTAGATGCTCTTGTGCAAATCCTCAGCGTTATTGCTGCAATCGGTTGCTGACAAAGCCTATCACGGGCTCAAATAGCAAAGTTCAGGGTGGTAAGACAAGAGCAAAGGGCTTTGCTTGATCTCCCTCGATAGAAAAGTTAGTGGGGCACAGGGCATGTCCCTCTTACTCATGGGAGCCTGTGGTGTGATTAGCAAGCAAGAGCTTATGCTAAGAAGTTGTCATTTGGAGCACAGAGATAAACAGTTGTGTGAAGGGGAAAAAACCACTCTGACAAAGTAAGAAAACATAAGACACTCTCTTTTGTACCTTGGAAGTTATGGTGTGCAGGAACCAAACCACATTAGCTTCCATTGCTGATCTTTTGAACTTGCAGATTCAAGACACGGGCTTATTTTACAGTTCCGGAAACCATCCAATGAAATCCATATGACCTCGGCCAGATCATTCCAGCTCCAAGCAGTAGGGTAACTGAGAAAGGGCACTGCTGTCCACATTTTAGCCAGCATGTACTGAAGATCAGGTCTTAATCTGAGCCAAGGCTCGGGTCCAGATCTTCTGTTCTCAATACGCAGGATTGCACAAAGATTTATTTTTGAGGAGTAATATTCTGCGTAACTGGGAAAGGGCTACAGTATCATCGGGCATAACTGTTAAAGCAGATTAAAACCTTGACTTCTCATTTTACTGGCTTCATCAGGGAAGGGGCTGGTACTTTTAAATTGCTTTCCATGCATGATAAATTGCTCCTAAAGCAGCAACACGATCTAAAGTTGCCATCTCCAGCTATTGACTTGTATGCATTCCCGATTTCCAACTTGCATTAGCTTTGACCCAGCATGGCCAATGGACAGGGAAGATGGAAATTGTAGTTCAATTTCAGGCTGGAGAAGACTGATATACCATAGCAAACTTCAGTTCGTGAATCCCCTCTTTAAATAGGCTTCGGGCAATTTGGGTATAAGGCAAGGATGCAAACATCTCGAGATTGGGATGTTATTGAAATGCTATGCCCTCAGTTCTCCACAATCGAAGGTCAGAGAGGGAGGATTAAAAAGAATGTTATTTGGCTTAGGTGAATTGCATAGAAGAAATGGATGTTTGTCAATGAATTGAGGCTTTGCGTATCAAGCAATTCAGCTTCCTAACCATCATTTAAGGTAGGTCAGTAATGTGATTTCCCTCTTACAGATGGGGAACCGAACTTGATACTGTGTCATGCTCAAGACCACACGATGCACACTCAAAATGTGCTTTGACCCCAAGGTCCTTCAACCCTATGGTTGTAGCTGCTTGCCAACTGCAATATATCACACCAGACATTGCCTATGGAGTTCTTTCTGACGAAGAAAGCAAGCAAGCCACATTTTAAAAGCCACCAAATCTGTATGCGGTACTGATGAGAGTCATAAACAAGCAATCTACTCCGCCAAAAGGAAAGTGAGTGATGCCCAGGCTTTAGAAGAACAGAGAACACACGTGGGCGGAAGCAGCAGGAACTCTCTGGTGCTTTATGGGAGATGTTAGAGATCTCAATCTGCTTAATGAAAATGCAGGTTGAAAATAAATCACAGAAGGACATATTGCAAGGAAATATCACTAGTCGTAAAAACTCATTTTGGAGTTCCAAGTAAACCAGCGACTGCAAGCCAAAACATTAGAACACATTTGAAATATATGCACTTTTGGAAGAAGTGTACGCTAAACATCATTGGTGTTTGGCGCCCTAGGGTCATTGCTGCTCCATTCATAACTTCCTGAAGTCCGTGTGAGTCTCCTTTGGCAATAACCTGGATAGGTAGCCTATCTTTTGGCAACCTTGAGCCAGTCTCTTAACCTTCAGCCTAACCTAACTTGGACTGGGAGAACTCGATCAGAGGAGCTCAGGCACTGGTGACTTAAAAGATTGGATTACTGCAATGCACCTATGTGGGGTTTTCCTTGCATTGGCCCAGAAACTGGCTAGTACAGAACGCTAGAGCACAGCTGCTGGCAAGAGTGAGACCCTGTCAGCATAGAACATCCCTGCTCGGAGATCTGCCCTGGTTGCTGATCTGTTACCAGGCCAAAAACAAGGTGTTACTACTGGTATACAGAGCCCTTAACGACTTGGTACCAGTTTACCTGCAGGGTTGCCTTCGTATATGCCCACTTTGCTCTGTGGAACTGTCGCTATTACAGGTGCCACCTAGCACGCATTCTGCCGTTGTCAAGAAACTGATAATTTAATGTGGCAATTATGCTTTGGAACTTCCTTCCCATCAACATCAGACGGGCACCTTCAATGGATTATTTTTTGAACCCGCTTAAAACATTTGTGTTGAAGCAAGTCTATCCAGACACGTAGATGCTGGTGTGTTTTAATCTTTTCTTAACTTTAATTATCTTTAAATGTTTTGATTAACTGCTTTTATTGGTAATTTTAATATCTATTTGTGAGCTGCGTACAAGCGGCGTAGAGCAACAGACAAAATTTGTTAAATAAAATATAAACCTGATAAGCCTGCTTAGTGTCTAAAAATGGGATAAGGGGCATTTTACAAACTTAGCAAGCGGCCTATCACAGCTGAGAGGAGGCGGATTCTGCTCTGGCAGAGGGACCCCCAAAAAATAAATAAATTAGGAGCTTCTGTTGTAAACCCAATACTTTCCCTAGATTGTCCTTAAATCAGCAACAGTTGACTGTTGAGACTTTCTAGGCAACACACTGATGTCTTGTGTTTCAACCACTGCCAGGTTTGTATTTCTCTTCCTTCAGGCTTTGGCATGGCACGACTTGCTCATTCCACCCCTCGATTCCTCCTCCTCCCTGTGAAGAATCTAGGCTGGGCCTTCACATGCAACAGGAGATGGAAGAATGAACTATACCGCTTCAGGCTATATAAGTAGGGGCCAACATTTTTTTAATGCTCTGATGCTTCAGAGAGTGCTTCCTATATCCAGAAAAAATAGCACGCCACAAAACATCTGAAGTCCGCTTTGTGCTTGAGGTACTCATTTTCTTTCTGCAGGATCTTTTTTTTAAACACAGGGAACATCCCAAAATGAAATTTCCTCACTTAGGAAAACCTAAACTAGTAAAGGCCACTCTACACCTGCTTCCGTTACCTATGCACAGCTGTTAAAGACGTAGGCTTACTTTTAAGAACATAGAAGTACAGTATCTAATTTCATTATAAAGATGTAATGATTAATTTAACGAACTACGTCTGTTCGATACAGCACAAACTACTTTCCCCTACCTTCAAACATCTCTATTGTGGTTTTAATATTTTACTTGCTGCATTGTATTTTTGATGAAATTTTGTGTTCCACCCAGTAAAAGGCAAGGTCGAATGCTACGTTATAAATAACTCACAATAAAATGGCAACAAAAATGTGAAGTTTTCAGATGTATGGCGGTCCAATCATATGCATTCTTCTAAGTTCATAGCACTTGAAATCAACCACTGCATCCCCAAATGGCAGGCCTTTAATTTTGGTTGGATATGTTGATCTAGAGACCTTTCTCAATCAGAAAGAAATATTTTTGTTGCCGTCTTGAGGACTTACTACAAAATGACTGATCTGCTTGGTGAACTGACTTTTATCTTCCCACTTACCCTCATCTGAATCTTGCCTTCTGTCCGTTGCCTTCTTTTGTCAAGCTTTAGCTTACTCAGTAAAAAGCAGCAGACATTAACGGTGCAATACATAATATCGTTATTCTGAAATTGCATGAGATCATCCAACCCAGCCTGTACATAATGGAAAAGTTCTCATGAGATTTAACTCGAAATGGTTAAGTGCTTTGAGAAAAGATGTAAGCACTGCACAACTAAGTGCAAACGAATTGCCTGGCTCCAATTCTCACCAGCCACAGAAGTGAATGGCCAGGGAGAATGGGAATTGTAGTCCCAAAATGACTGAAGGTTCCCTATTCCTCTCCCAAAGCTGCTTTCTCCATGTGTGTGTACGTAACACACACACACACACACACACAAACATCCAGTGTTTTTATGAAAGCTGAAGCATGCACTCAGCAGCCTGAAGGTTTTTCCTACGTTGCCAGGCAATTTTTCTTCTCCAAGGCAACCAATAAAAAGGGGGGTTACCTCGTTCGAGCCGTTAAGTGTTCCAAACAACCACAGCAAACACTTTAGGATTTTTCTGAAACGGGGAGGAAAACGGAAACACCACCTGGCATACAAAGAAAGTCGGCAGGGCAGCACAAAAAGGATGCAGAGCTCCATCGTTTATAGAGGCAGTTTTTATTAGAAGAAGGTGACATCTAAAAGGATACAGTACAAAAAAAGAAAAAGAAAAAAGATTTGGTCCACGGGGAGGGAGAAGGGAGAGAAGAAAGAGAGCCACGAAACACAAAAGCATAATAGGGAGCAGTTAAAAGCAGCTACACTTTGCCGAGCCAGTCAGTCTCTGAGCTTCCTTCATCTATACTTGCCCTGAGAGCCTGCGGCAGCTACGTTAAGGCACCGGGGTTCTAATCCCTGGTACCACAAAGCGGGGTTTGGTGGTGGATGGGGAGGTAGGTAAAAAGGGCGAGGTGGTCTTTCATATGGCAAAGACGAGACAAGAAGGATAGAGCCTCTCACTCTCTGAACGTGGACGCATACACAAGGGAATAGGGCCACCCGGACTCCTGAATTCAAAGCGGCCCCTGGCCTCATTCCAGGAGGTGGATGAGGAAGAGGGGCTTGTCAGTAACTTGATTTTTTTTTTGCAGCTAGTGTCATAAGAGTACAAGCAGCCGGGACCTGTCCAGCTGCATTACAGTCCCAAAAACCAGTCTGCAGAAAGATGCAGCTCCATCCCCCCCCCAAAAAAAAACCTACAGCAGGTGCCTGGGACCAACCTTCCAGCCCCAAACAACCACATGTCAGAAGTGAGTGGCTGCTTTTGCCAAAAATTCCTCCCAGGTCATGAACACCTGCCTGCCATCTCTCCCCGCTCCGTCAGTTCCGCACCCTGTTAATTCGCTCCAGAAACCTGCTCTGTGCCATATTAGGTGAGGAAGGCATTAGGAAAGCAACCCTAACTGGGAAGGTGCCCTTCTGCCAAGTTCTGTGGATCTAGAGAGTTGCGGGGTGGGGTGGGGGGAAAGAAGCAGCGTTTAGGAATTCGGATGGAGGTAGGGGCGAGATGGAGAGGCCCCTCCTCCCCCGCTGGGGAGGGGGGCAACGATTGGGATGACCACTGTGGAACAGACCCAGGCCCAAGACTGTATCTGGGCATCTCCGCCAGCTATCCCATTCGAAAACAAAAAGCAAAACACCAGCATGAAGTTAAGACAGATACAAGTGTTGTGACCCTGCAGACTCCTTGCCAACTTTGCTGCGTCGCAGCTCCCAGGGAAAAAGCCAGAGGGAGCTCCAGCTGTTTCAGAATAGATGAATTTGCACAACATCCCTCAGCCCCTGAAAGGCATATGGAATTTGCTGCAGTGACACCCTCCTGCTCCTCTCCTCTCGCCCTACAAGAAGCTGAACAGGCCCAGGCCTGTACCCATCTGCTCAGGTACAAAGCTGATGTGCAGACACAGCTTTGGGGGTGGAATTGGGGGGGGGGGGAGTTCCTTGGGACTGGCAAGGAGGTCCTGAGCTTGCAAGGCTCTGAACTGAAGCTGTTCCAAGCGTGGAAGAGCTTCAGCTAGAGCCAGGACAGGAGAGCCCTGGGGCTCCAAAGGCAACAATCGAGGAAGGAGGCCAAGCTGAAATACAAGACCTTTGGCCTGACACCATCCCCTCCTCCCCCCGAGGGAGGGGACCGGAGCAGCGGAAAGAGATGTCAGGAGAGGAACGGTAGGTTCTGTGCTGAAGTGGGAATTGTATAGGCCTGAGCAGTGAATCCCTGCAGTGTTTGGTTAGCCGTTAAGACCTGCTGGCTTGGGAGAGGCAGGCCTGCCTATGTGTTGCGGATTCCCAGGGCCTGCTCCAGCTCCTGCCGTCTCTGCTGAACCTGTGAGAGAAGCCAAAACCAGAGTTTTAGCACACATGCAGAAAGAGCAGGTGTTGTCCAGTTTCTGATGTTTCCAAAAAGGAGGAGCTAGCAGCAGATGCCACACCAGCGACATTTTATAGCAGGGATGGGGGACCAAATGTCATTTGACGACGACTCTCAGCAGACCTGCCCTTGCAGCCCACTAGCTGGGGCTGATGGGAATTGTAGTCCAAACCATCTGGAGGTCACCATGTTGGCTACCCCTGCTATAGTCCTGGCTCAAGAGGTACTCCTTCTTTCTTTAACTTATTAAATTTACATACAACCCTTCAACCAAGGACCACAGGTTTGCATACAGTGCTGTTCCCTTCACAAAAATGTGAACTCTTAAGTTCTTTTGTGTGCCATGCCCGCACCTCCAATTTTTAAATCTTTTTTGGGCGTTTTGGTGATTATTCCATACACAGACTGGGTTAGGCTCTGAACTGCACAGGACAAAATATAAACCTGAAGGAGTATGGAAAATTATCCTTTATTCATTTGCTGTGTGTTGCTCTTAAATATGTTTGGCTCCAAGTTAAATATGCTCATGGCTGGCAGGGTCTTGAAAAGCCAAGAGCCTCTGGGGTGCCTGGGCAACCAGGACTAAAGTATCCTGCCCAAACTGAGTAGGTGACTCTCCATGATATGGGAGACTGTCCAGCTCACTGTTTGGAAGGGATCACAGAGGATGAGCCTGTTTACCTTAGAGTAGAAGTATCTGCACACGGCCTCCTGAGCCCATGGCTGGAAGTAAAACTCGGCTCGGCGCTCCTCTTCTGGGTTCCCGACAACATCAGTCATAGCCTGGAAGGAGCATAGGGAAAGGGAGAGGGAGACCCTTTTAATGCATCCATTCATGCATGAGCTAAGCCGGAAGCCCTCGCTTGAAAGGCCCAACAAGGATTCTAAATTTTAACCCCCTAAGCTAGCCTTTCAACTGGAAATGCAGTGTAGCCGGCCCAAACAAAGCCAGGTGGTGATCTGTGCTTGAATTCTCCTTCGAGGCTTCTCACCTTCAGGTCCCGGCACTGGGACTGCAGCCAGTCGTTGATGAAGCCCTGGGGGTCTCTGGCAAAGCTCAGCATGAATTCCCGCTGGGTCTTCAGCTGGTTGATTGTTTCTATGGTCTCGTGGATCTGAGATGGGAGAAAACGACGCACGGAAACGTTGGCAAAAGGGATGCAACAGCACCGTGCTGAAATGCCACCTGCTACCAGAACGCACATGAAGAAGGTCTGCAGCTTCCAATGTATCCTGGGGCACATTTTCACTCCTCATTGTTTTTTTAACGCAGAACATATTCAGAAGCAAGAACACACATTATACCTCTCTTCTTGGCCACCGACTGAGTCCTCTACTCTGCTGTGGCAAGTTTTTCCTCTTCCTTCCTGTAAATTTGTGCCATTTTATCCGTGCACTCATTTGGTTTGTTGCATGGTTTCAGAACAAGGCAACTGTAATCCCAACTTAGGGTCCCCCTTCTCTCTCAATTCAGCAAATGGGATCAAATTTATGAAGGGGTTCATACGGATCTAGTAGCAGCTGTATTAATTAAGCAAATAAAAAAAAAAAATCCCAGCCATCAATTCCAAGCAGGGAAAGCTTAAATCTGAATGAAAAACTCCAGAACGTCAAAAGGCAGAACTGAAATGGCATCAGGACTGGGATCCCAAGGAGGGAGTAAGTCCCGTTAAAAACTCAATGGGGCTTATTCTGAGTAAATATGCTTGCAAGTATGCAGTAGGCTGGGATATTTTATAGCTGACCCAATTGTGTCAAGGCTCTCTCCACATGCACCATCCCTACAAGTCCCACCCCCTGTCCTGGTTAAAAGTGGTAGATCCTTCAGCAGTTGCCCCAGAGCCTGAATCCTACCAGGCAGGAATCTGTTTTGTTTCATCCTTTAATGACAGTGACTGGGCAGCTGTCCCAGAGGCTCTGAAAGGCTGACTGCAGGCCAGGAAGCTGGGAAAACCCAGGTTAGACTTAAAGGCTGCTACAGATGACCTGAGAGACTGTGGAAAACTCTCAGACAGCAGTTGCCCTTGAACCCTTTTTGCAAGATGCTGAGCTGCTGAATGGCCATATGTTCATCAAGAAGCTGTCCGTTTGCAAGACAAAACAGGTAGTTTTGCCACTGAGATACCACACACCTGCATAAGAGTAGGTGGCATGTATTTTTGTAGAGATACAGTGAAAATACACACGGAAAGGGGGCCTGGGCCAGAGTATTCTGTGCTCCCTTTTGGTCAGAAAAGACCATTGGGGAGTCACATGAGCCAGTGCAATGTGCAGCTCACATTTACAGGCCTTAGAGCAGGGATAGGGAGGAAGAAGAGTTTGCACTTGATATCCCACATTTCACTCCCCTTTGTTAGTCTCAAAGCGGCTCACATTCTCCTTTCCCTTCCTCCCCCACAACAAACACTCTGTGAGTTGAGTGAGGCTGAGAGACTTCAGAGAAGTGTGACTAGCCCAAGGTCACCCAGCAGCTGCATGTGGAGGAGCGGGGAAGTGAACCCGGTTCACCAGATTACGAGTCCACCACTCTTAACCACTACACCACACTGGCTCTCACGCTGGGGAACTTATATGGGTCCATAGGCCACAATTCTCTCTGGAGGCTGCATTAGCCAATGGTGGCGGGGACCAAAAAACAAACAGTGGGTGCAGGCAAAATTGGCCTGGTCAAATCATACTCTCTCATGCACACAGACACTCGTTCATCCCCCGCCAGCAATCATTTTGGCAGTTTTCAGGCCAAGCTGCCAGAACAGTGCCTGTGTTATTTGAGGCGCTTGCAGCTGGAGAAGCCTTCTCGCCACAAAAATCATACACCGCAATTAGGCTTAAAAACAGCCTTTCAACAGAAGACTGCTTTCAAACCTTGTTGTGGTGCAGAGGGACCGTTTTCAGTGTACGTGTGGGCACCTGCAGGGTTAGAGCTCCCCCCAAATCATTCCTACACTGCAATTGGAAAAAGCCTACTAGCTCCCTTAGGAGGCTGTTCTCATGCCTAAAATCTGCAGGAGGGTGGCGGCTGGGGTCCCACACACCACACTGGGTCTACCACCCCTACCCTACATAACCAAAGTATTCAGAAATACACAAAGCCCTCAACTTACGCAGGGGTTACATTGCAGGGATCACGCCTAAAGCCAAAATGGCATTGGGTGCAATGGTCAGTGGACATCCGCCCCCTTTCTAAATTTTTTGTTTTCGTTTGCCAAGCGCGTAAGGCGTAAGCTGAATGTGCACAACTTAAATCTGGGCTTACTCTAAAGGCAATGGGGAGAAGCTGTCTGTTTGAACCTCAATGCTGCAATCCAATGCATGACATCAACATACAGTCATGGAAGAAACCAGGACTGCCAACTGCTGGTGCCTTCTCTAAATCACCAAGCATTATAAAGTATTTTTCTTCTTTTTGCCCTATTTCCCCACCCCAACAGAGTTGCGTAATGCTTGCTGTTTCAATGGATTTTTATGACCCCAAAGTTTTAATCTACATGGCTGCAGAACAACAACTTTAAAAGCTCACAACTGGACACGACGCAGGAAGAGCTGTCCCTTCTCAGACATCACAGAGATCAAAGCAAGAGTCTTTGCAAAGTGCAAAGGCCACTTTTCAGAGACTCGCTCCCACCTTGTTATCCAGTGCAGCTATCTCCTGCTGACTGGCTGTGGAGAGCAGGAAAGAATTCATTTGGGTTTTCAAAGTGTCATCCACTTCCACATCAATGTCATAGCAAGCAGTTTTCTTCTGATCATTTGGATCGACGCTGGAGAAGCAAGACGAGAGAGAGAGAGGTGTGTGTGGGTTCAGCAGAACTCTACCAAATCACCGACAGAGATAACTGGGGAAATGAATCATCAAGCTGGGACGGACAATCAGTAGCCTTGTTCAGGAACTGTCGAACTACAACTCCCATCAACCTCAGCCTGCATGTCCAGGATGATGGAAGTTGTAATTCAGTGACCTCACTGCAAGAAGTTACAGGGAACCAGGCAGAGGGCCTTCCTGTTAGTGGCCCCAGCCCTGTGGAATGCCCTCCCATCAGTTGTTAAGGGGTGAAAGAACTACACAACGTTTAGAAGACATCTGAAGGCAGCCCTGAATAGGGAAGTTTTTCAGTGTTAGATGTTTTATTACGCTTTTATATTTGTTGCAAGCCGCTCAGAGTGGTTGGGGAAACCCAGTCAGATGGGTGGGTGGGGGACACACACACAACAATTTTATTATTTATACCCGCCCATCTGGCTGAGTTGGCCCAGCCACTCTGGGCAGCTTCCAACACCTTTAAAACATAATAAAACATCAGACATTAATAATAACAATCTGACCCAACAGAAAAAAGTCACAATAACTTTAAAATAAACAACTTATATCAAATAAAGCAACATTTCACAATCCATTAGAATATAATAGCAAACAGTAAAATTAAATATCAGGAAATAATAATTTAATAAATGTCTTTAAGTTAACATCTTACATTAAAAACCTGACAGTACCAAACTATTGAAGGCTTTTCACCAAAGCCAGACTAAACGTCTTTCCTTCTGCAGTGTTGGATGGCAGGTTGAGAGGAGTTCCCTACCAGGACAGACTTTGCTCATGTGCTCAAGACATCGATTCCATTTTGCTGCACTGTGCAAAATATGAGCAAGCCAGGGCTGAACTGATATTACCCTTGCTGGTATCTTTCCCGGGAAAATCAGAGGCTCACTATGTCAGGTTCCTATTGGAAGACTGGACAAACGCTAGAACATTAGCAGTGGCAAAGTTTTTATCGGTGGTTGCATGATCCCTATCCTTAAGTCTGAACAAAATGCTTGTTTAACTTGGAGGTAGGCTGTCTGAATTGTGCATTGCTTTGTAACAATTTGTTGGGTCTCTGGACCGTAATAAATACCGATTGATTGATAATTTAATAATAATAACAACCACCATCTGAAGGTCCACAGCTTACGTCACCCCTACCTTAACCACCTTAGGCAAAGAACATTTTTAGGTAGCATTTCTCTGCTTCCAAAAATCCAGTCTGCCCAGAACTTCCAATTTTCCGTAGATTGATTTCTGCTTCTACTTTAAAGCATGAATGTTTGGGAAATGTGAAAATGATATGCACCTTAAAACAGACCCCCCCCTCAGTACAACTTGAAGCAAGAATCACTACTGAAAGTTTGTTCTAGCGTGGTTGTTTTTTTGTCATTGTAAATATTTTCCCTTATGTCACCCTCCCCCCCACGACAGTCCTGCGGCCTGCCTGGCTAAGATTCCCACGCCAAGCCCCGCTTGCGCCTTACCTGATGACATGGTTGATGATGATCGGTTCTGGAGGCATAAGCAAAGCATGCAACCGCTGAGGAATCTCCGAGAACTTCATTCGCTGAGATTCAAATATCTGCAGGTCGAAAGGGAAGGCCAAGCAGCTCAGAAGGGCCCAGCTCTTACGATACCCCAGAAAGAGCCGCTGCCTGGCCTCATAGCTTTTACCTGCTGGAGGTACTTGTCACAAATGACGTACTCCCGTTCGTGAGGGTCCTGCAGCTTGTGCGTCTTGATGTATTGCCACAGGGCCTGGATAATCACTGGGCGGGTCTGGGTGTGGATGCCCAAGAGGCGCGCCAAACGTGGGTCCAGTTTGAACTGAGGAGGCTGCAAAGGAAAAGCAAAGTCTCAAAAGGGCAAGAACACAGCTGTCTTATTTGCCTTGCCTAAAAATCGTAAAAAAACAACAACAACAACCACCCCTCAACTTCTGAGGGGGAGGAAAAAAATTCCCTGTGACCATTTTGGAGGGGTGGTGGAGAGAAAACACTCTTTTTTTTTTTTCATCTTACCCCATATAAATTTTTATTAGTTTTTCATTGGTTATACATATATGCAGTCTAGATTACATAAGTTACATATAACATAGCTGTTACAAAAGTCATATATACATTACACAGTTATTTTAGGCTCCGCCGAGCCCCGGACTTCCCTTCACTTCGTTGGTAAGTATCAGATAGATTCTAAAGTCACGTGTTTTATCTCTTTTGCATATTTGCCAAACACTGTTAGAGTTATTCCAACCCTGCCAGAGTCATCAAAGTTCTATACTTATCTTTAATATACGTTAGATATTTGTTCCAATTGTCATGAAACTTCTGGTCATCCTGGTCTCTTAATCTTCCTGATATTCTAGCTAGTTCAGCATAGTTTAACATCTTGATCTGCCAGTCATTTATAGTAGGTATTAACTCCATTTTCCAACTTTGGGCTAACATAGTTCTAGCGGCCGTTGTGGCATATAGAAACAGATTTTTATCCTCTTTTTTCCTTGCCTACTATTCCTAGCAGGAAAGCTTCAGGCTTTTTGGGAAAAGTATATTTAAATTTTTTTTAAAGTTCGTTGTAAATCAGTTCCCAAAAGCCTTTTACTTTACTGCATGTCCACCACATGTTGTAGAGCTCACCATCCCCCTCTCCACATTTCCAACATTTCTTAGTCTTCAGTTTATAAATCTTAGCCAATTTCACTGGCGTGAGATACCACCTATAAATCATCTTCCAAAGGTTCTCCCTTAGTGCCGTACATGCCGTGAATTTCATATTTACATTCCACAGTTCTTGCCACTTTACAAAGTCAATATTATGACCGATATCTACGGCCCATTTTATCATAACCTCCTTCACCTCTTCGTCTTTTGTATACCAGTCCAGTAAGATGTCATACATCCTAGATAATGTTTTATTTTTACCTTCTATGACTTCCACATTAAATTTAGATTTTTTATCTTCAAATCCCAGTTTCTTTTTATCATCTTTTAACAAATCATTCACTTGGTGATATTGCAACCACCCCGTGAGTACATTCGAAAACACTCATTATTTTAATCATCACTTTTACTACACAAACTCACGTCAGGAAAGAGAATTGAAGCAATTTTGTGATAAAAAAGTGTCTGTGGGAACACGGACAGGTCCAAAAGACGGTCTAGTTACAATTTTACCACAGTTGCTGATATCCCTCATATTTCCAGAGGGGCAGCTGTGCTAGTCAGTCGTAGCAAATAACAACAACAACAACAAAGCCTAAGAAAACTGTGGCAACCTTATAGACTCACAAAATTATAACAGAAGCTTTCATGGCCCAGAAGCCAATTCATCAGAAGGATGGGATGCTATCTTATTTATTCAACAACATTTATATACCCCTTGGCTGTAGTAAAGCCTCTGAGCAGTTTAGAAGTTATCAGGTACATCTATACACATGGGTAGCTAGAGGTGAAGTCAGAGGAAAATGAAACACAAGAAATACAGTGGTGCCTCGCAAGACGAAATTAATCCGTTCCGCGAGTCTCTTCGTCTTGCGGTTTTTTCGTCTTGCGAAGCACGGCTGTTAGCGGCTTAGCAGCTATTAACGGCTTAGCGGCTTTAAGAAAAAGGAAACAAACTCGCAAGAACTCGCAAGACGTTTCGTCTTGCGAAGCAAGCCCATAGGGAAATTTGTCTTGCGGAACGACTCAAAAAACGCAAAACCCTTTCGTCTTGCGAGTTTTTCGTCTTGCGAGGCATTCGTCTTGCGGGGCACCACTGTACCTGATTCTGATAATTGCATTAAAGATCAAATGTAGAAATCATTACAGTGACTGTTGACAGAGCAGTTGTTGGCTGATAAACACAAACGTTCTTAGTGGGGCTGAAGAGCTGAAAATAATGCCAACGTATTTCACATCTAGCAACCAATGCACCCCTTTGGTTTCAGATTGTACATGGGTCTAGGAAGCTTGGTTTGGTCAGAACCCAGTATACACATCTGGAGTTACCGTTAAATACATTACGTCTGGTAAATGAGCCACCATAGCTGCTCAACTAGGGCCAGGGCCTTTTCAGTACTGGCCCCGACTTGGCGGAACGCTCTGTCACAAGAGACTAGGGCCCTGTGGAACTTGACATCTTTCCGCAGGGCCTGCAAGACAGAGCTGTTCTGCCTGTCTTTTGGTTTGGACTCAGACTGACCCTTATGTTTGCCTCCCCTTATGGTTTTGATCTATGGGCTACTTTTAAAATGAGGCTGCATTTTAAATTGCATTTTAACCTGTATTTTAAATTGCCCCTCCCATTATGTTTTTACTGTAATTTTACTGGTGTTAGCTGCCCTGAGCCCAGCTCTGGCCGGGGTATATATATATAAAAATTATTATTATTATTTTTATTATTATTATTAGAGAGCTGTGAGAATTTGGGTCCCGGGCTTTTTAGATTCGTCTACTCATATGCTATATAAAACCAAAGGGATGTCTTGGTTGCCATTGGTGAACTTTTTCTCAGCTTCCCTCCCCTACTACCTGGCATTTCCTCTCCCCTCAGGCCCCATCTCAGCTGGCCCTGTCATGAAGGAGCTTTAGCCTACCTGGTAATCCAGCATCAAGAGGACAGTACAACGCACATTCACATCGCCAGGTCTTTTCACCTGGAAACCGTCAGTTTCCTGGGTGGTAGCAGTCCTATGCCACTAAAGGTGAGGAGAGAGGGGAAAAACAGGACAGGTGAGGTGGCAGGGAAAGAAAGAGACAGGCATTCAGAGACAAAGTGAAATGCCACTGCATAAAGAGCAGTATGCTGTACTGGAAGCCGTTCCAGACCTTTGCACTTGATTCTCTGTTACTGTGGCTTCCATATTCCTCACATGCCATAATCGGGTTGAGAACATATATTGGTTTAGGAAGCTATTGGGGTTATGCGATATAACAAACATATAGGTTAAAGGTAAAGGACGCCTGGACGGTTAAGTGCAGTCAAAGGCAACTATGGGGTGCGGCGCTCATCTCCCTTTCAGGATGAGGGAGCTGGTGTTTGTCTACAGACAGCTTTCCAGGTCATCTGGCCAGCATGACTAAACCGCTTCCAGCGCAATGAGACACTGTGATGGAAACCAGAACTCATGGAAAAGCTGTTTACTTTCCCGCCACAGCGGTGCCTATTTATCTGCTTGCACTGGCGTGCTTTTGAACTGCTAGGTTGGCAGGAGCTGGGACAGCACAACGGGAGCTCACCCTGTTGCGGGGATTCGAACTGCCGGCCTTCCGATCAGCAAGCCCAAGAGGCTCAGTGGTTTAGACCACAGCGCCACCCGTGTCCTGAAACACCCACACCCCCCCATGAGAAGCATCTTACCTCCACCAGGTGATTATCAGGGCCATAGAGGTCCTTGTCCAGCTCAATCACCAGAGACTTAAAGAAGGATGAGAACTTCCTCTTCTGTTTGGTAGCATCATACTTTGAGAGAGCAGACTGATGAAAGGGGAGGAGGGAAAAGGGAGAATGAGACCAGCAGATCCCGAATCACAGCAACCAATTACACAGAGCGGTCAAGCCTGAGAAACTAACAGGAACCGTGAATCATCTCTCAAGTAAAGATATGAAAGGTTGCTCTCTGTGACCTGTCAAATGCCTTCCACAGAGCCAAGAGCAATGTCCTCTCTAGCACTGTATTGCACCCACCCCTCCTCAGTGTAGTATCCTTTATCTAAGGTCTTCTTTGGGGCTTATTGAAGTGTATGTCACTTGCAAGCATTAGGCTTATGTCAGCTTCATGGCCTCCCCCCCCTTAAAAAACCCTGGAAGTTCTCTTAAGTTTTTAAAGCTGTGAAATTGATACGCCTGACCATCGAAAAGATAGACCTTAAGAACTGTAAGATTAAGGCAGATTATGAATATGGCCTGAATGAAATCTCAGGTGCCAATTAGAGATCTCCACTGTTGAACCAAATAGTATACAATCTGAATCTGTTCAACCAATCTGTTTTGCTGCTTGCAATCAGCAGAAGCACTCGATGTTCGTTCCTGAATACAAACCAAAGAATTATCTCACAGTGCAGCTATGTAAAGTACGAGAAATTGTGTGATTCCAGGCTGGAGATGAGTCACATGCCACTTCTTGCAAACCCAGCATTTTGGTTGTGACATAACACTTATTTCAAGCATCGGTAGAAGCCAACTTTCAGGACTGGCTACAGGCAAGGTTTAGCTGCTCTCCATCTTGTCTAGTTTAAAGAACCCCAGGCATTAGGAACTCAGCAATGATACATTTGCAAACTCTCTGCAGCCCTAAGTGGAGATGGCGATTGTAGCCCTCACTCACATCTTCTAGCAGACGTCCTTCCACTCGGAGCTCCCAGGAGGCCACGGTGCCTTCTCCATCCTCTGCATCAGACTTGGCTGGGTTGAAGGTGTTAGAGATAAAGATGCGCAGCTTCCGCTTTTGCTGAAAAGGAGCAGCACCCAGTGCGCATTAGTTGTGAAAGTGAGAACCGATAACCGTAATATTTAACACTTCCTCAACCCAAGGAACCAACTGGACACCCAAAAAAGAAAAGGAGTCTGCACAGCTGCTAATGCTCATCTCTGTATCTGATAGCTGCAGATTGAGCGAGGAAGCAGCAGCTAACTTAAACTGTGCCATCAGGGAACAGTGTGATTTCTTCTGTATCAGTCAACACCTGCAGAAGAAGTCAGGTCTCAGTTCATAACCTTTGATTAAGCTACTACAGGAGAAGCGACTAATCACGGCCTTCTTCCATTTGCTTTGCAGGGTCTCCTGGCTCAATTCATTTCAGCACTTGACGTGTAGATGGGACTTTGGTTTGAAAGCAACTCTAACCATCTTAGCAGGTATGGTTTGCGATAGACAGGAAGCGAATACAGTGGTACCTCTGGTTGCGAATGGGATCCGTTCCAGAGGCCCGTTCGCAACATGTAAAGCCCGCAACCTGAAGCGCCATATCTGTGCAGGTGTGTGGTGCGACTTGGTGCTTGTGCACATAGCACAATTTAGCGCTTGTGCGCATGCGCGAGCAGCGAAACCCGGAAGTAACCCTTTCCGGTACTTCCGGGTCACTGTGGGACGCAACCTGAAAAAATGTAACATGAAGCAAACATAACATGAGATATGACTGTACCTCGGTTTTTGAACGTAATCTGTTCCGGAAGACAGTTCCGAAACGTTCAAAAATCGAGGCACAAAGGGCGGTCTGCAAATTTAATGGAGAAAATAAATTTCTAAAAAACTCAGTGGAAGCCGTTTGACTTCCGAGGCACGTTTGAAAATGGAAGCATTTACTTCTGGGTTTTTGGCGTTCGAAAACAGAAAAGTTTGACTTCCGAGATGTTCGAAAACCGAGGTACCACTGTACGTTTCTAATCGCAAATGCACACTTGAGAATTCCTATTTAGAGAAGCCCGGAGCCTGTAACTGTGCCCCAGACAGCAACATAATTGCTATGTCTGTACTGGGCATGTTGACTTTATTTTCTATTGCTGTAGGAAAGATCGGTGTTTCTTATGGGGACTCTCCTCTTGTTACCTTAATGGGCCGCTTCAAGGCCTCCTGGATATCCAACCGCTTCCTCATGATGGTCTGGTCCAGCTTCCTCTCAAACGCCAACAAATCCATGTACGCCTGAGACTCTGGCACTAGCTCCCGGATCTAGAACAGAGAACAAGCATTATCAGTCAGGACTGGCCTGGCTCCCTGAAACCGTGACAGACCTCAAAGCGCTTCAAGCCTCACTCACCCGCTGAGGTAGAATCTTATCCGCCATCTTCTTTTTCTTGGCACTATGTAAAAACAAAATTGTTAGGGCGGTAAGTCCGAACCCCTGGCTAAGCAGGACCTTGTAGATTGGATATGTTACTGAATCATATCTACTATTTGATCCATTTTAAATAAAAATAAAAATGCAAACAAAATACATAAAGGATACTTCCCACTATGATAGAGCTTTGTTAGGCGCCAAGGAAATAAAAGTCATCTGGGGTTTTTTTAATAATGAAAAATTCTAAAAGGTCAATGGATAAAGTAATTTACCGTTTATGTTAAAATTTGTAAAGACTTTTCAGTGAAAAATCAATATATATATTTTTTAAAAGAAACTTTCTAAATGAAGCTGAATGCCAGTGTCTAGGAATCACAACATGATCCTAGGCATATTTACTCAGAAGTAAGTTCCACTGAGTTCAGAGGAACATGCTCCTTAGTAAGTATGCACACGGCTGCAATCTGCAGTGGGGATCTTAATATAGGTAAAATTATTTCACATCTGCAACCTAAAGAAGCTTATCATATTGAGAGCACCAGTATATGCAAGTATCAGAGAACACCACTTGGCTTTTTCGCTCTGGGTTCTTCCGAAACTCAAGACAGTGCACCTGACCTGCACAAACCACAATGCACCCACACAGTATCCCATGCTAATATCTGACCACATGACTTATGTGGGAATCACAGATTGAGGATACAGGAAAGGAATGTTGAGTGCAGGAAGCTCCCATAAATATATGGCTGTCAGCGAGTCTGCAGTTACATCTCCTTTCCTCCTAGTTATATCAATAGTGATTTCAGAGTTTAAATTGTCTTCCTGAGGCTTCTCCTCTCCCTCTCTCTATTTTTCCAAGTAAACCATTTTTGGAACTTAAAATAACAGCCAATATCACCCCAAAGATGCTGAAGAGCATGGCATTTATGCTCTTCATTGCCACGAGGCTTGTGAAAGAAGCGGGTTCTCTTACTTATGGTTACGGTTCTGAACTGACTGTTGCTGAACTTGCTGGATCTGCTGAGGGGCTGGCCTTTTGCGAGACTGGTCCATTCCCGACTGAGCCATCCCTGGTCGGACTGAAGGGCTCCCGCCATACCCTGGAGGTCCCATGGCAGGTCCTTGAGGGTTCATGCGGCTGCCAGGCAGCATGCCAGGGCGCTGGGAAAATAAAGAACACAGAGGAACATGACTTTGGAAGAGCCTCAGGACATCACCGCTTCCCTTTAGCGAAACACCCTAAGACATTTCCCTTCAGTTCCATCAAAGGTATTTCTTAATCTCATCTGTCACGGTTGGTCCCAACAGAATCAAGTGGTACAGCTTTTCTTGGATTGTGCCATTTCAGCCTGCAGCTGGAGACTTGCAAGTTTCGCTATGCCTCCAACATACGAATTACCGTATTTTTCGCTCTATAAGACGCACCAGACCATAAGAAGCACATAGTTTTTGGAGGAAAATAAGAAAAAAAATATTCTGAATCTCAGAAGCCAGAACAGCAAGAGGAATCACTGCGCAGTGAAAGCAGCGATCCCTCTTGCTGTTTCTGGCTTCTGGGATAGCTGCGCAGCCTGCATTCGCTCCATAAGACGCACACACATTTCCCCTTACTTTTTAGGAGAGAAAAAGTGAGTCTTATAGAGCAAAAAATATGGTATTTTGTGTGCAGTGCATCTAGCACTTCACATAGAAGAATCCAGACATTTCCCTATTATTGCATTAAGCTTAAATGTATGTGTAGACATGGGGCGGGGGTAGGTTTCTCTCCTGGTCAGAGAAGCATTCAAACAAGCAACCCTTCCCTGCCCCCTGAAACGGTATAAGGAAAGCAAAGCTTTATCGCTTGTACCTGCTGCTCCTTGCACAAACCTGCCTTTAGCCTCGCTATCTCTGGAACACCCCACCTCCCCCTTTGGAATTTCTCATTTATTCATTTGAAAAAACCAAAATCAAACACCTTTACATCGGCTAGCCGGATTTCTGTCGGCTTTAACTCTCTATGCTTTCAAAACAGGTGCACTTCTAATTCTCCGTTTCCTTATGCATCACTTTTATGCAATAAAAAACCCAAAATATGCAAAACCTTATAAATAAAACAAATGAAAATACCATAACCCAACCTCCCCAAGAAGATTCCCTTAAATGCATTTCCACGTACCGGCTGCAAATCCCCCATTTAAGGCCAGAGAACCCGGATCTTCCTCCCCTCCCCACATCGCCCTAAATACCACCCCTTTCCCCTCCCCCTCGGCCCTAAACCCTTGATCCTTAAACCCGCAGCCCCCCCGTTTCCCGCCTCCTTTCCTCCCAGCCATTGAAGCCTCACCCCCATATTCTCCCCCCCGCTTTTATTTCTCCTTTGGGTCCAATAAATCTTATGCCCCGGATCCTGCCCTCTTCCAGCAGCTCTTTTCCCGTTTGCTCCTCTCCTCCATCTTCCCAGAGAAAGCCTCTCCCAGCCCCGCCCACCAGAAAGCCCCGCCCACTGTAGCGTCGCCGCCGCCGCCGCCCTCCCTCCCTCGCCTCTCGCGGACGCCTCGGAGCCCCGCCCCCAGGCCCCGCCCCCTTCGCCTTCCCCTCAGCCGGGCCGGGCCGGGTACCGGGTATGCAGCGCCGGGCAGGGGAGAGCGGTACATTCCTTGCCCCGGGGCCGGGCCCATCCGCACAGGAGGCCCGGCAGCCCCTGGGCCCAGCGCTCCCGCCCCGGGGCCGGCCCCGCCGCCGCCGCCGCTCGGAGCCACCGCCTGGAAGCCCGCCCGCGCCGCCATCTTCCCTCCCTCAGCAGTACAAAGCGGCGGGGCGCAGGGAGGGGAGGGAGGGAGGGAGGGAGGGAGGCGGATGTGGGGTTAGGATGGTTTTACTCGGGCTCGCTACCACAGAGGCGCCGCCCGCAGGAGGCAGAGCGTCGCCGGATTGGCCATAGAGCCCGCAGCCGGCCAGAGGGGCGGAGGGTGGAGGTGAGGCGGAGCGCCTGTCGGGCTCCCCCTGCCGTTCGGAGGGCGGCTCTGTCAGCCGCCTGAGGCTGGAACTTTTAAGCGCTCTGCGGTGAGACGCGCCCACGGAAGGACCGTGGCGCAGTAGCAGAGCGCCTGCCTCGCAAGCAGAAGGTGCCGGGTTCTGGATCCTGGAGCGGCAAGGTTGGGATCCCCGTCTAAAATCTTGGGTTAGGCACTGCCAGTCTGTTTGTAGCTGAATGTGTAGCTTCCAATATTTCTCCAATGCCCATTCACATCACAAAGAGCTCATAACCCACCTACTCTCAGCAGCCCAGAAGCATCATAGCCAGACACTGGAGAGACCAGGGACCAATGGTATCAAATAGCATGGGAAACAGCCTTATTAGAAAAAACTAACCAATAAACTGAAACTGACACAGGTACAAATAGAAGAAGACGCCTTCACCCTGGTATGGTTCCCCTTTATCACATACACAGCCCAACAAGACTATGGCAAGAATCGGCTGACGGCATACGAATCAAACTGGCAAACCTGATCAACTCACACGTATCCCACTCACACACAAAAACAAATTTCACAACAGCCAGCCAAAGACAACCAACCTCACCCTAGGCCACCCCCAACCTCTCCCCACCAAGGAAATACAACAAGTGAATAGTAAGAGAACCCACACAAGTGACACTGACACAAAACCCCACACATACACTAAGTAGAAGAATAGAAGCATTGCCACAGTTTTGTATATGTATTTTAAGCTGCATATGTAAGAGGCTCATTTATAATTATATTTTGGGAATGACTGATATTATAATAATGATTGATTTTATAATAATATAATTATATTTTGGGAATGATTGATGATTTTATGTAGCTGCATTGCTTTATGCTTTGTGGGTCATATTATAAAGTACTGTTCTATGTTCTAAATCAAGCAGCCTGTTAGGAGTTGTTTCTTTTTGTTTTCCTATGTGGTTAATGTTTATGTTTGCGAACTGCCGAGATCTACGGGTATCGGGCGGTATACAATATTAAATAAATAACTAATCAATTAAAAAATGGTGTGGCGTGAGCAATTTTTTAGTCTGAAAGTGTGGCCCAGAGAAAAATGTTTGAGAACTACAGTGGTACCTCTAGATGCGAACAGGATCCGTTCCGGAACCCCGTTCGCATCTAGAAGCAAACGTAACCAGCGACGGCACGTCTGTGCACGTCGCTGTTCGCCACTTCTGCGCATGCGCACCCGAACGCACTCATCCCGAAGCACATTCAACCCGAGGTATGACTGTACTGGTGTAGATAGTACAGGGAGAAATGGACCCCAGGGGTCTGACTTTGGCAGAAGACCACTTCCTAGGATTGTGGTTTAGACATGGGCAGACTAATGCTGGAATGATAGTGTGTGGACCACCAGCCACTTTGTCTCTCACTGTCTGTGGCACGACTTCTTTCTTTCTGACAGATTTGCCACGTCCCAGCAGCCGAGAGACAAAGGACCTCTCGCAATAACTATATGGTAGTTTCTATTATGAGTCATGGGGCTGTGGAGAGTTTATGGCTTTTGCTTTAATTTTGATACTCAGTGCTTTATAGATTCTCATTGTTTCACTGATTGCTAATTATTCTATATGATTTATGCTGCATTTCTGATCTTCCATTATGCTCTGTCATGTTATTATTATTTATTGTCTGTAAGCTGCTTAGGGATTCAATTTGAATGAAAAGCGTCGTAGAAATATAATTCATACACCCATCCATCCATCAATCAATCTGTCAACACTTGGAAATTGTCCCTTGTTCAAGCTCCGCTCGCCATGTTGCTCAAACTTTGCTTCCTGCCTTGCCCTAGTACCCTGACTTTTGGGTTGCATTTCGCTTCAGTGTTTCTTAACTCCCTGCCTTTTCCTGAATTGGTTTGTACTAACTGTGGCGATCACACACAGGGCCCCGGACTTTTGACGGTCTATTGACCCTGTGCCACCACTGCGGTTGCTTTTTCCGCTGCCACCACCCTGTATCTCACGGGGACACACAGAGTCCAGTCAGTTGTTAACATAAACAAATAATCAAGTTTATTTTTATATGCAGGAACAAGCTTATGGTTTCAGTTAATTTTTCTCTTGCCAGTTTCTTATTCTTAGTTCCTAACAACTCCAAACTGATTATTCCAACTATCTATCTGACTCCACCTAACAATTCCTCTCACTCTCTCACAATACAACTCTACCAACCCACACCTAAACCTCCCTATTCCTTCTTCAACTCCCAAACCTCAACTCTCAAACCTCAACTCAACTGACTTTCAAAACCTCCCACTCTAACTTTTATTCCCCCCTTGCATTCTCACTGGCCAATCACATCACACCTATTTTAACCCTTTCCTTATGACCCATCCTAGGAGGCAAACGCCACACTAACTGGTTAGTATCGTTTGTCATGGGTTGGGACAAAGTTACTATTCTGGACCATACGCTTGCATCTTTGTAGTAAGAAGCAGCTATAGAACAGAAGGGCTCACTGCTTGTGAGAAATCCTCTTTAGCCCTGGAGCAGAAGAATTTAGGGCTGGTTAATTTGTTGTTGCATGTGTGTGCATTTGGTGGCTAATGGTTTCCTGTGAAGCCTTTGGCATAACCTCAGAGTGCAATGAGGTTGAGGGAAGCAGAATTGAAATAACCACACATTCTGCTCTCCTTTTCTGCTGTTCCCCATTTATCTCCCTCTTCCTCCGTCGACCACTGTGCATCTGAATCCTATCACTGGGTGGATTGGAAACTAATGCTATTCTAGAAATGTAGTTTTTGTGCTGATTTCCAGTTGGCTAGTCCGTCAAGGCAGGAGCCTGGCTTTTCATATGTTGCAAATTACTACATAGACCAGGGTGGCCTTCCAGATGTAGCTGACCTCCTATAAGTCCAAGGCAGTAGAGCCAATGGTTAGGGATGGGGGGGTTGCAATTCAGCAACATCTGGGAAGGCCACAGGTTCTCCAGCCCTGCTTTAGCAGTTTGGCTGCTACTTCTGCATGGGTGTTTCTTATGCCACACTGATAATGTAGGCAAACAGAGAGCAAACGCAAAGGGCATATTAGGCTGGTAACTGCCTACAGCAGTGCCATTTGCTCCCAGCTTTGAAAAATACACACTGTTAACTCTGCAGATGTGTGATGGTAGAGAACAAACCTCCAGTATTCCTGGAGACCAAGAGTATGCCTTGTCAAAGAGCTTTAAAAAACAAAACAGCAAGCCAGCAACAACTTCCTTATATATAAAAAGGTAAAGGGTAAAGGGACCCCTGACCATTAGGTCCAGTCGTGACCGACTCTGGGGTTGCAGTTCTCATCTCGCTTTATTGCCCGAGGGAACCGGCATACAGCTTCCGGGTCATGTGGCCAGCATGACTAAGCCGTTTCTGGCGAACCAGAGCAGCGCACGGAAACGCCGTTTACCTTCCCGCCGGAGTGGTACCTATTTATCTACTTGCACTTTGACGTGCTTTTGAACTGCTAGGTGGGCAGGAGCTGGGACCGAACAACGGGAGCTCACCCCGCTGCGGGGATTCGAACCGCCGACCTTCGGATCGGCAAGTCCTAGGCTCTGTGGTTTAACCCACAGCGCCATCGGCGTCCCAATATAGAAAGCCCATTTGTTGTGCAATAATGTGCATTGGTTGCTGGTCAGGCATACTCACCCATGATGAGACAGTAGTTTGTGGCACAGTAATTTAGATGGCAAAAGCCTTCCCGAATCATAGCAGTTGGAAAGGATATCCAGAGGCAAATAATGAGTTTTCACACACTCGTCAGCTCACAGATGAAACTCATACAATTCCGGTCACTGAGCACTTCCAGACTGCTGCAATTTTGAGGTGAGATTCAGTCAGATACAGTGGTACCTTGGCTTAAGTACTTAATTCGTTCCAGAGGTCCGTTCTTAACCTGAAACTGTTCTTAACCTGAAGCACCACTTTAGTTAATGGGGCCTCCTGCTGCCGCCGCGCTGCCAGAGGACAATTTCTGTTCTCATCCTGAAGCAAAGTTCTTAACCCGAGGTACTATTTCTGGGTTAGTGGAGTCTGTAACCTGAAGCGTACGTAACCCAAGGTACCACTGTACCACCAAATTCAGGTTCCACAATTAAAGGCAATTTGGTGCTTTTGGGCAAGAAACTCACTTCTCCAAATTGGATGTTTTGTAGCAAGGAAAGCGATGAAGAAAACGTACAGGAAGGTGTGGGATGGCGGTGACTTGATGTAGCATCACGCAACCTCCTTGCAAACACATCTGAACAAATGCTCAGTAAAAAACAACAGCTGGCATGGTCTAACCCTGCAAACTTAGTGCCAACGAATTGGGGCGAATGCTCAATAAACAGGTCATCTGGAATTGACCCCCCCTCTGTATTTTGCGAAGCACTGAGCTGAGAGCAGTTCATGTCGGATTGCCAGGTGTTTGATAATTTCCCTGTTTTTGCAATCGAGACAAACAGCAGAAACAGGAGGATTTTCAAGTCCCTGATGATGGACTATCATCAATCATTATATCCACAGGTCAACTTCAGCCTTATTCAGCTCCTGCTTTAATTATCCCTGTGTACTCCTGCAGCCAGAATTAGTCATCTCCATGATGCATTAAATAAGAAGGACAATTAATTCCCAGCACCACATGTCTCTGTTAAATGGAGATTCAGAGGACAAAGTAAAGTCATTAATGACACCAGATAATGCAGAAGGCGAGAGCCACTGCCAGGCAGTCTCTAGCTGTTCTTTAGGAAATGGTGTGTTACACAATCAACATATAAAATATGTAAGGAAGGCACATTTGGTTCATCACTTAACACAGTCTGTGTAGAATACAAGGGTCTCCTTCCTTTCAAGAGATATGTGGCAATGATAGAGGCTTCTGTTTGGGGGCTTTCTAGACAACGAACACCGCTGCCCGCCAAATGCATTAACTGTACTCCTGTTTGTAACTTTAAAACAAATATCAAAAAGCTGCACAGCCTTCATAAAAAGGTTTACTTCCCCCCTTCACGAAATGGCTGCTTATTGCTGCAAAAGAAAAGGGCTTATTTGATGTTTATTTCTTTGCTGCTTGCATTTATTTATTTGATAAATCCCACCTCTACCTCCGAAGAGACTCAAGGTGGCTAACAAATAGTAATTCACAGAGAAATGTAATCGCTAATCACCCCCCAGTGTACACTTAATCAATTAAGAGTATCTTCAACTAATAATTTTGCCTTTTATCTATAAAGTCAGTGATTCAAAGCAATTAATTTGTTACTGCCTATTTGTGCAGGTCTGAATTTTATTCTCTCCCCCCCCCCCCCCAATTTCTTCAGTCTGGGTAATGAGCTATAGCATTACTTGAAATCCTTTTGACCATGCTTCACTTTATAGGGGAAGCCAAAGGAGGCTCAGTACACAGAAATAAGCTGATTAAATTCATTGGGGTTTACTCCCATGTTTTATGGTTTTATGGTTGTAGCCTAAATGTATTTAGAAAGCGTTTTTTTCAAAAACAGTTTTGCAGCTGGCAGGTACACCAAGGAAACAGTTAACGTCTAACGAACTTTCAACATCTTTATTCAACATCTTTATCAACGACTTGGATGATGGACTCAAGGGCATCCTGATCAAATTTGCAGATGACACCAAACTGGGAGGGGTGGCTAACACCCCAGAGGACAGGATCACACTTCAAAACGACCTTGACAGATTAGAGAACTGGGCCAAAAGAAACAAGATGAATTTTAACAGGGAGAAATGTAAAGTATTGCACTTGGGCAAAAAAAATGAGAGGCACAAATACAAGATGGGTGACACCTGGCTTGAGAGCAGTACATGTGAAAAGGATCTAGGAGTCTTGGTTGACCACAAACTTGACATGAGCCAACAGTGTGACGCGGCAGCTAAAAAAGCCAATGCAATTCTGGGCCTCATCAATAGGAGTATAGCATCTAGATCAAGGGAAGTAATAGTGCCACTGTATTCTGCCCTGGTCAGACCTCACCTGGAGTACTGTGTCCAGTTCTGGGCACCACAGTTCAAGAAGGACACTGACAAACTGGAACGTGTCCAGAGGAGGGCAACCAAAATGGTCAAAGGCCTGGAAACGATGCCTTATGAGGAACGGCTAAGGGAGCTGGGCATGTTTAGCCTGGAGAAGAGGAGGTTAAGGGGTGATATGATAGCCATGTTCAAATATATAAAAGGATGTCACATAGAGGAGGGAGAAAGGTTGTTTTCTGCTGCTCCAGAGAAGCGGACACGGAGCAATGGATCCAAACTACAAGAAAGAAGATTCCACCTAAACATTAGGAAGAACTTCCTTACAGTAAGAGCTGTTCGACAGTGGAATTTGCTGCCAAGGAGTGTGGTGGAGTCTCCTTCTTTGGAGGTCTTTAAGCAGAGGCTTGACAACCATATGTCAGGAGTGCTCTGATGGTGTTTCCTGCTTGGCAGGGGGTTGGACTCGATGGCCCTTGTGGTCTCTTCCAGCTCTATGATTCTATGAACTTGTTAAAATACATTTCCTGTAACAGCATCACAAAAGGTGCAGACACAGAGGGGAAAGTGATGTCATTCACCACGAGTGATGTAACAGGCACTGTTCAATAGGTGCCTGCGAGTCTCAGGCAAGCATAGACAACACAGATACAGTGGTACCTCGGGTTAAGTACTTAATTCGTTCCAGAGGTCTCTTCTTAACCTGAAACTGTTCTTAACCTGAAGCACCACTTTAGCTAATGGGGCCTCCCGCTGCCGCTGCGCCGCTGGAGCCCGATTTCTGTTCTCATCCTGAAGCAAAGTTCTTAACCTGAGGTACTATTTCTGGGTTAGCAAAGTCTGTAACCTGAAGCGTATGTAACCCAAGGTACCACTGTACTCAAAACGGCAATGAATATTCCAGCTGTGGGGGATTTCCCTTTTTGTCAGCAAGAAATGTTGAAATTTGAGTGTTGGGAAGAATGTGACCATCCCGCAACCTTGAGGGAATCTATCTGGTTTCCCACTATAAATGTGTACTTCTGTTTTTGTTGGTCACTGCCCCTCTGAGAACAATGAAAAGAAAGAGATTGCAAAGTGGGAGAGCTTGCCAGCCTTTGTTTTTCTAGACTAAGATTGGAGGCATTCTTAGTATCTTTCTTGAGATGATAGCACGGTTCACATATTGAGAAGAGTGAAATTTGCAAGATTTGCAGGGCTTCTCATCCTCAATGGACATTGAATGGAGGAAGCAGCCAACACAATGGTTCCATTCCATTCCAAGCCTCTTGTGACACATTGGGCTGCGCTGGTGGCACGTGCAACTAAAGCAGGATGAATGCTCATTGTCATATAAAAAGGTAAAGGTGACCCCTGACCATTAGGTCCAGCCGTGGCCGACTCTGGGGTTGCAGTGCTCATCTCACTTTATTGGCCGAGGGAGCCGGCGTACAGCTTCCGGGTCATGTAGCCAGCAGGACTAAGCCACTTCTGGCGAACCAGAGCAGCGCATGGAAACGCCGTTTACCTTCGCGCCAGAGCGGTACCTATTTATCTACTTGCACTTGGATGTGCTTTCAAACTGCTAGGTTGGCAGGAGCAGGGACCGAGCAACGGGGGCTCACCCCGTGGCGGGGATTCGAACCGCCGACCTTCTGATCGGCAAGTCCTAGACTCTGTGGTTTAACTCACAGCGCCACCCGCGTCCCCTTCATTGTCATATAAGTGCCTCATAAATCAGAATGAATGCCCAGTGAAGACCAGACATAGTCTAACCATTGTGTAAGCTTTGTGCAAGCAAATCAGGATGAATGCTCAATAAATGGGTCATCTGGAGAAGCCAGGCTCAGTAAATAGGAACAGAATCAAGCTGTTTTCATCAATCGTACCAACAATGCCTTCATCTGGAATTTGTCACTTTTTAATGTGTGGTGGAAGACAGAAGAGAGTTCTTTTTGGAATCAATGCACACCTGAGGGAAGGCATCCAAACTTCTATCAGCTTTACATTTAAATTAGAGATGTAAGAAATGCAGAAGGCAATTTAAGCATCCCTTGCAGTTAAATTGCCAAGAATCGGCTCTGTGCCTCAGCACATCCAAAGTGTCTTTTGCAAAACAAGCCTCCACTAATCTGGGGTTGGGTGTGAGGATGAATAACGTGTCTCATTTTAAAAACAAAGCACTGGCTCCATGTTTTCCATATTACCAGACTTCCAGAGCCTTGCCCACGAAGGGTGGAACATAACAAACTCAGTGTCCTCCTGTAGAAAGCTAATATGCCAAATCCTTTAGTTGTTATTCTTATTTGGTTCATCCTCACTCCACCCTTCGGGGTTAGGCTGCTGTTCCCATTTTACAGATGGGAAAATGGATAGAATCTCATCAAAACGTCCATAGCTGTGCATGAATTAAAAGCACAGTCTCTCGGGGCCCAAGCCTGGACCTTTAATTGTATATGAATATCAAAATACGCCTCCATTTAATATGGATTTTCAAAAACTAGTTTGGGAAGCTTCTGGCCACAATTTGCATCTTTGGTTCCTAATACAGCTGACAATAGTATACAGAGAGCATTTGTAAAGGTAAAGGGACCCATTAGGTCCAGTCGTGGCCGACTCTGGGGTTGCGGCGCTCATCTCGCTTTATTGGCCAGCAGGACTAAGCCACTTCTGGCGAACCAGAGCAACGCACGGAAATGCCGTTTACCTTCCCGCCGGAGCGGTACCTATTTATCTACTTGCACTTTGACGTGCTTTAGAACTGCTAGGTTGGCAGGAGCTGGGACCGAGCAACAGGAGCTCACCCCGTTGCGGGGATTCGAACCGCCGACCTTCTAATTGGCAAGTTCTAGGCTCTGTGGTTTAACCCACAGCACCACCCGCGTCCCAGAGAGCATCTGTGCATACCCCCAAACTCCTGCTTGCAGTCTACTTTGAATCAGCTCTCTGCCTCCCTGTCATTTTAGGTGTAATTGTGACCTATTCTCATCATCAAAAAACACCTTATAAAATAAACAATCACACCTTTAATTGCAGAAATATGCACAGATGCAGCTTGTTGTGATGAAGAGGTGTGTGAGTCCACACCAGATTGCGTCTATGCAGTCAGTATTATTATTATTATTATTATTATTATTATTATTATTATTATTCCACCCATCTGACCGGGTTACCCCAGCCACATGTGGAGAAATTCAAGCATGGTGCTCACCTGCCAGAGTAGGCGCAAGAGGGCTGAACGATCAAGGGTTTGCTGGGGTCCCCACACCCCAACAGCACTGGCATTCTCAGTTTGCACACAGGGCGTCCCAAGAAGGCGCTCTGAATTAATCTTGTGTCTATATGCCTGGCTTCTCCCATTAATGATGCCTCAGCAAGCTTGAGCTGCCTTATACAGTGGTACCTCAGGTTAAGAATTTAATTCGTTCCGGAGGTCCGTTCTTAACCTGAAACTGTTCTTAACCTGAAGCACCACTTTAGCTAATGGGGCCTCCCGCTGCTGCTGCGCCGCTGCTGGGCGATTTCTGTTCTCATCCTGAAGCAAAGTTCTAAACCCAAGGTACTATTTCTGGGTTAGCGGAGTCTGTAACCTGAAGCGTCTGTAACCTGAAGCGTCTGTAACCTGAGGTACCACTGTATTTGAGTCAGGCTACTGGTTCACCTCACTTTGATTGTCTACATCAGCAGTAGTCCTCCTGAGGTTGTGGACTACAACTCTCATCAGCTCCAGGCACTTAGAATTGTAGTCTAAAACATCTGGAGGTTACCATATTGGTGTATGTTGACCGACAACAGCACTCCAGGGTTTCAGACAGGGGAAATTTCCAGTTCGGGTTGCCACCTGTGTTCTGGTGAAATACAGGGTGGGGTATTGCGGTTGGGGGATGATTCCCCCCCCCATTTGTTGCTGAAGTGATTTCAAAGCAATCCATGACGATTTATAGCAGCCTGACAGGATGTCCCTTCTAGAATTTGTCTCACACAGTAGAATTTGTAAATTTGCCTGTGCTTGGCTACCCAGAGCTTAAATATATGATCTTTCACATACCCTTTCAATCACATGCATTTGGAGAAGATCCCTGACTTGGAAGAGAGAGAGCGAGTGAGAGAGCGAGTGTGAGAGAGTACAGTTGGTACCTCGGGTTACATACGCTTCAGGTTACAGACTCCGCTAACCCAGAAATAGTACCTCGGGTTAAGAACTTTGCTTCAGGATGAGAACAGAAATCGTGCAGCAGCGGCACAGCAGCAGCAGGAGACCCCATTAGCTAAAATGGTGCTTTAGGTTAAGAACAGTTTCAGGTTAAAAACGGACCTCCGGAACGAATTAAGTACTTAACCCAAGGTACCACTGTACAGTCATACCTCGGGTTGAAGTAGCTTCAGGTTAAGTATTTTCGGGTTGCGCTCCGCGGCGACCCGGAAGTAACGGAACACGTTACTTCTGGGTTTCACCGCTCGCGCATGCGCAGACGCTCAAAATGACATCATGCGCATGTGCAGAAGCGGCAAAATGTGACCCGTGCACACGCAGATGCGCAGTTGTGTGTTACGTTCTACTCAGGATGCAAACCGGGCTCCGGAACGGATCCTGTTCGCATCCAGAGGTACCACTGTACCGGAAGGAATGCTAATGGAAGGAATTTTTTAATTTTGTTTTGAGAGCGAGAGAAAGAAAGAAAGAAAGAAAGAAAGAAAGAAAGAAAGAAGACCTGAAATACAGGACAAAACCAGGGGCTTTATTTCACCCAGGTCAAAGACCCAGTTTTACACACCCACACACCCACCCTTGGCCATTTGTGTACACACGCACACAGGCTGGGAGCCTCAATGGCACCCCTCTGGAGGCTTCACCCAGGGCAAAAAACCTGGCTAGCCCCACTGTAGCTATGGCACTGGCACTTGTATCAGTACAAGATGTAGTGTTTTATAGTGAACTATGGGACAATCCAGTATTATACAGGACAGGGAGCAACCCTATTCCCAGACCTATCTGGAGATGCTGGGATTCGAATCCAGTACCTGCAGGAAAAGCAGATGTTCTGCCACCGAGCTACAGCCCTTGCCTGACTCTTCCTGATGTGCTGTTCTTCCCCAAGGAGCTGGTGCCGGCGTCCACCTCTGCACCGTGTGAGTGATGGCTGCCAGCCCTGCGTTACTATGGTGCCGCGGTGGTTAAGCAAGATAAAAGAAGGATGTTAATTGTGATGGATTTCTGCGGTGGGGAAAAAGCTAAGGAGAAAAAGGCTGAGTCTCCATGGTTGATATCATCCTTTATATCATTGTTAAAGAGGAGCCGTTTTTGATATACAATGCATTTGTCATCTTCTTGTGCTTCCTATGAAAATGTGTACATAGTACAGATACCAGAGAGAATTCAACACTTTATACACTTGAAGGCATTCAGAGATCGGTAGTTGGGGGGGAAAAGAAATTATAATGGCACAATATCAAGGCTTTTGATGCTACTGGATGGATATATCTACACTGAGATGGCGCATATAGAGAAGTGTGTACGTATTTATCTATATATATATGTACATATATATATATTATAATAATATATATCGTATATTTTATACATAAGAAATATAAAATGAGCATGAAGTAGTAAAAACGGTCAAATTAAAAAGGGGGGAAAGAGGTCAAACTCGAGCCCTATCTTCAAAAGCTTCCAAGCAGAGAAGTAGAAATAACCAAATTAAAACTAAAGAAAGGTAAACATACCCCCCCCCCCCACAATGCAGAGACCCCCTGCTTCTTTCCAGAAAGGTCCAGCCATGGCAGAGTTGCAGCGTCTTTGGGAAATAAGGGCCTCAATATATTCAGGAGGCTGAATACAAACAACAAACACCCCTTTCACAAGCAAGTCTGGACCGCCGAGCCCTGGAATAATCAGGATCGAAATAAAACAAAGCTTTTTCGAAAGGAAAAAACAAATAAAACCAAAGCGACGATGAGATTTTATTGCAAAAGCTCTTAAAGATAAGGAGAACTTTGGACCTGGGAAGGCTGCCCATGCAGCGAATCTTGGTTAATGTTGAGGGAAGAGGCTGGACCATGGCAGGCACGAGATGCTGTGGAGACCCAGGCTGGGAGAGGTCAGCCAGTTGCTTCTAAAAATGAAAAACCACCCATGTCGGCATATCTCCTCTCCACCCCCCTCCCAAATCTGAGAGCTGGCCCTGAAGGGCATCAAAACAAGCAGGCAAAAAGAGCCCTAGAGGCAGTTTTAGTAGCCATCAGGACCCGTGGCTCTTGTAGGGATGCAGGTGGATATCTGGGGGCACCTTCAGGTTTCTTCTTCAGCCCTTCCAACAATCCCCATAATATAATCAGAACTTCTGTCTCCCCACCACCACCCTTGCTTTTCCCTTCAACCCATCGGGTCATAAGGCATAGGAGGAGCAGAGGCCTAATCCGGTGCCACTCTGCCTCACACACACAGACACACCAGAGATGCACTTGAATAATCCAGATTTGCATTCTGGCTGCTGGTTCTTCCAGCCTGTTTATATCTCAGCTGGTGTACTTTATAACTTGGACAGCTCCGTTGACTGGGGGCAAACCCCAGTTGAACCACCAACACTGGAGTAGGAGAAGGCATCAACAAATGCGACCCTCAAAAAGGAGGGTGAGGAAGACCAAGTCACCCCTCCCTCCTCAACCCTGCCTGATAAGGCCTCTAGTTTTCAGCCCTGTCGAGCTGTACAGCTCAATGCAAAATTCTTATGGACCTTTCTCCTCCCAAAGAGACCAGGAGTGATTCACACGTGCACCTTCTCTCAGGACAAGGCTGGGCAGACAAGCTTGCCAGATTCCTTCTGCAAAACCAAATTCTGGCCAAGCCTCTCCACCAATGTCAATCCCTCTGTTTGGCTGAGCAGTTGATTGGGCAATCTCTGGATAACAAACCTGGGCTTTTCTGAAGGTGGTTTTCAATGGGATTGTCAAAACTGGATGACAGGGACTCTTCCAGGGTTTCAGGCAAGGGGCTCTCCCAGGAGCACTTGGGGGGTGCCAGGAATTAAACCTGGAGCCTTCTGCATGCCAAGCAGATGATCTGCCACTGAGCTATAGTAGGAATCAGGAGCAGGTGGGAGCCCCTTTTGTGAAGAGGTCATCCCCTCTTCATCCTGATAGTTTTCCACCACCGCTCTTGTTTTCTCAGGATGGGCACTGTGAACAGGTTCCGTGGGAAGCTGAATCAGTATATAAGGAAGCCCAGACCACTCTGCCTAATCCTTCCCTCCCCCCCTGCATGGTACTTGATCCTCCCAGCTTGGGAAAGCTCCCTCCCAAAGGATCTTGGTGACCTCCCTGTTGTACAATCAGGTGGTTGTAACACAGTTGTTCCAAAACAGGACATGGTGGTGGGATTCTGCAAATCTCCTGCACTGGGTAAATCCAGGAGGCCTTGCTTGCTAAGACTTACAAGACTGTCATCTTCACTCCCCTGAGCTGATTTTTATTCCTGTCTATGCTGACAATGTGTTAGAGCAAACATTAAAAAAACCCAAAACCAAAATAAAAACGTTTTACACCATTAGCATGCAATTGCCTGGAGACCCTCTATGTGTTTTTGATGGTGGTATGTCCCTCTGCCCATCACTGCTGGCAAACTCTTGGCTGAACGTTAGGATGGGTTATGTCTGCCAAATGCCCGTAGAAATTAAGGGGCAACAGGTTTTCTGCGTTGCACCAAAGCGGAGCTATCATTGTCACTAGCCTACAGGCAGGTCCTTTCTGTCCTTTTGTAGTGTGGTGCTGAGGCAGGAACTGGCAATGGTCACCCTTACACATCTGCACAGCCAAAGAAATGATGCTGTGTCCTTTCTGCCTGTAGGACTGGGCTATAAGTTGCCATGCCTCTGTAGAAGGTAGGGGAGAGGAAACCCAGGGTCAAATTCAGCAGGGTAGGCTGCTTGCATCTTCTCCTTTCAGAAGCTGCAGAACCCTCAAGTGAGGCTCGTTTGGAAGCAATCTAGTATTGTACCCTACTGAGAAACGGCAGACTTCTCTCTGAACCTTACTTTTCACGTAACCCCTAAGAACATGCACAGAAGGGGCCCAGGGCAGCTTGTAGTAACACCAATGTTTTGAACTTTGGAAGAGCTCATCTGCCAATCATTCCTCTGCCTCTCTTGGGGGGTGAACAAGGCTGAGACCCAGACCAGGCTGGAGCAAAAGGGAATCAGGTAGTTGGGCAAGACAACAGGTGATATTCAGGTGGGCCCTCACAGTTCAGTTACGGTCTTGCTACAGGGAAAGCCTCAGCTGTGGCCTCCCACAACACACAGCAAGGTGGTGATACAGATGACGGTGGTAGGGAGGGAATGGAACTGATGTAGCACCTCCTTTGGATACGGCAAGGGGCCCTTACGAAACCGAATGCTGCGGGGGAACAGTTTGGCTGGCACTCCTGTAGGTTCTTCTTGGCATCGACGTTGAAAGAAAAAAAAAGGGCCTTCACGCAAGGTGGCTGACACCAACAAGGCATGGGGTAGCGTGGAGGCCAAAGGGGGGGCACATAGGCAGTCAAGACTTCTCCGCATGTGGACTGGAGAAGGCGGTATCCTCTCCTCCACTTGGCAGCTCTTCTGTTGAGTTAAGAGTCCGAGGGCACTCACAGGGACAAGAGCAGAAACTGGTGTGGACCTGGTAGAACAGATAACCCCCACCCCGCCCCCCACCCCTCTGTCCAGTTTGCTCCGTGTGCGTATCGCTGCCTTGGCCTGGGGCGGATGGGTTGAGGAGAGGCCGGATCCAGCTTGCCTCCCCCTGGGAGTCTTGAGATAGAGGCCCTGACGAGTCAGTTGGCAGGTTCGTGGGCTGGGCCAGGGCTGCTCAGCGAAGGTCCTTCCCTTTGGTAGTGTTAGTTGTACATCCAGTGGTCAGTTAGCAAGTAAAGTCCTCAAACGTTCCCCGGGCCGGATGGTGAGGTAGGATGTTGGCCGCGTACGTCATGCCCGCTGGGTGGCCTCGGATGCTCTCGCACGGATTCTGGGTTTGCAGCGGGGGGAGAGGAGAGAGGAACACAGTGGGCATTGCAATTAGCACTGTAAACATGAAATGATAATGAATGGGGTGGTGTGTGCAGTTCCAGGATTTGGGGACCTTCAAGCAGTGTGGCGTCCAGGTTTGAGTGCTGGACGGTGACCCGGGAGACCAGGGTTCGAATCCCCGCTGAACCATGAAGCTCGCTGGGTGACCTTGGGCCAGTCACTGTCTCTCAGCCTAACCTACTTCATAAGATCAGGATCCAGGGAACAGTCACTGAAAAAGGTCACATTTGGTGTGTGCACCCGCATAGGGAGATGACTATCATATGTAACCTTTGACTCAACAGCTATGCTTAGTATCAAAACTTTCTCGGTTCCAAAATTTTCAAAGGCGGTGCAAAGGGATGGTTATGTTGCATTGTGCCATGAGACTGGAGGCTACAGAATGACTACTTCATTGTGCGATAAGCTTTTAAATGGCTGCCGGTCATTTTTCTGAATCCACTCTTGGGGGATCTCTATGCTGAAAACGAATTTAACAGTGATTTGGCATTATACTATAGAATTACAATAGTTTGCTATATTCTTAACCTATCCTGGTGTCTTCCAGATGTTTGGGGCTACAAGTTCCATTAGTCCCAGTCGGCATGGTGGGGGCACCAGACTGGAGAAAGCTTATTTAATCCTACAGTTGTAAATAACAGTGACTCCCTCTTGCCAGGGCATCTTGGGAGCTGTAGTTGTGCATATGTGTGTAAAGGTAAAGGACCCCTGGACGGTTAAGTCCAGTCAAAGGCGACTATGCGGTTGTGGCGCTCATCTCGCTTCAGGCCAAGGGAGCCGGCATTTGTCCACAGACAGCTTTCTGGGTCATGCGGGCAGCAGGACTAAACTGGCGCAACGGGACACCGTGACGGAAACCAGGGCGCATGGAAATGCCGTTTACCTTCCCACCACAGTGGTACCTATTTATCTACTTGCACTGGCGTGCTTTCGGACTGCTAGGTTGGCAGGAGCTGGGAAAGAGCAATGGGAGCTCACCCCGTCGCTGGGATTTGAACCACCAACCTTCTGATGGGCAAGCCCAAGAGGCTCAGTGGTTTAGCCCACAGCCCCACCCGCGTCCCTATGTGTGGTGCTGGTAAGGGATCCTTTGTAAAGAAGTGGCAGGCGCTTCTCCAAACTGCAAGTCCCAAAATTTGTTGCGGTTAATTGGGATAGTTAAAGTGGTATGAGCGTGCTATAATCAGTTACATTGCTAGTGCAAATGGAGGGGGGCAGGGGGAGCAATGTCACGCGACATGAGAATGCACGGCGCAATGTGGCAAATAGCTTAGACACTCACGTGGCGTTTCACATCATCCAGACTCAGGGCTACCCCTTTGTCGCTGTTGTTGCTTTTGTGTTTCTTCTGGCATTTGCCGCGGCGAAAGAAGCGGAACTTGATAATCTAGAGATGGAAGTGAGGAGGAAGGCTGTCGGTTTCATGTAAACCATTTGCAAAACGGCCATGCCGTTTTGTCGCTTAAGACTGTGGCTGGTGCCTCAGAGCAGCGGAGAGGAAAATGGAGGGAAGGTGAGGGTGCTCCGTTAGCTGCTATGAGCATGTCTGCACAACGGTAAATGAGGCAAAGATTGGGACCATCAGCATCTTGGTGCTGGGAAAACCTTGTGGGAGACGCTATAATGCAGCGGTAGCTAACCCTCAATTCAGCGGTCCAATTTAGCCCTGCACATTTTTTTTGTCCTCCAAAGACCCCACTAATTTCAGCAGGGGAACATTAAAATACAGCATGGGATTGAGCAGAGCCTATGGCCCTGGTGGAGACGCAAATCAGCAGTGTGGTGTAGTGGTTAAGAGCGGTAGATTCGTAATCTGGGGAACTGGGTTTGCGTCTCCGCTCCTCCACATGCAGCTGCTGGGTGACCTCGGGCCAGTCACACTTCTTTGAAGTCTCTCAGCCTCACTCACCTCACAGAGTGTTTGTTGTGGGGAAGGAAGGGAAAGGAGAATGTTAGAAGCTTTGAGACTCCTTCGGGTAGTGATAAAGCGGGATATCAAATCCAAAATCTTCAAACTCTTCTTCCTCCCTGATCATCAGATTCCTTGTTTGATGTATGGAGGGAAGCTGATCATCCTCTCTCCTTAGCTGATCCGCATGCATTAGCTCAATTGTGTGTGTGTGTGTGTGTGTGAGCATGCGTGTGAGTGCGTGGCTGGCCACACCTATTTCTGACCATGCCCACTGGTGGCATTTGGTCCCCAAAGGATTTGCCAAGGGGGAATGTGGTTTTCAGGCTGCAACGTGTAGGTAGCCCTGCAAGACTGCCTTAGCTTAGACGGCTGAGAACCCCAAATAAATATGCATTTGCAACTGTGAGGAAGGGGCATTTTCCTACTGCCACAACACATCATTAGATTTAGACCACTTTCCACCTCCCTAAGAGCTCAGAGCACCTCCCATATAGTCTCCCATCCAGGCCTTGTTCTAGCAGTGGAAAGGCTTTGTGTGCCTTTGAAAAGATTCTCTAGACGGTAAGCAGATCTGTACCCCGTTCCCCATCATGCTCCAGGGAGCCAAACTCACTTCGTAGGCGTAGTCAAATAGCTCCAGCACAGTTAACAGGCTGGCTCCAATGAACAGCCCCATCTGTCCCCCGATGTCACCTGCAGGCAAGAGGAGAGGGGAGCAATAATCAGGTACTGAGATTGGGGCACATTTCTCTGGTTCCCTAATCTCAACACTCAGCTCTCCAGACTTGGTTGGTCCAATCTATGCTGGCAGGGGAGGTCGGCAGGGACATGGTGGTTTGAGAGCCAGTGTGGTGTAGTGGTTAAGAGCGGTAGTCTCGTAATCTGGGGAACCGGGTTCGCGTCTCCGCTCCTCCACATGCAGCTGCTGGGTGACCTTGGGCCAGTCACACTTCTTTGAAGTCTCTCAGCCCCACTCACCTCACAGAGTGTTTGTTGTGGGGGAGGAAGGGAAAGGAGAATGTTAGCCGCTTTGAGACTCCTGAAGGGGAGTGAAAGGCGGGATATCAAATCCAAACTCTTCTAAGAAGCCCAATGTGGTCTGGAGAGAGGATTTCCCCTCCCCCCCTAATTTTTATTAAATTTTCTGTTTTACATTTTAGAATATTCATTTAAACAACCTTAAAGTATCAATGACATCCCTTCTTCTCTTTCCATGGTTCATTTTGCATAACATAAAGGTAAAGGGACTCTTGACCATTAGGTCCAGTCATGACCGACTCTGTGGTTGCAGCGCTCATCTCGCTTTATTGGCCGAGGGAACCGGCGTACAGCTTCCGGGTCATGTGGCCAGCATGATTAAACCGCTTCTGGCGAACCAGAGCAGTGCACGGAAAGGTCGTTTACCTTCCCGCCAGAGCGGTACCTATTTATCTACTTGCACTTTGACGTGCTTTCGAACTGCTAGGTTGGCAGGAGCAGGGAGCTTGAACCGCTGACCTTCTGATCGGCAAGTCCTAGGCTCTGTGGTTTAACCCACAGCACCACCCGCGTCCCTTTTGCATAACACAAATCCCCGCATATTTTAAATAAACTAAACTATTCAGTATTCCATTATTACATCCATCAAAACTGTTGATTTTAACTTAATGCTACCCATGTTTTCAAATATACACATTTCCCCCCATATATTCAATAAACATTTTCCAATCTTCTTCTTTAAAAGTATGTTCTTCTTGTTCTCTTATTCTATATGTTAGGTCCGCAAGCAGCACATATTCCATCAGTTTAAATTTCCATTCTTCTTTAGATGGGACTAGGCTCGTTTTCCATTTTGGGGCTAATGAAACATGGGCCACAGTACTGTGGTCTGGAGACAGGGATGCCATTTGTTTGACATTTTACTTGACTTGCCTGCCTTAGGATTGGTATTTATCAGGTACTTTGCAGAATAAATCAGGTGTTTGGATGGATGCTCGGGTTGCAAATGCATGTTTGCAACCCGCAGCTGCACGTCTGCGCACGCACGGGTTGTGATTTGGCACTTCTGTGCATGCACAAAGCGCGATTTAGTGCTTCTGCGCATGTGCAACCGCCGAAACCTGGAAGTAACCCGTTCCGGTACTTCCGGGTTTCGGTGGTCTGTAACCTGAAAAAATGCAACCTGAAGCATCTGTAACCTGAGGTATGACTGTATATCTCCTGCCATTCCTCTCAAATGAGCCTGTTTTAAATATTTCTGCTGAACTCCCCAGCCTGGTCCATTGGATTGTTCTCTGACATGCCAACATGTGCCCCAACCTCCTTTTTGTCCAAACCTCTCCTGCTTTTCCCCAAATGGCAAGGCCCCACTCGCTAAAAAAGTCAAAAGCCATGCTTGGCTCCATCCACCGGCCGAGTCTTGTTCAAACCACACTTTGGCAATCCTAGTTTGCCACCCTCCTTCTCCGCTCCTTTCTGATGTCACCAGGCGATTGCTAACACCTATATTTGCAGCCTTAAATGTGGGTGGCTGGTGCCCACTAGCCTGGTAGGGAGGAAAGTGGGAAGCCCAGACAGTAGGCAGAGTCTGAGCCCATGACAGACTGAACAAAATAATTCTAGTTTGGTCCTCTCCTGCTCCCTGTTGAGTTCCACAATGGGGCGACACCAAGACTTAGGAGGAGGAAGCTCCCTGGCAATGCCACTCTCTGGGCTGTCTGTAAGTAAGAAAGACAGGTATGTGGGGTGGCGGTGGCTGGGGGGAGATTGAGGTTGGTGGGGCCCAGTTGCCCTAATGGACCAGCCTCCATTAATGGAGCAGACTTAAGCATTGTAAATTTACTTGGAGGTGGGAAAGGAACGTTGGGATTCCCCCATTCTGGCATTCTGGCCTTGGGTTGTTGTTTTCCGCACAACTGTCGAATGGCAAGCTCCGCTTACATGTGCATTTTGAGGACTATAGACAGGCACCAAAGTCACCCCAAAGGAGTAAGAGAAATTAGGAGGTGTGCATCCGTTGCTGTCCCCACCCTCAAAAGAAGAAGATAATCTCACCCAGAAGTCCAGCCACTTCGTATGCTTTTTTCTGTTCAATGGTCTCATAGTTCAGAGCTTCAAAGAAAATGTCCAGTACCAGGATGTTCTCCCTATATGGGAGGAAGCGAAGTGATTACAAGCTTCTAAAACAAGCATCTGCCTGGCAGTGACCAAAGTATCTACCCTCAACCAGCCTTATAAATAATGCCTAGCACCAGCATGGGCACTTACCTGCCTGGACCCAAGATTTAGGGATGTAGCTGGTACCAACCTAAGGCGCTCAGCCTTCAAGAAACAGAGACCCTCTGTAGGACAGGATAGGATTACCTTTCCAGCTGGTGGACCATATCTTTAGGTTCCCCCCTAACACTGCCCTGGGCCATTTTAACAGCACACAGATTGAAATTAGACAGTAAGGACTAAGGCAGAGAGGCTTTGGAACAAGGGTCAGCAAACTTTTTCAGCTGGGGGCTGGTCCACTGTCCCTCAGACCTTGTGGGGGCCCGGATTATATTTTGAAGGGGAAAAAAATGAACGAATTCCTATGCCCCACAAATAACCCAGAGATGCATTTTAAATAAAATGACACATTCTACTCATGTAAAAACACCAGGCAGGCCCCACAAACAACCCAGAGATGGATTTTAAATAAAAGGGCACATTCTACTCATGTAAAAACATGCTGATTCCTGGACCGTCCGCGGGCTGGATTTAGAAGGCGATTGGGCCAGATCCGGCCCCCGGGCCTTAGTTTGCCTACCCATGCTTTGGAGGGTTATTGTCTGGAAACCCTTATTTTGGCAGGGAGCTGTATCTTCACCTGCCCCTCATCTGATGCCACACATGTTGGGGAACTAGGTGCGGCTTGACTGAAATGGCCTTTTAAAAAATTCCTCCATGGCAAACAAAACTTTGCTTTCAGGGCTCTTGGGCATGCTGCAAAACACAGCGCTTTGGAGATTCCCACCTTTGTAACTTTGGAGAAGAGACCCAAATTTGCACCCGTAGACCTAGGTTTGCACCAGGAAATTTGCATCATGGGTCTGTGCCCCATATCTCCTAAGTACTCAGCAATGCCCCAAGCTTGCTGTTTGGGCTTGACCTCCCTTGCTCGAGCGCAGGGTGCAGAAATAATGATGGCAAGCGGATTCGACAGGCGGTGGTGTCCAAGGCTGCGTCAGGCGGCAACACTCACCCAATGTACTGCTCGCTCTTGTTGTATTTCTTGGCCAGGTACTTGGCTGATGCCTTACTGGGAATCTTGACCATGGAGAGCTCCTTGCCATAGCGGGTGACATTGCAAGGCATCTCACACACACAGTAGTCGTTGTCCTTCTCCACCAAGAAGTCTGTGGGAACAGGGAAGGAGAAGCAGATGTCAGTTTGAAACAAGAGTGATTTGGGGAAAGAGATAGGGATTACTGCACTTGCGTTAAGCTCTTCCTTTAGAATCTGAAAGGGTCCATCTATGTGACTCTAAGGGTCTTCCAACCAGGGACAGGTATTATTCATTCATTCATTCATTCATTTCCCCAACCACTCTGGGTGGCTCCCAACAGAATATTAAAAACATGATAAAACATCAAACATTCAAAACTTCCCTAAACAGGGCTGCCTTCAGATGTCTTCTAAAAGTCAGATACCGGTAGTTGTTTATTTCCTTGACATCTGATGGGAGGGCGTTCCACAGGGCAGGCACCACTATCCAGAAGGCCCTCTGCCTGGTTCCCTGTAACCTCACTTCTCACAGGGAGGGAACCACCAGAAGGCCCTCAGTGCTGGACCATAGTTTCCGGGCTGAACGATGGGGGTGGAGATGCTCCTTCAGGTATACAGGACCGAGGCTGTTTAGGGCTTTATAGGTTAGCACCAACACTTTGAATTGTGCTGAAAAACGTACTGGGAGCCAATGTAGGTCTTTTAGGAGAGGTGTTATGTGGTCTCGGCAGCTGCTCCCAGCCACCAGTCTAGCTGCTGCATTCTGGATTAGTTGTAGTTTCCAAGTCACTTTCAAAGGTAGCCCCACATAGAGCGCATTGCAATAGTCCAAGCGGGAGATAACCAGAGCATGCACCACTCTGGCAAGACAGTCCGCAGGCAGATAGGGTCTCAGCCTGCATACCAGATGGAGCTGGTAGACAGCTGCCCTGGACACAGAATTGACTTGCGCCTCCATGGACAGCTGTGAGTCCAAAATGACTCCCAGGCTGTGCACTGGTCCTTCAGGGGCACAGTTACCCTATGTCTATGTCCACAGAGACACCATCATCATCTTTTATAATTTATATGCCGACCATCTGCTTACCAAGAGCGGGGTCTGCACACTCCTTGTATTGCTCAGGGGTGCAGTAGGGAGCATCACCTGCAGGGAAACAGAAAAGCAAGCAAATCACACCACAAAGTCACATATCACGGTGAGACTCTATTCTGACCTCCTGCATTCACAAGCAGTGAAATTTAACCAGGGAGGGGAATTTGCAATGTTCTGCAAAGCCCACACATCTCTCTGCTTTGCATGAGTGCAAGTGGGACTCCTCATTCTACCCCTAAATGTGAACTGAAAGAGGAGGGGGCAACCTTCATGTTTAAATTGCTGCAGTTTTGTGATAAAGGGGTTGTGGCTTCTCTGCACCAGGCGATCCTTAAACTCCAAGAGATACTGCGTCCCCCACCTCTCTCCTTTGTTCTGTCCACTTTCACTGCTAAGGAAGCCGACGGCATCTTTTTAGAGCTGGCATTTCCCTGGTTGAGCTGCCCAGATGATTAACCTTGTTATGCCTTTGCATGCAAGGTAGATAAGCTCCATGGTTTTCTCTAGTGGCTTTTCGATGCAGCAGTGTCTCCTACACAGCAAGGGAAGGACATTTCAGCTCCCTGCCCCCTCTTAAAAAGCTGAGCTCTGAGTCAGCTGGAACATCTTGTATTCCTCATTACAGTGGGACCTCTGGTTGTGAACGGGATCCGTTCCGGAGGCCTGTTCACAACATGAAAAGAACGCAACCTGCAGCGGCGCGTCTGGGCATGCACGGGTTGCGATTCATCGCTTCTGCGCATGCGCGTGACGTCACTTTGTGCTTCTGTGCATGCGCGAGCGGCGAAACCCGGAAGTAACCCTTTCCGGTACTTCCGGGTCACTGCGGGACGTAACCTGAAAGAACGTAACATGAAGCGGACGTAGCATGAGGTATGACTGTAATCTTTTGTGGTTAGAAGCTGGTATCATTCCTAATTCCTGTGTGGAGATCATCCGCTGCTGATAGAAATACAGCAAGTCAAAAGGAAGGGTGGGGCTGAGCCTTTTCCCTTGACATGCTAGCTTTCTATGTGTGGGGAGAGGGGATTTTCTCCATTGGGGAAAAGATTCAAAAGCTGAATTCCCTAGGAATCATATCTGTAAAAACTGCCGAAGCCTTGCCCAGAGAGTTAACAGGTCGGGTTTTGTTAAGCCCTGCCACAGAGTGGCCTTGTTCTCACATCAACACTAAGCCAAGCCAAGAGCGTGGGCACCTTAGCAAAAATTAAGTCCACTTCACTCCTCCCATGGTCCTGTTGCTGCCTCACTACCCAGAGCTTGTCATGGTTTGGCTTAGCACTATATGTGAACAAACCACAAGCGGGAAATCAAGAATAAACCTTGGTTACAGCTCATGGTTTGTTGGGACTTGGGAGTGATACAAACCATGAGTCTGGGTTTGCACGTAATATTAAGCCAAACCTTGGCTTGGTCTTGGATTGTGCAGTGGCAGCAGTAGAACCGAGGAGCAAAGCAGCCATGATTTTCGCTCTGGGGATCCTCATGTTTGTTCTGTCTGGCTAGGTTTGGCTTCATGCTGTGTGTGAATCGGGCCGTGTAGCAAGCAAAACACAGTACAGTTAGTGAAAACATAGTCCTAAAAGAGACAGTGGACACTCGGGTTGCGAACGTGATCCATGTGGGATGCATGTTCGCAACCCGCAATGTTCGCAACCTGCGTCTGCGCGTCTGCACACACGCGGGTTGAGATTTAGCGCTTCTGCACATGCGTGACCGCCAAAACCCGGAAGTAACCTGTTCCGGTACTTCTGGGTTTCGGTAGTCCGCAACCCGAAAAAACGCAACCTGAAGCGGCTGTAACCCGAGGTATGACTGCACATTTCCTTTGTATCTCTAGTTGCATTCAGGGTTCTCAGAGACCTTGTAAGACAGAGACCTGATAAAGGAAAAAAAGGAAAAAACAAACAAACTAAAAAAACAAAACAAAAACCAAAGCAGTCATTACATAAGCAAAGCTGGATATAAGTCTCTGCTGCTGTCTCTCAAATCCTGATTCCATCTCCTTCTCCAGAAGTCTGAATACCATTTGACAGGATCAGCCTGCCTTTGGAAAAAACAACAACTCTTCCCTCTCTTTCTCCTCATACATCTGCACTATTATTCTGCCTGCCCTCTTCTCCCCGGGAGATGCAACTGACTGGAATAATTAATTCATATTTATTATGCTAATTGCATCCCTTGACAAGGATTTCTGCTTAACAGGAAAGATTGAATACAGACCAAGGTGGGCTGGTTGAGGGAGCGCTGGGTTGTGTTAAAGGATGCACTCAGTATACAGAATGGGAGTGGCTGCAATTAGGGAACAGCTATAATAGTTATAATTAAGCTTGAACCAAAAGGGGGGGGGGGGGCTTTTCATAAACATTTTCAGCAGCCCCGAAAACTTTGATTTTGGAAAGGCTTGAAAATATTCTACAATTCAGGAAGCAATACCCTCACTTCTGGCAGTGAAGGAACCGCCAGAAGGCCCTTGCAGTTGGACTTCAGTGTCCGGGTTGAACGATGGGGTGGGGACGCTCCTTCAGGTATACTGGACCGAGGCTGTTTAGGGCTTTCAAGGTCAGCACCAACACTTTGAATTGTGCTTGGAAACGCTTGCTCCGTGCATTACAGGGCCAGGAAAGGGAGCCACCTCCCTCCCAGTTTTGCGGCACTTTCAGGACTGCTGCAGACGAGTGGTGTAGCGTGGGTGGCACCCTTAAGAATTTTGCGCCCCGGGCCACCGCCCCTGTGCCCTCCCTGCTACGCCACTGTGCTAACTCACAAGTACACATGTGTGGTGTTTGCCTCCTAGGATGGGTCATAAGGAAAGGGTTAAATGAGTGTGTGATGTGATTGGCCAGTTAGAATGCAAGGGGAGGAGTAAAAGTTAGAGTGGGAGGTTTTGAAAGTTTGTTGAGGTTTGGGAGTTGAAGAAGGAAGAGGGAGGATTAGGTGTGGGTTGGTAGAGTTGTATTGTGAGAGAGTGAGAGGAATTGTTAGGTGGAGTCAGATAGAAAGTTGGGAAGAATCAGTTTGAAGTTGTTAGGAACTAAGATTAAGAAACTGCCAAGAAAAATTAACTGTAACCATAAGCTTGTTCCTGCATTTAAAAATAAACTTGATTATTTGTTAATGTTAACAATTGTCTGGACTCCGTGTGTCCCCGTGAGAAACGGGGTGGTGGCAGTGAAGAAAGCAATCACAGTGGTGGCACAGGGTCAATAGACCGTCAAACGTCCGGGGGCCCTGTGTGATCACCACAACATGGCATGCCAGAGCACCACCAGACCAGTGTGCCTGTTCACGAGGAACTATACTCTTGTAGGTAAGCAGGGGACTCCTGATCTTTCAAAGTATCCTCCAAAAGGCTTGTTTTAAATCTCTCTGTCTGTGCAATTGTTGTGGCCTCCACCCTTTGCTCTGCCACTGGCTTCATCGCTCCATCTTACCAGGCATGTGCACCATGCGGCAGTTGCAGTTCTCCACCAAGTAGCGGGTCTCACAGTCGATGCGGCAGGCTGCAATGCTGTAGGTATCGTAGAATTCAGATTCCATGGTCACCGACTTGCAGTCACCCCAAGGTGGAGGAAGGTAGATGAGCTGCACGGAGAATGGGCGAAGAGGGGCTGAGAATGGCACTATCTCATCACCCTTTCCTACAGAAGGAGAAGGGCTGTGTTTGGGCCACAGTGCTTAAGCAGGGCCTCATCAGACCTCATCCTTCCTCTCCCACTTTCACAAACAGAGGAAGAGTGGTCAACATGGTCTACAGTTCCCATCACCCAGGTCTATTTGTCCTAGTGCATGCATGGCCAAACTTGGCCCTCCAGATGTTTTGGAACTACAATTCCCACCATCCCTGACCACTGGTCCTGTTATCTAGGGATGATGGGAGTTGTAGTCCCAAAACATCTGGAGGGCCAAATTTGGCCATGCCTGCCCTAGTGGCTGGGGCCAATGGAACTTGTATTCCAACAATATCTGCCTAGTAAGACTGCCTTACAGGACTGCATCTGCTGCCTTGGCTCCACAATTGCGCCTGCAATGTCGACAGGCAGGAAACCAGTGTGGGCTGAATGCAAAGGCCATGTGAACAAGCAGAAGGCCAGATGCCAGAAATTACAGCCTATCACAACTCTTGCTCTCACAAGAAGATATCACACTGTGCCAGAGCTGATTCAAGCTAGAACAAAAAGGCACATGTTACAACCCTCCTATTACTGTAACACAGGATTACAGGAGGGAGATCTCATGTTTGAATCCTCTCCCGTGATCACAAACACTTTGAAAGTGGAAATGCTAGTTCAGACAGGTTGAAAAGCAGTGGACAGATATTTCATTTTCGTGTTATTTATTCAGGTGGCATCTTTATCCTGCTCTTCACCCAAAGAACTCAGGTTAGCATAAATGGATCTCTCCCCATTTATTTATCTTGTGCAACTATCTTGTGAAGTTGGGCTGAGAGGTAGCAATCTGCTCAAAGTCACCTGGTAGACTTTGCGGGTGAGTCCAAGCTGAACCCTCCATAAGCGGCTCACAGGGGTCATTCAAGTGGCCCACGAGTTGCCCCCAAACCAAGCTGCCTGCTCGTTGAGTCCCCGCGTGCTGCGCTAAACTGGCGCAGCACGGTATGGGGACTCACTTCCACAGTGCTGGAAATTGCGTCTGCGCAGACGCCAGAAATTGCAGGTGTGCGCGCTCTGGCCCACGGAGGGATCCGCTGGAGTGAACCACCCCAGGCAAGGTAAACCTTGCTGACCCCTGCTCTAGTGGCTATACCAATTGGCTGTATTGTACTTACCGGTACTTGCAAGTAAGCAAGTGTCAGGGAGAAAGGTTCTATTCTAGCCTCTTCCCTAATGTGACATATTCCCCTGTGCACTGGGTTTTTGGAGACTGGAAGGGATTTGGTCGTGTAACATTGTACAGTGGTGCCTTGCAAGACAAAATTAATTCGTTCTGCGAGTTTTTTCGTCTTGCGAGTTTTTCATCTTGCGAAGCACGGTTTCCCATAGGAATGCACTGAAAATCCAAAAGGAAACAAACTTGCAAGACGTTTTCGTCTTGCGAAGCAAGCCCATAGGGAAATTCGTCTTGCGAAGCAACTCAAAAAATGAAAAACTCTTTCGTCTTGCGAGTTTTTCGTCTTGTGAGGCATTCGTCTTGCGAGGTACCACTGTAATACTTATTGCTGCAAGCACTTTGGAGAGGGCTGGAAAAGTGGTACAGGAAAACGTTTTTAAAAGTAAATAAAAAGTCTGTTTGCATTCTCAAAAAAGTCTGTCTGCATTCTTTGTTTTGCTTTAAACACACACACACAATTTCCCCCCCAAGACATCCACCATGTCTTCAAGCACTTATTTCCTCCGAGTTTCTATTATCTCCCGCTGAGTTTTCGTTATTAAATATTCCAGCTGAAATTAATAACTCACCAAATCTGCTCTATTCATGCTGATGATTGTGATTCACTACTTGACCGTGGAAGAGTGCTTAGAATCTATCCTTTTAGAGCCTTTCCCCTCCTCAAACTTTGATGTTAAAAGGATGGTTTATTTATTTATGTTACGCATTTTAAAGAATAATTATATACCCATTTCTCAAGAAAAGTGCTTCTGAAAGCAGCTTCCTTACCACACAGGGGCAATAATAAAACACAGCAATGAATATGTAGGCTTATACTGAGGATGTTCCCATGCAGAGAAGGGTAGAAGTCAGAAGTCCTTGCTACCAGCTTACTGGCACTAACCATTTGCTGGCACTCCCTTGACACCAAAGTCCTTTTGGACTTCCAGTACTTGGCATGACCAGGCTTGATAGCTCAGTCGGTTAGAGCGTGGTGCTGATAACACCAGGATTGCAGGTTCAATCCCCATATGGGGCAAGCTGCATATTCCTGCATTGCAGGGGGTTGGACTAGATGATCCTTAGGGTCCCTTCCAGCTCTTCAATTCTAATAATAATAATAATAATAATAATTAAAAAAATGTTTTATTATATTATTTTCCCCAGCCACTCCGGGAGGTTCTCAGCAGACTAGTAAAATCACGACAAAACATCAAACATTCAAAACTTCCCTAAACAGGGCTGCCTTCAGATGTCTTCTAAAAGTCAGATAGTTGTTTATTTCCTTGACATCTGATGGGAGGGCGTTCCGCAGGGCGGGCACCACTACCGAGAAGGCCCTCTGCCTGGTTCCCTGTAACCTCACTTCTCGCAGGGAGGGAACCACCAGAAGACCCTCAGAGCTGAACCTCAGTGTCTGGGCTGAGCAATGGGGGTGGAGATGCTTCTTCAGGTATACTGGGCCGAGGCTGTTTAGGGCTTTAAAGGTCAGAACCAACACTTCAAATTCTATTCAACACTATGATTCTATTTCTCCTACTTGGTACCTGTATTAGATGTGAATTAACTTTGTGCACGTGCTATTGTTATTCTAAGCTCTCTGTTTGTGCGTGCGCACATTTTTATATTTGCAATTGTAACTACTTCTCTATATGTTTTTATTATATTGTAAATTGCTTTTGGCTGATGCATGAGGAGCAATTCATAAATGAAATGAGTACAGTTGTACCTTGGTTTTCGAACAGCTTACTGTAGTTCTCGAATGTTTTGGCTCCCAAACACCGCAAACCCAGAAGTGATTGTTCCGGTTTGCGAGCTATTTTCGGAAGCTGAACGGGGCCGCGCTTTGCTTTCTGAACATTTTGGAAGTCGAACAGACTTCCGGAACGGATTCCGTTCGACTTCCAAGGTACGACTGTACTAGATTTCACTTTCCGGAGTTTTTCTGGCTCTAAACTTTCCATTCAATACCGCTGTTGTATTTGTCATCAGCAAGAAAAAGAAGAGGGGATTCTACTCTCCTGCTGCCTAGACCTTGAGGATGTGCTAGTACAGATATCTGAGGCTGGCTGAAAGGGAAGGGAATGTTCACATCTTACCCGTTGTTCCTGGCAGGAGACAAACGTCTGAAAACCAGGTGCCACCCCAAATCCCAGCTGGTCAATGCAGGGTGGCTCATCCTGGCTGTGGATCTGCACCTTAATCCCAGCTTCAAATGAGGTCTCATCTGCAGAACAGAGAGATGGAGAGTAGAAAAGGGGGTTCGGGTGATCACAGCAGGGCTCAAGCTCAGAGCCAGAAAGCGAAGGCCCTTCTCCTTACCTTGCATCGATAGGGAGATACATGGGGACCAAAGAGGGAAAATACCCCCCTGTCTGATTCACAGCCCAGCCCCTGCATCAATCAATACCAACTACCGTATTTTTCGCTCTATAAGACGCACTTTTCCCCCTTCAAAAATTATGGGGAAATTTGTGTGCGTCTTATGGAGCGAATGCAGGCTCCTTGGCTTCAGCGATAGCAACGCGAAGCCTCCGAAGTGCAGAGGGAGAACTCCCCCCGCGCTCCGGAGGCTTGCGGATAGCTGCCTGAAACCTGGAGAGCGAGAGGGGTTGGTGCACACCGATCCCTCTTGCTCTCCAGGCTTTGCTTCGCTGGAGAGGCGCTGCACAGTTTTCCCTCTCTGCACAGCGCCCCTTCAGCGAAGCAGGAGGAGAAATGGAAGGGGCTCCGTTTCTCCTGCCGCTTCGCTGAAGGGGCGCTGAGCAGAGAGGGGGAGAATTCCCCCCCCCCGTTCTCCCCCTCCTATGGTCCGGTGCGTCCTATGGTCCGGCGTGTCCTTTATAGAGCGAAAAATACGGTACATTTTTAGCTTTATGTGATCGGAGCCAGAATAATCTGGAGACTTAAACTAGAAATCAGTCCTCCCCACTTCATTTTTTTTAAAAAAGCAAGGCTGAGTCCAGGAATGCATAAAGTAATACAGATAAAAGTAAATCTTCCCAGAACATTTCTTAGCTGCACCTAGAACCGACCCATTCATTAGCTAGGGAAAAGGTCTTCCAAGTCAAAGGGAAAGATTCCCAGATAGGGTTGTGTTCGAACACCCCGCTTTATTGAAATCAAGGCCCAGCCAGGGACCTAGAAAGCTCCTCCCTTGGGATCCACAGTGACCTTTGACCTGGGATTCAGGCTTCACTTCCCACCCCGCCTCACCGTAGCCTTGACAACATATTCCCCCTACAAAGAACAATGTGCTATTTGTAGATAAGAGGCATCGCCTTCCCTAGCTATGATCAGCTGGTTGCCATGGTGAGACACATAGGACACAAATGGGGGGGGAGTGACTGAAAGGAAGGGAAGAGAGAAAGTGCGGTGTGGGTTTAAGGAGTCGGCGCAGGTCTAGAAAAGCAACGAAGCAGAGAGAGACCCACTGGGTTGAGGAATGGGGCAAGGAGGCAGAATGTGGAGTGATCAATGGGAAGCTGGAACAAAGGGTGGGGTATTTCTGGGAGGAGGCATCAAGAGGGATGGGGTGCGGGAGGCAGAGGTCTGAGATGATGAGGCAGCAGCAGAAGAGGAGAAATCGTCATGTGGCACAAAGGAAAATATAGATAAGGGAGGAGTCAATGTAGAGTCAGGGAAGCCAGGAGTAACTCTTACCTGTCTCTCCCCAGACAGGGAGATACTCATCTTGCTGAATGTCCAACATGATCTCCAAGCCGTTCCCCGTTCCTCCCTTATTGGTGATGCGTGGTGGCTTGTCAGGCTGACCCGAGTTGAATGTGTAGCACTTTCCATAGCGTGTGTACACCTGTGGAGGAGAACGGAAGAACAAAAATTAGACAAGGAGATAGAATATTCCTTTGGAGTCCCTGCGTCCCTGCCAGCTCTTGATGGTCAAGAGAAAGCCTGGCGTATCGCTCCATCACACTCTGCAGGTAGGCATAATAAGCAAGATTCCCAGGATGTGCTTTCAGCACTTGGTTTCAGCACCAGGGACAGCTCCGGGCCATCTGGAGTTTTGCAGCTTTCCTAATAACAACCCATTCTCAATGACCTTGAAGCCATAGGGATACTGGGCATGTACAAGTGAATTGCCTGGAAGGAATGTGGAATGTACTGGATTTGAGTGGTGGGGCTGTAATGTGTGACAGAAGCAGAACTGGATCGTTGTCATTCTACTGCAATTTCCTTTTCGACTCAGGTTTTGGGTTATGCATTTACCAATGGCCCTGGAGAGAATGTGAACCAAAGGCAACACAGTGAAGTCAATAATAATAATAATAATAATAATAATAATAATAATAATAATAATAAATTTTATTTATATCCCGCCCTCCCCAGCCGAAGCCGGGCTCAGGGCGGCTAACAACAATAAAACAGTACAAAAGTACAGCACAAACAACACTCTAAAATCATTCATTATAAAATTAATTCAAATCAAGCCAGTGGCAACCATTGGGCCAGAGCTCCGCGAAGATTGCTGAGGGAGTCAGGCTGTGCCCTGGCCAAAGGCCTGGTGGAACAGCTCTGTCTTGCAGGCCCTGCGGAAAGATGTCAAGTCCCGCAGGGCCCTAGTCTCTTGTGACAGAGTGTTCCACCAGATCGGAGCCACAGCCGAAAAAGCCCTGGCTCTAGTTGAGGCCAGCCTAACTTCTCTGTGGCCTGGGACCTTCAAGATGTTTTTATTTGAAGACCGTAAGTTTCTCTGTGGGGCATACCAGGAGAGGTGGTCCCGTAGGTACGAGGGTCCTAGGCCGTATAGGGCTTTAAAGGTTAAAACCAGCACCTTAAACCTGATCCTGTACTCCACCGGGAGCCAGTGCAGCTGGTATAGCACCAGGTGAATGTGATCTCGCAGCGAAGACCCCGTAAGGAGTCTCGCTGCAGCATCCTGCACCCGCTGGAGTTTCTGGGTCAGTCTCAAGGGCAGCCCCACGTAGAGCGAGTTACAATAATCCAGTCTGGAGGTGACCGTCGTGTGGATCATAGTGGCTAGGTCAGGGCGAGAGAGATAAGGAGCCAACTGCTTAGCTTGGCGGAGATGGAAAAATGCCGCCTTTGTTATAGCTGCAATCTGTGCCTCCATGGAAAGGGAGGTGTCGAAGATTACACCCAAACTCTTAACGGACGGTGCTGGCACTAATTGCGCCCCCGCAAGAGATGGGAGTTGCCCCCCCAATCCCATATCGTCCCGTCCCAGCCACAGGACCTCTGTCTTCGAAGGATTTAGCTGCAACCGGCTCCCACGTAACCATCCAGCCACAGCTTCCAAACATCTGGTCAGTGTGTCTGGGGCCGAGTCAGGATGGCCATCCATCAACAGATAGAGTTGGGTGTCATCGGCATACTGATGGCAACCCAGCCCAAAACTCTGGACAAGCTGGGTGAGGGGGCGCATAAAGATGTTGAAAAGCATCGGGGAGAGTATTGCACCCTGAGGTACTCCACACACCAAGGAGTGGCGCGATGACAATTCCCCCCCAAGCGCCACCCTCTGTCCCCGGACCAGAGAGAAACGAGCGCAGCCATTGGAAGGACTGTGCCCTGGATCCCCACGTCAGCAACTCAAGTTCCAGAGGCAAATATTCATTAGTTGCCCACCCTCCCCAAACCTTGCTGAAGAAGGATAACTTCAGCTATGCTAGTATTTAGACTCTACTGGGTAATTACTCATTTGAAGATGCTTAGGCTGAGAAGTTAGATTTGGCAGCTGGTACCCAAGGAATACTGAAGTGTTTTGTAGATACCAGCTGAGTTAAGTCCATCCCATCAGCGCTTATGTAATGGATATGTTTAAGCTAAAGTCTTAGGTGATAAAAACGGGGCGCAGGCTGGGAACGAGTTCACCCAGTGACAGTAAGTGATCACACCAGGGATATACTCATATCACAGCTTCTGGGTTTGTTTTCTTGCCCCAATTCCAGGATCCCTTAAAAGCATGAGGCAGGTTTCTCTCTGTCTTCCAGTGTAGTTTCCGAGCGCCTTGCATGCTCCAGTAGCTGGAATTGCTTTCCGATTAGCGCAATATCAGTAGCTGCATGCTCCTATTCCCCCACGGTGGATGTGTTTGCTCATTTGAAGTCATGTCGCTTTTCATAATGACAGAGCTAACCATTTGTAGCTTGCAGAGCCGAGCCTTTATAGCTCATCAAAGACTTTGTGGTCCTGGATTATCCCTTCTCCTTGTGCTAATATATGATCCAACATCCTTGTTTTGTCCATTACACCTGAGAAGACACAGAGGTTTTTTCTTCTTGATTTAAGGAGGCTCACAATAAAAGTATTTTGTGAATTCCCCAGTGTACTCTTCTCCCTTCCCACGGTTGATGCTATGGGGTTCCAAGTCCTTTCTAGGCTCCATCCTGCCCCTGTCTTTGCTCCATGTTGGGTATATTTCACACAAATCCCGGTGCCTAGCCTTGATTTGAAAATCAATACTAAGCTGAACATAAAGTGGCCGTTGTTTTATACAGTAGGCTCATGTTACAATGAACACAGTCAATTTTGGGAGACAAAATGCAATTTGAAGGGATGGGGAAGAAAAAGCTTTTTGTAAAACAAAGGATAGAAGCAGCCTTTTCCTTAATGTTGCATAGATGTTTGAATATGTTGTTGTTTAGTCGTTTAGTCATGTCCGACTCTTCATGACCCCATGGACCAGAGCACGCCAGGCACTCCTGTCTTGAATATATCTGTTCTATTAGTTATATTAAAGAGGAAGTAATATGGGCATTAGTTGTGATCATGCAACAATAGAATTTGGGGTAGATTTTGATTATTTTTTAATTGATTGTATATGCATTCATCATTATGTCTGTCTGAGAAACATATACCATAAAGAAGGCTGATTGCCGAAGAATTGATGCTTTTGAATTATGGTGCTGGAGGAGACTCTTGAGAGTCCCATGGACTGCAAGAAGATCAAACCTATCCATTCTGAAGGAAATCAGCCCTGAGTGCTCACTGGAAGGACAGATCCTGAAGCTGAGACTCCAATACTTTGGCCACCTCATGAGAAGAGAAGACTCCCTGGAAAAGACCCTGATGTTGGGAAAGATGGAGGGCACAAGGAGAAGGGGACAACAGAGGACCAGATGGCTGGACAGTGTTCTCGAAGCTACCAGCATGAGTTTGACCGAACTGCGGGATGCAGTGGAAGACAGGAGTGCCTGGCGTGCTCTGGTCCAGGGGGTCACGAAGAGTCGGTCACGACTAAACGACTAAACAACAACGAGAAACATATTTATTTAAATTATAAAAGCTGTTCAAGTTACTTTCCTGAGGAATCGATTTGTGCTTTAAACACACTGGGATTCCCCAACAAATATTGGCTTATACCATTTTGGGTTTTCTTCCATTTTGCTGTGTGTTTTTTTTTTTAAAATAAATATTATGATTATTATAACCACTGGCCAAACCACTCTCTGTTCCATTACTAGAAATGTTTGCCTAATCTTGTTGTTTTTTACCTTGGAAAGTACCTAATGGATATTGATAGCTCTACTCAGTACAGTGGTGTGTTTGAATTTCAGGTATTATAAATAATATTCCATCCCTCTTATGTGACAGTGACTAGATAGAATTGGAAATTGTCTCTGAGCATTTAATTGCATTACCAATTTTTATACCAGACTGTCTACTGATCCAGTTTACAGGCACAGTCTAAATGCTGTCTCTGATAACTGAAATAAAGATGACTGTGTTCCTCAAATCTGAAATAAAATTCTTTTCCCCTTTTAAAAAAAAGCAGGGAGGAAAACTTGCTTGTGAGGAGAAGTCATGTCACAACGTTACTTTTAGTAATAAAAGGAGGGGAAGTGTGTACTAGCTTCTCTGTATGTGAACTGATGCTTTGTCAAGCATTTAAACTTGGATGCATGCAAGTTCTTTTCAAGGAACTAGTTTTATTTCTTGGTTCTATTTGTGGACTAGCCAGTGAACATAAAAGCATTTGCTTTTTTGCAAACGCATAAAGACAGGATGATAAAGCTGTGTTGGAGGAAATACGATTTAAAATTATGATTCATGATTCATATGCGTCAATAAAGGAAGATTAATTCTATTTCACTAATTGGAAAAATGGTCGGGTAAATGTCTAAACAGGAACTGAACACGCGCAGTCAATGGAAATAGGAACGGATGGGAAAGTATTAGAAATTAAGTATTTTACTGTGAGCAGCAAAGGAGGGAGGAAAAAGAAGCATCTTGGAAGGGGGATGGAAAGTTAATTTTTAAATTGGTGTTAAATTTGAATTAATTTGTTGTTAATTTGTTTAAAATTTGGAAAACTAATAAAAAAAATCATTGGTAAAAAAAGTGTTTGCTTTTTAAAGGTCCGTTCAGAGTTAAACTTATATGAACATTGTGAACTGTATGAAAAATGAAACATCGCAGAACGAAGGCACCGAACTCAAGCAGACTTCTGCATTGACTCTGAATACTTGCATGTGTTACATTGCCAAGTTGTCTGATCTCCTTAAGTCCACTCACATCAGTGGGAATCCTACCCATGGCGTGAAGTCTTTGTGGCATCTAACCTGCAACCCTGGGGATGTTGGAAGTCAATGAGAGTAAGCCGTTCAAAGGGGTGTTAATCATCTGATGAATTATGAATTTGTATGCCTGGCTGGTGAATTATTAAAAGTCGTTCAGTCTTCATCAAAGTGCGCAGGTCTCATGAGCAAGGATTCAAGTCATTGTTATGAAAAATGAATCCCTGAATTTAGCTCTCGGATATACAGAAAGCTCTATTCGTTCTCATATGCCCATGTAGTTTAAATGATACAAATCCCTACTTTGCAAAGAAAATGCATGGGAGCAAGGGTCTAGGGCCGGATGATAACTGGTTTTCAACGTCGTGATGTATCTTCAGCTAAACATTGTGATATACCGCTATACAGTCGTACCTCGGCTCCCGAACGCCTTGGGAGTCGAACGTTCCAGCTCCCGAACGATTGAAAACTGGAAGGGAGTGTTCCGGTTTTTGAACGTTCTTTTAGAAGCCGAATGTCCAACAGGGCTTCCGTGGCTTCTGATTGGCTGCAGGAACTTCCTGCGGCCAATCAGAAGCTGCGCTTTGGTTTCTGAATGTTTCAGAAGTCAAATGGACTTCCGGAAGGGATTCCGTTCGACTTCCGAGGTGTGACTGTATCACAATGTCTGAAATAAAGATGGAACTATAGAGAGGCACTGGCTGGCTCCATGGTTTACCATGCACTGTGATTTTTGCTGGTGCCTGCTCTTGCGATTTGCTGCAAGAATCCAGAGAACCATTGGCTGGCTTCATGGTTTCCCCCACATTGTGATTTTTGCATAGCACACAAACACGCACATCATGATTCACGATATATTGCCACCACAAAAATAATGAAACTGGTACGGGCTCTACCTGAAACTGATACCCAGCTCTACCTCTCTTTCAAATCAGAACCAGTGAAGGTGGTGAAAGTCCTGTGTGAGGCATTTGGAGGATGGATGGCGGCTAACAGATTGAGATTGAATCCTGACAAGACAGAAGTACTGTTTTTGGGGGACAGGGGCAGGCAGGTGTGGAGGATTCCCTGGTCCTGAATGGGGTAACTGTGCCCCTGAAGGACCAGGTGCGCAGCCTGGGAGTCATTTTGGACTCGCAGCTGTCCATGGAGGCGCAAGTCAATTCTGTGTCCAGGGCAGCTGTTTACCAGCTCCATCTGGTATGCAGGCTGAGACTATCTGCCCAGAGATGGTCTCGCCAGAGTGGTGCATGCTCTAGTTATCTCCCGCTTGGACTACTGCAATGCGCTCTACGTGGGGCTACCTTTGAAGGTGACCCGGAAAATACAACTAATCCAGAACGCGGCAGCCAGACTGGTGACTGGGAGTGGCCGCCGAGACCATATAACACCGGTCTTGAAAGACCTACATTGGCTCCCAGTATGTTTCCGAGCACAATTCAAAGTGTTGGTGCTGACCTTTAAAGCCCTAAATGGCCTCAGTCCAGTATATCTGAAGGAGCGACTCCACCCCCATCGTTTTACCCGGACACTGAGGTCCAGCCCCGAGGGCCTTCTGGCAGTTCCTTCACTGCAAGAAGCCAAGTTATAGGGAACCAGGCAGAGGACCTTCTTGGTAGTGGCGCCCTCCCTGTGGAACACCCTCCCACCAGATGTCAAAGAGAACAACAACTACCAGACTTTTAGAAGACACCTGAAGGCAGCCCTGTTTAGGGAAGCTTTTAATGTTTGATGTATTACAGTATTTTAATGTTTTTTTGGAAGCCGCCCAGAGTGGCTGGGGAAGCCCAGCCAGATGGGCGGGGTAGAAATAATAATAATAATAAATAATAATAATAATAATAATAATAATAATAATAATATAACTGGTTTTGGATGCTATATCAATATATCACCAGACTTAAAAGGGGGCATCATTAGAGTCATGGCATCTATGTCATGAAATACCACTGGAAGGGAAAGAGAAGAGACCCTTCAGTTTTCAAGGATGCTTCCATGGCCATTTGTACATTTGTGCAGCTTCCCTGCCTAGATGCTTCAGGCCTCTTGACTAAAAGGGTGGAAAAGCTGCCCAATTAGTCCAGCATTTTAACAGTCTCAGCTTCCAATATACTTTAAGAACTCTTATCGCTGTGAAGATAGACTTGAAAGCGCGTGGCGATGTCTGGCAAAATCTACAAAGCCAGCAGGAGCTCAGCAGCAAGGCTTTCAGAATGCGTTGGGAGGGGCAAATAAATTCTGGTACCGGGAGAAAGATGCACAGGATGGGCTTTTGGATTTACTCAAATTCAAATTTATTAATAAGAGAAAAAAGAGCAGGGTGTAGCCAATAATATATTCAAACTTAACAGTGCAGTCCCGAGCATGTCAATAAATTAAGCCCCAGATAATCTGAAAGCTGCAATCACTGAACTCAGTGAGACGTACTTCTATTGGAACTTGCTTAGGGTTGAGTTGTTGCAGTGCAACGCAATGCACAAAGTATATGTCCAAGTCATGACGTTCAGGACTGCTGCCTAAGTTGCAAAGAGAATGCAGTTCATTTCAAGAGGGAGTTGGGCATGTTTTGCCTGGAGGAAAATTGTGGGGCGGGGGGTAAATACGATCAATATATAAACAAGGATCTTGCAGAAGTAGGAGTTAGAAGCGTCTATTTATTTACGGAGCCAGGGTCTCTATTTAATGCAAAGGAAGGGTCTGAAATAATACACTTCCCAACCATTCCTGCACAGCCCAGAAAGGATAGGATGGCAGCATAGATGCCAACTCTCTGGTGCCCTAGGTGCCCAAGAACCCAAAAAATCCCCCAGGAAGGGGCTGGGCACCCACAAATTTTGGTGCCAGGGCCATGTAGGCTGCATGGCACCCAGAGCCCTGGGCACCCAAGCTGGGACTCCTGGATTGCAGACATCTGAAGGTACTTCTCTAGCGGGCACTGAAATGGTCTCCAGGAGCTACTGGCAAACCTAGAATCAGAATCAGACTAATGATGCTGGGTGGCTCAGTTGGTTAGAGTGCAGTGCTGATAATGCCCGGGTTGCAGGTTCGATCCCTGAAAGGGACAGCTGCATATTCCTGCACTGCAGGTTGTAGGGCCACATGATCCTCAGGATCCCTTCCAACTCTATAATTCTTTGACCCCCAGCCCTGCAGCATTCTGGATACACACATACACATGCCAGGGTCAGCACAGGAGGAAAAAAATGTGTCGGACACACACACACACACACATAAACAAGCTTCACAAAGTTCAAATCATGCAGTGACTCTTAACCCAGTGGCGAAGGAAGGTGGGTGCGGTGGATGCGGTCCACCCTGGGTGCCATCCCTGGGGGGGGATGACATTGCCGTGCCCTCCCTGGGCCGCCACTCGCTGCTCGCGGTACCCCCCCCTGAGCTGCCGCTCACCTTGTCCGCCACCCTCCGTGGGACACCGCTCATCACACACAGCACCCCCAGGCCATCCCTGAAGGGGGGGGGGGTGACCTTGCTGTGCCCCCCCGGGCCGCTGCTCACGGCACCCCCCATGGCTGCCGCTCACTGTGCACGGCACCCTCTGTGGGATGCCGCTCATGGCACACCCCATGGGACACCGATTGTCGCACATGGCACCCCCGGGCCATCCCTGAGCCCCCCCGGGCCGGCTCTCACCATGCACAGCACCCCCCCCGGCCGCTGCTCACCGTACACGGCAACCTGGGGGGCCACTCGCCCTGCCCCCCGGGTGCACCCCACCCTGGGGACCAGAGCACCTAGCTCTGCCTCTGCCTTAACCATCAGGGATGGGAATTGGGGTTCCTGCCATCTGTTACTGCGAACAAGCCCACCTCGTGGTTGGAAACAGAAGTATGTTAGCAGATCACGAAGAGGCTTAAAGATCTTCCCACACAAGTACCAGAAACAGCTCTGCAGGAGAGAGGCAGCCTGCCTCCAAGTTACTGGTGAACGTGTCGTGCCTCTTGCAGGTCACAGCTAAACGGGAGTGAACAAAAAGCTCCCACGGCAAGATGTGCAGCCAGATTACATTCATGTTCATTCATAACAAGGTCACACTGAGTGAACTGGGGCGTGCGGCCAAGGAAGCGAGTGTAAAAGACAGCAGCCTGGGGCAGATTCCAGGTTTGCTTTTTATTAGAGAGCATGGCGCTTCGTTTCATGCAGAAGGGATTTGAGAAGAGAAAGGGGGTGGCTAAAACAGTACGGTATATTTAGACCATCGTTCGGAGCGAAAATAAATACACTCATACATTTATTTTTAAAACCCAAACAATACAAACACTCAGATGAACAATCTATGATGAGTCATGATTGCAAATACACTCATAGACCGGCAAATCATACAGGGGAGGGTGGAATGGGACCATGTCACACAGATTCCCTTTGGTGGAAATTCCACATCTCTCCTCTTGTTTCATGGCTTCCGTCTACCACAAGATTCAGGCCTAGTTTAGACATACTGCTAAACCATAGTTTCCTGTTTTAGGAACGAGCTGAGGCAAGCCTCTGACACGCACTCCTTCTCTTTTCTCCTCCTTTGCATACGCAAGAAGAAGGCTGAAATATTCTGCTTTCACTTTAGAAATAACCACAGTTCCCTGTGTCATTTGAACTGTGGTAAGCAAGGATCAAATTAGCCAGATGTCCTGACTTGTTGGCTAGCCTGGTCGCAGCAAGCCATGGTTCCCTGTATTCTGAAATCACAGGGAACCGTTGTTAGTCTTAAAGTTGGTTAGTTAGTTCTAAAGTTTAGAATCCTGTAGGGAAGAAGACACTGGCAAAGCAGACACCAGCCAAGAGCAGGATTTAACCCTCTGCTAATCCGCTGCGGAGCAGGGAGTTCTTTCCTGCTGGGTGCTGCTTTGCTTTGGGTACATTTCCTGTGGGGAAACATACTGCAGAAACAGACTCCCTCCCCACCCAAGCGTCAACTTTGACAGGTGGGCGAGAACACCCTGTTGGGATGCATCCGGAGAAATGGGGGCATTTGGCAGGTCCCCCAGCTGGCTCCAGCCACTGGCCAGCAGCCGGGCGATCTCCAGTTCTCAGAACAGCATCAAAGAGTGACACAAGCCTCAGATACCTTTAGAGACTTGGCCTGCTCTAGTCAGCAAAGTGAATAACTTCTCACAACGGAAGTGGCGTACAGAGACATGTGTAAGGATTATTTACAGGCGTTTATTCAGCATAGTTCAGGAACAAAGGAAAAAACATGTCTGCTTCCCTTCTTGTCCAAGCACACGGCAATATAGCAAAAGCAATATTCAAACAGAAGTTCCCAGCAGACTTGTGCTGAAAGTAAAGAAGCATGTGACACACAACAGTCATGCCTGTTCATTTTAAGGTGGAACGGAACTATATCCTAACACACCCACCTATCATTCACCTGGCACAATCAGGCGAGTGATTATGAAGAAGCAGCACATGGGTGGGAAGAGGATTATGAGAGGCCAAAGCTCACATAGGTTTGCTTCTGTGATGTGAAACCATGATTTAACATTAACATTTAACAGACCTCAAGAGTCAGGCCCCCTGTCACGCTTGCCAGTGCCAATCTCTAAATCTCCTTGATGAAGGCCACGAAACGTTCTGTGCTGAAACCCTGGACAGCAAGGCAGAACTAGTTCAGCCATTCTTAACATGGGAATTAAACTAGACCTATCAAGGGGATGTAGGGACGCGGGTGGCGCTATGGGTTAAACCACAGAGCCTAGAGCTTGCTGATCAGAAGGTTGGCGGTTCGAATCCCTGGGACGGGGTGAGCTCCCGTTGTTCAGTCCCAGCTCCTGCCAACTGAGCAGTTTGAAAGCACGTCAAAGTGCAAGTAGATAAATAGGTACCGCTCCGGCGGGAAGGTAAACGGCGTTTCCGTGTGCTTCTCTGGTTCTCCAGAAGCGGCTTAGTCATGCTGGCCACATGACCCGGAAGCTGTACACCGGCTCCCTCGGCCAATAAAGCGAGATGAGTGCCACAACCCCAGAGTCGGCCACGACTGGACCTAATGGTCAGGGGTCCCTTTACCTTTATCAATGGGATGCTGTTGATTTTCAAATGCTGCTTCTCGGTTACCATCGTTTTAGATTTGCCTGGTGCCCCTTAAGGGAGTGACCCACATTCCTAAATTGTCCAAGAACATTATAAAGGGTGCCTCTTGTTTCAGAACACCCTTGGCCCCTTAACAGCAGAACAGATGCCAGGGACACTGAGAACTCTTATTTATGAATTCTGGCTGAGCAGCCATACTTTAACAACTCCTTGTTTTCAGCGCCCGCAGGCTGCAATCTGCAACTCATCATTTAAGGTCTGTGGGCGTAGCATTTCTGATAGTCCTCTATCAACACACTTGCTACAATACTATCCTTCCAACTATTCATCATATCATCCCATACTTAGTGGTGGCAGGTTATAATCCAGAAATTCTTCTTGTGCCTTGAAATCTGCCTGAATTAGAAAATGCAGCTTCTGACACCTGCCCCCTTCCTTTCCATCCATCCCCTCCCCTGTAGTGAGCAGGATCCACAGCAACACAGCTGGCAGGTGTGAGGAGCCAATAAAAGGAGAGGGAAAAAATCAGTTGGGAGGAGTCATAGCTGCCTCACCTGATTTTGGCAGCAGACTCGGAAGTACAAGGGGCAAATCTCTGGGTTGAATCCTGGTTACTTTACCTATACTCTGCTCCTTTCCCTTCGCTTTCTCTCGTCTCATTAAGTAGTTAGACAGCCACCTCCTTAGTCTAGAGTTGGACTAACTCTGCTCCAGTTTGCAAACAAGATTAAATTATGGAATTCAACAAATATTCATACCTGTGGTTATTTTTGCATAATATGTTCTGCTTTCAGGTTTGGAGCTTTGAAATAATGTGGAATTCTTGGGGGGAAAGGTAGGGCTGGGAGATGTGAAATATGTCCTCCTGTTCTAATCACAAAGGCCCACTGAGCCCCCACTTCTGGTTGCATGCTATTAACATTCAAAAGAGCCAGAAACTTGCTGAAATTCCCAAAACAGTAAATGGTGCACCACACATTGCCAAGTTATATGTTTGCAAACTATGTACGGGCAGAACACAGTCTTAACTTATTGTTACACACACACACACACACACACACACACACACACACGTTAGCATGAAAAGACTGCCACAGCTCTGCAAAGAAGCAAACCTTTTATTCCTCAACAATTCCTAATGCATTTAGCGCCGACCTCTCATTCCGGGCTGCCAAGGAGATACTCGCACCTTCTGGGGACATGGCAAAATTCGAGGGCCCTTTACCATGTTGAAACAGCCATTCTGCAATTGCACGGTACACGGCGCATCTCTAAGGCCCACCCCACCTATAACGCTCTGCCCTTCCTCACCCCCTGCTCCGGTGGGGCAGCTGCCCTCCCCCCAAGGCCCCCCTTCCCCTGCCCTGACTCACAGTTGTGAAGTTGTGGGGGCCGCAGCGCTCGCCCTGGAAGCGGCAGGAGAGGAGCATCTCCTCCAGCTGGTGGCCCAGCCTGTCGAGTAAGCGCTGCGTGGACTGCTCCTGCGGTGGCAAAGGCGGCAGGTAGTGGGAGAAGTTGAGCAGGTTCCCCAGCCAGAGCCAGCGGGGGTCCCGGATCATGGCCCCCACAGCTGGCACGGGCTGCAGATCCTTGTTGAGGAGCCCCAGCCAGTAGCCGCTCAGGTGGAGGTCTGCCCGGCTCATGCGGCGCAGGAGGAGCAAGTTGTTGTTGCAGAGGGTCACAGCCGGAAAGGTCAGCTGGCGGGCGTAGAGGAGGTGGACCTTGGTGTGGACAGGCCAGGAGAGCAGGTAGCGGATGCGGTTGGAGGACCAGGTGGCTAGCAAGGCCACAGAGCCTAGGAACGCCAGGAGCCAGAAGGCCCGGCGAGGGCATGACCGGTGTCCCGAGAGGACATGGCGGAGCCCGTGGAACTTCGTTTGCTCCAGGAGATAGAAGAGGGGCGAGTGGGTCGCACAACCAGACCAGCCGCCTTCCATGTTGACAAGAAGAGGCTTGAAGAGGAGCTCCCTTGAGCTTGTCTCCCGTCCGCACTCCTCGCCACATCAGCTCATCTCCCTGCTTCTTTCCTAATGATCTCTCGCTCAACTTCGACTGTCAGAGGGAAGCCAAGCTGGGAGATGCGGAGTGTGTCTGCCTGCAGCTTCCTTGGGCAGGAGCTGCTCACAGCATCTACGGGTTCCAAAAGAGGCGGCTGTGCCTAGGGGGGAGCTGTTTGGCTCAGGCATCGGAAGAGCCACCTAGAGCATGCCAGAGGCAGGGAGAGAGCGGCAAGGAGGGGAGATCCAGGGAGATGCAATAGCAAAGGAGAGAGAGAGACAGAGAGACAAGAGAGAGAGGCGGGAGCTTGGGATGGGAAGTGTTGACAAGGAGGGAAAAGACACAGATATTAGGGTGCTGGAGGAGGGAACAATGCAGAGGGAGAGAGAGGCAGAGAGATAGAGAGAGAGGGACACACACAGAGAGAGCATGTATGTGGTTTGGGAGGAAATGGCGCCTGAGAGTCAGCAAGATAAGTCCAAGTGCAGCCCTGCCCCCCTGCTGTCAGCTCAATCGACTGAAGAGCTTCTTCTCAGCTAGCAACAAATGCCCTTAAACTCTTTGGCTGCAGCCGTCTGCAGCAACCACCTCCCCACCCCTGTGACAACATCCACTCATGGCCCCCCTCTCGTCAGCATGCCATGCACTGGTCAGTCTCTACAACTACTGCACTGGCTCCCCCTCTATGTGCACCCACAAGCTGGGACAGGCACAGTGCAGCAGGTGCAGAGTGGAAGGTGAGCTCCCTTGTATTTGTGGCAGGGATCCCAGATATTGGCAGGAGTGCTATTTACACATAGTTACATGATTAGGGGGGACGCAGGTGGCGCTGTGGGTTAAACCACAGAGCCTAGGACTTGCCAATCAGAAGGTCGGCGGTTTGAATCCCCGTGACACGGTGAGCTCCTGTTGCTCGGTCCCTGCTCCTGCCAACCTAGCAGTTCTAAAGCACGTCAAAGTGCAAGTAGATAAATAGGTACCACTCCGGTGGGAAGGTAAACGGCATTTCCGTGCTCTGCTCTAGTTCGCCAGACGTGGCTTAGTCATGCTGGCCACATGACTCGGAAGCTGTACGCCGGCTCCCTCGGCCAATAAAGCGAGATGAGTGCCGCAACCCCAGAGTCAGTCACGACTGGACCTAACGGTCAGGGGTCCCTTTACCTTTACCTTACATGATCAGGGAATATCAAGAGGATCATACACTTAATTTAGATGACGCGGGGTTTGTTTTCTATTCACTGCAACTGGAAATCAAGGGGCTCAGAAAGGCAGTCTCCTGGCACAATCCTGTGCATGTTTATTCAGCCCCTCCCATCTCTGCTCCGTACCCATGTATGTATATATCTACCAGTTGAGGACAACTCTTTTGGAGCTCTTCACAATCTCTTCTTGTTTCATCAACACTGAACCATCAACCCTCTCGACCACCTCGATGCTCACCCCTGAGTCAAGATCATTTATGAACAAGTTAAAAAGCACAGGTCCTAATAGTGATCCTTGTGGGACTCTAGGCCCCTCCATTGGGAGAACTGTCCAATTATCCCTACTTCCTGCGACTTAACCAATCCACAAGAGGACCTCTCTTCTGATTCCATGACTGCTAAGCTTACTCAGGAGTCTTTGGCGAGGTGCGTTGTCAACAGGCTTTTGATAGACCAAGTACACTTTATCAACCAGATCATCTGTATTAATATGATTGTTGTCACTCTCAAAGAACTCTGGTAGATTATTGTGACAGCACTGACCCGCCTTGGTCACAGTGTGGTGGAAAAGTGGGATACAAATCATTATATATATATATATATATATATATATATATATATATATGATTTTATTAGAGTTTATAAAGAGGAAGATGAAGCTTAATATCAAATATCTTGTCCAAACTAAAACATTAATCTAAATAAGATAAAAACAGAGAGAAGGGGGGGGGGGGAGAGAAAGAGATCCAGAAAAAGAAATAGAAAAGGGATTAAAAGAGAGAGAAAGAAAAATAAAGTTCAGAAACTAAAGAACTTCCGATTCTTTGTCTGTCTACAATATTCACTCCATCCACTTAAATACAACACTCAACAGCCACTTTCTATAAACAAACATTGTCTTCAATCCTCAAATTCAAATGTCACTATTTCTTTTTCATGCAAAGAGTCCAGGAGAGTTTTCCAGTCTTTAGTAAATGTCAACAAGGACTTTTCTCTGATTAAGCAGGTGAATCTCGCCATCTCAGTTAAGTTTGTTAATTTCAACAACCCTTCTGAAAGGTGGGCTACAAATCTAACAAACACTTAAGGTTGCTCCTTGCTTTGAGGACATTTTCCTTCTCCTGGGTGTTGACGGAGTCCCATAATAATAATAGTAGTAGTAGTAATAATTTATTTATACCCCGCCCATCTGGCTGGGCTTCCCCAGCCACTTTGTGCGGCTTCCAAAAAAATATTAAAATACTGTAATACATCAAACATTAAAAGCTTCCCTAAACAGGGCTGCTATAAAGGCACTGCTGTCCAGCCGGGACTTAACTTTTCCTTCTTCAACAAAAAGCATAGCGCTCCTTTCCTTCTCAGTAGTCCTAGCTTTTTGCAGGGTGATGATGCCACCTAGTGACTACTGAATGTATATATACAGTAGTTTATGCCACCAAAGAATAAGTGAAGTCAGAGATCTTCCCACATACAAAAGGGATGCAGTGGGCAATATTTAGGGATTTGGGAGGTTAGGAATGGGGAAGGTGGAGGTGAGGAAATCTTCACCCCCCCCCTTAGGAGGACCAAGGGTTCTTGTAGAACCAAATACTGACCCAACAAGGAGAACCAACAATGGAAACCTGAGCTGGCGTAAGTTAAATGTCAAAAGTGAAATTTGAAAATGTCCAGAAAGTCCTATTCCAGTTGTGAAATTTTGCCAAAGGTTCAATTGGTGCAAGAATTCTATTTCCGATGTATACAACAAAGTCGAGAGTCTATTGGGGTGGGATATGAATTGCAATCTTCTTTTTTTCCAAATTTTGTATTTATACATTTCAAATTTATACACTTCACTGATTTTACAATCCATTTAACATTTGTCAACAACAAAATGTCGCTGATTTTTGTGTTGAATATATGCTGTATGCTAATTTATGGACCTAATAGGTATCTAAAGCCATTTGCACATGTTGCCATGCAACCAGGCCATGCAGAATGTAGGCACCCTATATATAGAAATGAGCAAACCAGTGGTATTTCAGGGAGCAGGCTAGCAGGTGGGGCCCGTTACTTACATCATAGGAGCCTACACAACACAAAACACTGCTGCTGTATGTAGGTTTTATTTTATTTGTTTTTTATTTTTATACATCCAGTTTTTTCCCCTTTACATTTTTGGTGGGCCCCCAAAGAAAGTGGGACCCTAAGCTATAGCTTGTTTATCTTATACGTAAATCTGGCGCCATTAACAAGGTATGCATATCTATGCATGTACAGCACATTTATATGTACAAACCAGCAAACTTCAATTTGTGCACATAATTTGTGGTGGGTGGAGGCCTGGTACACAACCGTGGATGCCCGGGGCCGTGGGTGCTATGCAGCGTGCATGGCCCTGGCACTGAAATTTGTTGGTGCTCGGGCACTCAGGGCCCCGGGAAGTTGGCACCTATGATATTGGCATATCCACCCTGCCGCTGCTTCCCTGTTATCTGCAATTACTGCATGTCCTCCCTTGTAAGGTCATATTTTACAGCCTTTACTTACTCAAACATTAACCACACCTAATAGCAAAGGCACAGCAATTATGGCTTATTGCCAGCGAGTTATTTAACTAGGTTGTTTTGCTGATGATAGTGGCTCTTAAACACTTGAGCAATATTCAAGGTTCATCTCGGCAGCAAATGCAGTAAATTCGATGGGTCCAGGAGGGGTATGGCATGCACTTGCCAATTATGGCCACCAGAGGGGATTATACCAGCAGGAAACGAGAAGTTTCTGAAAGTCCACACGATGGAACAAGGGGCTTTAAGAACTCAGAAGGAAGGCGCAAAATACAGAATGCATGAGCCATCAGAGAGGGTGGCAAATCTATATGCACACCAGGGATATGTGTGCGTGTCACACTCCTGAGCATGAGAATATTAAGTTCCCTTTGTCAGACCCTCCAAGTGTCCCTGTTTTCCAGGGACAATCCCAGATTTACAGAAGCCGTCCCGGTTTCTGATTTGATCCCAGAATGCCCCACTTTTCCTTAGGACGTCCCTATTTTCATCGGAGAAATGTTGGAGGGTATGGAGTTATGCGACCCTTGAGCCAAGGAGGTAAGTAACTGTGCAGCCTTAAGAAGACATCTTAAGGCAGGCCTGTATAGGGAGGAGTTTTTTTATGTTTAATGTTTTGTTATAAAACCAAAACCATCGGTTGGAACCTGCAGGTTCAATCCCCGTAAGGGACAGCTGCATATTCCTGTATTGCAGGGGGTTGGAATGGATGATCCAACAGCTTCCAACTTGACAATTCTATAATAATAATAATAGTAGTAATAATAATAATAATAGTAATAATTTATTATTTATACCCCGCCCATCTGGCTGGGTTTCCCCACCCCAGCCACTCTGGGAGGCTTCCAACAGAATATTAAAATACAATAGTCTATTAAACATTAAAAGCTTTCCTATATGAGTCTATATCCCTATGTTCTTAATTAACCCCCTTCCCTTGCCCAAGGTCCCCAGGCAACCAAAAGACACACTTTATATGCTATACGGGGACACAATATACTACAGGAGATCTGCAGCAGCAGAAAGATTGTTTTAAATTTAGAGGAAAGTTTAGCCTTGAACTCTGTCTGGGTTCCCAGCGAGGATCTCAGAGTCACCTCTGCTGTCCTTGCCCACAGAAAGGGGACTCTTGCGATATTGATCAGCCAGCTCAAGTGTCTGTTTTTGCATCTGTGAGCATGCAACTCTTTCTTAAAGGGGCCACGAGGCCCCAAAATGACCTGACCTATCAGACGGAGGCTTGCGTGCTTATGACACAGGATAAGCACTCCGTAGGCAAGGTAGGGGGCCAGTGTCTCTGGGGCCAGAGGTAGGAGATTAAATTGGCTATTTCCGATCTTCAGACAGTAGCAATATAGGGTTGTATCTGACGTTAGTCCAACTCAAGAGCAGATCCACTGAAGTTAAAGGGCACAACTAAGTTAGGTCCATTAATTCCAGTGGGTCTACTCTGTGTAGGACTTAGTTAAGGGGTCACCAACCCAGCACCCCTGTGCAAATTATCTGCACAATATCTGTGAAATGAGCATTGCCTGTTGCTTCTGCCTGTTGTTTTCCACCATCCCCGCCTTGTCAAAACGCTTTTCCTGCTTCTTATTTTCCAGACAGAAATTCAACAGGTTAAGCATTTTCTCATAAGGAAACACAACCGTGGGGGAAAGCTTCACGACGATTGTACTGGCAGCCCCCTTATGTACATTCCACTTGTGTGCGATTGCATTTACAAGGGTCGTTGCGAATTAAATAAATAAATTGATTGGACTTCCCTTGCTCAGGGTCACTGCAGCACACACGAGTCCTTCTCTCTCTCTCTCTCTCTCTCTCTCTCTCTCTCTCTCCTCCCTGTGTGCCCTCCCTATTAAAGTGGGGTGCTCCACACTTTACACAATTTCACTTAGGGCCAGAATGTAACCCCCACGTAAGTGGGGGAGCACTCTAATTTTGTGTTATGCCATAACTCCCCTGGCATCCATATTGTGACTGATACCACCAGCACACTTTCAAAATTCAAAATGTGATACCTGGTCCACAAAGGTTGGCAACCCCGATTATACTTGGATACAACCCTTAGCCTGACTGACAGCTGCCTATCACTTTCTCGGCCCATTCATATCTGTGATGAAATAGGCTTTGGCCCAGTATACCTGAAGTATCATCTCCACCCCCATCATCCAGCCCGGACACTGAGGTCCAGCTCCGAGGGCCTTCTGGTGGTTCCCTCACTGTGAGAAGAGAGGTTACAGGAAACCAGGCAGAGGGCCTTCTCGGTAGTGATGCCTGCACTGTGGAACGCCCTCCCATCAGATGTCAGGGAAATAAAAAACTCTCTGACTTTTAGAAGACATCTGAAGGCAGCCCTGTTTAGGGAAGCTTTTAATGTTTAATGCTGTATCATGTTTTTAATATCTGGTTGGGAGCCGCCCAGAGTGGTTGGGGAAACCCAGCCAGGTGGGTGGGGTATAAGTAATAACATTATTATTATTATTATTATTATTATTATTATTATTATTATTAGAATTGTAGAGCTGGAAGGGCCCCTGAGTATCTTTCTAGTCCAACACTGCAGGAATATGCCACTGTCCCATATGGGGATTGAACCTGCAACCTTGACATTATCAGCACCATGCTCTAAGCAACTGAGCTATCCAGCCAACTAAACTTAAAAAAGAAGAGGACAAAAGTAGGCAGATGTGCATAAAATCTGTATAGGTTAATTCATGTGCATAGATGCAAATTTAGAATTAACAACAACAATAGGAATAGAAATACAATCCCAGCTCCCCATAGTGCGTCCAGCTGATCAGTCTGCTGTCTGGGTGATGGCACTGAAAGGCAACTTCAGAGTCACCCTTGCTCTCCTTTCAATTTAATTTGTTTTTGAAGTGCGCTTGGGCCGGACAGCTGTGCACACAGAGGACTGTCCTCTGTAAGGAAGGACTCATGTCTGTCCTAGACATACAAAAAACACACCCAGACAGGCTCAAGCACTCATCATGTAGGATTAGCTCATTCCTTGTAATAGGATCTCCTTTACTTTTCCCGTTTCCCCCCACACTGTCCTGAAAGACGTATCTATTCTGTAGGTCTTCAGCACATCCACAGAGGGTGATCTCAACCTGTCACTATATCCGGGTGGGGATTCAATCACAAACCAGCAAACTCAGGTTACGCAACTGCAGTTGATTGTGAGGTCTTGTGCAACAGACACGCTTTCCTGCAAAGACTGGACTTTTTGCAGTAAGGAAAGTGACAGGAAAACGCACTGGAAAGTGTGGGATAACAATGGCTTTGATGAAACATTGGCCGGGTACACAATATATATTCAAAGCACTTCAAAGCACAGTCTTTCCTTCCAGGAATTCTGGGCCCTGTAGTTCACCCCTTGCAAAGTTACAATTCCTAGCAACAAATTACAGTGCCCAGAATTCTTTGAGGGCAAGAATGAGCTTCAAATGTATAGTGTCTACACAACCATTGCCTAGCCTCCTTGCAAACAAATCAAGAGTGAAAGCTCTGCAAATGCCTAGAGTGCTAGTGAGACGGAAGTATCAAACTCTCAATGGGCTTCTTCCTGCCTCATTAGTGGTACCTGGTGTAGGGCATCTTTACTTACAAACTACAACCTGCCCCACCTCTGCAGGTAGTAGGAGGACAAGCAAGGTTCAAATGCAGCCACTGAAACCAGACAATGAGACTTACTTCTCCCCTACCATAGCCTAAGGCTGCAATCCTAAACTTCCACCCTTAGTTCTATGTAAGCATGAATAGGATTGCAATCCACAGCAATTATCCATCTCTTACTTTTTAGGTGGTTCGAACCCCCACAATGGGGTGAGCTCCCGTTGCTCGGTCCCTGCTCCTGCCAACCTAGCAGTTCGAAAGCACGTCAAAGTGCAAGTAGATAAATAGGCGGGAAGGTAAACGGCGTTTCCGTGCGCTGCTCTGGTTCGCCAGAAGCGGCTTAGTCATGCTGGCCACATGACCCAGAAGCTGTACGCTGGCTCCCTCGGCCAATAAAGCGAGATGAGCTTTACCTCAGTCATCCACGACTGGACCTAACGGTCAGGGGTCCCTTTACCTTTACCTAGTATTTAAAAACAAAACAACGGCCACTTTTACTGGTATCCTTGTTTCCTGGGATCAGACACAACAGGCTGGATTCAACCAACTGGTTCCACGAGCAGAAGCCTGTATAGTGACTTCTGCTAGTGCACTGGGCCTTTAGGGGAGATTGGCTGGTGGAACAATCTTCTAGCACCCTTGGTAGGAGATCTCATCATTTGCTAGCATGAATATCTCCCATCAAGGCTTCCTTTTCCTCTCCCCCCACCTCCAGACAAGACCAACCAAGCAAATGTGTCTGCTTCCTTTCAAAAGGTACTGCCGCCTCTGCTGTTTAAAAAGACCTGGGCTCCTTTCTCTCCCTCTCCTCTCTGTGGCTGTTTGATGTTTCAGGTGGCTGCTATTGCAATTCCTGTTCCCGCTGCGCACAGGGAGCTTTAATGACAGTAAGCAGCTGGGAATGGTCAACTCCACAGAAGGACAGAGCTGTGGGAAAGGAGGCAAGAGTAAGATCTCATCGCTCCCTGAAGAGCAGGGATTAAGCTGCCTCCATTTCCTCACTTTGCTACAACAGGTCATATCAGAAGGGTGGGTTTTGGCAACCTGGTGAGGAAGCTAGTGTGCCGAAGGGGTTGCCTAGGAGACCCTTCCCCACCCCTTTCCTTGCCCAGCTGATGCACAACAGCACTGCGGTGCTGCCACTTGGGTCTTACTATTTGGGAGTAAGCTAAAGGTAGGTAAAGGACCCCTGGACGGTTAAGTCCAGTCAACGACGACTATGGGGTTGTGGCACATCTTGATTTCAGGCCAAGAGAGCCGGCATTTGTCCACAGACAGCTTTCCGGGTCATGTGGCTAGCAGTACTAAACCGCTTCTGGAGCAACGGGACACCGTAATGGAAACCAGAGTGCACGGAAACACCGTTTACCTTCCCGCCGCAGCTGTACCTATTTATCTACTCATGCTGGTGTGCTTTCGAACTGCTAGGTTGGCAGGAGCTGGGACAGAGCAATGGGAACTCACTCCACCCTGGGGATTCAGACCTTCCGATCAGCAAGTCCAAGAGGCTCAGTGGTTTAGACCACAGTGCCACCCACGTCCCTCATATTTGGGAGTAGGACTGGGTGATGTAATCGAAACATCGCCCCAAACTGGTTTTAAGTTTCGATTGCACACATCACAAGCCAACGTTCCTGAGGGTGGCTCCTGGACCCGGAGCTGGCGGTGGCCCCAGGCGGGTTAAACTCCCACTCTACCATGGCCTAGATACTGCCCATCAGGAGTGCTATTTACATAACAAAAAACCCCATGCATATATGCAATTAATGTCTCTATCCGGTTCCAATGAACCTGGAGGGAGGTTTTCTAGCTTTTTTGTTTTCGGATCGCTCTGGTGTGTTAACAGTTGTGATAAATGCAAAATGCTCTTGAATTTGCTCCACTTCCCCCCACCTCCTTAGCTTGTGCACTTTCAACAGCAAACTCCCAGCTGCAAAACTCAGTAGAAATAACTTGGCCTGTCAACTGTTTAAAGTATTTTTTTTTTAACCTATTAACTCTCTTGCTCTTAACTGATTACAGTCATACCTCGGGTTCCACACGCTTCAGGTTGCGTTTTTTTGGGTTACGGATGCACCGAAACCTGGAAGTACTGGAATGGGTTACTTCTGGGTTTCAGCGGTTGTGCATGCGCAGAAGTGCTAAATAGCACTTTGCGCATGCGCAGAAGCGCCGAATTGCAACCCGTGTGTGCACAGACGCGGTGCTGCGGGTTGCAAACGTGCCTCCCACACGGATCACGTTCGCAACCCGAGCGTCCACTGTACCATATTACATTTTCTCCAGCACTGGTTGATGGTATGAGCCTCCTCCTGTTCAATAAAGATTGTGGGTTTCCCTTTACAAGGCAACACAAATAATTCATTATAAGTAAAATCCTCCTCCAACACGTTATGCCTAAACTGGAATCAGAAGATGTACACAGATGTTTCACGCCAATTGTATTTGAAGGGGCTGAGTCATGTTTTACAAGTGATGGCACCAGGTAGCTTGCTTTTTGAACTCTTTTGTGGAGAATAAATGAATGGATCAATCGCACAGATTCATTGGCTAATGCTTTCCATGTCGGATCAAGACCGTTTGTGAAGGAATGACAAACTGCCTAGGGAGAAGGCGGCAATCCCTTGTGAGTTTCACTAGAGAGGGTCTCACATAACCCAATGAGGGTTAGGAAGGAGAGTGTTGGCTGCAGACTTCTGATGTTAAGACACTCTAACAACCAGGAGCATAGCGTGGGTTGCGAGCACCTGGGCCAGGGCAAGTGTTGCGCCCCCTGGTGGACTGAGCAGTAACTTCACCAGCCAGCGTCTAATCAAGGGAGTCTTTCCTCGCAAACTAGCCCCAACCTGGGAGCAGAGATAAGACAGAAACGCAAAGTGAGGAACGCTGCTGAGTCGCCTCATTCTCCTCTCCTTGCAGAGAGATGCTCTGAGCAATGCATGTAGCTCCAGCAGTGCTTTCCTGCCTCCCTCTTCCTCCCTCCCTTCTCAGGGGTGTACCAGCCATAAGGAGAAGGAGGTGCACCCCCAACCCCAAAGGCCCAGACCAGGCATGGCTTGGCTCCCTGTAGCTCCAGCCTTGATGAGGGAAACTGTTGTGGGGGTGTCTGGTTGTGCCCCCCCCGAAATTTGCACCCAGGGCCATGGCCCCCCTGTTCCCCACCCTATGCCACTGCTTACAGTTCAGCAGGAGAAATCAGTCCCTTTTATTCAGCAGATTTTAAGGTAGCATTAAAAGCGGCGCATCAATTATTTACTTACTATTATAATATTTTTTATGAGCAGGGGATCATTTGGATTCCGCCCCCCTCCAGCACAAATACTGTCTTGGGCCGCGCCTGGCTACTAAATATTATGACCATGCGTGTTTGTGTGCTTATATATCTATATCTATCCCCTAATTGCTGAAGGCTGGCATTAGCTGCTGGTATAAAATATAGAGGGGAATTTGAAGCAGCGCTAAGCAGATTGCTTTGTCAGCACAAGCGTTTTTGCTCGCCTGATGGAACGGTCTGTTCTCTTCTCCCCCCCGCCCCATGTGCCATTCTGGAGATTCTCTCCCCTACCCGAACCAATTGGGTGGGGGGCAAGCGAGGGGAGGAAAAGAGAGAAAAACTAGTGAAAGTTCTTGTACAGCCTTCTGCTGGAGAGGCCAGTTAGGGCTTGTCCGCGCTTATTCAATGCCTAGAAAGTACGGACTTGGGAGGTTTTCTGCTTGTTCCATGCTTTCTAGGGAAACCTGCTCTTTAGAGCTGAATCGGAGCAAACATCAATTTGTGGAAAACCTACCTGACGTTTGCTCTGAATCAGCACTAAAGAGAAGGTTTTCCTGGGGAAAGAGGTGGGACAAGTGGAAGCCTTGATGAACCCTTAGCTGAATCCAGCTGCAAAACTCTGAGTGTTAGGATGTAATCCTGCACACACCCTGACTTAGGAGTAAGTCCCACTGAACTCAATAGGTCTTACTTCTGAGCAGACAGGCATGGCATGGCGGCCAGTTATCTGAATACTAGTTATTTCTGCTCCTAACAGAGACACTGAGGCTATAGCCCAGTGTTTCCCAAACCAGCTGTTTTTGGACTACAACTCCCATCATCCCTAGCTAGCAGGACCAGTGGCCAGGGATCATGGGAATTGTAGTTCAAAACAGCTGGAGACCCAAGTTTGGGAAACACTGCTATAGTCTGTCACCCCAACCTTCTCTCTTTGCGAGACAACAAGAACAACTTGCAGTTTAGGAAACTCAGCTGAAGAAGATGCCCTTAACCACTTGCAAGACCACCCAATCAGGCTTCTGCTGGCCCTGCCCAATGGTGGCTGCTGCCCATTGGGACAGAAGGCAGGGAGACCAACAGTAGGTGAGGCCAGAACCAATGACAGATGGAACCACCCCCTGCCTGGTTGCAAACAAGGAAGCAGGCAGTTGGGGACTAGTTGAGGGCAGACTGAGGTTGGTGAAGCTGTGCTCCATTCATCCTAATGGATGAGTCTCGACTGACTGGCACAGGGTTGTGCCAGTCAGTAACCACATGGTTCAAAGATGGAGTTAACTCTTCCTCCACAGACTTGGCTCATTCCCAGTGGTCATCCTTCATGGACATCAGTTGCCAAGACTGAAAGTCCCCACCGTCTCACAGCTGTCTAAGTCCCTTCCTCTCCAGCGCTTCCCCTAAGCAATCAGAGGCTGCACCTGCATGCAGCCAACCTCCCCTTCGCCCTTTTCATGCCTCTTCTGGTACTGGGAGTCAGGAGGGAAGGGGAGCTTGCTGCGGCAGGAGGGGAAGATACCTGTGACTCTTCACCCGCACGGCTCATCTTTGACTCTTGGCCTCCCTCTCCATCTGCTTCAGCTTCTGCCTCTGATTCTGGACTTCTCACTGCCACAGACCCTCCCAGCTCACTAAGCCCTGTTACCTCTTCCGCTTCCGACACCTCCTTCTCTCAGTCTTTTCCCTTTTCTCCCTCTGGCCACTCATTGCCATCCCACCACCAATCTGCAGACTCTGAACCTCATTCCCTCGGAGGTTCCCCAGCTGGTTCTTTCCACCATTCCTCTGCGTCCAACCAGTCCATACCTCCCTAATCTCCACCTTTGCTAACATTAGGGCTAGCCCATTTCCTCTTCATTCCAGCTCCCTAACTCAAAAGGAACCTGTGTGTTCCGACCAGTCCTAGAGATGGCTCCAGAACTCCAAATCATTTTCAAAATAATAATAATAATGGAGGAAGAGCTGTTGTTGTTTCTTTGTCCCAGAGTAGCCCTTCTGTTTACAATTTAGCACAAGCCTAACCCAATGAAGTCTGCAGCCTTAAGCAACCCCGAATTAGGAGTAAGCCCCTTTAACTTGTGTGGGGCTTCCTCCAGGTTAAACATATTTAGGATTGCACTGCTCAGCCTGTGCTCAATCTTAAAACACTGTTACAACCTGCAGACTACGGGGGCTTCCCCAACACGACAACCACACCCCTGCTATTGCTTTAGTTAATATCCAGTCTGTACAATAGATCCAGGGAGCTCAAAAACTACTTTGATTCTAATAAAGGCATTACAAATTTTACTGTAAGCAAGCCCACAGACCTCAGCCATAAGTAGTTCCCCCCCTTACTCCAACTCAGCACCTTAATCAAGCCCACCCACCCCCAAACCAGCCCCACAGGCACTAGGGGCTGATGCGCAAGCCACTCACCACGGTGAAGTCACTGGGACCGCAGTCCTTACCACGGTATTTACAGGCCAGCATCATGTCCTCAAGTTCGTGGCCATGGCGGTCGTAAAAGCTGTACAGGTTGAGAGGCTCCTCGGGGCCCTCCAGGTCAGGCAAGGCCAACGGGAAGCCCGCTTCCAGGTAGGCGCCGGGGTCGTAGCCCACGAGCGGAGAGATATAGGACAGGTCGTCGAAGGTGAGCTGGGAGCCCCGGATGCGGTTGATGTTGCAGAGCGTGATGGCGGGGAAGACCATCTCGGCGCTCTCCATTTCGTCCAGCTGCGTCACGTGATGATATTCCAGGTAGTAGAAAATCCGCCCAGCTACCTGGGACAAGAAGATGGAGAGGGAGATCAGGAACGCGCACATCCAGAGGGCCTGGCGCACGCCAAAGCTGCCTTCTACGAAGATATGGTTGACGCCGTGCAAAGTGCAGCTGTTGGCAAAGTCCACCAGGTTTGGAGCGCTTCCTTCTTCATCTTCGTCCTTCTCCTTCTCCTCCTCCTCCTCCGGTTCCTCTCCATCCTCATAGGCTTGCTCCATGGCTTCTGGCTCTTGCTGTTCGTAGGGGGGTTTGTCACCATTGCTCTCTGTCGCACACTTGACCGCGGCGTGCTTCTCTTTGTTCGAAGAGAAGGAGATGGTGCAAAATATCTGGATGGGCATCCTACAGGGGCCCCCTTTGAGCAGCTCTCCTCTCGCCTGTTGGCTGTTGTATTTTGAGGGGGGCTTCGGAAAGACTTCTTCTGGGGCTGGAGAACGAGGAGGGGTTGCCAAAGAGAGGAGAGAGAAGGAGAGGATGGACAGAACGGAGGTGGGTGGTGTCAGAAGGAGAGGGGGAAGAGAAAGGTTGGGAACAGAAGCAGACACAGAGGGAAAGAAGACCCCAAAGGAGAAATGGGACAGAAACGGCAAGAAAATAAGATGGAATCAGAAGTGAGGGAAATTGGGGACGGGGGAGGAGAGAGAAAAGGAGGAGTGTGGCAGAAAGAAATGAGAGGATGAGCTGCCTCCTTCCTTCAAATCCGGCATCCAGAATCAAAAGCTGATCCCTGGCTCCAAATGCTTCCGTCCTCTGACACTCTGCTCCAAAGTTGGGAGTTTATGGCTGCGCCGAACAGAGCGAGCGGTTTCCCTGGCTGGTGCTGGCTGGGGATGTGTTCCTCTTATACAGGCTACAGCAGCGCAGAAGTCAGACTCAGATGCCTAGGACAGGGCCTGCTTAATAATTCAACAGCTTCCTTGGTATCTGTGTTGGGGTTGGGAGGTGCCAAGGGAAGGACAAGCCACTCTTCTCCCGCCCGCCCCCAAACACATGCACACCCAGAAGCCACGCCAGTGCCAGATTATTTCCTGCACCCAGCGTGTCACCGCCTGCTCCAGCCTCTCGCAGCTGCTCCCATGTGCCTCTGGAAGCCGTAGCCTCAAAACAAAACTGGCCTTTGGGTTTAAAATTGTAGTACATGGGGCTCTCGAAAGCCCAGTTGTTCTGGTTCCGAGGGTTAACCATGAGGCGAGGTCCGAGTCCAGTCCAAGGGTGCAGTAGGGAGGCAGTCCATCCAAGTTGAAGCAGGGTCCAAGGCAGGGAGTCGGGTGAGGTCAGGAACTGTGGCAGAAGAGCAGGACAGGGTGCAGGCAGGAACAGGCTACCGACAATGTTGCTCCTGCAACCTGGGACTGGGGCTGGCTGGCTTTTATCTACCCCGAGGCATAGGGCAGCCCCGGTCCACAGGTGACTCGCCTCTCCTGGCCTGGAGGCGAGCACTCCTCCTGCGGGAACTTAGTTCCCTCCGCCTCTCTGCCCTGAGTCTCTGCAGCTCAGGAGAGGCTGGAGGGTTACCAGACCCAGAGGCAACCTCAGCTTCCTCTGACGGGGCTGAGAGTGGAGCACCTGCAGGCAATGGGTCCTCCATCACCTCAGGAGCCAGAGCAGACTCAGCTGGTGCCTGCACCTGAGGATCCAGCACAGGTGAGGACCCTTCAGGCTCAAGCCCCAGCCCCGGCTCAGCTGGTTCTGGAGGCGGGGACTCCTGTGCAGGCTGGGATTCCTCAGGTTCAGCCTCTGAGTCCGAATCCCAGGCCATCACACCAGTGCTGATGGCTTTCAGGAGAGATCATAAGCACGCCCCCACAACTGCACTCGGCTTTGGGTCTTGGGTTTTTCTCCAGCCAAGGTGGGGTTATCTGCTCTCCTGCCTGTCCATTGACTCAGAGGGAAGGCAGAGTTCTGTGGATTCTTAAACTGGGCTGTGAGTTTGTGGGTTTGTACTGGGATGCGGACATGCAGCATCCCAAACCCTCCTCAACCCCAAGCGCCTGGGCTTTGTGTCTGCGAAAGGAAAGAAGGCATCCCTCCGTCCATCAAGCACATTTGCTTCCACACCAATTCATCAGCAGGTGATTAAGAGAACCAGACCCTCACAAAGCCCAGAGACAGCCAGGACCAGCAAAGGCCACCGAGCTTCTGATCCGCTTCATGGTGAACAGACCTTCCTAAGTATCCTGGTGGTACAAAATTGCATTTTAATGGAACAGTTCCTGTTGTGCTGCCCATTTCTCTACCACTGTTGCCAACATGGGTAATACATAAGAACCAAGCATAAGAGCCCTGCTGGATCAGACCAAGGGCCCATCTTGTCCAGAACTCATCAGATCTCATCAGGAGTAAGGTTAAAAGTAAAGGACCCCTGGGCAGTTAAGTCCAGGCAAAGGCAACTATGGGGTTACGGTGCTCATCTTGTTTTCAGGCCAAGGGAGCTGGCGTTTGTCCACAGACAGCTTTCCGGGTCATGTGGCCAGCAGGACTAAACCGCTTCTGGTGCAATGGAACACCGAGACAGAAACGCCGTTTACCTTCCCGCCACAGCAGTACCTATTTATCTACTTGCACTGGTGTGCTTTCGAACTGCTAGGTTGGCAGGAGCTGGGACAGATCAACGGGAGCTCACCCTGTTGCGGGGATTCGAAACCGCCGACCTTTTGATCAGGAAGCCCAGGAGGCTCAGTGGTTTAGTCCATAGCACCACCCGCGTCCCTATCAGGAATAAGACCCTTCTCTGGAAGAGACCTCTGGATGCGGCCAGCTGATAGGAATCACTGGGATTAAGGGTTCGCTTCCAGCAGCTGCAGCACAACAACCTCAGTGTTTGGCTGGAAAAACTGCTGGAACAACATCGCTGTTACATGCATTGTGCTTTGACTTTAAGCTAAGCTGCTGACCAGTCTCTACCCAACTTGGTTTGCCCAAAAGTGGACCTGAACGTGATTCCAGACTGATCTGCGCTTGTCTATTGTCTGATCTCTGTTTTGTGCTCCGATTACACAGATCCTGGATGCCACTTTTGCTTACACTTTTGCTGCTGCTAGCAAGTTTCCGGATCACTCGGGAAACTAGCAAGAGCAGGACAACGTATGGGGCGTTCGCTATTGCCCATCAGACCCCTCTCTACAGCACTGCAGACGCTTGTAGTTGCCCTGTCTCTGCTCAACTTTGACTAATAGGATAAATGAATTATCCTTCGAATCTCAGCTGGTCAAGCCTCTTTGTCAACGTGCTAGTTTTAGCACTGCCTGCCCCTTTTCTAAGCAAGGCTCTGCATTTTAAACTTTTAACAGTGGCATGGTATTCAACCGGTGTGACTTTCATGGTGTTACGGTTGCAGGAAAACCCTGCTTCTGCCGAACTCGAGGCTAACACCCAGCCAATAAAGACAAAGGAGCCTCTGCCAAGAAAAGAGTTGGCTACATGGATCTTCTTAGTGACAAGTAGGGAAAGCCGCTCATTCAAATATCGAAGCCTTGAGTTAGGGTTATCAAGTGACAAGAAGAAAAAAATGGTCTGGCCTGCTCATGTTAACACCTGCAGATTAGAGGCAGAGGAGCAGGGGCTGTGAAGAAGTTGGCAACCCTAGCTAAGAAGGATCAGCAGAGAAAGGACAAGGAAAAGCAAGTGTCCATGAAATCTGTAGGACTGATAGCAACAAGGCAAACTGCCGAATTGCTAGCTCAAAATTTAGAGCGGGAAGTGGTGGTTCAGATTATGGTTATTTGTTTAATGCAGAGTTTCCCAAACTTGGGTCTCCAGCTGCTTTTGGACTACAATTCCCATCATCCCTGACTACTGGTCCTGCTAGTTAGGGATGATGGGAGTTGTAGTCCAAAAACAGCTAGAGACCCCAAGTTTGGGAACCCCTGGTTTAATGGAAGTTGTATGGATCTGTGAGGTTCTGAAATATGGGGTGCCCATTAAGTGCAATAATAATAATAATAATAATAATAATAATAATAATAATAATAATTTATTATTTATACCCCGCCAATCTGGCTGAGTTTCCCCAGCCACTCTGGGCGGCGGCTCCCAATCAAGTATTAAAAACAATACAGCGTTAAATATTAAAAACTTCCCAAAACAGGGCTGCCTTCAGATGTCTTTTAAAAATCGGATAGCTACTTATTTCATTCACTTCTGAAGGGAGGGTGTTCCACAGGGTGGGCGCCACTACCGAGAAGGCCCTCTGTCTAGTTCCCTGTAGCTTTGCTTCTCGCAGTGAGGGAACCGCCAGAAGGCCCTTGGCGCTGGACCTCAGCGTCCGGGCTGAACGATGGGGGTGGAGATGCTCCTTCAGGTATACAGGAGCAACAGTGAGGAAAGGAACCATTCCTGACAATGAGAATTATCACTCAATACCCCCACTGGTGGTGAATGTCCACCCCATGAAGCTATTTTGCCCAAGTTGTGTTCACTTGCTCTAACACCTGATATGGGGCGGTGAAAGATAAGGGTGGGCCAAAGGCGGTTTGGGCACAACACTTTGCCAGCCTTGACTGTCAGGTGGTCCTCATTGTAACATCAGGTGATTGACAGGGGGCAGCCCCTGCTCATCCATCTTGGGGGACAGATCCAGCCCCCCCCACTGCCTTCAAACAAAGGGATATCCAGGGACCCTATCCATGCAAACAGTTGGATTTTGCAGATTCACGAGTGAGGGCAAGAAAGTAGAAAGAAGCTGCAAGTTGCACGCAGCTTTGCAAAGGAAGCAGCTCCATCGCTCCCCTGACGCTGCAGCCTTCCCTTCCTCCCTGCCCTGTGGTTTCCTTTCCCTGCATTTGGGAGCCCATTAGCAGTGGCCACAAAGCAATTTCTAGCAGCTTGGTCACTGCTGCTGCCCAGCCCAAGTGTGGGAAGTGGGAGGGGAATGAGAAGAGGGCAAACCGGGCAGCACTTTTGGGCCAGGGGGAAAGCGCTCAGGAAATTGACTTTTTTGGCCACTGCCAGCTCAGCATAAGATGACCTCACTGCACCCTGTTGGCTTAACTGTTTGTGAGCTATCTCCCTGCCTAGTCCATGGTTGGCTCTTGATTGCCATCTGCTGGATATGAAGGCATGGGAATTTGAGGGTGCTACCCTGGAAGCTGCCCCTTATACCACCACATTGGTCCATGATCAAGCTCAGTACAGTGGTACTTCGGGTTACATACGCTTCAGGTTACAGACTGCGCTAACCCAGAAATAGTTGTTGTTTAGTCGTTTAGTCGTGTCCGACTCTTCGAGACCCCATGGACCAGAGCACGCCAGGCACTCCTGTCTTCCACTGCCTCCCGCAGTTTGGTCAAACTCATGCTGGTAGCTTCGAGAACACTGTCCAGCCATCTGGTCCTCTGTTGTCCCCTTCTCCTTGTGCCCTCCATCTTTCCCAACATCAGGGTCTTTTCCAGGGAGTCTTCTCTTCTCATGAGGTGGCCAAAGTACTGGAGTCTCAGCTTCAGGATCTGTCCTTCCAGTGAGCACTCAGGGCTGATTTCCTTCAGAATGGATAGGTTTGATCTTCTTGCAGTCCATGGCACTCTCAAGAGTCTCCTCCAACACCATAATTCAAAAGCATCAATTCTTCGGCGATCAGCCTTCTTTATGGTCCAGCTCTCACTTCCATAATACCTCGGGTTAAGAATTTTGCTTCAGGATGAGAACAGAAATTGTGCTCTGGCGGCAGCAGTGGGAGGCCCCATTAGCGAAAGTGGTGCTTCAGGTTAAGAAGTTTCAGGTTAAGAATGGACTTCCGGAACGAATTAAGTACTTAACCCGAGGTACCACTGTATTGTCTGCATCAATTGGGAGCGGCTCTCCCTGGTTTCAGGCAGGAGACGGTCTCAGTTTTACCTGGATTTGACCTGGTGCCTTTTGCATGCAACAAAGGTGCTCTGCCACCAAGCCACTGCCTCTCTGTTGACCTCTAGGACCTTTTGGAGGCAGAGCTCAGTGGCACAGCATACAATTTTCAGGGATAGCTTGCACAACCTCAGTTTAGTCTCTGGCATCCTCAATTAAACAAACAAACAAACAAACAAACAAACAAATAAATAACTTCAAGCTCCAGAGTGTTGTAGTAGTAGTAGTAGTAGTAGTAATGGTGATGATGATGATGATGATGATGATTATCATTATTATTATTATTAACCCGCTCATCTGGCTGGGTTTCCCGAACCACTCTGGGCAGCTCCCAGCAGAATAGTAAAAGCACAATAAACCATCAAACATCAAAAACTTCCCTAAACAGGGCTGCCTTCAGATGTCTTCTAAAAGTCAGATAGTTGTATATGTCCTTGACATCTGATGGGAGGGCGTTCCACAGGGCAGGTGCCACTACCGAGAAGGCGCTCTGCCTGGTTCCCTGTAACTTGGCTTCTCGCAGTGAGGGAACCGCCAGAAGGCCCTCGGAGTTGGACCTCCGTGTCTGGGCTGATCGATGGGGGTCGAGATGCTCCTTCAGGTATACTGAGCCGAGGCCGTTTAGGGCTTTAAAGGTCAGCACCAACATTTTGAATTGTGCTCGGAAATGTACTGGGTTCTCAGTCTGAGATGCTAGGGAGCCTATCAGTGTAGACAATATTGAGTTCAATGGGCCAATGATTTGACTCAATGTGACATGGACTCAGTTAGATCAGCATGGTGTTGATAACACCAAGGTTGCTGGTTTGATCCCCATACAGGCCACCTGCATATTTCTGTATCGCAGGGGGTTGCTTTTCAGGGTCCCTTCCAACTCTAGAATTCTATAATTTTATGACAGCTCAGGACTGCAATACCTCAAGGACTGCCTCTTTCCATATGAACCTACCCAGACCCTGAGATCATCTTCTGAGGCCCTTCTTTGTGTGCCGCCTCCTCAAGAGGTCCGGAGGGTGGCAACATGAGAACAGGGCCTTCTCTGTAGTGGCTCCCCATCTGTGGGATGCTCTCCCCAGGGAATTTTGCCTGGCGCCTTCATTATACACCTTTAGGCACCAGGCAAAAACATTCTGATCTGATTGACATTCTATACTCTTAAAATGTGGCTCTTTTTTGGGGGGGGGGGTGTTCTTAGGTTATTGTTTTTATTTTTATTTTATATATTGTGATCTTTTCTGTGAACTGTCCTGAGACCTCCGGGTAGAGGGGGGTAGATAAATTCAATAAATAAATAAATAAAAATGCAATATTAACCTCAATAGGCCAATGATTTGTCTCAATGTGACATGGACTCAGTTAGCTCAGTACGGTGTTGGTAACACCAAGGTTGTGGGTTTGATACCCATACAAGCCATCTGCACATTTCTGCACTGCAGGGGGTTGGACTAGATGACCCTCATGGTCCCTTCCAACTCTATAATTGTATGAATACAGATATGTAGATATAGATATATGCTTTACCCCAGCTGTTGCTTAAGTAGAGCAAAGACAAGGGACTGTAATTCCAAGGGAGAGCCCTGTGGTGTAGTGGCTAGTGTGTCAGACTAGGAGCTGGGAGACCTGGATTCAAATCTCCCGCTTTGCCATGTAGCTCACTGGGTGGCCTTGGGCCTGTTACTGCCTCTCAGCCTAACCTACCTCACGGGGTTATTGTGGGGATTAATTGAGGAGGCGTAGAACCATGGAAATCAGGAAATCAGCCCTGAATGCTCACTGGAAGGACAGATCGTGAAGCTGAGGCTCCAATACTTTGGCCACCTCATGAGAAAAGAAGATTCCCTGGAAAAGACCCTGATGTTGGGAAAGATGGAGGGCACATGGAGAAGGGGACGACAGAGGACGAGATGGTTGGATAGTGTTCTCAGAGCTACCAGCATGATTTTGACCAAACTGCGGGAGGCAGTGGAAGACAGGAGTGCCTGGCGTGCTCTGGTCCAGGGGGTCATGAAGAGTCAGACACGACTAAATGACTAAACAACAACAGAACCATGGACATGGTTTTCTCCTTGGAGAAAAAGGTGAGATGTAAATGCAATAAATAATAATATATTGACTGTACAGCACCATTCTCATAGTCAGGGAGTCTGATACAAGTTCAGGGCTGGATAGGAAAGACATGCTTCTCAAACTCTGGGCTTAACTTCTGCTGTTGGTTGAGGTTTACTGTACTAAGCCAATGGGACCAGTGGTTCAGGCTAGCTAAATTTTGGTTGAAAAATCATGCAGGGACCATTTTAACTGACCTCTCAAAAACCTTCACGTGGAAGGTTCATCCACTCAGAGGCACATAGAAAGAGATAGAGAGATAGAAACTCGGTCCCTTAGGAAAGCCAGTCTTTTCCATGTCTTACACTGGAAAGACAAAAAACATCAATACTTCAGCTCTGTTTAGCACAAACTGGCTGCTTCCTCCTTATCAGTGCTTCATTTAAGTGTGCGACACTCGCAGATGTTTCCTGCATACACTCTGCAAACATTGGCTTTCAACAGGGTGGCTGTTTGTGAATTGCCAAAAAATGAAGAAATGCAACACACACACACACACATGGCTAAAAGAGGAAAGATGAAATAAAATGTACATGTGAGAATTGATATGTACAAATGCAAATTCAGAAACTTAGAAATTTGAATAGAAATAGAGAGCCAGTGTGGTGTAGTGGTTAAGAGCGGTAGTCTCGTAATCTGGGGAACCGGGTTCGCGTCTCCGCTCCTCCACATGCAGCTGCTGGGTGACCTTGGGCTAGTCACACTTCTTTGAAGTCTCTCAGCCTCACTCACCTCACAGAGTGTTTGTTGTGGGGGAGGAAGGGAAAGGAGAATGTTAGCCGCTTTGAGACTCCTTAAAGGGAGTGAAAGGCGGGATATCAAATCCAAACTCTTCCAAATCCAAATTGAACATTTGAATAGAAATACTTCTTCCCATAGTGGGGAAGACTGTAACGAGGTGACCTGTGTCTTGCCACAGTTGATGGGCACCTCCCTGGTGTTTTTAAGCTTCTGCAAACAGGAATCCACTGCCTTCAAGTAGAGGGTTCTTTTCTATAAAGAAGGATGAAACAGGGGACTGGGGTGAGAGAAGGAAGGGACCAGCAAATTTCGAAGCAGCTATTAACAGCATGCCACCTGCTGAAAAACAGAATCCCGGCTTGGATTAAGCCCCATGGCTGATATCAACCCCCTTCACCACTGCAGGAAAGGAGGAAGGAAGTAAAGCCAGTGAATTAATCCATCTAGGATGGGAAACCTGTGGCCTCCAACTGTTAATAATAATAATAATAATAATAATAATAATAATAATAAATGCCCCCCAGGGCTCCCCTGAATGTTCCCCAAGTCTCCCGAGGGTGACCCAGTGCACTGATGATGATGATGATGATGATAATAATAATAATAATAATAATAATAATAATAATAGTTTATACCCCACCCATCTAGCTGGGTTTCCCCAACCACTCTGGGCGGCTCCCAACAGAATATTAAAAACATGATAAAACATCAAACATTCAAAACTTCCCTAAACAGGGCTGCCTTCAGATGTCTTCTAAAAGTCAGATAGTTGTTTATTTCCTTGACATCTGATGGGAGGGCGTTCCACAGGGAGGGCACCACTACCGAGAAGGCCCTCTGCCTGGTTCCCTGTAACCTCACTTCTCACAGTGAGGGAACTGCCAGAAATCTCAGGGTCCGGGCTGAACAATGGGGGTGGAGACACTCCTTCAGGTATACTGGGCTGAGGCTGTTTATTTGACTGCATCACCCCTGAACATTGGCGATTCTGGCGAGGGCTGATATGTGCCGGAGTCCAGCAATATCCAGGATGGGGCACTGGTTTCCCTGTCCCTGTAAAACGTGAATGAATGCATTCTCATTTAGTCAGGGCATGCGTGGTGGTTTTGAGCACTTGTCTTCAGTTGGTAGGTTTGATCCATGATGACCCATCTTTGGACCATGCCAGGAGCTATGATGGGCTGCCCTGCCCATTTTCTTTGACCTAAAAGAAGCAAATGTTATGGATATGCAAAGTCTAGATTAAAGTAACATTATTATACAGTCGTACCTAGGATCCCAAACGTCTTGCAAGTCAAAGTTTTTGGCTCCTGAACACCGCAAACCCGGAAGCAGGAGTTTCCTGCAGCCAACCAGAAGCCGCACTTTGGATTCTAAATGTTTTGGAAGTTGAACGGACTTCCGGAACGAATTCTGTTCAACTTCCAAGGTACGACTGTAATTATTGTGCCTGGATGGCTCAGTTGGTTAGAGTGTGGTGCTGATAATGTCAAGGTTGCAGGTTCGATCCTTGTGTATGGGACAGCTGCATATTCTGCCATTGCATGAGGCTGGACTAGATGACTAGATGACTCTTGGGTCCCTTCCAACTCTATGATGGTGTTGACCTTTAAAGCCCTAAACGGCCTCAGCCCAGTATACCTGAAGGAGCATCTCCACCCCCATCTTTCTGCCCGGACACTGAGGTCCAGCACCGAGGGTCTTCTGGCGGTTCCCTCACTGCGAGAAGCAAAGCTACAGGGCCTTCTCAGTAGTGGCGCTCGCCCTCCCATCAGATGTCAAAGAGATAAACAACTACCTGACATTTAGAAGACATCTGAAAGGAGGTTTTTAATGTGTGACATTTTAATGTATTTTTAATCCTTGTTGGAAGCCGCCCAGAGTAGCTGGGGAAACTCAGCCAGATGGGCAGGGTACAAATAATAAAAATATTATTATTATTATTATTATTATTATTATTAGGGAATGAGAAATTGTCTCTGTGATATAAGCCACTTCCAGAAGCGGAAGAGTTTGGGTCCCTGCCCTCACCAGTTTCAATAGGACATATTGAAGCTCTCTAAATCAAAGCACCCGAAAGCCCGGCGCAAACACATCCATAGAAACTGCACTGAGAAGATGAGCCTCTGTTCCAGTGCTTTACTCCCCTCGCAGTTTGAATTGGTGCCTGATTGTGAGCCTTGCACTAAGGAAATGCCATCCAAAGGCTTCTGCTCCTTCTTTTATTGCCTGCTGGCTTTCAAGAGCCACTGATGATCATCAACCTCCTTTGGCCTAAGGGCAGGGGAAAAAATTGAGATTTCTTGAATAAATACAATAGATCAATCATCTTCCATGTCTTGCAGTCAGATGGGTTGCTCAGACCTTGAGACGTAGTGCCTGATTATTCTATACCTGTTTGAAAGGTATGCGATAGCAAGTTCAGTCCTCCTGCAGCAAAAACCACTCTTCTTTGAAGGAAGGAGTGAATCTGAGAATCCATTGTTAGGGCTCAGGAAGGTTACAAAGGGCACTGGAAACCAAGTAGGGTTTGAAGGAAAGGAGCTAGGAAGAATGCTAGTTATCAGGACCTTAGTTAGGGTTGCCAACTGACCAGGAGAAAAATGGCCTGGCCTGTTCTTCTGCCTTTAGCAGCAGCACAATGTACACAAAACAACGGGTGGTCCTTTTCTGACATGAAAGTGGGATTACTGCCTGCAGGTCAAGCTGCTGATAGAAGTGGAAGGGCTGAGGAGAAAGCTCACAGCTGAGATCCCAGTCCCACAGAATCTCAGGCAGCAGGAGCAAAAAGTTGGTGATGCTAGGGCTAGTTCCCGATGGGCTTAGCAAAGGAGGCAGAGAGCCATGTGACCTCAATAGCTCAGTTAGTTAAAGCACAGTGGTGGTAATGCCAAGGTTGCAAGTTCGATCCCCCTATAGGACAGCTGCATATTCCTGCATTGCAGAGGGTTGGACTAGATGATGCTTAGGATCCCTTACAACTCTGGTGAATCTATGACTTTGCCACCTGAATGGGGAAACTCTCCCTCAAATTTTTTCAGCTGAGGGTGTGGCACAAGGATAAATCTGGCTTCTGTAGCTTTGATGATGATGATAATGATAATAATAATAATTTGTTATTTATACCCCGCTCTCCCTAGCCAAGGCTGGGCTCAGGGCGGCTAACAAGCAATAATAAAAACAAGTTGAATGAATACAACTTAAAAACAAAATTAAAATACAACATTAAAATATTAAAAGGTAGCCTCATCGCAGGAGGAGAAAGGAAAAGAAAAAAGAAAGAGGGGGAGGGAATCAAATTGGCTCCAAGCCAAAGGCCAGGCGGAACAACTCTGTCTTACAGGCCCTGAGGAAAGAAATCAGATCCTGCAGGGCCCTGGTCTCATGAGACAGAGCGTTCCACCAGGCTGGAGCCAGTGTTGAAAAGGCCCTGGCTCTGGTTGAAGCTAATCTAACTTCCTTAGGGCCCGGGACCACTAGGGTGTTGCTATTTATGGACCTTAAGGTCTTCCGTGGGGCATACCGGGAGAGGCGGTCCCGTAGGTACGAGGGTCCTAGGCCGTGAAGGGCTTTAAAGGTCAAAACCAGCACCTTAAATCTGACCCTGTACTCCACCGGGAGCCAGTGCAGCTGGAAAAGCACTGGGTGAATATGCTCCCATGGCAGAGACCCCGAGAGGAGCCTCGCTGCAGCATTCTGCACCCGCTGGAGTTTCTGGGACAGCTTCAAGGGCAGCCCCGCGTAGAGCGAATTACAGTAGTCAAGCCTGGAGATGACCGTCGCATGGATCACTGTGGCTGGGTCGGGGCGGGAAAGGTAAGGGACCAACTGATAAGCCCCAAAGATCCCAAGAGTCCATCTTCCCCAACTCAGTGCCCTCCAGACTGACTGGGGCTGATGGCAGTCATAGTCCCAAACATCAGGAGGTAGGGGAAGGTTGACACTGGTAGTGATGGTTTGTAATTTTTTTATGTGAGGGCTCAAGTCCGGCTCAGTTGCTGCATCCTCTGGGTGGTACATCCAGACAAGGCAGAGGGGATGCTGCTGCTTGAGAAGGCCTGATGCGTACATGCTTATCTTTATCAACACATTTCTATCTACATTGCTTTTCCACATGGTGCAAGGTGGGCTACAACAAATAAAAAGCTCATGGAAAAACCCCAACAACAATAACAATAGCTGAGTCAAAGCACCAACACGAATTTGAAATGTTACCGAAAACCTCCTTGCTAATCTAATGAACGGGTTATCTCATTGGTTACCTCCGGTTGTGAATGGGATCTGTTCTGGAGGTCCGGCTGGATCCTGAGGTTTTCGCAACTGGAGCGGTAAACCGCTTCTGCACATGCAAGCGCGGCGAAACACTTATAGGTTTGCCACTTTCACAACCCAAAGTTTACATTACCCGAAGGTAATGTAAGCTGAGGTGCTACTGTATATGGCTGCCGAGACTATATAACACCGGTCCTGAAAAACCTACATTGGCTCCCAGTATGTTTCTCAGCACAATTCAAAGTGTTGGTGCTGACCTTGAAAGCCCTAAATGGCCTCGGTCCTGTATACCTGAAGGAGGGTCTCTACCCCCATCGTTCAGCCCGGACACTGAGGTCCAGTGCCACAGGCCTTCTGGCGGTTCCCTCATTGCGAGAAGTGAGGTTACAGGGAACCAGACAGAGGGCCTTCTCGGTAGTGGCACCCACCCTGTGGAATGCCCTCCCATCAGATGTCAAGGAAATAAACAACTGTCTGACTTTTGGAAGACATCTGAAAGCAGCCCAGTTTAGGGAAGTTTTTAATGTTTGATCTTTTATCATGTTTTTAATATTCTGTTGGGAGCCGCCCAGAGTGCCTGGGGAAACCCAGCTAGATGGGTGGGTTATAAATAATAAATTGTTGTTGTTGTTGTTGTCGTCATCATCAGTGCACTGGGTCACCCTAGGGAGACCTGAGGAACATTCAGGGGAGCCCTGGGGGCATACTTTCATTACCCTGCAGCCCTTATCTTCCTGCATCATCTCTCTCCCCTCTCCCAGAAAGATTCTGGGGAACCAGTGGGGCAGAATGGAGAACGGCGGGACTAGAACCGGAAAACCCTCACTTATGCATGTCCTCTAACGGAACCCCAGTGGCTCTCACAGGGGAACCACAGAAAGAACAGGGTTGGTCGAGGGAGCCATGGACTCAAAAAATTGATAACAAGTGCATTATCTCTCTAAACCATCTGAAAACCCAGCAAAAAGACTGTTCTCTTAACAGTCATTGGGGTATGATTTTATTTTTAAAACCAGCTGTACTTGTTGTGTGGGGACGCAGGTGGCACTGTGTGTTAAACCACAGAGCCTAGGACTTGCTGATCGGAAGGTTGGTGGTTTGAATCCCCGCAACGGGGTGAGCTCCCATTGCTCGGTCCCTGCTCCTGCCCACCTAGCACTTTGAAAGCACGTCAAAGTGCAAGTAGATAAATAGGTACCGCTCCGGCGGGAAGGTAAACGGCATTTCCATGCGCTGCTCTAGTACACCAGAAGCGGCTTAGTCCTGCTGGCCACATGACCCGGAAGCTGTACGCCGGCTCCCTCGGCCAATAAAGCGAGATGAGCGCCGCGGCCCCAGAGTCGTCCGTGACTGGACCTAATGGTCAGGGGTCCCTTTACCTTTACTTGTTGTGTGGGAAGAAATTTCTGGCTTTTGCACAGCTGAAATGTAACCGACTGTACAATGGTAAGCGCGGCATCCATTGCCCCTCCCACTTTTGCTTCTGTCCCCGCCCATTTTCTGCCCCTGGCCCTGCCCATCGCCAGCATGCATCCTCTGACTAGGAATGCAGAACGCTGGTCTGAAATATGCCCCCCAGCCCCCTCCGGTGTAGGCAATACTCCTTCTTGGACAGCTGCCTAGACTTATGGAGAAGAAAAGCTGACTCTGCCTAAGAGATGATCTTGGGGGGAATCTGTCTCCTTTTATCAATGTGAATTTCGCTTGGTATGAAGACGATGTGCCTTGGAAGAGAACTGAGCTCCTGCCTCACCTCCACTCCTACCTGCCGCCAACTAACAGCTGGGGAGACGGGCTAAATTCTCTCTCTCCTCAGTGTTGGAATCTCTCTGCCTTTGCCCGCCTCGCGTTCTTAGAGCAAGAGAGAAATAAGGAAGCCTGCGTTCAGCAGCTCCTGAGAATGCTTTTGTTCCAGTTCCATCCCCGGTGCCTGCTGCTTCCAGTACCGCAGGCCCCACTGACGCATTAAGGTGAGCACCTCGGGGCCACCTTAATGGTGCATTTGCTAGTGAGCATTGCATTAAGCCAAATGTGCTCCAGGAGGCGGAGGGAACCAATGTCTGGAACGGGAGTACCTTTAAGTAATTGAAGTTGGGGGGGGGGGCAGTCTTTAGAGGCCGGGGAGGGCACTGCTGTAATGAGAACACTCCATCACAGGCAGGCAAAGCAGCCTGACACATGGCTTGGCTCACGCAGCCGCCGCAGAGAGTTACTGCTTGCTTCCAGCACTTCGCGTCTGGGCTGAGGAGGCAGGCTTACGAGAGCGGAGATGGATTTCGTACCCTCTTTCTCGGCTAACCGTTGTAGCTCTGAGGCTGCTCTCTCCCAGTTAACGTATACAGTGGTACCTCGGGTTACAGACGCTTCAGGTTACAGACACTTCAGGTTACAGAAATAGTAGTACCTCGGGTTAAGAACTTTGCTTCAGGATGAGAACAGAAATCGTGCTCTGGTGGCCTGGCGGCAGCAGGAGGCCCCATTAGCTAAAGTGGTACCTCAGGTTAAGAACAGTTTCAGGTTAAGAACAGACCTCCAGAACGAATAACCGTATTTTTCGCTCTATAAGACGCACTTTCCCCCTCCTAAAAAGTAAGGGGAAATGTGTGTGCGTCTTATGGAGCAAATGCAGGCGGGAGGCTCTGCTCAGTGCTCCCTTTAAAGAGCCGCATGGAGCGTGTGTGCGGCTCTTGGGGGCTTTTCCCCGAGGAGGGAGAAGGGCTGCCCTTCTTCTTCCTTGGGGAAAAGCCCCCAAGAGCCGCACACACACTCTGCACGCTCTTTAAAGGGAGTGCGGCTCTTGGGGGAGCCTTCATCCCGCTGCCTGGGAGAGGCTGCGTGCGGCTATCCCATAAGCCAGGACAGCAAGAGGCTATCCCAGAAGCCAGATCCCTCTTGCTGCTCTGGCTTCTGGGATTCAGAATATTTTTTTTCTTGTTTTCCTCCTCCAAAAACTAGGTGCGTCTTATGGTCTGGTCGTCTTATAGAGCGAAAAATAGGGTAAGTTCTTAACCCGAGGTACCACTGTACATGATTTGTCCTTGAGTGCGCAAGCCAAACCTCTCTTCCTGTTGCTCAAACCTGTCAGTCCTCAGCCTCTCCTCCTCGGGTGCGCGGGACGAGCAGCTGTCCCTTTTGATAGAGAGGGCTGCCAGCTGTTGTGGCAGACAAAACGTTGTCAGCTGGGCACGGCCTGGAGGCTGCCCCCCCCCTAGGATCAACAGAGGCCTGTGATCAGAGTTTGGTGGTGCAAAGGTCTGTTCCTCGCAGTGGTCCTCTCCTGATGTTGTTGGTCTACCCATCTCATCCTCCCTGATCGTTGGCCACACTGGCTGGCACTTATGGAAGTTGGGAGGCCAATGATATTTGGAGAACACCCAGTTGGCTAATTCCGTCAAAGGCAAATGGCTGCTGTCTGAGCATGCAAGTCTCCTGCAACCACGCGAGGCTATCTTCACAAGGAACCCCATGCAAATCTTGAACAACATTGCCGACAGCTATGTCATGCAAGCACAAATCAACAGATAAAGGTGCGTAATTTGGGAAGTGGCAGGGCTCCTGAAGGGTGTGTTGCAGAGGTAGGGGGCCAGGAGAGTGACCCAGGAGAGGGGGTCACCACACAGCCTACATGGGGCGAGGGGAGATAGGCAGGCAGGCAGGCAGGCAGGCAGGCAGAGAACCTACCTGCCTGTTCCCAGCTGCCTAGAGGAGCATGTACCTGGGAATGGGGAATCTGGGTCACAGTGAAGGATGGCTATGTGACCAGTTAACAACAGAAAGTTGAGCCCTTGGTGGCACCTGCCTGTCATCTGCCCTCTGAATGTACACATGGTTGTGGGTGCAAGAAAGCCCAAATCAAACAAGTGGGTCACATAATAATAAATTACAATTACTTCCGAGTAAGCGTGATAAAAGGGATGTGGGTGGCGCTGTGGGTTAAACCACAGAGCCTAGGACTTGCCGATCAGAAAGCTGGCAGTTCAAATCCCCGCGACGGGGTGAGCTCCTGTTGCTCAGTCCCTGCTCCTGCCAACCTAGCAGTTCGAAAGCACGTCAAAGTGCAAGTAGATAAATAGGTACCGCTCCGGCGGGAAGGTAACGGCATTTCCGTGCGCTGCTCTGGTTTGCCAGAAGCAGCTTAGTCATGCTGGCCACATGACCCTGAAGCTGTACGCCGGCTCCCTCGGCCAATAAAGCGAGATGAGCGCTGCAACCCCAGAGTCATGACTGGACCTAATAGCCAGGGGTCCCTTTACCTTTTTAAGCGTGATAATAGTGAACAGATGGGGAGCAGGTATGAGAATGACTCTTAGGTTGGGCTTGGCAAGAGCAGCAGACCAGGGAGCCGTGGAAAGCTCAAGGAAGCAGAGCAAGCCAGCCAACGCGGTATTCTTCCTTGCCAGCCATTCCCTACAGTCCGGCCATTCTCCTCCTTCCGCCCTACCAGGTTGCAAGGCAGCCAGCCATCCCCTTCCCATGAAAACCCAGGGAGATACCTGAGTGACCATTTTAATTTCACAGATATGTGGCCTAATCCCCTTGTGCACAGCCCCTCGCAGACTCCGCTCGGTAGGCAACACTGCCTATGCAGCCGCTATCTAGGTTCTTCCTAATGTACATCATGATCTAAGCAGCCTCCCTGCCCCATAAGGCCATTAAGTTTGGCATCTAAAAAGTGACCTAGCAGCACTCTCTCTCTCTTTCTCTCTGACATCCCCACACAGAACTGCCTCTGAGACAGTAGCTCCGATTACTCCAGCTAGCAGTGGTGTTGACACTGGAGCTGTCCTTCCTGTGGGAACTGGGCTAAGGTGACCCTGCAAAGCCTGGCCTGGCCTTGCTGCCAGTGGTATTTGGCAATTAGCATCTATTTGTGTTAATGAGTCAGGTCAGGGTCAGCGAGAGGCTGGCAGCTCTTTGTGACACCTTTCGCAGCTAATTGGTGCTGGGCTCAGCAGGGCAAAGGGCACCGGAAAGCAAGTCAAAGCCATCTTCTAAATAGCGGGTCTGGCCTTTCTGTCTCTCTCCCCCCACCCCACTGCTGTATTTACTGCCCCCTGTCAAAATTTGGACTGGAAGCTCCTCGGGGACGAGGCCTGTCATTTGCTTTTACTATTCGATAAAGGTTCAGGTCTTCTGTTGGACCTTATACAAACAACAATATTCTACCGCCACCACTGGCAAATCGTTTGTGTGGTTGTGTGTGTGTGTAAGCAGTAAGGATAGTATGACAACAACCAGGCAGCATTATTGTCGAATCCAACAATGAATGTAAAATGCTCTAGGTCAGGGGTCAGCAAATCTACTGTCCCTCAGACCTTGTGGGGGGCCGGACTATCTTTTTTTGGGGGGAAATGAACGAATTCCTATGCCCCACAAATAACCCAGAAATGCATTTTAAATAAAAGGACACATTCTACTCATGTAAAAACACACTGATTCCTGGATCGACCGAGGGCCGCCAGATTGAGAAGGCGATTGGGCCGGATCCGGCCCCCAGGCCTTAGTTTGCCTACCTATGCTCTAGGTGAGTTCCTCACCATTTGCAGCAGATTGGCTTGGAGATAAGCAAAGCAGAGCTTAATAATAATAATAATAATAATAATAATAATAATAATAATAATAGCTTGGTTCATTTCTTGAACCTTCCCACCCATTGCAATGCATGGGGTTGGACTAGATGACCGCTGGAGTCCCTTGCAACTCTACAATTCTATGACCTATAAAGCCTCAAATCCCTTTGTCAAGAACTCCCATCTTCACCTCCCCTTCTTTTCAAATGTCACTCATCAGCCAGACTGGCATCAGCAGAAGACTGGGTGCTGTGGCTGCAGGGAGAGGGGAGGACAGGAGGTTTTCCCCCCTCTCTCCTGCCTCCCTTTATCCCAGTTAAAGGTGCACTACAGCACACCAAGAAAAAAAGGCCTTGGTGTTCCCTAGCAAATGCAGTAACAAGGACCAGGGCGGGGCTGGTGCCATCCTCATTAGATCAGCCAGGAAGCAGGGCTGAAACAGAAGCACGTTAGGGGAGAGGTCAGAGACGTGGATAAGCATCCATCCTCCTTGGGCTTTCATTTTAGTCCAAACTAGAAAAGTATTTGGAGCTCCTCCTGCTCACCTTATTTGAAATGAGGATGGTGATCCCTGAAGGTGCTCACATTGCACAGCATGAACACGCTTTATTCCTCGCTCTTTAAGGTACCCACGCACACCAGTCTAGTGTCTAGGCTGCTGTTCCCAGGTCTGTGCTCTATGGAGCAGTTGCAGCAACAGGAGTAATAATAATAATTTATTATTCATACCCCGCCCATGTGGCTGGGTTTCCCCAGCCACTCTGGGCGGCTTCCAACAAAACACTAAAATACAATAACCTATTAAACATTAAAAGCTTTCCTAAACAGGGCTGCCTTTAGATGTCTTCTAAAAGTTTGGTAGTTATTTTTCTCTTTGACATCTGGTGGGAGGTGCCACTACTGAGAAGGCCCTTTGCCTGGTTCCCTGTGACATGGCTTCTCGTAGCGAGGGAATTGCCAGAAGGCCCTCGGCGCTAGACCCCAGTGTCCGGGCAGAACGATGGAGGTGGAGACGCTCCTTCAGTCTCTCCCCCTCCACCAATTTAGGTCCCTTCCCGCGACGGGCTGTGTGCACACAGCCAGAGACTGAGCCTGCGTGAAAGTTGCCTCAGCTCATCCCTCTTCAATCCCCTCCTGGTTCTGTGAGACAAGAGGTGCAGGAGAAGGTGGCGAAGCCCGCAGCTCCTCATTTGACTGATCTGCCTCTTTCTCCTCTTCTTCCAACCCATCCTGTTCTCCACCTGCCTCTGACTCTTGCCTTCTGGCCGGTACAGGTCCCTACAAATCACTGCCTCCCTCTCCCAAGTCAGACTTCAGCTGCCCTTCCCTGTTGTTTTTGTTTTATTATTTTTTACGCATTATGTGTTTTTACGCTGTGAACTGCCCTGAGATCTATAGAATAATAATAATAATAATAATAATTTATTTGTTGTACCCCGCCCATCTGGCTGGGTTTCCCCACGCACTCTGGGCGGCTTCCAATAAAGATTAAAAATATATTAAAATGTCACACAATAAAAACTTCCCTAAACAGGGCTGCCTTCAGATGTCTTCTAAATGTCAGGTAGTTGTTTATCTCTTTGACATCTGATGGGAGGGCGTTCCACGAGGTGGGCGCCACTACCAAGAAGGCCCTCTGCCTGGTTCTTTGTAACCTCACTTCTCACAGGGAGGGAACCGCCATAAGGCCCTCGGCAATGGACCCCAGCGTCCGGGCAGAACGATGGGGGTAGAGACACTCCTTCAGGTATACTGGCCCGAGGTCATTTAGGGCTTTCAAGGTCAACACCAACACTTTGAACTGTGCTCGGAAACGTACTGGGAGCCAATGTAGGTCTTTCAAGACCGGTGTTATGTGGTCTCGGTGGCTGCCCCCAGTCACCAGTCTAGCTGCCGCACTCTGAATTAGTTGTAGTTTCCGAGTCACCTTCAAAGGTAGCCCCACGTAGAGCGCATTGCAGTAGTCCAAGCGTGAGATAACTAGAGCATGCACCACTCTGGCGAGACAGTCCGTGGGCAGGTAGGGTCTCAGCCTGCATACCAGGTGGAGCTGGTAGACAGCTGCCCTGGATACAGAATTGACCTGTGCCTCCATGGTCAGCTGCAAGTCCAAAATGACTCCCAGGCTGCGCACCTGGTCCTTCAGTTGCACAGTTACCCCATTCAGGACCAGGGAGTCCTCCACACCAGTCTGCCCCCTGTCCCCCAAGAACAGTACTTCTGTCTTGTCAGGATTCAACCTCAATCCATTATCCGCCATCCATCCTCCGACCGCCTCCAGACACTCACACATAACATTCACTGCCTTCACCGATTTGAAAGAGAGGTAGAGCTGGGTATCATCTGCATATTGATGGACACCCAGTCCAAACCACCTGATGATCTCTCCCAGCAGCTTCATGTAGATGTTAAAAAGGATGAAGGGTGGCATGCAAATCATCATCATCTAAAAATGGTTGGGAAGCACCAGCTTTGAAGCTGTCTGCTTGCTGAGTATGGCCGGAAGACAATAACAGCCAGTCCTTTGCAGGCTGCACTGGCTTCCTGTTACCTTATTGGTCTAGTTCAAGGCGCAAGCTCTGTCTGATTGACCCCCAGACAGTGCCCAGTCTAGACCCTGCCTATCTCTTAGGCAATGCTGGCCTTTCAGGTGATGGAAGGAGGTTAGTGGATTATTGTTCCTTCCTTGACTGACTGGATGCATTTACACTGGCTCCTTCCAAACCGCAGTAATTTACAGATGTGTTAACTTCAGCTGCAAAGCACTCCGGTGCCGTTTGTACAATCACTGAAGAGACACTGTTTAAGAGAGTGCTGCTCCCCCTCTGCTCTCCCGCTAGACTGTGAATAATATCCGCGCATGTTTGGCGTTGCTTTTCACTGAGCAAAGAGGCACTCTGAAAAGAGAAGTCTGCCTAACTACTTCTGCTCAGAAATATGCACGTAGTTGTGTTCTGCTCCAGGATCCTCTAAAGGTAATTTAATAAAGAAGGACCATTGGTCAACAGTGCATTTCACAGCATTAATGTTGCTCCGGTGCTAAATTTGCAAATAAAGCACAGCACATAATGCCCTTTGGAAGAGCTCAAATGCAGCCTCCAAGGCACTAATAATAATAATAATAATGATAATAATAATAATAATAATAATAATAATAATAATAATAAAATTTATACCCTACCCATCTGGCTGGGTTTCCCCAGGCACTCTGGATGGCTCCCAAATGAAAATAAAAAAGCGGTAAAACATCAAACATTTAAAACTTCCCTAAACAGGGCTGCCTTCAAATGGCTTCTAAAAGTAAGACAGTTGTTTATTTCCTTGACATCTGATGGGAGGGCGTTCCACAGGAAGGGCACCATTCCCGAGAAGGCCCTCTGCCTGGTTCCCTGTAACCTCACTTCTCACAGTGAGTTAACCGCCACCAGGCCCTCGGAGCTGGACCTCAGTGTTCGGGCTGAACAATCAGGGTGGAGATGTTCTTTCAGGTATGGGAACTTCTGGCCCTTCAGATGGTGCTGAACCACAACTCCCATCCTTCCTGGCCATTTGCTGTGTTTGCAGGGGCTGATGGGAGTTGTAGTTCAGCTACAGATGGAGAGCCAAACGTTCTCCACACCTTGTCTATACTGACAGGCAGTGGCTGTCCAGGGACTGAGGCAAGGGACGTTCCTAGCACTGCACTGGAGATACCAGGGAGTAAACCCGACACATTCTGCAACACATGCGACAACATATGGAGTGCCAGAGTTTGCCCACCCACCTGCACTAAGTAGTGTCCCTAAAAAACCTCCATCAGGTATGTGGAACTTTTGGCCCTCCAGATGTTGTTGGACACCCAACTTCAATCATCCCTGCCTGTTGGCCATGCTGGCTGGGGTTAATGGGAGCTGGAATCCAACAACATCTGCAGGGCCACAGGTTTCCCATTTGTGGCCCACTGCCAAGGTGGGAGTCAGGAACAGCTCAGCAATAACTCACTAGGTGTCAACAAAGTTAACTCTTTATTCAAAGAAACAAAACAGCTCAGATCTAGGGAGCACACAGACTCTTCCCAGTAGGTCTTGCCCCAATGAGGCAGCTGTGAGGACTGAAGGTCCCTGTCTTCTCACAGCTCCCTAAGTCTCCTCCTCTCCCAAGCAATCTTAGGCTCCTTTGTCTTGCTTGTCTCTGCTTTGCCATCTTCATTTCTCTGTGGGTTCTGGGCGACCACTGGGGAGGGGAGCTGGTTGCAGCAGGAGGGGGAGACCTCCTGGCTTCTTCAGCAGCCTGCCTCATCTCTGACCCCGCTCTCCTCCAGCTTCTATTTCTACCCCTGATTCTGGACTGCTCTCTGCCACAGCCTCTTCCTGCTCACTAAACCCTCTTGCTTCTTCAGTTTCTGACACCTCCTCCTCCCGGTCTTCTCCCTCGGACAACTCATCGTCGTCCCACCACCCATCCCCTGGCTCTGAGCCTTCTTCCCTTAGGGCTGCCTCCCGCCACTCGTCTGCATCTTGCTGAAGGTCAGGATCAAAGTCAGACCCACGGCCCATAGGGCTGCACGCCCTACAAGAAAGGCTAAAGTGACACACAGCCACAAACTTGTGGCGCTAAACTCAAAGCCATTGTTGGCCACCATGACTCTTTGCAAATGTAGATTGGAACACTGCAATACCTCTGGCGAATCCCTGTATAGTTGGCATTGGCCACTAGTGTGTGGCAAGCAGCTCAACTTGTATACCAAGCAGTGCCAATACGGACTTCCCCTGGGCCTGAGGGACTTTAGCTCACCACTTCCATCCACAAGCGGATCTCTTGTGCCCATTTCTTAGCTGTGTATGTGGAGGATTTAGTCGTTGTGAGCAGGAGCGCCATTTACATTTGCTGTTCTGCTAGGCTGGCAAAGCTCATTCAGACGTACAACACAGTGAATCACAGTGAGTAACGCAAAGTGTTTTGGTGCTCAGAAAAGGACTCAAGAATTCAATCTGGTTCCCAAGCTCGCTCCAGCTTCCCCCTTATTATGGGCTATTTTTGCCCTCATTCAGGTACGACAGCATTATTATTTTTGGGCTCAGAGGAAGGAGGGAAATGCTAAATATAGAGACACAGATTGAGCCAGTGTGTTCAACTCAGCTGCAGAAGCAGCCAAAATTTGCAATGAAATGCTCGAGTCAGCACATAACAGACCTGCTCAGAGCCGCAGGGTGCCAATCACTATGCCTGCTTTCTGAGGGAGGGGTGGGAAAGGTAGGGGAATCCTTTGGTTGCCACCTGCCTTTCTACCAGAGAGCCTGACCTTTCAAACAGATACAGGAAGAAATTCAACAGGTAAAGAAAACACTTCATCTGTTGGACTTCTGGCTGCACAGATCTAAAGACATAGAGGCCTGGTCAGGTGGGGGAAAAAACAATGTGTCAGCCCTGATATGGGCTGAAAAAGAATTAGCACCCAGCTGAGAGCAATGAAAGTGGCACATTCATCTGTAGAAAACGCAGGTCTTGTCATTCCCAGTTCTCAGACCACTGCTCTTATCACCAGACCCCCACGGCAGGACAGTTTTGTTGTATGAGCTGCCTTACCCGGGGGAACTCTCTGTCTCCTCACTGCTACATGGGAAGCCTATAGCAAGCGTGAGAAATAAATAGCCAGGACAGCCTTATTCTCGGTGGTCTTGGCAGTTTTCGGTCATGGCTGGCGCAGAGAGAACTCGGAAGAGACAGAATACGCATCTCTCTGCAAACGGCCCCCGTTTAAAACCAGCCTGAGGAGAGGGTCACACCTGAGAACATCCTGAGCACCTGCAACAGCTCTCCCAGTCCCTTCTCCACCCCCAGCCAACTACAAGCGGGTAGGGGGTGCAGGAAAAACACAGGGCCGTTTTCCTTGCGAAGCCTGAACTCAGGAAAGGTATTAATTTTCTGGCTTGCCACCAGCATGCTGTGAGCTGGCTAGGCTCTAATCTGTGCTAAGGAGCAGCTGGTATCTCTCCTGCTTCCCCTCAGGAGCCTCTATCGATTTGGGTGTGAGCAAGCAGCTATCCGGAGTCATTAGAAATCCAATCTGGTGATGGATATCTGACAGGGCAGGCAGTGTCGTAGAAGCAGCTCAGAGTTGTCCCCATCTCCCCCCCCCCCGCCAGACAGGGTCAGGCAGCCTATGCTGCGAATCTCCTGGGATGTCTCAATACCAGGAAAATAGGAGTAGCAGGGACATTTTAAAAATCCCTAACACTGGGGTTCAAACTTGCCTGGTGGAAGACACAAGTCTGACCAGTGCTCCAGGGACTGTGCTTGTTCGTTGGCCCTGGTGGGAAATTGTTCTGCACATGCTCAGAGGAATGTTCTGCACTATGTTTATTTCCTTCCTGTGCTCCAGGTCTCAGTGGCAGCATGGACAATAGGATTTGAGGCTGGTTCTGGAGAGGTTAAAAAAATTAAGCCCTGCGGAACATGCCGATTTTGTGGTGTGCAGATGGGCCTGTCATCCTGATATTCCTCTTTAAAATCTGGTGGAGAAGTCAACTGTGTCTGGGCAGGTAAGTCCAATTGCCTATCTCCAAATGGCTCCCTTCAAAAAAGGCAAATCTTATAAGGGTCATTTCCAAGGCCGATCTTAAGAGTGGCTTCGGGTGTGCTCTGTGATGCAGTAGGCAATTTCACTTCATGGGGGTGGGGTGGGGGAGGCATGCTAAGACAGCGTTTGATTTTCATTTCAACATTTTATACCCCACTTTATCTCTTTAAGTGACAGATGCCAAAACAGATGAAAGCATAAACATCAAACTACAAAAACCGGTCTACAAATCAATAGATGGGAACTACAGCAGCCAAAGAAGAAGACTAATCCAATAGACAGAATAACGCTGGCAGAATCAAAACCAGAATAATATCAAACTCTGATCTGACTGATGAGGTAGGAAGAGCAATGAATCGGGCACCCATGATGATCGAAACCAGGCAAGGGAATGGGGACCAAGAGCCAGAGGGTTCAAGAGACAGGCACAATTTTCGTTTTAAGGAATGTCTTTGTTCTGAGCTCCTTTCAGCCTCCACAAGATGGCAATGTCTCCCTGTGACCAGCTAGGCAATGGTTTTCCCCATAAGACATCCTTATACAGTTCACACATTATATGCATCTAATACTCTCTCTCTCTCTCTCTCTCTCAAATAAACATACATATATCCACACATGCAAACACACTTATGTATACATGCTGCTATCTCATTTTGTATGCTCAAGTGCAGATGACATGCATGATTATCTTCTGTGGCTCTTTTCCCCATGCCAAATGCTCAAAGAGTGAATGAATAAGGTTTGTGCAGTATTTTGACAAACAGTGTTGAAAAGTAATGAAATGAAGAGAGGTGGTGTATGGCATCAGTAGCCACAAAAGTATTAATATTTCTGCCAGCGTGTATAGGGGGTCTGGTGATGAAACACACATTGTCTCTGTGATGCTGGCAAAGTCTCTTTGATTCACAAAAATAACCAACTGGATGGAAACGACAATCTGTTCAGAGTCGGACCTGCTGTACTCATTGGTGTGGCATTTGTGTTACATGCGGGAAGTTCAGTCATCTCTGGATAGGGCTGGGAGAGAACCTTACCTGAAACCCCAAAGAGCCACTGCTACTCTGTGTAGACCATATTGGACTGGTGGTCTGTCTGATTCGCTGCAAGATAGCTTTCTATGTTGCATCAGCATGGGTCACAGGAATAGGCTATTTGTAATGCAGAGAAAGGTGGGAGCAGCTCCCTCTACTTCTGATGGAGCCTGGGGGAAATGGCGCACAGGGGCCAGAAGATGGCTCTAGGCACTTCCAGACTGCCACTGTTTTCAGGCGGGATTCAATCACATACTGGCAATTATGTGGGTTGCGCAATCAAAACCGCTTGCCCAATAGATTGGACTTTTTTGAGATAAGGAAAATGCAATGGACGGGATGGGAGAACACTTGCTTTGACACAACGGCATCTAATTTTCCCCCAAACATGTCAGAACAACTGCTCATTATATAGCCAACGTTGTCTAATCTCAGTGTACTGGAAGAAGCAAAGATCACCAGTATTGAAGCAATGATTCTTCAACATCAACTTCGTTGGACTGGTCATGTTGCGCGGATGCCTGATGATCGTCTTCCAAAGCAACTCCTCTATTCCGAACTTAAAAAAAGCGTAATGCTGGTGGTCAACCAAAGAGGTTTAAAGACTCTCACAAGGAAAATCTTTAAAAAGGTAGTATAAGCACTGACACCTGAAAAACACTGGCCTGCGAGTGCTCCAATTGGAGGACAGCCTTTACCAAAGGTGTCATGGGCTTTGAAGGACAAAAAGGGAGAAACATGCTAAGAGGAAGGCAAACCCTCACCATAATGAACTCCCGCCCGGAAACCTATGTCCCCACTGTGGAAGGACGTGTGGATCCAGAATTGGCCTCCACAGTCACTTATGGACTCACTGTTAAAACTCACTGTTAAAGATTGCTTATGGAAGACAATCTTACTCGGCTATGAGTGATCACCAAAGAAGAAGAAGAAGAAGAAGAAGAAGAAGAAGAAGAAGAAGAAGAAGAAGAAGAAGAAGAATCTCCTTGCAAGCAAAGCAGAATCTGAACGTTCAGTGAACAGGTAATCCAGAAGCACGCTTAGTCTCTGATTTGCTGCCAGAGAGCAGTAAGCGTGGTGGATACTATTGCCAACTATTTCATTCATGTGGCCTTTATTGGCATAATTTAGACAATAAAAATCATAAGAGAAAAAACAACAACAATAAACCACCCACAAAACATTGGCAACCCAGACATATTAAACACATAAAACATATAAAAGACTCAATAGCCACCATTAAATAAAATTAAATAGTTTTAGATTTGACTTAAAAAAATTCAAATAAATATCCTGAAACAATTACCAACTATGTATAAAAGGCATTTTTAATTTTGGGTCGGGGAGGCTGTCATGGAATCATAGAACTGTAGGGTTTGAAGAGTCCCTATGATGAGTGCATGACAACAGCAGGAGCCGAACCTGGCTATTTCTGTGATTCTGGCCTATGATTTCTATGTTGAGATTCCCACATTGCAGGGGGTTGGACTAGATGACCCTCGGGTCCCTTCCAACTCTACAATTCTATGATTCTAGATCTCACCACAGATCCCTAGCAGCTGGATGGACTAAATTGGATCTGACCAGATGGCAGCTTCTGAAATGTCTGATTGGGATTGCAGCCACAACTAGTGGAGGAGGAAACACACAACATGCTCTTCTTCCTCACCCAGCCTTGCTCCCGGACATTAACCACACAACCACCCCGAATGTGGAAAGGAAGCCATGCATGCAGACTATGCTCTGCTCCTGCCATTGATCATCACGGGCTGGTTGAGGAAGAGTAGTCTGAAGTGGAAGGTCTTGTTTGCAAGAACTGAGTGTGCTGGAAAGCTACAACAGATCCTAGAAACCACGGCACGTGATCAAGTGCGATGCCACACACATAGGTGTGAACTAGCTGGGCTGTCTCTCTGTCTGCCCTAATGAATAAAGCTTGGCAACCGAAACAGATATATGACCTGCGCTCAAAGAGCAGATGAAGTAACACCGAGCTTTTATTAGGATCAGCTAGAGATGCAAGCTGCGGCTTTTCAAACTGCACATAGTCTCCTCCCCATTTTATTCTCACAACAACCCTGTAAAGTAGGTTAAGCTAAAAGACCTGCCCAAGGTCACGCAGTGAGCCTCATGGCCAAGAAATGATTTGAACCCTTGTCTCCCAGGCTTCAATCAATCAACCAACCAACCAACCAACCAACCAATCAATCAATCAATCAACACACAGACATCTTCAGTTGTTTCTGGAAAGTGCAGATAGTGGAAACTTGTCATATTGTGCTCCACAGGAAAAGGGCGGCTCCAGGCTTCCAACATCTTTGGAACTTCTTACAGACCTCAGGGAATGCAAGCTTGAATCCTGCTTGTACGCAATAAAAATATACAACCTTAAATCTTAACAGTTGTTTCTCTCCGTTCTGGCATTTACACCACCTTCCTCTTTTACCATGTTTACTCACAAGTCAGTCCCCTTCAACAAAGATCACCTGCAGGGTTAATTAGAAGCTTCCTCCTTGCAGCATTTGCTACTGCTATTGCTTCCTGTTCTGCTGGCTAGGGAATTAGTGCTAAATTGCCTCCATGGGAAGCAAACGTTGACTGTTTAAGCGTCTTAGCCATTGGACAACTATTGACAGAATATAGCAGCATAGTAAGTGCTGCAAGGAACCCAATCAGATGGGTGGGGTAATAATAGTAATAATAATAATAATAATAATAATAATAATAATACAGTGGTACCTCAGGTTAAGTACTTAATTCATTCCGGAGGTCCGTACTTAACCTGAAACTGTTCTTAACCTGAAGCACCACTTTAGCTAATGGGGCCTCCTGCTGCTGCCGTGCCGCCGGAGCACAATTTCTGTTCTCATCCTGAAGCAAAGTTCTTAACCTGAAGCACTATTTCTGGGTTAGCGGAGTCTGTAACCTGAAGCGTATGTAACCTGAAGCATATGTAACCCGAGGTACCACTGTAATAATAATAATAATACTACAGAGGAAACCCCTTGTACTGGTTCAGACAACTGATCCATATAGCTCAGAACCGTCTTCTCTGACGGCCAGCGAATGCCCAGGGTCTCAGAGTTTGGATTTGATATCCCGCTTTATCACTACCTGAAGGAATCTCAAAGCGGCTAACATTCTCCTTTCCCTTCTTCCCCCACAACAAACACTCTGTGAGGTGAGTGGGGCTGAGAGACTTCAGAGAAGTGTGACTGGCCCAAGGTCACCCAGCAGCTGCATGTGGAGGAGCAGACGCAAACCCGGTTCCCCAGATTATGAGACTACCGCTCTTAACCACTACACCACACCCTTCCCATTGCTTCCTGGAGATGCTGCCGATTGAATATGGGACCTTCGGCATGCAAAGCAGATGTTCTGTCGCTGAGATAGGGATCTTCCAATGTCATAATCTGTATTGTTTATATGCACCTAGGTTGGTCAATAAACAGAGGCAGAGGGGATGGCTGTGTTACCAACACTTTTTCCTGTTTCTACCACACCAGCTCACTGCAGATGGTGACAGCAGCCACGAAATTAAAAGACGCCTGCTTCTTGGGAGAAAAGCAATGACAAACCTAGACAGCATCCTAAAAAGCAGAGACATCACCTTGCCAACAAAGGTCCGTATAACTAAAGCTATGGTTTTCCCAGTAGTGATGTATGGAAGTGAGAGCTGGACCATAAAGAAGGCTGATTGCTGAAGAATTGATGCTTTTGAATTCTGGTGCTGGAGGAGACTCTTCAGAGTCCCATGGACTTCAAGAAGATCAAACCTACCCATTCTGAAGGAAATCAGCCCTGAGTGCTCACTGGAAGGACAGATCCTGAAGCTGAGGCTCCAATACTTTGGCCACCTCATGAGAAGAGAAGACTCCCTGGAAAAGACCCTGATGTTGGGAAAGATGGAGGGCACAAGGAGAAGGGGACGACAGAGGACCAGATGGCTGGACAGTGTTCTCGAAGCTACCAGCATGATTTTGACCAAACTGCGGGAGGCAGTGGAAGACAGGAGTGCCTGGCGTGCTCTGGTCCATGGGGTCACGAAGAGTCGGACACAACTAAACGACTAAACAACAACTCCACACCAGCAGCGCCACATGTCTATGGCCCTACACCCGAGGATTTAACCTTGAGAAATAATGCACAATACATCCTCCGACACTTTGGCAGAGACCTACGGGACCTCAGAGGCATTTCTGTTCATCTGAAAGATGGAAAGGGAGAAGTGCCTTGCAAGCCGCTCTTCCAAGACATGACTTACTACTGGTATTTACATTTTCAAGTATAACCAGATTATCTATTACTTTATTCCAGGAGGACTTTGTGTACCTTAAGCACAGAGTCTCGCTTTAACCTAATTATTAGGAGTTCAGTCTCCTGTGCAAGCTCAGATGAAAAGAACGAAGGAAGGATCATAGCTCACTGGCAGTACACACGCTTGCCATAAAAAAAGGTCTCAGCATCAATCCTTCACATCTCTAGTTTAAAAAAAGGAAAAGGATTGCATGGCAGGCGATGGAAAAATCTCTCTTTCTTTCTGAGACCCTGGAGGGTCATTGCCAGTCAGAGCAGATGATACAGTGGTACCTCAGGTTGAGAACTTAATTCGTTCTGGAGGTCTGTTCTTAACCTGAAACTGTTCTTAACCTGAGGTACCACTTTAGCTAATGGGGCCTACCGCTGCCACTGTGCCGTCGCTGCGTGATTTCTGTTCTCATCCTGAAGCAAAGTTCTTCTTAACCCGAGGTAATATTTCTGGGTTTGTGGAGTTTGTAACCTGAAGCATCTGTAACCTGAAGCGTATGTAACCCGAGGTAGCACTGTATTGGGCTAGATGGGCAAATAGCCTGACCTGGTCTAAGGAAGCTTCCTAAGAGAAGCTGTGAGCTGTTACTTACTTCTGTTATCTTTTGCAGTTTCACATTCATTTCAATGTGACTTCTTCAAGGAGAAGGTCCTGGAAAGTTATGCCCCAAGTTATCAAATACTTCCTCCTTTCCATTTTAAGACTGGTGGAGGGAGGGGTGTGTGTTTGGAACATAGCTGTCAACTTTCAGATTTGAAAATAAGGGATCAGCAGCCTCACCTGTCCCGGGGACAGTCTACGGGATGTCTAAGAATCCGGGATAGCAGCAGGAAGCAGTGGGAAACGGCGCTGGAATAAGGGAATTTCCCGCAAAAAAAAGGGAAGGTTGACAGCTATGGTTTGGAAACGACATTACGCTTGGCCTCAGAACCCCCCCCCCCAAAATATTTGCACATCCAGTTCGAGGAAGACTTTTGTGTCATTTCTTTGGAACATTGATAATCACAACTGGTATTCTTGGCTGCAAATCCCGGAAGACCAAAATTTCCCATCTAGCCTGGGAGAGCGGGACCCTGACTGACTCCAGCTACAAAAAGCTGAGGTTGCCAAAGAGGCCAGAGACGATCTTGGCTGTTTCTTAGCGCAGACCCAGGTCATTGAGTCTGAGCATCCACAGCCACTGCCCACCATGAATTAGCACTGGCAGCAGCAGATACGTTCTATGCTTAAGATAATATTTTATTCTCTTGCTAATTATGCTGTTTAAAATGTGCATTTTATATTTGACTTCCTTTAGTGATGTTTTCTTTTGAAATGTTTAAGTCCCCCCCCCCCAGTTAACTTTGCTTGCATTAAATGTGCATTCTGTAGTTGATCTCTTTTGCGATGTTTTATTTTGAAGTCTTTAAGATAACAATTGAGTTAATTACGTTGCTTTGAATGTATACTTTATATTTGCATTTCTTCAGTAATGTTTTGTTGTGGATTGTTTCATTTGATGTTTTAATGCATGGGTAGGCAAACTAAGGCCCGGGGGCCAGATCTGGCCCAATCGCCTTCTAAATCCGGCCCATGAACGGTCCTGGAATTAGCGTGTTTTTACATGAGTAGAGGACGCGGGTGGCGCTGTGGGTTAAACCACAGAGCCTAGGACTTGCCGATCAGAAGGTCGGCAGTTCAAATCCCCGCGACGGGGTGAGCTCCCGTTGCTCGGTCCCTGCTCCTGCCAACCTAGCAGTTCAAAAGCACGTCAAAGTGCAAGTAGATAAATAGGTACCACTCCGGTGGGAAGATAAACGGCGCTTCCGTGCACTGCTCTGGTTCGCCAGAAGCAGCTTAGCTATGCTGGCCACATGACCCAGAAGCTGTACGCCGGCTCCCACAGCCAATAAAGCGAGATGAGTGCTGCAACCCCAGAGTCGGTCACAGCTGGATCTAATGGTCAGGGGTCCCTTTACCTTTACCTTTACCTGAGTAGAATGTGTGCTTTTATTTAAAATGCATCTCTGGGTTATTTGTGGGGCATAGGAATTCATTCATTCCCCCCCTCCAAAATATAGTCTGGCCCCTCACAAGGTCTGAGGGACAGTGGTCTAGCCCCCTCCTGAAAAAGTTTGCTGACCCCTGTTTTAATGTGTTGAAAACCACTTTGAGTTGTTTCCCCCTTAAAAATATAAGGCGGTCTAGAAACAAAATTATTATTAATAATAATCTTTCACCAATTCTGAATTTTTGGTCTGTATGACTGCTAAGGTTCTTAGAATCCTATAACTGTAGAGTTGGAACGGACATTAGGATCATCTGACCATATTCAATGCAGGAATATGCAGCTGCCCCATACAGGGATCGAACCTGCAACCTTGGCATTATCAGCATCACCCTCTAACCAACTGAGCTATTCAGTTTGCTCAACAGCAGCGTAACAAATCCAAGTTGTTTCCACGCTACAGTCCTACAGCACTAAGGCATGGTTCCCTGCAATCTCCCGGAAATAGAATTAAAACAAGAGGCTCTACACAACACCTACTATACTGCTACATTCCATCAATAGTTATCCAATGGCCAAGAAGCTTTTATAATGTTTACTCACAAGTCAGTCCTCTTCTACAAAGATCACCTGCAGTGTTAATTAGAAGCTTCCTCCTTGTAGCATTTGCTACTACTACTATTGCTTCCTGTTCTGCTGGCTAGGGAATTAGCGCTAAATTGCCCCTTAATTAGTCAACTTTTGCTTCCCATAGAGTGGGAAAGAATGGTGTTAAATAGCTGGTTTCCTTTCATAATCCCCACCCCCCACAACATCTTATAGTGAAATTGTGCCTAGATGGAAATTCTCCTTCTCAGAACCCGTTGCTCTGATCTGTTCCTAGGGTGTGCTTCTGTTTTTCCTCTCCATTACATTCCGCTGCATTTTTCACACGCAAGTACATTTTCAGTCACAATAAAGGCCCATCTGTACGAGCTAAGTGTTTGATTTGACTGCTGTTATTTAGCTGTGTTCTGATACTTTGACTAACGCTAACGGGGGGGGGGGGGAGAAGCTTTTTCCTGTGGGAAGGGAGAACTGCCTCAAAGCATTTTCATGCCTTAGGTGGGAAAACAGTATTCCCACTGGTTGATTAACCCGTGACATGGGACAAACATTGAGAAGTTCGGCTGTATAAAGAACAAGAGCTCTTCCAGAGCGCTGCCCCCTTCCTCAGCTCTCATTTGTTTCCATGGGTCCTGGTTTCCATGGGCCTCTGCTTGGCCACTGCGAGAACTGGTTGTTGATAAGGCATTTGACTGATGCAGCAGATCTCTTCCTAGTTTCATAGGTCCTTTGGAGCAAGAGAAATTTTGAGGGTGCTCTGTCTCCCCCCCCCCCCCCGGTTGCATCTCTCTCTGTCCCTGTTGCCGCCTGTCCTGTATAATACAGGATTGTCTCATATTTCAATGTAAAAGATTACGTCTTGTTTTACTACGGTTTTGTCCTGTATTTCAGGTCTTCTCTCTCTCTCTCTCTCTCTGCCAAGAGATCCTCTCCAAATGCGTTTAAAAGGGTGTGTCAAAGGTCATGTATTTAAGCTGTGGGTAGCCAAACACTGACAGATTTACAAATTCATGTTTGTGTGTGTGTGTGTGCGCGAGTGCGCATGACAAATTCCAGAGGGGCCATCCGGTGAGGCTGTAATGGATTGCTTTGAAGTCTCTTCTGCACCAGATTTTTTTTTTTGGGGGGGGGGGGATATGCACCCAACCACCCCATTCCACACTATCTGTATTTTGCCAGAACAAATGTGGCCAAATTACCTGCAATGTCCCCCTAAAATCGATGTTCATCGCATGTTCCTATAATTCCCACTCACTGCATATATTATTATTATTATTATTATTATTCCCATTCACTTTTCATTGTTCTAAAAATGGTGTGTGTTGGGACGGGGGGGGGAGGGGGGAGGGAAAGGATCCTATACAGAACTGGATAATAAAGGTAAAAGGTAAAGGTAAAGGACCCCTGGACGGTTAAGTCCAGTCAAAGGCGACTATGGGGTTGCGGCGCTCATCTCACTTTCAGGCAGAGGGAGCCGGCGTTTGTCCAGAGACAGCTTTCTGGGTCATGTGGCCAGCAGGACTAAAATGCTTCTGGCACAACGGGACACCCTGATGGAAACCAGAGCGAATGGAAACGCCGTTTACCTTCCCACCGCAGCGGTACCTATTTTTCTACTTACGCTGGTGTGCTTTCAAGCTGCTAGGTTGGCAGGAGCTGGGACAGAGCATCGGGAGCTCACGCCGTCGCGGGGATTCGAACCTCTGACCTTCTGATGGGCAAGCCCTAGAGGCTCAGTGGTTTAGACCACAGCACCACCCACATCCCCAGAACTGGGTAATAACGTTACATGAAAGGAACAAGGCCAATGCAGAACAGGTTCTGGATACGGCTACGAAACACAGCAGATATGGCTGTGAAGCACAGCAGTGTTGACAGAGTTTATCTGCTGCCTTCGCAACGCCCCCACAACCCTTGCCATTCCTCTTTCGGGGCAGATGCTGTTCCCCCTAGCTGCTGCCGCCGCCTCTCCCCGCAGGTTTAGGCACTAATCTGCCGGTGCCCCTTTATCAGATGTTGCCACCTTGTGATTCCTCCCTGAGCCAGCCACTGCTGCAGAGAGTGCCCAGTGTTATCCAGCCCTTTATCCTGCAGATTAGGTGCTTGCTGGCGGATTAGCGCCTTTTCATTCTAATGCAAAGGGACGGATGATTAAAAGAGCAGCGAATCCACTGCTTTTGCTTCCCTTGAGCAAATCTCTCTCTCTCTCTCTCTCTCTCTCTCTCTCTCTCTCTCTCGGAGAATGGAGTTAATAATCCGAGCAGCGCATCTGGGATGGGCAAACAGGAGGTGTAGGTGTTCGAGAAAAAGGCAAGGGGACTTGGGGATAGGGGCAGCAGCTGAGAAGATGTGCCAAAGCACCAGGCTTTCAGAGGGAACATGAAAAACATTCTGACAACCTGGATAATAATAGACTGTACTCTGTTGTATTCATTACCCTTCAACATTCCTCCGATGAAAATAGGGACGTCCCGTCCCAGAATGACAATATTGCTATTTATACCCCACACACATCTTACTGGGTTGTCCCAGCCACTCTGGGAGGCTTCTAACATACATTAAAACATAATAAAACATTATTCATTAAAGGAGAAACTTCCCCATACAGGATTGCCTTCAGACAGCTCAGGAGTCGGATAATTCCATACCCTCCAACATTTCTCCAGTGAAAATAGGGATGTCCTAAGGAAAAGTGGGACATTCCAGGATCCAATCAGAAACCAGGATGGCTTCTCTAAATTAGGGACGTCCCTGGAAAACAGGGGCACTTGGGCGGTCTGTTGTATTTTGGTGGGAAAGAGCACAGGGCTGTGACTATAACAGCTTGGGTATTATAGATGTGCCTGCCTCTCTCTCTCTCTCTCTCTCTCTCTCTCTCTCTCTCTCTCTCTTGATATCATGAAGGAAGCAAGCTGTAAAATCTAACCACCGGACCCAATGAAACCTCATACAGTGGTACCTCGGGTTAAGAACTTAATTCGTTCTGGAGGTCTGTTCTTAACCTGAAACTGTTCTTAACCTGAGGAACCACTTTAGCTAATGGGGCCTCCCGCTGCTGCCGCCGCGCACTTTCTGTTCTCATCCTGAAGTAAAGTTCTTAACCTGAGGTACTATTTCTGGGTTGGCAGAGTCTGTAACCTGAAGCGTATGTAACCCAAGGTACCATTGTATAATCATATTATTTGCTATAGGCTGAATGGAACTAGGAAGAAGTAGGAAGAAGAAGGGATTTCCTTTTCAGTCAAAGTGGATTAAATGATCTCGCTCTATCTCAAAATACTAGTAGAGCTCAGAATCGCCCAATGAAGCTGATTGGTGAGAAATTTTGGAAGGACAAAAAGTCTTTGTGAGCTGGGATAGCTCAGCTGGTAAAGATTGAGACTCTTAAGCTCAGGGTCGTGGGCTTGAGCTCCATACTGGGGGTTGGACTAGATGACCCTCAGGTCCCTCCCAACTCTGCAATTCTATAATTCACCACAAAGTTGTATTCAGGCATTCGCTTGAACACGGAAGGTGTAAAACCAGTGGCAGAGGCAACGCACCCAAGTCTTGTTCCTGATGTCCCCAGGACAGATGGGTTACTCTTCACATTTTTGTGCAATTAGCATGAAGCCCTGAAAGGGAATATTTTTTTTTACCACATCCAACTGAAGATGCTTTGAAATCCATTTTTGAATGGGAATCCCAGATTTTTCAGGGTTCCCAGTTGCAAAGAGAGGCTTTCTAAGAGAGTCCGAACCAATGACTTCAAGTCACAAGGAAGGAGATTCCAACTAAACATCAGGAAGAACTTTCTTGTTGTTTGACAACAAGTAAAGGATGAAATGGATATTAAAGATAAGATGTTGTGGCTACAGGAGGAAATGATGGACATATGTTTGCAACAGGAGAGGGAAACCTGATTTTTTAAAAAAAGAAATTGTATTAAATTAAAGAAATTTGGTTTGATTTGTAACAATCTGGAAAAATAATAAAAATATTTTTTTTTAAAAAGGAAGAACTTTCTGACAACTAATAGCTGATCAATGGTGGAACGGTCTCCCTCGAATGGTTGTGGACTCTCCTTCCTTGGAGGTTTTTAAGCCGAGGATGGATGGCCACCTGTCATGGATGCTGAGATTTCTGCATTGCAAGGGGTTGGACTAGATGGCCCTTGGGGTCCCTTCCAACTCTATGATTTGTGGGAATGTTCAGGGTGGGAGGCAAGGATATATTATTTATTAATATCCTTCCTAACTTGAGCTAGCAAGTTCCTTTACTTAGCAGAGTTACATTCCCCCTTTTACCTACATAGCAGATAGCTGGTTGCAGGCTCGTGTGAGCCTCTTGCTATTATACAATTTAATCTGTCTCAGATTGAATGGTACATTCCTGGTAAATTCCCTTTAATCCCTCTTAAAAGAAGGAAGACACGGCAATCTTATTCAAAGTCAATAAAAGAAGTTTACTCACATCAGTTCACAGTTGGATTCCTGAAGGCAGACTTACAGTAGTTACAAATATGTACATGCGGATCTACCCCATATGGGGGAATAATCTCAGTGCTTCTGCTAGCTCTCAGCTAGCAGAGCAGTCCTAGCTAGAAGCTGTTCAAACGAAGAAAGCAGTCAAAAAGAGAGGGTGTGCTGTGTGACTCATCTTTTTGTTACCTGGACAGGTTAGGTCATGCCCACCTTCTATCACATGCAAAAGGAGGGATGCTCTAGCCAGGAGGAACAGGAAGTTTCGACTGGCTGGATCAAACATTCCCTCGCATGTCTTCTCTAGCAATTACAAGGAATGTTGTCCTTGACTGCCTCTCATGGATCACATCCCACACAATTCTCTCCCAGCCAGGGAAGGACACTCAGGGTGTAGAATCAGGCCCATTTAAGTGTGTGGCCCAGGGAGAGTTCAGTGGACCAGGCATGAGCCACAGGATTTAAGGTTTCCCATCCCTGGTGCATGCATGGCATGGTGCCAAGACAGAAGACCATGCTGAATAAAGGACCTGCTTGTGAGATTTGAGGTTGCCCTTGGAATGCTGGGCAGCAGCGGAGGCAGAGCTCTCTGACCCATAACTGTATGGATCAGTTTGTTTCTCCTCCTTGTTTCATCCTCTCTGTCCTCTCCCCCACCCCACCTTGCACACACACACACAAAAATCAACCCCCCAACCCCCCCCCCCATGTTGCTATCTGCCTTTCACGCTTGGCTAATCCTAAAAGCTCTGCCCTGAGACCGGAACATTTTAATAAGGTCAGCACCAAAAGCATGGCTGCACCTGCCAATGATTCAGTAAGGTTGATTCAACCCTGGTCTCTGGTTCTTGCTCTCCTCGCTACGCTGTAGCTCTTGTGCACCTTTCTGTTACAACACAATTTCCCCACATCCAGCCTTTCCATCGGGACCACCCCATTTTTCAAGAGCACCACAAACAACAGCAGCACATGTCTTCCTCTGCTCAAGTTTGCACATTCTCATTCGTTTAAGATGTGCAAACTTGGCAGCTTTAAAAAGAAGCTGAAATTCAGGCTGTTATTGTTTTGAACCATGTTTGCATCTCCTTGCAAAGAGCTCAGAGCACCATAGGTAAAGGTAAAGGGAACCCTGACCGTTAGGTCCAGTCGTGACCGACTCTGGGGTTGCGGCGCTCATCTCGCTTTATTGGCCAAGGGAGCCGGCGTACAGCTTCTGGGTCATGTGGCCAGCATGACTAAGCCACTTCTGACGAACCAGAGCAGCGCATGGAAACACCGTTTACCTTCCCGCCAGAGCGGTACCTATTTATCTACTTGCACTTTGACGTGCTTTCAAACTGCTAGGTTGGCAGGAGCAGGGACCGAGCAATGGGAGCTCACCCCATCGCGGGGATTCGAACCGCCGACCTTCTGATCAGCAAGTCCTAGACTCTGTGGTTTAACCCACAGCGCCACCTGCGTCCCTCATACTTGGAGTCAATTGATCTGATTCTCACCATAACCCCTGTTAGGCAAAGCTAGACTGAGAGAGACTGACTGGCTCATGGTACAATGGTTCGACACAGCTAATGTTATGGAAAGCAACTGAAAGCAATTCCTTTCTGATTTTAGTATGCTACACCCAGAGAGAGATGGCAGAAGCCTACCAATTTGTTGCCAGACAGTTGCGGGGAAAACTTGAGGTCTTTTAAAAAGACACACACAAAACCACCACAAACTGATCTAGAAATGTGGTGAACTTAAGACTGGAAACGAGAAACCGAGAGAAACAGAAATCGACAGATTCATCGACTCCTACTAGCAAATTTAACACTAACTCAATCAGTCGTGTTGCCTTTCCCTCCTTGCTTTGGGGTTGCTGTCTTCCTTTGAACAAAAATTTAAGTGCAGCATGTAGTGTATCTTCATTCAATCGAAGTTTCTTCTCCACCTTATTTAAACGCACAGAAACAAGTTCAATCTTCCCCACCCTGCAAAGTTGAATCGCTACAATGGGTAGAGTGAACTCTTGATGTCAAAAGAAGCCAGCCAGCTAGCATTGGTCACGGGAAGCTTTGACTGCAATCCATAAAAGTTCACTTCCCACTGGTGCCAACCCTTAAGTGTCCATTCATCTGAACAAAATGCTGTCAGTACACTTTCACAGTGAGCTCACCTCGGCAGCCATATTTATTAGCCAAGCACACCTGTCTTATTCATTCAGATGGAATACCCTCCAACATTTCTCTGATGGAAATAGGGATGTCCTATTCTATTATTGGTACGTGGGTCAAAGTGCAAGTAGATAAATAGGTACCGCTCTGGCGGGAAGGTAAACAGCATTTCTGTGCGATGCTCTGGTTGGCCAGAAGCGGCTTAGTCATGCTGGCCACATGACCTGGAAGCTGTCTGCGGACAAAGGCCAGCTCCCTCGGCCAATAAAGCGAGATGAGCGTCGCAACCCCAGAGTCGGTCACGACTGGACCTAATGGTCAGGGGTCCCTTTACCTTTACTATTTATTTATTTATTTATTAGCGTCATCATCATCATCATCATCATCATCATTCCCCCACCCTTCTGACTGGGTTGCAGCTTCCAACAAAAATAAAACCAAAACGAAACATTAAAAAAACAAAACACATTTCCCTATACAGGACTGTTTTCAGATGTCTTCTAAACGTTCTAAAGTTACTTATCTCCTTGGCTCGGGGGTTGCATAACTCCATAACCTCCAATTTTCCCAAGTGAAAATAGGGACATCCTAAGAAAAAGCAGGACATTCTGGGATCAAATCAGAAACTGGGACATCTTCTGTAAAACCAGCCGTGTCCTTGGAAAACAGGGACACTTGGAGGGTCTGCAATAGCCCTTGACTATAGAATACTTAGCATCATGCTCAACGTTTATTTTTTTTCCAATTCAAAAGCAACAGCATGTGGCTCCTTTGATCTGGGACCTGAATTATGCGAAAAGGATGCATGGTCTGCAACTGAGAGACAAAGCAGCTCCACTTGCTACACAGCTTAGCCCCGGTCGGTTTATCGGCCCAGCGCCTGCCATCCATTGCTACAGACTTTAATAAAAGGCCCATTAAAGTGAGTAATGCACTAAGTGGACTTCATTACGAGATGCGCGCTTCCCCATTGTTCTAGATTATTTCATATCAGAGCGGCCTTATCTCCACTCAGAATGCTTCCATTTAAGCCCCATTCATCTTTCAGATTCTTCTTCTGTTGCTCCCTTTGGCTCTGCCCAGGCTCCTCGCCCTCTTCCGCCCTGCCTCCCTTTGTGCTCTCCTATTGTGTTGTGGCGCACATAAAAAAGGACGGGCGGGGGGGGGGATGATGCCTGAGACTCTTTGTCACAGCAGCAAGCACATCAACCAGGATTCCTGAATTGTGTGACTCTAGCAAAACACCACCACCACCACCAACAACAACAGCAACATAGCAATGACCCATTTATTTATTTATTGAGCTTTCTGTGGAGTTGGGGACGACGCGAGGCATTTTGGCACCTTGGTGAAATCTTAAAAACACATCCCTCCCCTCAAACTCCATTCCATTGTTTCCTGAATTAGGTAGATTTTGGAACTAGATCACTAGATGCACTGAGCACCACATGTGTGTAATGTAGAGGTGGGTGGCACTGTGGTCTAAACCACTAAGCCTCTTGGGCTTGCTGATCGGAAGGTTGGCGGTTTGAATCCCCGCGACGGTGGTGAGCGCCCATTGCTCTGTCCCTGCTCCTGCCAACCTAGCAGTTTGAAAGCACGCCAGTGCAAGTAGATAAATAGGTACCACTGTGGCAGGAAGGTAAACAGCGTTTCCGTGCGCTCTGGTCTTCTGTAATGCCAGAAGCGGTTTAGTCATGCTGGCCACATGACCCAGAAAGCTGTCTGTAGACAAATGCCGGCTCCCTCAGCCTGAAAGCAAGATGAGCATCGCAACCCCATAGTCACCTTTGACTAGACTTAGCCTTTAAAGCCCTAAACGGCCTCGGTCCTGTATACCTGAAGAAGCATCTCCACCCCCATCATTCTGCCCAGACGCTGAGGTCCAGTGCCGAGGGCCTTCTGGCGGTTCCCTCACTGAGAGAAGCAAAGCTACATGGAACCAGGCAGAGGGCCTTCTCGGAGTGGCGCCTGCCCTGTGGAACGTCCTCCCATTAGATGTCAAAGAGATAAACAACTACCTGACATTTAGAAAACATCTGAAGGCAGCCCTGTTCAGGGAAGTTTATAATGTGTGACATTTTGATGTATTTTTAATCTTTGTTGGAAGCCGCCCAGAGTGGCTGGGGAACCCCAGCCAGATGGGCGGGGTACAAATAGTAAATAATAATAATAATAATAATAATAATAATAATAATAATAAGCCGTCCGGGAGTCCTTTACCTTTTTACCTTGAACAGAGCACCCACATAAGCCTTAAGAATAGAAACATTGAGTGGAATTTGATGCAGCCCTAAGGCGAGTGTTCCTTCAGCACAAGGATAAATCCTTGTTCCATGCAATGTTGTTCCCCTTGCCACTCACTCAAATCCATGTGCAGGTTCCCTCACCCCTCTGGAGTAGATCTGGGGAAGGTGTGGGACACCTGCAAGGGTCAGAGAGGGGGAAATGTCCTGTTGCACAAGTGGAAATCTGTATGCTGAGGGGACGCAGAAGTGGAAGACCACTCTGACACCTGGAAGAAACCAACATAGGGGGTCCAGGCTCCAGCCCTCTGGCACAAGGCTGGGCTGCCCATCTGTGCCCCTTAATTACTAGCACTGCCCCTTAAATGCCAACCACAGAAGCTTCTTATGCAATGGCGATGAAGTAATGAAGCACAATTTGCTTTCTCACATTGCTCCAGGTTGTTTAAGGAAGACGACCAACTACATACGACAGATATTCATATTCATGATATTCATTCATCTTTCAGACATATACTGCTTCCACATGCATTCTGATGGTGTTATGTACTGAAGTTCTCACCCTGGGCCAGCAGGGGGATACTGTAGATAGTTTTCGCTCAGGTCCACATATGCAAATAAGGAATTGAAAGTGACGTTCAGTGATTGGATAGTTACAGAAAGTTGTTACTGTTGCGTTGTAGTGGAGCTCTATATAAGCAGGCTGGCTAAACCTTTCATTTCAGTTCTGTTCTGGCCTGTGAATAAACAAGAGCTGTTTGAAGAATTGCTGTGTCGTCTGATATGAATTGCTGAATTGCTGTGTCGTCTGATATCACCCACAACTTAACAGACGGGGCAGAATGTATAGAGTGCATCACTAGAGTTCAGATCACAACTGCATTTGCCTCAGTCATGTTCACAACAACCCTGCATGGGAGGCCAAGACTATTATCCCCATATAATCCCTCGCTCCAGAGCCAAAGTCCTCAGTGGGAACTGTTGCCTGGCAACTGGCAGCTGCAAGCAAAGGAAGACTTGGCTCCACCATGGGCCAAGGGAGGCCCAGCTCTTAGCCTCCTACACCTTACAGGCATGTCCAAAGTCCGTTTCGAGGGCCTAATCTGGCCCACTGGTCGGTTTAATCCAGCCCCTGTGGCAGTTTATTTTCCTGGGTAAAATCCTAAAAAAACATCAACAACTCCAACCCTAAAAGAAGCTCAACAACTCCAACCCTAAAAAACGCAATTTTGGTCGGTCCTTTGGTTGGCCCCTATGGCCCTTCACTTCATCAAATCTGGCCCTCTTTGAAAAAAGTTTTTTTTTTTAAAATGATATTTATTAAAATTTCAGAGAAAAAAAGAAATACAGAAAAACAAAAAGTAAAAATACAAGAAAAATACAAAATACAGAATAAAAGAATAAAAGACACTTAAAAAGAGAAAAAAGAAAAATGGGTCAATCTTTCTATAGCTTACATTCATATCCTTGTTTCCCTGACCTCCTCATACCTCCCTTTTTTGTATTCCAGTTCAATTAGTTAAGTCAGCAATTTCTTTCCCTCTTTGTTTTCTCATGATCCTTTAACTTAATATACTATACCTTTAAATTTTCATCTATTAACAATCCTTTTTTACATACACCTTTATAGCATTACTGCTTAAACCACCTAACTTCATTCCAACATCATTCTAACATTCATTAATTTCTCTTTGAAAAAAGTTTGGACACCACTGCAAGAGATCCCCAACAGGCCTGCTACCTGTGGCACCTTGCAATGTAGCACCTTGCAACCGTGTTCCCCACTTGCAAAACCTGATGCAGAAGGGCAGCTGGTCTTTGGTGGAGAAAGCAGGAGGGGAAATGCTGGCAGACCAGTGTGCTGCTGGTGCCACTATCTAATGCCTGCTTTCTGTAAGGTGTTGGGGGGGAAAAGGTGGGAAGGAGAGTCAACAAAGGCTACTGGCAAAGGATCCATTAGAAACAGCTGGGCCTTGCCAAATTCACCCCACAGAGAAGCCATAGCAGCTGCAGCCGACCACGCCAAGGAAGTAAAAAATGTCAAGCTGCCACCATCGTCAAGTGCCTGGAGTTTTGTATCCTGGACTCAAGCTCCCATTCACTCAGCCGTATGCCTCCACCTCTTAGTCTCGCTTCCCCACCCATAAAACTGTGAAAATTAAGACTGTCAAAACGTTGTTACATAAACATGGTATATAAATGTCGTCTGCCCATCTCCACTATGCTGTGAAAAACACCAACCTAATTCTGCTACCAGAAAAGGGTGCACGGATCAAACAAGCCCATTTGCGTAAAACCTTCAGACTGCCTTTTTCAGAAACTGGATTTGCTATTTGCAAAGGAGGAGGCTAGGCTGGAAAGGTGGAAAGAAAGGGATGCGTTTATTTATCCGGGAGCAGTTGTTGTGCAATGTAAAAGCACACAGAGGACTGCACATAGAGGAAACCAAATTCTGGCCTCTGAGCACAAGAAATTCTTTCCCTCCTCACTGTGATTTGACCCTTTCCGTTTTGATCCAAAATCATGAGGACTAGGGTTTTTTGTTTTTTTTTTAAAGCCAAGTTGAAATTCAAGATTTGGACACAGGAAAACAAGACTCCACTCTTGAGATGCATAGTGCAGTCTCTGCAATAAAGATCTACACTCCATGCCTATCAATCACTGAAATGAATTGAGGACCACGAGCCAAGAGAGGATTTCTTATAAGTGGTGCAAAAAAGCCAGAAAGCCAGAACCAAAGTCAAGGATCTTAATGAGGAATGCTAGGGACCATGAGGAGAAGAGCAATACTGTGGCAAACCTGAGTCGCCCCAGCACTGCAGCACTAATACCATGTTATCTGTCGTCTGCAGCTTCCTGAGCTAAAAATCACTCACTGCTCCAGGCCTTTGTTAAACTCCCTAGGAGCAAATTCCCTGCAATGTTCAATGGGAATCCTGCTGGTGTTGGGGAATAATAAGTAGATGTGCAGGAGAAACTTGAGGCAGCGAAGGTTCTGGTGAACAGCCCCCGCCTCAGATCGGGCAAACAACATGGGCAGGAAGCAATTGCAAAAGGGAATCTAGGCTCCTGGAAATGGGACGGTTCTGTGCTTTATAGTGCACAGTCTCAATGTGCAGATACATGAGCACTGGCTTGATCAGAGACACAGAGAGAACAGAGTCTGTGTGGTATAACAGGGTGGCTAGGGTGTCAAAAGGGGCTCCACTATGCAAATTGCTATTCAGCTAGTAGGGCTCCCTGGAAAACACCTCGGCTATTCACTACCAGACCCTCCAAGTGTCCCTATTCTCCAGGGACAGCCCCAGATTTACAGAAGCCGCCCCAGTTTCTGATTTGATCCCTGAATGTGCCAATTTTCCTTAGGACATCCCTATTTTCATCAGAGAAATGTTGGAGGATATGGAGTCATGTGACCCCCAAGCCAAGGAGATGAGTAACTATAGAACCTTTAGAAGACACTGGAAGGCTGCTCTGTACATTTTAAAAAATGTTTAATGCCTTATTATGCTTTTATATATACTGGAAGCTGCCCAGAGTGGCTGGGGCAACCCAGCCATTTGGGTGGAGTAGTAGTAGTAATAATAATAATAATAAAAGAATAGGTAAAGGTAAAGGGACCCCTGACCATTAGGTCCAGTCGTGGCCAACTCTGGGGTTGCGGCACTCATCTCACTTTATTGGCTGAGGGAGCCGGTGTACAGCTTCCGGGTCATGTGGCCAGCATGACTAAGCCGCTTCTGGCGAACCAGAGCAGCGCACGGAAATGCCGTTTACCTTCCCACCAGAGTGGTACCTATTTATCTACTTGCACTTTGACGTGCTTTCGAATTGCTAGGTTGGCAGGAGCAGGGACCGAGCAACGGGAGCTCACCCCGTCGCGGGGATTCGAACCGCCGACCTCTGATCGGCAAGTCCTAGGCTCTGTGGTTTAACCCACAGCGCCACCCGCATCCCTTAATAATAGAATAGGACACCCCTATTTTCACCACAGTAATGTTGGAGAGCATGCTCACGATTGCTCAGCCTAACCCACCTCATTCTGGGTGTGCTGATAGGTCCCTGAAAGGGAAGAGACATCTGAAACAAATAAAAGTAAATGAGTTCCTTGGAGGAAAGGTAGGATGCAAATGCAGTAATTAAAACTCAAATCCTCCCCTCTTACATAACCCTTGCACAAGGTTGCTGTCACCACATAAAGCTGTTACAAGTGCCGGGAACTCCCCCAATGCATACGCTGCTTTTGTGCAGTAAGTCTGCTGCTAGCCCCCTGCCACTTGTTGCCAGCCAAAACGTGCGGAAGAAGGATCAATATGGCTTCTGGTAAATCTTTGTCTAGCGAACCTCTGACAGTGTCAATAAACAAGAGGGCTGGGTTTGATCCCAAACAACATTGTGCCCTTGGACTTTCAAGAGCTTTTGATCAAAGGTCCCTCACTAAAGACTCCTGAGTAAGCTGAGCTATGGCAGGATAAGATTCGCAAAACAACTGCAACCACTACTATGCTATAAGATCCACTATCCTGTATATATGAGCCTGTTCTACTGATGAAGCCTAGGATGGCAAAACAAGGCTAATGTTCTGGAAATCCTTGTCTGTCTTAGACTCTGTGAAAGGATTCTGTGGCACCGTAACAACCCTTCATGTGGATTATTGGACTCTCTGAACAGACAGGTGGGATAGATACCGTATTTTCTGACGTATAAGACGACTGGGTGTATAAGACAACCCCCAACTTTTCCAGTTAAAATATAGAGTTTGGGATATACTCGCCGTATAAGACTGCCCCTCTTCCAACACACACCAAATAAAAATTTTAAAAACCAGTCTCCAGTCCGGCTCGCAAATCTGCTCCACTTCCCAGTGGCCGGGGGGGGGGGCATGGGCGTGGCCGGGTCTGTTTAAACAGAGGAGTGAGCTGGAGGGCTTCGTCTTTGGATTGCTTCCTCAATCGCTAGGACGTCGCTGAACTTCGCTTGGTTATTGCTTTTGTCGGACCTGCTGAAGCATTTTGGGGGGATTTTTTACTGCTTTTGTTGAGCCGCTCTCGTGGAATTTGCTAGTGGTCTACTACCGGGAGCAGTTAGGGTCGTTCTGTTGCTGGTGATTTGGGGGGGGGGGGGCTTCTGGGGCCAATTTTCAAGCGTATTTCTGCTTCATCTAGAGAGCTTGATGTCCTCTGATTTAATTTGCTGTCGTTTTGTCCTTTGGTGGGGAGTTGCTGCAGGAGCTGCTGCTGTAGCCGGAGTGTAAGATGACCCCTGACTTTTGAGAAGATTTTCCTGGGTTAAAAAGTAGTCTTATATGCCAGAAAATACAGTACTTATACATGTATGGACCTTATGCATGAACTGACTAGAGAATGAATCAATCCACTGGGTCTTCTGCTTTCTTCGTTGAACTTTATGAGACTTCTTCTGAAATCTACAAATTGATACAATGAATAGTATACCTTATTTATTCAAAAGTACAGCCGGTTACGTCTTGTGTGTTTATTGATTAATGGCAAGATAAGAGGCAGGGGTGGCCATCGTAAGCACGTAGCTGTGCTTACTGGGAGAGAGGAGTAAGAGGAAGCACAGAGCAAGAATATATGAACAGTCCTTACAATGGAGGGGTGTTAAAAGTATTGCCGGGAAGTCTCACAGCTCAGCTAGCATGTGATTCATGTGTAGTCTCGTTATTCAAACTGCAAAAGTAGCCCTCCTCTGAACACGTTCCAGTTTGTCAATATCCTTCCTAAATTGTGATGCCCAGAACCAGACACAGTATTCCAAGTGTGGTTTGACCAAGGCAGAATAGAGTGGTACTATTACTTCCCTTTATCTGGACACTATACAGTCATACCTTGGATCTTGAACGCCTTGGTACTCAGACGTTTTGGCTCCTGAATGCCGCAAACCTGAAAGTGGGTGTTCCACTTTGTGAACTTTTTTGGAACCCAAACGTCCAATGGGGCTTCCTCGTCTTCCAACTGGCTGCAAGAGCTTCCTGCAGCCAATCAGAAGCTGCACTTTGGCTTCCAAACGTTTTGGAAGTTGAACAGGGTTCCGGAACGGATTCCGTTTGACTTCCAAGGTACGACTGCACTTCTGTTGATGCAGCCTAGAATAGCATAAGCTTTTTGTAGCTGCTGCAGCATCACACCGTGGAGTCATGTTAAGCTTGCGGTCCATCAAGACCCACCAAATACTTGATACTATTGCTTTGCAAAAATTAAAAATGGTTTGTAGGCCATTTTAGAACGGATATGTAGCTAAGCCTTTCTTAACTGGACCATACTCCTGAACCAACATGGTCTTCCTTTAGCGCCAGAATGAACCTGGCCCTGTGCCATTAAATTAAGAGTCTCCGTTGCTACTGTTGCTCAAATGGACACAGCATAAAAAGGCTGGCAAGTTCAGCCAAGGCAGAGGAAGACAATTAAATTTGCACTTTCTTCCCTGCCCACCTGTCAGGCATGATAAACATCACCCACTGTGCCTCTCGGCTATGGCTGGGTGGGTGCTCACCTGCAACAGAGACATTAGCAAGGAGTGCCTCCAAGGCTTCATCCTGCACGTGCATATGCTGGAGAGACTCCGGGAAAACAAAAGCAGTCAGCCTACATGCTAGGAGGGGAAAGAATTTCGGGGGAGTTCCCCAGCTCCTAGTAAAAGCAGGGCTTAAGGGTGGGATTAAGCAGCATGCTGGAAGTGTGCTTTGAGAATGTAAGGGTACTTGGTGGGTGGGAATTGCTGAATTCCTATGAAATATATCAGGGAACTCTCCCCTCCTTGCAGCAGCAGCAGCACCCACTTAAATCTCTGTAAAAAAGCAAAAGCTATCACTAAGCAAGGACTGGAATGGTCCCTATGGTTCCTGGATGGGAGATGGCACATGAACCACAGGGATGGGATGCTGCTACAACAGGGAGCAGAACACCGGAGGTGATGGATGTGATTCAGGAAGGAAGAGGCAGCCCCTGGGGTTTCACATGGCACAGAATCCCAGCAGGCTGGAGAGAGACGGGTAGAGGATGAGGGCCCTTGTCGCTGATGGCAAAGAGTACCTGTAGGCAGAGGCAGGATAAGAGGCTTCTGTGAAGTGACTCTGCCTATGAAACAGCAAGGGAATCTGGATCTCGTTAGCAGGAATCTCCCTCCCCAGCTGCTCCTCGAATTGGCAGCGTTTGGTCACTCTGCGTATACGTTCCAGGAGAATGCAGCGGTACTTGTGCTATGGGAATGTGCAAAAGGCCAAGGGGGGGAGGTCGGGTTTGGGGAGGACACAAACTCCTCTCAAGGTTCTCTCTGTTTCCCATTTCTCCTGTGTAGTTCCACCAAGGAAACTGAAAGAAAACCACACCTCTCCTGAAGGCAAGCAAAAGAATAGATCTGAATTCACGGAAAGGGTCAGAAGTGGACTTGCAGAAAGGGTGCTGGACAGGGCAAGGAGACAAAGCTAATAAGTTTTCTAAAGATCTAGCTAGCTAGAGAGAGAGATTCTAAAATAGATGCTTCTGCGATAAGTAATGCATGGTGGTGTAGACATATTTACGCCATTTCTGCAAAAGAAGGAGAAAGATCACTCGCAGAAGGGGTTTAAACCATCTCATTCTTTTCTCTAGACTTGGGGGAAACACCCCAAATTAGGGTTACCAGATGTCCCCGGTTCCCGGGGACACTCCCTGGATTTGCAAATCTGTCCCCGGACAAATTCTGTCCCCGGAAAACATGGCAGGCAGCCTCAGCAGCCCGGAGCCAGCCTGGTAGCGCAGTTGGCTCTGGCTGGCTTCAGGAGCTACTTGCTGCCGCGGCGCCCTCCATTTTTCCTTGCCGGAAGTCCCCGTATGATGTGTCTTGTGCGCATAGGGTGTTTCTTGTGCGATCTCCTGCCCCCTTCCCCCTTTGTTTTGACTGATCGGGAGAGGCTCGGGAGTTGCGGGCGGGCGGCCGTTGCCCAGATTTTAAAAACTCTGTGCATTTATGTTTCACAGGATGCGAAAGAAGGGCTTTGAAACCTTTATACAATATGCATGTGTGCTTGGGCCCAGGGTCTTTTGTCTCACCATCCCCACTACTGACTCCCTGTTGCTAAAGGTAAAGGTAAAGGGACCCCTGACCATTAAGTCCAGTCGTGGCCAACTCTGGGGTTGCGGCGCTCATCTCGCTTTATTGGCCGAGGGAGCCGGCGTACAGGTCATGTGGCCAGCATGACTAAGCCGCTTCTGGCGAACAAGAGCAGCGCACGGAAACACCGTTTACCTTCCTGCTGCAGTGGTACCTATTTATCTACTTGCACTTTGACGTGCTTTTGAACGGCTAGGTTGGCGGGAGCAGGGACCGAGCAATGGGAGCTCACCCCATCACGGGGATTCGAACCGCTGACCTTCTGATCGGCAAGCTCTAGGCTCTGTGGTTTAACCCACAGCGCCACCCGCGCCCCTCCCTGTTGCTACTGAGCTTCAAAACAAAACAAAACAAAACAAAACAAAACAAAACAAAAAGTCCCCGGATTCATTGAAAAAAATCTGGTAACATATCTCAAATGCCTCTTGAGTCCACGCTGCTTCCTTTTTCACATGTGGCTGTACCTCACACCTGCCTCAGTACTGCTTATTCTGGTTGGCAGAAATCCAGCAAGGTCTCAGGTACAGATCTCTCCTTCCAGGCTCGCTTCCTGAGATCAGCTTAGCCAAAGATAGACCTGGAGAACTTCTTCATCTACTATGAACCACGACTTCTCTTTGTTTAGCAACGAGTCTTTCTCTCTCTCTCCCCCCCCCCGCTCTTTCTGTGGGGTGTTATTCTCTCCTAAGCCAAATAAATACATGCAAATGGGTCTGAGTGCCCGAAAGAAAATTAGATTAGGATCTGGAATAAAATGATCCTACCGGGGGAGGGGGGGGGACAAGGGGAGAACAAAAACAGCACAGCAGCCTTCATGGCCTCTTGCAATCTTCAGAGCACAAAACTCGAAATACAATGTGACAATTGATTCGCTATGTAGTGACAGAAGGGTGTGTACCAGGCTTCGCTTTGATCAGTAACTACTACCATAAGAGAGTCTTGCATTATCGAGCCACCTCCACTCACCCCCCCCCCCACCCTAGACATTGGCAATCAGCTCTTTTTCTCGTGAGAAACCACAATTTGTTCAGGCGCTGATGCCCCTGCTTCTTCCCCCTCCTTCCCCCCCACCAGTATCATTTCTGCCGCGATTGGCTCTTGTCTTACCTAAGAGCATCTCATTGGCAAGGAGGCAGATTGGGTTCGGGTGGGGCTGGGGCACTGCAGCCCGATTCTGCTTCTTGCACGGCGTGTTTGATGTGACAGTTTCTATAACTACATTATCCTTCTTGCCATGAACCTATTTACGCTGCTGTAATTGAAACCGTTTGTAATGCAGAGAGGTTTCGGGAGGGATTCATGCACAAAGCAGATGGGGAAGGATGGGGAGGGGGGTGGGGGCACTCAGCTAGGGCTGTGTCAGGCACAACCTCCCCCCCGCTCCACAACCTAAGAGCCAAGCCTGGGTAGCAGAGGTAGGATAACCAACAGTTTGGAACTGATAATTCCTGACCTGGTGTGATTATTCCACACCAGTACATTTATCCAAACACCTGACTCTATTATTATTATTATTATTATTATTATTATTATTATTATTATTATAACTGAAATACCCACAGAAGAGATGTGATTGCTGTGGATTTTATTCCTCTTTCACCAGCACTATTTGCAATTGTTCCCTGGGTTTGTGTGCGGACAAGATGCAAGGCAGTGGTCTGACGAGCAGAACATTTGCAGCTTGCTTTCTGGCTGGGCTCGCCAGAGCTTGTTCTGCACCCTTCCTGCTTCTCCTATCTAATATAATCTAATCTCATCTCACCTAGACATTTAGAATATACACAGCAGCGGTGGCCGTCTTCCAATCTCTAGCACGGCACAGCATCAAGCCTCCTTTGCCACGCTTTGATCCTTGCGCCAGAGCATAGCACCATTGGTAAAAATGGGGCGTGGACTACCCATGTGTGTGCGGCATTATGAGCTGCTAGTGGAGGATTCAACCAGCTGTTGCATGTGACATTTTCTGCAAGCTTTCTCCTGAATAGCAGCATCCCTACTGAAGAGGAGTGGGACATTTCACACTTTTATATTTTTGCAGGTGCGGTCCTAAGTTGTTTTAGATGTCATGCAACACACATGCAAACATGCACCCTGCAGAGAGATACAGGCTTTAGGGAGCCAGAAGCAGCCATAGTTCCTTGTTAAATGGGTCCTTGCCTGCGTTAACGCTGTGATGTGTGAAACCAAGTGGCAATCCTTACCTTTCAAAGGGCTTGCACTCTTATAAGGATATTGATACACACTAAAGCATGGGGTGGGGGTGGGGTTTGATTAGCCTTTGGCTAAGTAAACAATCTAGGGATGCGGGTGGTGCTGTGGGTTAAACCACAGAGCCTAGGACTTGCCGATCAGAAGGTTGGCGGTTCGAATCCCCACGACGGGGTGAACTCCCGTTGCTCGGTCCCAGCTCCTGCCAACCTAGCAGTTCGAAAGCACGTCAAAGTGCAAGTAGATAAATAGGTACCACTCCGGCGGGAAGGTAAACGCCGTTTCTGTGCGCTGCTCTGGTTCACCAGAAGCGGCTTAGTCATGCTGGCCACATGACCCGGAAGCTGTACACCGGCTCCCTCGGCCAATAAAGCGAGAAGAGCGCCGCAACCCCAGAGTCGGCCACGACTGGACCTAATGGTCAGGGGTCCCTTTACCCTTCACTTAAGTAAACAATCTACGGCCTTTTAAATTGTGTATCGGGGAAGGGGTTATTGTTTTTCTTTGTTATTATGGAATGTATTTTTGTGTTTTTATATTGTAAACCGCCCTGTGAGCTTCGAACGAAAGGAGGTATAGAAATTTATCAAACAAACAAACAAACAAACAAACAAACAAACAAACAAACAAACAAACCACTGGTTCTGGTTGGCACTATCTCCTTCATGTCAGGCTCCCGTCCCAGAATATGACAACAGAAGTACTTACTGCAGAGTGAAGAATGTGGGAAATGAGCAGCCAAATCTAACAAATGCATATTCTTGCTAGTTAGCATGAGAAGGGGCTAATACCACAGAGCTGTATTGCTGATAGGCAGATACCCCAACCATAGAAATACAATTGGTAGAGAGGGCTCTGTGTGATATTATCCCCCCCTCGTCTCCTGTTCATTGGGTGTCACACCAAATGTACAAGAGATGGAATAAAAAAAAGGCCAGATAGTTGGGCCGTCTTTATTTGAACTGGCAAGGTGTAATCTGCCAAAACGTTGTATCTCTGGCTGGTGGCACTATGCTAAGCACCCACACCAAGGATCCAGTCCCACATTGGCTGGTCTTCCTAAGGAAAACACAGTCTTTCCTGAAACAGGGGGAAAGGGGACCCCAGAACGAATTTAAGCTTCTCCACTACAAGCTGGCAGAAGGCAATCTTGCCACCCACTTCAGCATGTGAAGATACGTTTGCTGTTCTCAGGGAGGAGTTGCAGAGTCCCGCAGTAATGTCTCTCTGGACCAATGGATTTGGTAACACTTCTAAATGTCAATGGAACCACATGCACACATTGGCTTGGGAGTTTTGTACCTTGGAAAAGATCAACAGTTTCCCCAAGTTGCCTCGCCTACTTGCTCCTCTCTGCAGCCAGTCCTTTCAAAATCAGCTCTATGAGTCTCCATGAGCTTTGGATTCCCACCCCACCCACCATGCATGGTCCAGACGGCCTTTCCCAAAGTTTGGTTTTTATGAATGCCCTAAGGCAGGAATTGACCGCTAGGAATAGGAGAAACTCTGCAACAGGCTTTGCAAACTCAGGCTGTGTTCACAACACCAGCAACAAGGGCACATTTGGAGCGGTGCCCTGCCAACGCCTGCATGAACTCTCTTGTGCAGTGTGCTCTACTTGACTATTTAGAGGTGCCAGGGCTAACACTTTTCCACAGCAGTGTCTTCTCAGCCTCTCTCTTTAGAGACTTCAGTGCTGCAAGATTACCCACTGGCTGTTACTGAGCTTGTTTTGCAAAGCAGTACCCACCTGCCCTTGCTGTTAGGAGTGGGGTGTGTGTGTTTGTTCTGTTTCCCCAACTGCTCATTTCCACGCTGTAGTTGAGCTTTCACATGATGTAAAAGCCACTTCCAGAAATATAGCACAGTAAGGTAAAGGTAAAGGTAAAGGACCACTGGACAGTTAAGTCCAGTCAAAGGCGACCAAGGGGTTGCAGTGCTCATCTCGCTTTCAGGCCGTGGGAGCTGGCGTTTGTCCACAGACAGATTCTGGGTCATGTGGCCAGCATGGCTAAACTGCTTCTGGTGCAAAGGGGCACCGTGACGGAAGCCAGAACACATGGAAACGCCGTTTACCTTCCCGCTGCAGTGATACCTATTTATCTACTTGTGCTGGTGTGCTTTCAAACTACTAGGTTGGCAGGAGCTGGGACATAGCAACTGGAGCTCACCTCCGTTGTGGGGACTCGAACCGCCGACCTTCCGATCGGCAAGCCCAAGAGGCTCAGTGGTTTAGATCACAGCACCACGCGTGTCCCCTTATAGCAAAATATAAAGCAAGCACAGTGCTCATTTCTGTGTTACTTGCTTCCAGAAAAAAGGCGCTTGCCAAATAACACAGAAATGAGAGCTAAATTTGCACTAGGTCCTCCTGTATTTTGGGGAAGTGGCTTTTATGTCAAGTATAATATGGAAATTAACAGCTTGGGGAAATGGAATAAAGTGCCGTCTGCATGCAGCCTAAGGTTCTTGGCTGGCACTCCATCCTGTCTGTGCCCCTGTGTGAGTTGTCACTCCCTCCAGTAACATTAGATTGTATCGGTCTTGCCTTCACTACCTGTTGCTCCAGACAATCAAAAACGTGCACATGTGCAAGTGCCCCGGTGCATGCACAAACACACTCCAAACTGTAGCACCAAAAGGACGGCCTCTAGTTCCTTTGTTTCACGGGACCAGGCTGTGACTACTAAAGATGTTGCTCTCCCACCGTTCCTTGTCCCAATGTTAGAGGAAAGGGGGAACAGAGATGAGAGGCAAATCTTCAGCCTCTAAACCTAAGTCTTCACGTTATCCTTGGGTGGGTGATGCCCTGGGAATCTTCCCCACACCAGGCCAGGATTTAATCCCCCTTCTGCACCCAAATGCTGTTCGTCCTCCTCCTATTAGCATTCCCTGCTCAAAGCAAGCTCTGTGCAGGCTCTTTCTACTCCTCCACAACCCCCTACCTGACTATCTCTCACAACACTGATGCTATTATCAAACAGAGCCAGGTGGCAGGTTTTATCTCCCATGCTGAGCAGCTCTGCCTGCAAGCTCTGCAAACGACTCTCGCTCCCCCCCCCCCCGAATGCCTCAAACACTTCCTAGGCGACGCCAAGAAGCGCAAAACCCCATCTCCTTTTGCCTTTCCTAGTCTGGATTATTATCATACTACATTAGACTAATTAGTGCCCTGCCCAAATAGGGACATGGGTGGCGCTGTGGTCTAAACCACCGAGCCACTGGGGCTTGCCGACTGGAAGGTCGGCAGTTCAATCCGCACGACGGAGGCGAGCTCCTGTTGCTCTGTCCCAGCACCTGCCAACCTGCACACAGCGCAAGTAGATAAATAGGTACCACTGCGGCGGGAAGGGAAAAGGCGTTTTCGTGCACTCTGGCACTTGCCACGGTGTCCCGTTGCACCAGAAGCAGTTTAGTCATGCTGGCCACGACCTGGAAAAGCTGTCTGTGGACAAACGCCAGCTCCATAAGCGGACCATAGTCACCTTTGACTCAACTCAGGGTCCTTTACTTTACCCTTAACCTTGCTGCCCAAATCTATTCACACTTCATGGTCCAACTTTGTCCCTAACACAGTCTCCTGCCCCTCAACTTCCAGCGGCTTCTCTGGCCACAGAAACCAATCCCAAGGTCCGCATTTACGGATGATGAGACCATGCCTGCCATTTCCTGGCTCCTGCATGAGGGCTGCTACACAGGATGCTTCAGCAGCAGAAGCAGTGAGGGCTGCTACACAGGATGCTTCAGCAGCAGAAGCAGCAGCAGCAGCAGCTGCCACCATCATCACGACTGAGATTAAGAGCCATCCATCACCATGATGGTGCTGGCAGGTTGCGTGGCTCAGCTGCAATTCTTTGTTTACAAGGCATTTCTCCCATCAACAGGGAGTTCCGTGCAAGTGAGTGGCTGGCTTGTGTCACTGCGGCAGATACATCCACAGTCCCAGCTGCCCCTCTTGTCAGTCTGAGCCACAATAATAAGCAAGGGGTTTCTCTGAAGGCCTCAACATAGTGTGCTAGTAAACTCAGACCATCCAAGTGCCCCTCTTTTCCAGGGACACTTTACAGATTTGATTTCTGATTTGATCGTGGAATGACCCCCTTTTTCTTAAAGGGTAAAGGTAAAGGGACCCCTGACCATTAGGTCCAGTCGTGGCCGACTCTGGGGTTGCGGCGCTCATCTCGCTTTATTGGCCGAGGGAGCCGGCGTACAGCTTCTGGGTCATGTGGCCAGCATGACTAAGCCGCTTCTGGCGAACCAGAGCAGCGCACAGAAACGCCATTTACCTTCCCGCCGGAGCGGTACCTATTTATCTACTTGCACTTTGACATGCTTTCGAACTGCTAGGTTGGCAGGAGCAGGGACCGAGCAACGGGAGCTTACCCTGTCATGGGGATTCGAACCGTCAACCTTCTGATCGGCAAGCCCTAGGCTCTGTGGTTTAACCCACAGCACCACCCACGTCCCTCCCTTTTCCTTAAGATGTCCCTATTTCCATTGAATAAATATTGGAGGCAAAGGTAAGAAATCCCTATTTTCATCAGAGAAACACTGGCGGGTATGGAGTTATGCGACCGCTGAGCCAAGGAGATAAGGAACTATACAATCTGTAGAAGACATCTGTACAGTGAAGTTTTAATTTTGTTAAAAAATTAAATAAATAAAGCTGTTCAACAGTGGAACGATCTCCCTTGGGAGGTTGTACACTCTCCTTCCTTGGGGGTTTTTAAGCAGAGCTTGGATGGCCATCTGTCATGGATACTTTAGGTGAGATTCCTGTATTGCAGGGGGTTGGACTAGATGACCATTGGGGTCCCTTCCAACTCTACAATTCTATGATTCTATGATAATGTTTTATTATGATTTTTTCTTTATATGTGAAGCCGCCCAGAGTGTTTGGGGCAAACCAGTCAGATCGTCGGGGTATATAAATAATAAAAATCTTCTTCTTCTTATGGAATAGGATGTACATGGGTACCTCGGGTTACAGACACTTCAGGTTACAAATGCTTCAGGTTACAGACTCTGCTAACCCAGAAATAGTACCTCAGGTTAAGAACTTTACCTCAGAATGAGAACAAATATCGCGCAGCGGCGGCACGGCAGCAGCAGGAGGGCTCATTAGCTGAAGTGCTACCTCAGGTTAATAACAGTTTCAGGTTAAGAATGGACCTCCAGAACGAATTAAGTTCTTAACCCGAGGTACCACTATAATGTCCCCCTTTTCAGCAGAGAAATGTCGGAAGGTATGGTAAAAGGTGTCCTTTCCCTTCTTCTGCTCGGCCACGTGAGCCTGACAACTGCCTCAGCCACAACAACTGCTGCTCCACCTCAGCACTCCACAGCAGCAATACTTATTTTTTCCCTGTCAGGGACATTTCTCTGTTGCAGACATAGCTGTGTCACCTTCTCGTAACTTCCATTTCGGCCCGATTTCCTCCTGCCCCGACTACCTTGCGAGGGACCTTGCTTCGTCACTGTCAGAGCTGCGAAGGCTGCTTCCTTTCACCCACCTGAACATGCGTTGGCACTTAAGCCGTGCCTCGTGTTACGCTACAAAGCCTTCTGGGCATCTTGGACTCTTGCTGCCATGGCAACAGTGCCACCACAGACTCCCCGTTCCTACAGGGGAACCAAGGTTCACCAAAGCTTAGTCTGAAAGAAGAGGAGAAGTCTCCATATGGACACAAGGTTGTAAGATGGAGGCACGTCTAGCCAAGTTTACCAAGCACAAGAGAATTTGTCAGCAGTAAATCCGTTCAGGATTACTACATCTTCCTTACTTAAATTGTGTTGTATACGACTCTTCTTCTTTTCTCTAATGCTTAGGTCACGACGTACCAAATGTTGAAATGTTCTAATGAGGTGGTTGTGAGAAACCGGAATAAAAGTAGATTTGCGTTTAAAACGTTCTGGTAACCAAGGTCTATTGCCAAAAAAATCTCTTAATTTAATCTGCCGAATTAGTTTAAATCAATCAATCCTTGTTGTTTGGAATGCTGAATATTTTGGTGTAGGGACAAAGCTCAAACCTAAATTCAATACTCGAAGTTCGTCTGATTTAAGTATTCTGTTAGATAAATTGACCACTAAAGTAGAACTGTGAGTATCTGATACTACTTCCTCTGGTATGGGCGCCTGGTGCGCTGTTTGGAAAAAGAGTGGTAAGCGTGATCGGATCTGAGCCTAAGATCTCTATCATCATCTGATCCACTAATACTAGATGGACTAGAATTTTCATAATCTGTAGGAGTGGTAGAGTACTCAACTAGATAATGTGAAAAGAGTATGATGTATAAAGAAGTTATATAGTTAAACACAGCCAGTTACGTTGTGGGTATATTTGTTAGTTGAATTTACTTAACTATCGGTTTGATAGTGTTGTGTAATGGTCACAAAGAACATCATTTAGAATTCTCTTAAGATGTCAAATACTGGATAATGGCTCTGGAGTTGGAATATTAAGTAAAATCTGTACCATATTTTTCGCCCTATAGGACGCACTTTTCCCCCTCCAAAAATGAAGGGGAAATGTGTGTGCATCCTATGGGGCGAATGCAGGCTTTCGCTGAAGCCTGGAGAGCGAGAGGGGTCGGTGCGCACCGACCCCTCTGGCTCTCCAGGCTTCAGGAAGCTGTCCGCAAGCCGTGGGAGAGCTGTGCGACTTCGCGGCTTGCGGATAGCAGCCTGTTCTGGGGGCTGGGGTCAGGGGAAACTCGGGCTTCCCCTGCCCCAGCCCCGCGCCTTGGGGGGGAATACATTTTTTTTTGGTTTATTTCCCCCCCAAAAAACTAGGTGCGCCCTATGGGCCGGTGCGCCCTATGGGGCGAAAAATACAGTAATTTATTCTTAAAATCAACCACCTCATCAAAGGAGCTACAATTCCCAGAGTGGTTTAACAATCAAATCCCTGGCAGCTTAGAGAACTCGAAGGGAACTGGAATATCCTAACAAATTTCTGCACTCTTAATGGACTGTAGCTTCCATAATACTTTGGAGGAAGCCATGGCTGTTTGAAGAGATATCACACTGGTTTTTGATGTATGTTGCCAGAGTATACTTGAATTTTCAAGAAAGGCTTTTGAGAAAAACCACCCAGAAAGCTATCCGATGAGAGGAAAAGTCACAAGAACCTCTCAGCGCTAGAGCAGTACGTAGTCCCATGCAACAAAGGCAGTGAGCCATTTGATGCATATTCACAATATCAAAGTTTATTTGTTGTTGCAACTATCCTGGCAATTTCAACCAAAAGGGAAATAAAAATATTCTATGCCTGCTGTACAAAATATACATTGACACACCATTAAAATACACAGATAACCAATTGATACATATATACTTTACATATATACCTTGAAATAAAAAGGTAAAGGGACCCCTGACCATTAGGTCCAGTTGTGGCTGACTTTGGGGTTGTGGCGCTCATCTCGCTTTACTGGCCGAGGGAGCCAGCGTACAGATTCCGGGTCATGTGGCCAGCTTGACTAAGCCGCTTCTGGCGAACCAGAGCAGCACACGGAAACGCCGTTTACCTTCCCGCTGGAGCGGTACCTATTTATCTACTTGCACTTTGATGTGCTTTCGAACTGCTAGGTTGGCAGGAGCAGGGACCGAGCAACGGGAGCTCACCCCGTTGCGGGGATTCGAACCGCCGACCTTCTGATCGCAAGTCCTAGGCTCTGTGGTTTAACCCACAGCGCCACCCGCGCCCCTTAGAGACCTACTAAATAAGTTTCTACATTACATTGCCGATCGGACTTTACAGCCCCCAGACTGAGAAGAACTTTCATCAAAGACAATATGGTGAAGTCTGACAAGTCTGATCAGCATAATCATAATAGATAATGGCAGGTGCTCTCTTATCGGAAGAGCAAAATAGCCTGTTGTGAAGGAAAGGCCTGATCTCATTCCCTACCTGCCCCCTTTTAGAAAAAGTGGATATGTGCTCAAGCACCATTGGGGGGGCGGGAATGCACATCATAGAAACCAATTAAAGGATAAGAGAACAGGTAAAAGCAGGGTGGATTTGATTTACATCAAATTGATTTAAATCACTAGTCAGTAAGACCTGATTTAAATCATTTTTTTACAGAAAGACTCATTCTTGCTGGTATAATATTAATATTTACAACCAGATGAAGGTTTCATTTCTGGAATAATAAATTTTCAGAGTAGTTTTTACAGTTATATCAAAAATTACTGATTTGGTTATACTATTAGAAATACATAGACAGATAATTATGAAATTGTTGTGAGGTTTAATAACTTAACTGTTTATATTTGGACAACTTTTCTGCTGTACTTTACTGGAAGGAGAAAAATAATCATTTCCTTAATAACAATTTAAACAATTTATTTAACTAAAACAATAACATTATAGCATATGTATCCATGTTTGTTAACTGATGTGGTTGCTAAATTGTTTTTTTCTTAAAAACAACAACTTAGACTGAGTTTTAGCACACATGAAAAACTTAAAACAAATTCTTATTTCCTGATGAATAGCCTTTGGACTATAATGTAACTTAAATAGAAAACTATCTTTAAGAAATGTTTTTACTCCAAAAGCATTTTATTTTAAAAATCCAATTTAAATTTTAAAAATCTGATTTAAATAAATAAAAAAATCTGATTTTTTTGATTAATATTTTTTTTTAATCATTGATTTTTATCCACCCCGGGTAAAAGACTCCCAAATAATGAGGCATTGTTGCAGGGCAAGGGGAAATCTTACTGCTGCTTGCTAGGTATCAATTGAATGCTGCAACTGATATGGGGAGGGGGGGGGAATCAATTTGTTGTGGACTGTGAGCACAAGCCTACCACCAGCCCACCTTTGAACTGCCAAGGTTCAACTTAAAAGGTGACAACCACATATTGCTTCCGGCACCTGAGTATATACGGATTCAAATCCAATAGCCACTGATTGGCAGAAGCCTTTGAAGGTAACTCTTCATTTGCGAGAGCTTCTCCCTTTTAATCTTTGCGCCTGGCTAAGCTAAAGTGGTCCCTTCCATCGCATACATCTGAATGTCCATTTGCCTAATGAAAGACTCACAGAATCCAGAAACCTGCCTTTGACATCTCAGGCAGAGCAAACGTCTCGTTTTGTTCACAGCGGCCGGGATGCAAGTATCTTATACTAAGGAGGGTAGCCTCTGTCCTACATATCTGAAATGTACATTCTTAATTGACCCGGCAGAGAATGATGGGGATTGGCTGAAGCCACCTTGAGGCAATGATGTCACAAATACTTATCTATTTATTTCTGGGAGACATCATTTGGGGCGGCTACACAGACTGGCGAAAAGGTGATACAGTGGTACCTCGGGTTACATACGCTTCAGGTTACATACGCTTCAGGTTACAGACTCTGCTAACCCAGAAATAGTACCTCTGGTTAAGAACTTTGCTTCAGGGTGAGAGCAGAAATTGTGCTCCGGCGGTGCGGTGGCACCAGGAGGCCCCATTAGCTAAAGAGGTGCTTCAGGTTAAGAACAGTTTCAGGTTAAGAACGGACCTCCGGAACGAATTAAGTACTTAACCCAAGGTACCACTGTATCAGCTGGACCATAAAGAAGGCTGATCGCCGAAGAATTGATGCTTTTGAATTATGGTGCTGGAGGAGACTCTTGAGAGTCCCACGGACTGCAAGAAGATCAAACCTCTCCATTCTGAAGGAAATCAGCCCTGAGTGTTCACTGGAATGACAGATCCTGAAGCTGAGGCTCCAATACCTTGTGGAAAAGACCCTAATGTTGGGAAAGATGGAGGGCACAAGGAGTAGAGAACGACAGAGGACGAGATGGTTGGACAGTATTCTCAAAGCTACAAACATGAGTTTGACCAAATTGCGGGAGGCAGTGGAAGACAGAAGTGCCTGGCGTGCTCTGGTCCAGGGGGTCACGAAGAGTCAGACACAACTAAACAACAACAACCACCACTGTATTCTGATGACATGTTTTCGTCTTTTGTCTGCTTGTCACTGACCATCCATATTGTGCTCTGGATTGATCAGGTTCAGATGCACAACTCTGCTTCTGACCTGGACTTTTCAAACTCTTGAAACTATAAACATGTAACTTTTCTGAAGTGCTAACCAAGTTCTTTTGCCTTGGCTGAGCTTCTTCCGCCGAAGGCTAAATCTAAGTTTGGCATTCAGCTAACACACATTTGTGTTCTTTTATTTCCGGTCCCTGGTTTGTTCCTGCTATTTAGTTTCTTAATAAATACAAAGTGATCAAGAATCTATTGTTTTGGCTTGGTGATTCTAAAGCTTCACCCTAGGCAGCTTTTAAGCCTTAAAATACCATGTTTGTTTGGTTTTTTGGGTTGTATTTTTTTTAAAAAACTGTTGTAGTAAACTATTATTGATGGGCAAATCCACCTGAATACATCCCATAAATATTCTGGAGAAAATGGATTATTTTGGAGGACATTCAGCAAAAACAGCCTGATCTCGGATTGAATTTGAAACACTTACAACCAACCAGCCAGCAACGAAAAAGAAAAACCCCTTACAGATACATTAGAACCAAGGGGGAAAGATACATTAAAACCTGAAGATATACAATGATGGTGCCAGGCAAGTCTCCCTAGGAAGAGCATTCCACAAATGGGGAGCCACCACAGAAAAGGCCCGTTCTCTTGTTGCTACCTTTCTGACCACGCTTGGAGGGTCTCAGGTGATGATCGCAGGGTCCAGTTTGGTTCACATGGGGAGAGGCAGTTGTTGAGGTTTTGTGGCCCCGACTTGCACTTTAGGGCCTAGGGGCTTTAGGACTTACTGAAGCACCCTGCCAGGAGCCCTTACCATTACTACCACTGCCCATTTCCCCATAACCCATCAAGAAATGGGGGAATGGACTGGCAAGGAGGGTTGGTGGTGCTGGTGCTGGGCTCCTGGCAAAGATACGACAATAGTGTCTTCGTGAGGCCATGACTACTGCAAGGACAATGTGCAGCACCATCTAAGGCGGGGGTGAGCAAACTTTTTAAGCAGGGGGCTGGTCCACTGTCCTTCAGACCTTGTGGGGGGCTGGACTATATTTTGAGAATATATAATATACAGTGGTACCTCGGGTTAAGTACTTACTTCGTTCCGGAGGCCTGTTCTTAACCTGAAACTGTTCTTAACCTGAAGCACCACTTTAGCTAATGGGGCCTCCCGCTGTCGCCGTGCCGTCGCTGTGCGATTTCTGTTCTCATCCTGAAGCAAAGTTCTTAACCTGAGGTAATATTTCTGGGTTAGTGGAGTCTGTAACCTGAAGTGTATGTAACCTGAAATGTATGTAACCCGAGGTACCACTCTGTGTGTGTGTATACACAAATTCCTATACCCCACAAAAAACCCAGATATGCATTTTAAATAAAAGGACGCATTCTACTCATGTAAAAACACGCTGATTCCTGGACCGTCCAAGGGCCGGATTTAGAAGGCCAGATGTGGTCCCCGGGCCTTAGTTTGCCTACCCATGATCTATTCTAAGTTCACCAGGAACCATAGGAAATACAGTTTCCCATTATTCCCAGTCTTCCTGCATGTTGCCCTGAATGTGTGTTGCAATGAACAGGGAAGCAGGAGGCTACAAAAACTAGAAACATAGTAATGTCCAGGGCCTGGAGGATGGAATGACCCCCGTGAAATGTCACCTCACCCTTCCTAATGGTAGGGTTGGTCCAGCATATGTCCTGAACTCGGGGGAAACCCCTTGCAAATAGCTACTTAAAGGATTTGTGACAGATAGCTAATCAGCCTTTCAAAGGAAACTAATACAGTGGTACCTCGGGTTACAGACGCTTCAGTTTACGTGATTTCGGGTTGCGCACCGTGCCAAACCTGGAAGTACCTTAATGGGTTAGTTCCGGGTTTCGGCGCTCGCGCATGCAGAGAAACACTAAATTGGGCTTTGTGCATGCGCAGAAGCGTCGAATCGTGACCCGCTCGTGAGCAGACACGGCGCTGCGGGTTGCGAACGTGCCTCCCGCACGGATCACGTTCGCAACCCGAGGTTCCACTGTAATGGAGATTCTTGAGTTTCTTCATCAAGCTTCTTCCAGTGATGAAGTGACAGGAAGTTAAGGAATGTTGCCTAACATTAGCCTAAATCTATCTGCTTACAACGGAAACCCTGCTACTTGTGCGGTCTTCATTGGGGATAGGACAATTTCCTTCTCTCTCCCTCCCTCTTTTTTTGCAGCCTTTTAAATATTCTAAAACAGTCGACATACTCTCCCTTAAATCTGCTTTTCTCTTATATTAAAACACATTACATTCTTTAAGCTGCCGGCTAGACCTTTCATCATTCTCACGGCTCTCCCTGGAGCCGTTCCCAATTTGTCAACATCCTTGTTGAAAGCAGTAGCAAAACACCCTTGAAAGTGTACTAAAATTGTTGACCCGCACCAAACCTACGAAGCAGGAGGTCCTAGAGTCTGTGTACTGCCCCAGCAACATTTTCTTTCACCTGTTTTGAACACTGGTCTTCAACTTATAGGTTGGGACCCATTGCCAGGTTGCGGCCTGATCTAAGGTGGGTTGCAAGAGCAGCACTATCACCTTACAGATACATACCCTCCAACATTTCTCCAATGAAAATAGGGATGTCCTAGTCAATAATAATAATAATAATAATAATAATAATAATAATACCTGGTTATCTGACTGGGTTGCCCCAGCCATGCTGGGTGGCTTCCAACATACAGTCATACCTTGGATCCTGAACGCCTTGGTACTCAGACGTTTTGGCTCCCGAAGGCCCAAGCCCAGAAGTGAGTGTTCTGGTTTGCAAACGTTCTTTGGAACCCGAATATCTGGCGTAGCTTCTATGGCTTCTGAACGTTTTGGAAGTAGAACGGACTTCCGGAACAGCTTCCGTTCGGCTTCCAAGGTACAACTGTATATAAAAACATTCAAAAACTTCCCGATATAGGGCTGCCTTCAGATGTTTTCTAAAGGTTGTATAGCTACTTATCTCCTTGTGTCAGGGACCCCATACCTTCCTACCCTCCAACATTTCTCCGATGAAAACAGGGACGTCCGAAGGAAAAGCGGGACATTCCGGGATCAAATCAGAAACCGGGATGTTAGGAAAGCATTGTTAAATGTCTGGATAAGATATAAGGACTTATTGGAAAACAAAACCCCTAGGTGGCTGTCACCGATGGAAGCAAAGGCTCAGAAAAGGCTCAATATGGAGGCCAAATGGCGGAAATATTGGGAAATTCTGGAACAAGAAGGAGACAAATTGAAATTGCAGAGTTTTGAAAAATTAAAAGATAAAGTGCGAGACTGGCTTCACTACTATCAGATAATGGAGGCATATAATTTGGATAAGAAAATTGGCTTCCAGGTGGAAAAATCAAAATTGGAAACAGAATTGTTAGAACCCAATACTAAGATTTTGTCAAAAATGTATAACTTGTTGCTGAAATGGAATACTCAGGATGAAACCATGAAATCTGCTATGATTAAATGGGCACAAGATCTAGGATATAACATTATGTTTGCTGACTGGGAACAGTTGTGGACCACAGGCATGAAATTTACAGCATGTAATGCCCTAAGAGAGAATATTATGAAAATGATATACAGGTGGTACATGACACCAGTCAAGCTTGCAAAAATTTACCATGCGCCCGATAATAAATGTTGGAAATGTAAAGAGAATGAAGGTACTTTCTTTCACCTTTGGTGGACGTGCCCAAAGATTAAGGCTTTCTGGGAGATGATATATAATGAATTGAAAAAGGTATTTAAATATACTTTCTTGAAGAAACCAGAGGCCTTTCTCTTGGGCATAGTCGGCCAATTGGTGCCAAAGAGGGATAGAACTTTCTTTATGTATGCCACAACAGCAGCAAGAATACTCATTGCAAAGTATTGGAAGACACAAGATCTACCCACCCTGGAAGAATGGCAGATGAAGGTGATGGACTATATGGAACTGGCAGAAATGACTGGCAGAATCCGAGACCAGGGAGAAGAGTCGATGGAGGAAGACTGGAAAAAGATTAAAGACTATCTACAGAAATATTGTAAAATTAATGAATGTTAGAATGATGTTGGATAGAAACTAAGCAAACTTTAGCGGAAAGGCTACAAGGAATATGATAAAATGGATTATTAATATGAAAAAATCCAAAAATATAATACTTTATGATTAATGATTAGGATACGTAAAGAGGGGAGGGATTTGCTGAATGAAATAATTGAACTGGAATACAAAAAAGGGAGGTGTGAGGAGGTCCTGGAACTAAGCAAATGAAGGTTAAGTAATGGAAGGAATGAATTGTTTTTAAATATTTTTATTTTGTATTTTCTTTTTTTTGTGTGTTTTGTAATATCTTGAAAATTTCAATAAATATCTTATAAAAAAAAAAAAAAGAAACCGGGATGGCTTCTGTAAATCTGGGACTGTCCCTGGAAAATAGGGAGACTTGGGAGGGTCTGCAAATACATTGCACAAAAAAAAACAGAATGAAACGGTGGGTCCTCACAGGCATGTTTGGCTTAAAGATGGGCCCAGGGTCAGAAAAGGTTGAGGATGACTGATTTAGAACACGCCGCCACTGGAGTGAGAGAACTTCATGGCCTTCATTCAGAGAGCAGGGAAATGCTATGGCCAATCGCTTCCCATTAGTGCCAAGCCAACTGCGTAAGCAAAGGCCAGGCTGAGCCAGCCCTGAAGCATGGCAGCAGCAGCATTGAGGAAAAGATGGCTGGAGCAGCTGAACATTGGAGGCGAGATGTAAATAGGGATTTCGCCCAGCCCCAACCCGGAGCAGCATCTGGGTACACGATTGTTCCAGAAATTGTGATGACATTGGCATTTCAAAGGCTCTCGTTGCTGGCTGCTCGGACTCCGAGAGCAATAAAGCGGAGACGTGAGTCTATTAAAAGCTGGGTAAATTAAACTTCAAGCAAAAGGCCTCCCGACTATTAATTTCCCGGCTTCCCATCTGAGCAATCCTGTTTGTTCCCAAATGCAATCTCGGGAGAATGGGGGTGGAGAGGGGAAGAAACAGAGAGAGAGAGAGAGAGTGTGTGTGTGATATAAGAAACTCCATTTCCTGTGTACGGGTTCTGAGCAAGAGGAAAAGCACCTTCTTCTGTGTCTCCCTGTTTGGTCCACAGCCACAGCCTCGGATGGGAGATAACACACATGGGAAGAAGATTAAGAAGGAACCAATTGAGTAGCTTTATATTCGGCCTTATCAGCTTGAGGGATGGAGAGGCTGAAGGGGAAAAAAAGAGGGGGAGAGAGGGGGAATAAAAGAATGTGTATGTGTATGAAGGAAGAGAGAGAGAGAGAAACTGACAGTAGAGCAGAGGATTCAGACAGGTTTTCCTTTGCAAGGTGAATTTTGGCAGTGACATTTTCACTCCCCAAAGGCCCGTCTTGTGGATATCCTGGTCTTGTGGACAGTTCTGCGCAAAGGCGTGAAAGGCAAAGTTTGTCAGGCTCGGTTCTGAGCCCTCCTTGATGCCTGAGAACCAGTTTTAAGGCCAGAGGGCACCTCTCACTGTGGTGGCAGGGGTGATAGCGGGGAAATGGGCATGTCACTCTGAAGGGCACCGTGGGCAGCTGCAGAAGAAAGAGGTCAGGTAACACTCAGGCTATCTTAATCAGTCGCACAGGAGAGGGAATTTCAGCAGACACAGCTTCTCGCAGCACAGGGCTGCGAGAGGCGGAAAATGTCTGCCCGTTGAAATGTCCATTTCTACCCTGCTAGAGTCAGGCGCCAAACTAGATGTGATGGGACAGCCTTGGATACATCTTCTCCGCTTGCCACGCGTGCCTGTTGTTTACATGAAACAAAATGTGCCATATCAATCTCATTTGGGGAAGAGAAAGTTTATTGGGTTGCTTCTGCTTTTATTTTTATTAAGTATTCCGTGTTTTTATACTGTGATTTGATGTTGCAACCGCCCCGAGGGTTTAGGGCGGTCTGCAAATTTTATAATAAATAAAATGAATAAATGAATACTTGCAATCGGCTGCTTTAATCAGCTCCCCCAAGTTCTGATGACTCCCCCCCCCCAGCTTCATTTTGCCTCTCAGCAGTCACCTCCCATTGGCCATTATCCTGCCCCCAGCCCTGCTACAACGACACTTCTTTGTGACAAGGGGGGTGATACTGGTTAGCTTTCATTATTTAAACTTTTATATTAGTTTAACTGGCCACTGCTGGTGGCACTGTGGGTTAAATCACAGAGCCTAGGACTTGCCGATCAGAAGGTCGGCAGTTCGAATCCCTGCAACGGGGTGAGCTCCCGCTGCTCGGTCCCTGCTCCTGCCAACCTAGCAGTTCGAAAGCACGTCAAACTGCAAGTAGATAAATAGGTACCGCTCCGGTGGGAAGGTAAACGGTGTTTCCGTGCGCTGCTCTGGTTTCGCCAGAAGCGGCTTAGTCATGCTGGCTGCAATACCCGGAAAAACTGTCTGTGGACAAACGCCGGCTCCCTTGGCCAGTAAAGCGAGATGAGCGCCGCAACCCCAGAGTCATTCGCAACTGGACTTAACTGTCAGGGGTCCTTTACCTTTACCTTTTGCCTCCATTGCAGTGGTAGTAGTAACAAATGATGCAAAAACGAAGAATCACACTTTTTCTGGTCGCCCTCCCACTAAAATCTCCCTCTTGACTTTTGTGCAAATTTTGCCCCTCACCGATAATTTCTGGAATGACTCACAAATTTGCCACCTGGCAAAACTAGGAGGGCATTTTTCTTTCGGCCCTAGTAACCAATAAGGACGAGAAACTAAACCTCTAATGGTAAATGAGGGGAACTTTGGGGGAAGAATTGTAGCCCCTGCTTCAACCTCTAGGCATCTCTGGGTAGGGCTGGGAATATTCCCCCCCCCCCTGAATTGCTGAAACGCTGCTGCCAGTCTAGGTAGACAAGACTGAACTAGATGGACCTCGGTATACGGCAGTTTGTCCATGTTAGTGTGTTCTTTATTATAAGTCTCAGGACCATATCAAAGGAATTCAGGGAAGGGAGAAGTCCCCATTATCCAATCCAGAAATAATTTGGAACATCCACTGGCTAGTAAAAAGTTAATCCCGACATGGCCTTGATTAGGGGCCTCAGCAGCCATGGACCTGACTAGAGACCTGGAGCCATGGTGCACGGACTTCACAGCTATCCTAGTACATAGCAATGACCTCACCAGTGGCGTGGCGTGGGTTGCCAGTGCCCGGGGCCGCATAGAAGGAATGGGTGGAAGGGAGGGAAATAAGACGGGAGTTCGCACGTGCATTCAACTGCCTAATGGCTCTGTGTTATCCAGGAGATCACAGCCACAGAGATAAGGAAAGAAGAATCATTCCATTGTCTGGAAAAGTCACTTCCTGGTTCGCATGGAGAAGCTGTTTTCAACGGAGTCCAGTGATAGAAGCACGCAGCTGAATTGAGGCAGCACCGTTTAAATTTTGCACCCCCTAACCATTTTGTTAGGGACGCGGGTGGTGCTGTGGGCTAAACCACAGAGCCTAGGACTTGCCGATCAGAAGGTCGGCGGTTCGAATTCCCGCGACGGGGTGAGCTCCCGTTGCTCGGTCCCTGCTCCTGCCAACCTAGCAGTTCAAAAGCACGCCAAAGTGCAAGTAGATAAATAGGTACCGCTCCGGCGGGAAGGTAAACGACGTTTCCGTGCGCTGCTCTGGTTCGCCAGAAGCAGCTTAGTCATGCTGGCCACATGACCCGGAAGCTGTACGCCGGCTCCCTCGGCCAATAAAGCGAGATGAGCGCCGCGGCCCCAGAGTCGTCCACGACTGAACCTAATGGTCAGGGGTCCCTTTACCTTTACTAACAATTTTGTGCCCAGGGCAACGGCCCCAATGGTCCCCCCCATGCTTCGCCACTGGACCTCTCTGCTGCCTTTATAGCCGCTACCAATAAATAATCTGCTTCTGCACCATTATGTAAGAAGTGCTTTTGTGTGCGGCTGTACCAGAACAAATATGTATGTGTTTATTATGTGGTGGTGAGAGTGAGGAGTTGCATTTCTTGAGTGGGTGGTGAAGCATTTGGGTGAGAAATCTGGCTTCATTTCAAGAGCAGCCACTCACTGTTTGAAGGATCTGGGGCAGAATTTCAGATGCTCAGACAGAGAAAAAGCTGTTGCTCGTGATAGCTTGGAGGACTGCCCATGTTCAGGGCGCAGGAAAGGTTCTTGCAGCGGAAGTCAAGGTGGCTTCCAGCTCTAAGACCAGTTGTTCCCCAAACTTCTGGAACCCACTCTTTTCTGGATTAAGGTCTGAGGCAAGCTTCACTCTTACACCCCCCCAAAAGCTTTGTATTTCAAGTTTATAGGAGTAAGAGTCTCTGTCCTCCCTTGGGATGTGGGAAGCAGAGGAGTTTGGTTTGGTCTGTGTTTGAAACGATAGGCAAGCCACATAATGTATACAGAAATGTGTACAAACTGCAAATATAGGGCAAAGTGTGCACAGAAATGCAAGTGTAAAGGACTTAAAACAACATCTAAAATTGTATTTAGTTATTGCTTGCAGAAACAAAATGTGAATAAGGCAAAACTGCATACAGATACAATAAGTATACATTAGGAAAAATCCACACTAAAACACTGGAGAATTTTCAATAGTACAGTCATACCTCGGGTTAAATATGCTTTGAGTTGAGCGCGTTAGAGTTGCACTCCTCGGCAACCCGGAAGTAACGGAGCGCGTTACTTCCGGGTTTCGCCACTTGCGCATGCTCAGAAGCTCAAAATGACATCATGCGCATGCGCAGAAGCAGCGAAAAGCGACGCGTGCAGATGTGCCATCGCTAGTTACCGTACTTTTCGTCCCATAGGACACACCGGCCCATAGGACGCACCAAGTTTTTTTGGGGGGAAATAAAGGGAAAAAAATTATTTCCCCCCCAGACGCTTGCGGGGCAGGCAGCGGGGAGAAGCGCTCTTCTCCCTGCCGCCTGCCTGCAGACCAGGTCCGGGGACAGCGGGAAGACGCCGTTCGTATCTAGAGGTACCACTGTATCCCGGATCCCATTCGTATCTAGAGGTACCACTGTATCCCGGATCCCATTCGTATCTAGAGGTACCACTGTACTTAAAAAAATAAAAAGCAGACTGATGTGGAAATGTGGGGAGCTCAACTTGAATTGGGGAGGGGACACAAATACGGTAATAATAATAATAATCCACAATACAGAGAAGTAAGGAGCCTTCTGAGATATATGGTATGTGTGTGTGTGCCCGCGCACACTTATTTCATTACTTCTAGTGGCGCACACTGACATAAACCATTGACACACAGACATGCACACAGTTTGGGAATTACTGTTCCAGGAAGCAAAAGTGATGTCTTGTTGATAGAGCTCTGCGCTGTGAATCATGGCTCTATTCCTGTGTCCTTACAAGGGGAGAGTGACCCTGATGCAGCAGCAGCACCCGAAGACAGCCTGTTTTGGGGGCGTAGCCAGTCTCCAGTTGGGAGCAAAGAACTGTCAGACAGAAGACACTATTGATGAGCCAAGTGTTGTTATTAAACCTTCCCTGATTAATGACTCATTACGGGTAACGAAGCTCAGCGAGGAGCCGAGAATACCCAGCTGGGCCAGGAAATTCTCTGTAATGCTGCTCCCGTGCTGTGGGACTGGGTGATCCCAGAGGAGACCGCTGCAGCTGGCAGCTTCCACATTTGGCAGGGAGATCACTCGATCTGGAATCCCAGGACGCCATGGTGTGTCAATTCATGCTGCTCCAGATGCTTTCCTTGTGGGTGAGAAAAAAGCCAAGCTAGATGCTGCTGCCCACACAGTAGGATGTATAGGGCAGACTCCAAATCCCTTCATTTGCAGTAATTTAATGTTACAGTGTGTGTGGAATACTGCCAAGCCTTGCAGCTCGTGTTCAGTCTGTGTCCAAGTTCATGGTCTTAACAATACAAGAAGGGCTTTGCTGGATCAGACCAATGGCCCGTCGAGTCCAGCATCCCATTTTCACAGTGGCCAACCAGTTGCCTGGGGGAAACTGGTAAATAGGGCATGAGTACAACAGCACCAGGGATGCGGGTGGCGCTGTGGGTTAAACCACTGAGCCTAGGGCTTGCCGATCAGAAGGTCGGCGGTTCGAATCCCCTTGACGGAGTGAGCTCCTGTTGCTCAGTCCCTGCTCCTGCCCACCTAGCAGTTCAAAAGCACGTCAAAGTGCAAGTAGACAAATAGGCACCGCTCCGGCGGGAAGGTAAACGGCGTTTCCGTGCGCTGCTCTGGTTCGCCAGAAGCGGCTTAGTCATGCTGGCCACATGACCCGGAAGCTGTACGCCGGCTCCCTCGGCCAGTAAAGCGAGATGAGCGCCGCAATCCCAGAGTCGGCCATGACTGGACCTAACGGTCAGGGGTCCCTTTACCCTTTACAACAGCACCCTCCTCTTCTGTGGCTTCCAGCAACAAGTATTCATAAGCATTTCCAGACCCTCCAAGTGCTCCTATTTTCCAAGTCCCGGAATCCAGGATCAGAGCAAGGTGGGTGCGGTGGCTGAAGGCCACCCCAAGTGTCATCACCAAGGAGGGTGACATTTGGCGCACCGCCTGCGACTCCTGCCTACCCTGAGCCGTCAGGGGAAGGGGGTTAGTTGCGCCGCTTTTTGCTGCTTTGTTTTGACAGCCCCATGCTTCTGGTCTGCTGGAGGAGGCAGGCAGGCAGGCAGAGGATGGGAAGGAGGCAGGCGAGCAAACAAGCAGAGGGTGGAGGGAAGGAAAGAAGCAGAAGCTCTCTCAACTCAGGACCCAAACCCTGCAACCCCCCAAAAAGCTCAACAACTTTGGTCAATCCTTCCCTAAAAAACAGCCAGTCTTTTTATACTGTAATACTGTGGTCTAAACCACTGAGCCTACGGCTTGCCGATCAGAAGGTCGGCGGTTCGAATCCCTGTGACGGGGTGAGCTCCCGCTGCTCAGTCCCTGCTCCTGCCAACCTAGCAGTTCGAAAGCACATCAAAGTGCAAGTAGATAAATAGGTACCACTCTGGCGGGAAGGTAAACGGCGTTTCCGTGTGCTGCGCTGGTTCGCCAGAAGCGGCTTAGTCATGCTGGCCACATGACCTGGGAGATTTAGCCGGCTCCCTCAGCCTATAGAGCGAGATGAGTGCCGCAACCCCAGAGTCGTCCGCGACTGAACCTAACGGTCAGCGGTACCTTTACCTTTACCTTACTGTGAGTAAATCACAGTCCTTGGGAGCCCAACTAGATTTCAATTTGTGTTGGGTGTGACAAGAATTTTTCCGCACCGGGTTCCACCTGACTTTGCTACGCCACTGCCCAGATTTACAGAAGCCATCCCGGTTTCTGATTTGATAATGGAATGTCCTAAGCTTTTCCTTAGGATGTCCCTGTTTTCAATTTTGGAGGGTCTAGAGCAGTGGTTCCCAACATTTTTTTGGCCATGCTCCACCTAAGCATCTCTAAAATTCTGATCCCCCCTCCTCCTGTGACATGTAATTCTTATTATTCAAAAATTGAACTCCTATTCATGTGGAGGAAGCCTATAAGGCCATTAACTGTTAATAACTCATTCTTGAATTGCCCCGCTTAAAAATCAAATTGCCCCCCTGTGGGGTGTGTGCCCCACGTTGGGAACCATGGGTCTAGAGTGATCCAACCCTTAAGCCATCTGGAGGCAGCCTTGTATAGGGAGGTTTTTCTTTAATGCTTAATGCTTTTTACTGTTTTAATATATGTTGGAAGCCGCTCTGAGTGGCTGGGGCAACCCAGTTAGATGGGCGGGGGTATAATAATAATAATAATAATAATAATAATAATAATATAGGACATCCTTATTTTCATCAGAGAAATGTTGGAGGGTTTGCATTTCTGCCTCCATGGTAACTCCATAATAACTATTACGGCTTGCAGCCGTTGAAGGCCTGAATTTGCCCACTCCTCTTTTACAGCCATCCAAGTTCCATAGTTTTAATATTCACTGTAAGAATAAGCACTTTCCTCTATTTGCCCGGCATTCAGCTTCCTTGGGTATGCACGAGTTCTTGTCTTACGAAAGAAGGAGGGAGAGAAAACTTTTCCCCGTCCAACTTCTCCATGCAATGCATAATTTTATCAGCTTCTATCAAGTTACCTCATAGTTGCTTTTTTCTCTAGGCTAAAAAGTCCCAAATGCAGCTTGTGGTGTACAATCAGAAGCAGAGGTGAAAGTGTGAAGCGGTATTATACTGCATTAGTCCATTAAGCCTAAGAGTATCTACTTTGCTTGGCAGCAAAGTCGCTCTAGGATCTCAAGCAGCAGATCTTTCTCAGATCTGTTACTTGAGAACCCTTTTAACAGGAGCTGTGAGGGACTGATTGTGGGACCTTTTCTTCAATGCACCTGCTCCCTCATTGAACTGTGACCTTTCTTACAGATGGGAGAGCTACAGCAGGAAAGGCAGAATGTCCCCATTCCCTCTAACCCCTAATAATAATAATAATAATAATAATAATAATAATAATAATATTATTATTTTTTTATTTATACCTCGCCCTTCCCGGGCTCAGGGCGGCTAACAACAAATTTAAAACACTTAATTGATGCAACAAAAAACAGCATAAAATACAGCATAAAACATGAATAACAATAAATTCAGAATTCAAAAATCAATTTAGGGGGGAAATCCATCCAATAAACATTAGATGATCACCAGGGCTAGTTGGTTAAATTAGTCCTATTTAGGCCAGCATGGAGACCAGGGGAGAATTAGCTGTGGGATCCCAGAGCGGGTAATCTTCATAAAAAGGGGAGGGGGAGGGAAGGAAGGGAAATAAAAGATCAGGCTAAGTTCAAATTGAAAGCCAGGCAGAATAGCTCTGTCTTACAGGCCCTGCGGAAGGAATCCTGCAGGGCCCTGGTCTCTTGGGACAGAGCATTCCACCAGGTCGGAGCCATCGCTGAGAAGGCCCTGGCCCTGGTGGAGGATAATCTAACTTCCTTAGGGCCCGGGACCTCTAAACTATGATTATTCATGGACCTTAAGGTCCTCTGCGGGGCATACCAGGAGAGGCAGGCCCGTAAATACGAGGGCCCTAAGCCACAAAGGGCTTTAAAGGTCAAAACCAGCACCTTAAACCTGACCCAATACTCCACCGGGAGCCAGTGCAGCTAGAAAAGCACTGGGTGAATATGCTCCCATGGTGGAGACCCCATGAGGAGCCTCGCTGCAGCATTCTGCACCCGCAGGAGTTTCTGGGACAGTTTCAAGGGCAGCCCCGTGTAGAGCGAGTTACAGTAGTCAAGCCTGGAGGTGACCGCCGCATAGATCACTGTGGCCAGATCAGGGTGGGAAAGGTAAGGGACCAACTGCTTAATGCATGATAAACTTCAGTTTCTCCCTCTCCTGCAGTTATCCAACTGCAGCTGCCGTCGACAACCTCCCCCAAACACCACTAGCTTCATCCTGGTGACATTTTGGATGGTTGCTTTTCCCCGCTTTTAATGTCTAATGTGCAATTATATATTATCGGAAGAATAAACCAACCTGGGAAATAATGGATTTTTAACTGCGTAAGTGCAACTGCCCCCTATCTGGAGAGTTTGCCTTGCTTACGAGGTTACTGCTAGAATTCACAACTTGACACTTGCATGTCCCTTCTTAGAAGCGAGTGGCTCATATATTGGCTCATTTGCTGTCTCGGTTATTGCTTGGTTTTTCTGCTGCCAGCCAGCCAGCCCACCAGCCCTGCCACTCCCCCAATTTCCACCTGGAGGTGTTCAGCTGAGTGGTATCCGCACGATCAGGAAAAGAAAATGGGAATCAATGCAGCACACTTTGAAGCAGAAAGAAATAGCACAAGACAGGAACCCCCCATCTCATCTCCAAAGTGTGGCAGGATGACTGCAGAGGAGAGACACTCTTCCAGGAGTTCAAGGCTGGTGCGCAAGGTGACTTAGGGGCGTGGCAAACAGTTCCTGATGGTGGCAGTCACAGCGCAGATGGGATGCTCACTGAGTTTCTCAGCCTGCTGGGAAGGTCTGTCTGTTGCCATGGCGACGGTGCATGGATGGATAGGAGGGTGTGTCGGCATAGGGTGCGTTCCTATTTGCAGCTTCCTGCTGTACTAATTTTTAACGCTCCCCCCCTCCCTGGTTGGCCAGCCGTGGTTTGCTAAATTACTCCCGCAAGACGCTTGCAACAGACTGCATGGGGAGACATTGGATGGAAGACCAGAGTACCCTTTTCAGAGGTACCGCTTTCTCGATGCAAGAGTTAATATGGGATATTCCTTGTGGCATGGGAGAGCCACCAGGGGTGGACCATTGATGGGTAGTAGATTGTATGTTTTGCCTGTAAAGGGTTGCTTCTTAACCCCTGGCTGAATCTCCAGTTAAAAGGATCAAGTAGCAGGTGACTGGAAAAGCCTCTCTCAGCCTGAGACTCTAGAGAGCTTCTGCTGGTCAGAGAAGACCAAGATGGACACTTAGCCTGACCTTGCTTTTAGGCAGCTTCCAATGTAGTGGTTCGACCCTTGCTGAAGGGTGACCTTTGAAACAGAGAGTTGTTGGAAAGTATACACGCTACACCACTGGGAAACTGGAAGGAGTCAGGAAATGAGAATCAATGGCCTCTTAGTCACAGAATCAGAGAATCATAGAGTTGGAAGGGACCCCAAGAGTCATCTAGTCCAGCCTTTCTGGGTCCCCAGAAGTTGTTGGACTACAACTCCCATCATCCCTGACCACTGGTCCTGCTAGATATGGGTGATGGGAGTTGTAGTACAACAAACCCAAGGTTGAGAAAGGCTGATCTAGTCCAACACCCTGCAATGCAGGAACCGCAGCTAAAGCATCCACGACAGATGGCCATCCAACATCTTCTTAAAAACCTCTGGGCAAGGAGAGTCCATAACCTCCCAAGGGAGATTGTTCCACCATTGAACAGCCCACTGGGTTTTAATCAAACACTGCTGGGTGCCCTTTTGTTAATATCGGTGGAAAAGACTACAGTGGTACCTCGGGTTAAGAACTTAATTCGTTCCGGAGGTCCGTTCTTAACCTGAAACTGTTCTTAACCTGAAGACCACTTTAGCTAATGGGGCCTCCTGCTGCCGCCGCACTGCCACAGCACAATTTCCGTTCTCATCCTGAAGCAAAGTTCTTAACCCGAGGTACTATTTCTGGGTGAGTGGAGTCTGTAACCTGAAGCGTCTGTTTTTATTAAATTTATTTATTTTGAATTTGTCCCCACTGTTGGTCAGGATAAATGAATCCTTTGAACAAGTGGGAAGGGAAAGGGTCCAGAGATCACCACCTAGCAAGGACCTCTGATGGCGGAGATGAAGGAAGTCTAATCATATAAACACTGTGAAGCAGAGGAAAGACTAGGCTGGAGGTGAACGTGTTTGTTCAAGAGAGAGAGAGAGACTGATCGGGCTTAATATGTATACATGTACACAATGCACATGCTGTCCAGCAGTTGCCAGACACTGACGAGACGCCGCAGACACTTTGCCGATTAGCATGATTGTATGAGGACAAGGAGAGGTGAGTGCTCCCAAAACAACTCCTGATGCATCCTGGGAAGCGAGTCTGATTAATCAAAACCTTGAGAGCCGGAGTGTTATTAATTAGCACATCATCCCTTTAGGTGTCTTCCGCCTTCTCTCTTCCCTCCTCCCGGCCACTCGCACATGTACACACAGGATGAGCCGTAGAAGAAAACAATATGGGCTGAGTCAGACATGGTCAGGATGAACCTGTTTCTAAGAACACACGGGCAGGTTCTGTTTTGGAGGGAATTACAGTGGTACCTCGGGTTACATACGCTTCAGGTTACATACGCTTCAGGTTACAGACTCCGCTAACCCAGAAATAGTACCTCGGGTTAAGAACTTTGCTTCAGGATGAGAACAGAAATCGTGCTCCGGCGGCGCAGCAGCAGCAGCAGCAGGAGGCCCCATTAGCTAAAGTGGTGCTTCAGGTTATGAACAGTTTCAGGTTAAGAACGGACCTCCGGAACAAATTAAGTACTTAACCCGAGGTACCACTGCATTCTGTTCTGCCCAGTGGTACAGCAAATCCAGGTGGCACTAAGCCAGCGGTCGGCAATTTTTGTGTGGCTTGGGCCGGTTCACAGTCCCGCAGACGCCGCGGTGGGCTAGAGTGCATGCGCAAACGCTATTTCCGACGCGGAGGAGGCGTGCGCAGCTTCCCATTGGCTGGAGGAGCTTCCCGTAGCCAATGGGAAGCCGGCCAGTGTTGCGGAAGGCAGTCCCCGCTCTGCTCCGCGTCGGTTTCGCGCGGCACATGGGAGCCCACCGAGTGGGCAGCAGGGGTCCATGGGCCGGTTAAATGACCCCCATGGGCCACTTGTGGTCCATGGGCCTTAGGTTGTCAACCCATGCACTAAGCCTAGTAAGGCATGGGGCTCTCATAGTCCTTGTGCTGCAAATTAACTTAGGCAGTGGTTGGAGGGGAGTGGGGGGAATGTGAACGATGTGGCACAGGCAGGCGCTGGGGAACCAACCCTACTCACACATACCTTGTGGCTTGTAGAGGTATGAAGCGCAATGAACAAACACATTAAAAATCCCCATGCAGACAAACTCCCCTGATCACCATCCGCCAGGAAGGACCTTTTACATTGCTTTCAAACTAGGTTAAAAATCCCTGTGGGTGGAGACCTCAAGGCAGAGGATGAAGGAGGATCTGTTGCAAAACCACCATTCCACACTCTTTTCCTGGACAAAAGACCAGGCCCAATCTATGCGACAGGTAAATTTGAAATGCTCTGACGGTTCTAAATGGGGACCGGAGGAGACTTGGGTAGAATCTACATACATATAAAAAACACTGTGAAAATGCTTTTTTAAAAAAAACGTTTTGGAAAACACATTGAATTTTGCATAGCTTGCTTACACCATCTAGTGACACATTTGTATATTGCAATTTACAACACATTTAAAACGTTCTATTAGCAGCTGTGTAGATGAGTCATTGGTTTCAGTTTCCTGCTCTTATTGTTCCCCTGGCTGACCGTAAGCACCTCACTCAGGCTGCATTCACATAACCCAGGATCTTCAGATCAAAGTTCCCTTGTTCTAGTGTGCTTTTATGTGGTTTCCACACCCACTCATTATTATTATTTTCTTAAAAAACATGGCCTGTGATTGGGGAGACATTCTGGACAATGCAGCTGCTATTGATTTGGAATGAATAATACACTTCACGGGAAAGAAAAACCACCATTTCATTTGCCTAATAAATATATTTTAATATGCTATTTTTACTAATGTACATGCTTTTGCAAGCAACCTCCCCATATAATGCATGCTTGTATGTTGTTTTCACTAATATCTTCACTTTTCTGCACACTTTCCTCTAATATACACATGTTTGAAAACACTGTTTGTTTGGAGAAGTGCATTGAAAAATTCAGATTTTGAATAATGGCTGTGTTTCAGTTCTCATATTGTTTAGGAAAAAGCAGATTTGATTGATCTGGCTTCAGATGCTAACTGAATCGAATTTCTCCTCCATCCCTATTCTACACAGTTCTTGTACTGTTTTGAAGTGGGGGGGGGGACTCTCATAAATATTGAAAGATAAAAGAGACAATGGCTTCCTATCCTGCTACAGGTTTTAATTAACATAGCAAATCTTGAACGATTGTGTTGTTACCCATTACTGCTGTTGTGATGCATTTGAATGCATTCGCGCTTTGTCACAGACTCCCTTTCTGCATTTCATTGTCATCTGACCCCAGCTGTTTTGAAATTTCCCCAATATCTATTAGAAACACACACAAGCACTTGCCAACTGAGGCGAGGACTTCATACATCTGATGAAATGGACTCTCGTTGACATAAGTCTATGCCATAATATACATCTATTAGTCTTTAATGAGTCCCCCCACCTTCTTGTTCCTTGCAACAAACACTCTGGAAGAATACATCTGAATATTCCACCATAAGTCACAGGTTGCACCACAGAGCACAAAATCCAGCTGTTTCGGGTAGAGTGGTACATCCCCTTCTGAACTGGTAGGAACTGGCTCAATGTCCAAAGAGCATCTTCACCCTACTCCTGCTAATAGAGATGGTGGCATTCTGGCAGTGAGTTGAGGAAGTTGGTGTGAAGGACAAGGCTGTAAGCAATCAGACTTAACATGGAACCAGAAAGTGGGCTACCTGTAGTCAGGACTGTGCAAGGTCTGCAATTTTGCCATTACAGTGGTACCTTGGTTGTCAAACTTAATCCGTTCCGGGAGTCCGTTCGACTTCCAGAACCGTTCGAAAACCAAGGCGCAGCTTCTGATTGGCTGCAGGAGCTTCCTGCACTCATTCAGAAGCCACAGTTTGGCTTCCAAAAAACGTTTGCAAACCGGAACACTCACTTCTGAGTTTGCAGCGTTTGGGAGCCGATTTGTTCAGAAGCAAAGCCATTCGAGAACCAAGGTACCACTGTACTAAGTAAGGTGCTGCAGAGACACCACCCTGGTTTTGAGTGCAGAATTCTGCATCTTTGGGGGAGGGGGAGAACATATTTCAGCAACAGCTAAAAATGAAGGAAAGAGGCTTGGGCGGGGAGAACCGGATGCCAGAGAGGTAACAGAGCAGGTATTCAGGTGCTTAAGATTTGAAGACTCTGCAGAGTTCTATCCCCTCCCCATTAACTTGCAGGAGCAAAATGGAACTGTGCAAAATTACACAAATGTTGCAGATTTGCTTATGCTTCTTGATTTACACAGGTTGCAGAATTCAGTTCACCCCGGCACAGAATTTAGGAGCATGCAAAAGTTGGCACAGTGCATCCACAGGTAAAAAGGTAAAGGTAAAGGACCCCTGAGAGTTAAGTCCAGTCGCGAACGACTCTGGGGTTGCGGCGCTCATCTCGCTTTACTGGCCAAGGGAGCCGGCGTTTGTCCACAGACAGTTTTTCCGGGTCATGTGGCCAGCATGACTAAGCCGCTTCTGGTGAAACCAGAGCAGCGCACAGAAACGCCATTTACCTTCCTGCTGGAGTGGTACCTATTTATCTACTTGCACTTTGAGGTGCTTTTGAACTGCTAGGTTGGCAGGAGCAGGGACCAAGCAACGGCAGCTCACCCCGTTGCGGGGATTCGAACCGCCGATCTTCTGATTGGCAAGCCCAAGGCTCAGGGGTTTACACCACTGCGCCATTCGCGTCCCGCATCCACAGACTCCATACCCTTTACAGGACATCGGAGATCAATTCCACCTTTGACTGAGGTCAGTGGATTTGCTGGGGCAGCCCCCCTAAGCAACAAGATGGGGGATGAATTGTTTTGCAGGATCCAGGCAGTCCAGAGGCAAATTCGGAAGCCCTGTAATGACTCTCAGGAAAGTAAGCACTTAATCGAGCCTTAAGTATCAAAGCGGGCCTGATGACTACTGAAGCCTTTCCCCTCCATTGTGCGCTGAAAGAATATTAAAGGGGTAAAGTCTCTCTGAGTGGCTTTCAGACATGCTATCTGCAATCTGAGGCTGGGGCTTGCAGTGAGTGAATGAGAGGGTGTGAGTGGCAGCTGCAGCCTCAACGGAAAGTGTTGAGGCTCTGTGCTTGAGAGTCCATAATCAAGACCAAAAAGGAACTTGAGTCCTCTTTATTCAGGGCACTCCATAGGGCTGCTTTGCTATTTTAGTGCTCAGCTGAGCTCAGCCCCCCGTTCAAGTCCTGGCCCTATTTGAGAGCTCTCCCGGGTCCTGTTAGGCAAGAGGCAGAGTTTTTGCTGCTGGCCTTGGCTTGATCCATTGCTCTGCCACTGCCTGAGGTCCATGTTCTTTCAAAGGCTGGCAACCCAACGTTGCTGCTCAATAGATAGATCTGAAGCCCCATGCAGCATATACATGACCATGCCTTTAAGATAGGCGCACAATGCTCCTGGCTCAAACTCTAGGGTCGTGTCTAGCGTGTCACACTATGTGCACAATTGCACCCTGATACCCCCCCCCAGCCAGCTCAGCCCAACTTTGATTGCCTGGGTGCTCACAGCCCATATCAGTTTTGTGGCGATCACACAGGGTCCCCGGACGGTCTATTGATCCCTGTGCCACCACTGTGATTGCTTCCCTGCTGCCACCAACCCATTTCTCTCGGGTACACACAGAGTCCAGACAGTTGTTAACATTAAACCAAATAAACAAGTTTATTTCATAAGCCTTAACAAGTTTATGGTTTCAGATAATTTTTCTTGTCAGTTTCTTAATCTTAGGTTCTTACCGGCCTATACCTTCCTAATAACTTCTAACTAATTATCTCAACTGTCTATCTGACTCCTCGTAACAGATTCTCTCACATCAAACTATCCCAACCCACAGACTATCCTCACTCTCCCTTCTCTAACACAGACTGACTCTCAACAACTCTAACTCTAACTCCTCCCCATGGGTTCCGGCTGGCCAATTACTTCACACTCATTTAACCCTTTCCTTATGACCCAGCATGATGTCACCTAGGAGGGCAAACGCCGCATAGTGGTTCTGTCCCTAGGCTGATGAACCTATTCTAGACATGGATTATTGATCTATTCTATACAGTAAATTTTCCAAGTGCAGTCAATTCCAAGCCTGCCCTCTCCCCTCCACCCAAGCGCTATTTCCTCGCTCCTGCTCTGTCATTATCCACCAAGCCTTCACCACAGGGGCTTGGGTTCCCAGGGCGTCTGGCTGCCAAGGATCGACTCCTGGCAGCTTGGCAGGAGCTGGCAACATTCAGAGGCGCTTTACCTTCTAAACAGGGTAGACATTCTGGGTCTGTGCGGTGTCACTTTCCTGAAGATATGGGGTCTCCCCTTTCACATGGAGAGAGCGTTTCAGCTAAAAGGATTTCACAAGTTTGCGAGTGAGCATCGGAGTGGGGAGGAGGGGGACTGCCTGAAAGGAGAGATAAGAGGGAAGACGAGAGAATGGAAGGGAGTCTATGTGAGCGATAAAGGTTGCCTGGACAGGTGCTGGAAACGGTATGTTGCTCTCTGGGTTTCCAGGCAGGGAAATAAGGAAGGAACCCAGTGCTTATGCACATGAGATTTGTATAGGGCTGTGTGTGCTCAGTGCAGATCATTACAATGTGTGATTCAGTTCTGTGTGTGTATGTAAAAATATGTTGCCCAGGGTAGACTGGGTCTGGGTCTGCACAGACCTGTTTCAGGTTATTTCCCCCTATTAGAATGGCATTAGATATGTTGTTCTAAAACATCACAGGGCATATTTGTAAATTAAAACTTTTTTTACCTTGGTTTTTCCCCCTCGACGAATGAAAGTTAAACCCAGCCACACCCATTTTCCAAAACGCTGTTTCTTTCCCTGTTGTTAGTCTGCCCCCCCCCCCGGTGTCATTTTAATTCTTCCTTCTTTCCTCCCTCCCTCCTTCCCTCCCACCTTGTCCTTTGTTATCTGCCGCTTGAATACCATTCGAGGTGGGTCAGAGTTTGAATGCAGTAAAAAAAAGAGGAAAAGCTACATAGGGACATATGAGCAGTGTTTTACCGACATAGCAGCATGAAATGATTAAAAATGAATTGATAAAAAAGACAAGGTAATAACACATTATGAATGTAAAAAAGTAGGGCGTCATGTGTCCATCTATGCTATCCAAATCATTCCTTAAAGGTAAAGGTAAAGGGACCCCTGACCATTAGGTCCAGTTGTGACCGACTCTGGGGTTGTGGCGCTCATCTTGCTTTATTGGCCGAGGGAGCTGGTGTACAGCTTCCAGGTCATGTGGCCAGCATGACAACGCCGCTTCTGGCGAACCAGAGCAGCGCACGGAAACGCCGTTTACCTTCCCGCCAGAGTGGCACCTATTTAACTACTTGCACTTTGACGTGTTTTCGAACTGCTAGGTTGGCAGGAGACGGGACCGAGCAACGGGAGCTCACCCCGTCGCGGGGATTTGAACCGCCGACGTTCTGATCGGCAAGTCCTAGGCTCTGTGGTTTAACCCACAGCGCCACCCACGTCCCTCAAACCATTCCTTAATCCTTCCCTAATGATAAAAACCAAGAGTGCAGATTCACCCCTTGTAGTGCAATGAAGAACTGGGTCCCTCTATGTTTGCAGAATCATAGAGACAAAAGGGACTAATGAGCATTTGGGGCCCTGCCTTCCTGTACAGTGGTACCTCGGTTTTTTAACATAATCCGTTCTGGAAGACTATTCGAGTTCCGAAACATTCAAAAACTGAAAACTCAATAGCCAACAGTTACACTTCCAGATCTTGCACTCAGCAGAAGCCACACGGCATCTTCGAGGCGTGTTTGAAAACCGAAGCATTTACTTCTGGGTTTTCAGCATTCGATAACTGAAACATTCGACTTCTGAGACGTTCGAAAACCGAGGTACCACTGTAGATGTTTTGCCTGCCACAAAATGCACACACCTACCTGACTCACTTTCTAATTGCAACAGTGATGACTTGTGCATATGAAAAATAGCCACCCCTACCACAGACAGAGCTTTCGTACCACCCAACAACGAACAAATCCTTTAAATTGGATGTAGCTCAGACATTCATCGACAAGCCGCTAACAGCACAATGCTCTACGCAGATATAAGTAGAAGTCGGTCTTGCAGAGTATGCATAGCCTGGACAGAGAACCGTGATGTTGCTGGGTTACATCTACCATTGTCCCTCATAACTGGCCATATTGGCTTTAGCTGGTGAGAGTAGGAGGCTAACACCTGGAAAGCCACAGGTTCCTCATTCTGCAGTCTATACACGCCAATTCGCACACTGAATCAGAGAATTGTAGACTTGAAAGGGACCCTGAGGATCATCTAGTCCAGGGGTCAGCAAATTTTTTTCAGCAGGGGGCCGGTCCACTGTCCCTCAGACCTTGTTGGGGGCCGGACTATATTTTTTTGGGGGGAAATGAACGAATTCCTATGCCCCACAAATAACCCAGAGATGCATTTTAAATAAAAGGACACATTCTACTCATGTAAAAACATGCTGATTCCCGGACCGTCCGTGGGCCGGATTTAGAAGGCGATTGGGCAGGATCTGGCCCCTGGGCCTTAGTCTGCCTACCCATGATCTAGTCCAACTCCCTGCAGTGCAGGAATATGCAGCTGTCTCATATGGCAGTGGTTTTCAACCAGTGTGCCATGGCACCCTGGGGTGCCTTGAAGGATGGTCAGGGGTGCCACAGGCAACACTGGCCTCTGTCCCTCTTTCCTTCCTTCCCTCCTCTAATGCCCTCTCACGTCTCTGCCTCCGAAGGTAAGCTGCTGGCCTCATGCTTACTTTTGACCAGTCTCTGTTGGGCCACTAAGGCACGGGGCATCCTCTTCCCAGGTTCCTGTGGGGCAGGGTGAGGAGGCAACTCTTTGGGGTGGAAGGGGGCAGCTCAGAGACCAGGGATGCTGCCTGGAGGACTCCCAAGGAGAGGGAAGGGGAGAAGAGGAGGCTGGGGGAATACTCCGCAAGGGAGGGTATTTGAAAAAGGGTGAGAGGCTGCCAGCTCTACAAGCAAGGGGTGACATAACTAGGCCCCTGAGCCGCACAGGGGTGTCACAGAAAGAGGGTAGTTGGTCAAGGGAGCCATGAACACAAAAAGGTTGAAAAACCTGTCATACGGGGATCGAACCTGCAACCTTGGCATTCAAAGTACCACGCTCTAACAAACAGACCTATCATACGTATATACAGTGGTACCTCAGGTTACAGACGCTTCAGGTTACATACACTTCAGGTTACAGACTCTGCTAACCCAGAAATAGTACCTCGGGTTAAGAACTTTACTTCAGGATGAGAACAGAAATTGCGCGGCAGTGGCATGGCAGCAGCGGGAGGCCCCATTAGCTAAAGTGGTACCTCGGGTTAAGAACAGTTTCAGGTTAAGAACGGACCTCCAGAACGAATTACAGTGGTATCTCAGGTTACATACGCTTCAGGTTACAGACTCCGCTATCCCAGAAATAGTACCTCGGGTTAAGAACTTTACTTCAGGATGAGAACAGAAATTGTGTGGCAGCGGCGTGGCAGCCGCATGGCAGCAGCGGGAGGCCCCATTAGCTAAAGTGGTACCTCAGGTTAAGAACAGTTTCAGGTTAAGAGCGGACCTCCGGAACGAATTAAATACGTAACTGTAAGTTCTTAACCCAAGGTACCACTGTACCTAGATATACTTGCTTTCTCACACCACCAGTGGGGCCCTGCATTCTCCACTTTATTATTATTTGCAGAAATAAAGTATAGCGGCAGCACCCATTCACTCGATAGTCTCAAAGGACGGGGCTAAACCACAAACACATCAAAACCATGGGCCTCAGAAGCACATTTTTTAAAAGTTATTCAAAAGAGAAACCAGTGCAGGCAGGCACTGAAAACACTCCTAGCCTGGGGACCATTTGCTTTAGGGCTGGCCTTGCTTAGATGAGCAATGCTTCATCCTAAATTACGGATATTCTAAAAAATTTCCCTGCAGCCGTAGTCACAGCCATTGCTCCTGTCTTGGGCTCCTTGCCACAGCTGCCAGGAATGATAAACCCATTCCAGGGGATATGAGAAGCATACTTCCTTAACCTGGCATGCTACCAAATAATTATTTACAGGTCCCTCCCCTCCCCCTCAACTTGTCCACAAGGAGAACGAAGCCATTGGGCAGAATCTAGTCCTAATTACCTCCCTTCCATTGTGAAACGGAAACAGTGATTTGGTGTCCAGACTACAGGCTACAAGAATGTATTAATGCCTCCCTACACGGCCACTAAAGGAATAAACAAATTAAGCATCCGCTTAATTTGGTGGGGAGAAATAGACGTGATTTTGCAAAATGCTCAGCGAGAAGCCAAACCGTCTTGCTATGTAGTCTTTCCCCCAAGACAGCCTTGTTGAGTTGCTGATCTATGAGCCCTCGTCTCAACATTCTTGTTGGAAGCTTAAAGGCAGGAGAGGCCCCTGGTGTCCGGACGTGATTCTGATGCCGGATAAGACATTAGATCTAAGTTGCTGCAGCTGTGTAGCGCGTGCTCACCGTGTGCTCTGACCCATGTGCACCGCAAGTGGTAGAAGGATCCAGCCAGCGCATGACAGCAGGCGCTGAACTGGCGGCAAGTTCAGCAGCAGAAGTTTTAAAAAGTTGCACAGTGACAGTGCGGAATAATCTCTCTCTCTCTTTAACACTCTGTTTACTTGCAGGACTTGACTGCTTCACTCATTTCATCTCACTCCGTATACTGAGAGCCATTTCAACTCCTAGTCACATGAACAGGTTGGAATCAGTGCTATTTTTCTAGAAAAAGAGGTGCAGGAACTCACCGTGAACGCCTCCTTTATTTTCTTATAATGACAATGGCTGATTTCTTAAGGAAATCAGCCCTGAGAGCTCACTAGAAGGACAGATCCTGAAGCTGAGGCTCCAGTACTTTGGCCACCTCATGAGAAGAGAAGACTCCCTGGAAAAGAGCCTGATGTTGGGAAAGATGGAGGGCACAAGGAGAAGGGGACGACAGAGGACGAGATGGTTGGACAGTGTTCTCGAAGCTTCCAGCATGAGTTTGACCAAACTACAGGAGGCAGTGGAAGACAGGAGTGCCTTGCTCTGGTCCATGGGGTCACGAAGAGTCGGACACGACTAAACGACTAAACAACAACAACAAAAATGACAATGGTGCCTACCTGAAAGGTGTTGGAACTGAGTTCCGGCAAGTTGCAGCTGGGAAAAAAGCCCTGGTTGGAATGGACCTGGGCAGAAACACATGTCTGTGGGTCAGGCTGTGGGGTTCTTTCCTTCCAGCCTATCCTAAATGGTTGTCCAAGACCTCAGAAGGAGGGAAGGGTGGGGTCTCCAGACACTTGCAATCTGGCCTTCTTGCCTCCAGGCTTACTTTGAACAAAGCTCATGAGATCCGTGCTGTTTGGCCTCTCCCTCCTCCTTCCTGTTGTTGTTGTTGTTGTTGTTAGCTCTCCAACTTTCACTCTCAAGTTGGCCTTTACTGCTGTGACAACTGTAATTGCTTTTTTTCTGGCCGGGGGAATGTTTGATTCTGAGCTGCCAAAGGCCTTATGCTTCCCTCTTGCAGGGCCCACTTCTGTTAAGACACTGCTACTTGCCACCTCCACGTCTGAGCTGCTGCTCCCTCCATAGCTTATCCTTTGACTTGGCCCCATGGCTCAGGTGACTCAAGTAAATACATTTTGTTGACTGGGCAAAGGATAAAATACAGAGGTCAACTGTTCTGGCAACTGAGATGATTGGGAAATGGGATTGCATGCAAAAAGTCCCAGGTTCCATCTCCAACATCTCCAAGTAGACTACCTGAATGGAAACCTGGAAAGCAGCTGCCAGTCAGTGTAGACAATACTGAACTAGATGGACCAATGGTCTAACTTGGTATAAAACAGCTTCCAATATACAGCTACACTTCAGGGCAACAGATTAATTGAGGTGGCCCAGCACAGGCTGTGTGGCCCATATTGCTCCATCCTCTATAATAGGAGCAGAGGGTGGGTGGGCTGCCTTCCTACCCCCAAACCCCCAGCCAGGGGTGCCAACGTCAATAAAATATGGGGGAGGGGCAGGTAAGTCCCACCCCACAGAAGTGATCACAAGACTCGGCCAACACACACACACACACCATTTTAATGACAATGTCCATCAACCTGGAGCGGGGGGCTCAAATATTTTATTGAGTAGGAAGAAAGGAACCTCGGCCTCTAGGAATTGGCTCCTAGGCCCCCAGCATTCACTGCCTGAAGCAGCCACCTCACTCTGTCCAATGGTTGGGTTGTCACTGCTGGGGCTCAAATCCTGGTTGGAAAAGTAAGGGGACCCACAAGCTGTAGGCAAATCACGACTCCCCTGGAACCTTCTGAAAGAGCAAGGAAGGGTGCCATCAGAAAAGGTAAGGGAGCTGGGCTCCCTCTGCCCCTGTAATATGAGCACTGCTTAGTCTACTAGCTCCCTTCTCTCACTTTTCATCGTCCTCTCCCCCTGGCATGGGCTCCATTCCTGCCCCAGAGGGCCACAGCATAGTGGGAATCCACCCCAGCCCTTCTTGAACGAAAACACAGCTTTGTGATTGCTTCTCCAGAGGCCGACCTCTGTACTGTACTGTATAGCGTTTGCAACACACTTTCACAGACGTGTGGGAGCCCGGTTTCGCAGGGAAACCAAAAGGCTTGTTTACAAAGCTATCGTACTACCAACCTTACTGTATGCTTGTGAAACATGGACAACTTATCAACGCCATCTCCAACTCCTTGAAAGATTCCACCAATGGTGTCTCTGAAAATTTTTACACATCACTTGGGAAGACAGGTGAACTAATGCCGGTGTGCTGGAAGAAGCAAAGATCACCAGTGTCAAAGCAATGATTCTTCAACAACAACTTCGTTGGACTGGTTATGTTGAGCAGATGCCTGATAACTGTCTTCCAAAGCAACTACTGTATTCCGAACTTAAAAATGGAAAGCGTAATGCTGGTGGTCAGCAAAAGAGGTTTAAAGACTCTCTCAAGGCTTGAAAATGTAGTATAAACACCGACACCTGGGAAACACTGGCCTGAGAGGGCTCCAATTGGAGAACAGCCTTTACCAAAGGTGTCACGTGCTTTGAAGACACTCGAACTCAGGACAAAAGGGAGAAACGTGCTAAGAGGAAGGCACGCATGGCAAACCCTCACCACGATCAACTCCCATCTGGAAACCTATGTCCCCACTGTGGAAGGACATGTGGATCCAGAACTGAAAGACATGTTCCTGAAAGACAATCTTACTTGGCTATGAGTGATTGCCAAAGAAGAAAGTGGTAAAAGTGGATTAAATTACAAATTGGGTGGGCAGTCCAGTAAAGAATCTTATGACCCCATCCCGCTATCCCATCACTGTTTTGGCTGCCGTTTGGAGCTAAGTTCCACCCGAAAGCCAACTCTTGCCTCAGCGTTCTAGACCCACTCGCTGCCGTGGCCAAACTCACTTCATAAGTGCAGATTCATACACAGTCATTTGTGAGGCATTTAAGTCCTCATGCGGCGACTTCAGTCGAACTGTCTCAGTTTCTTACGAGGGGCCGCTTATTTCCCACAGTGTGAGCCCTTTACTGATCTTCACATGAGGGTGATTTCCAGACAAATGGCTCCTCAGGTGAAACTGAGGTAGTAAAGTCGCCAGCTGAGGTATTTATCACTTTAAAAAGAAAAATAATTAGCTCTGGTAATGGGACTACTAGCCAGGAAGTCCAAAAGTAGTTATTACTACAAATACAGTATGGCTGGCACCTGCTGGGATGACAGGAATGGCTAGGAAACCACAGATACCTCTCCACTCCTTTCTCCTCGAAAGGAACACTATAAAATTTTCAGATTTATAGCTGAGGATCTCCAGACTCCTAGGTAAAAATCACCACTGGGTTTTCAAATTAATCTGTGGCATCTTTGGTACTGTAGTAATATTCAAGCCCTAATATTATCATCAAGAGAGGTAGTTGTTGGTTCAAGGGGAAAAAAGGTATAAAGGGAGAATTCCTGAACGCAAAGATCTGAGTTTGAGGCTAGTACTCTTTTTTTTTTTAATCGATGCAATAATAATATTTTTTATTCATTTTCCATTCATTTTTCATTCCATTCATTTTCATTCGTTTTTTATACAATCAATTCACATTTTATCACACATTCATCTCTTTTTTGACTTCCCTCAGCTCCTCCGCCGATCTTTTGTTTACATCTATATTATTAACGCATCTCTTAACTTAGTATTGCCTTTAGATATCTCCTTCCCTCCTATTATTCTCTTTTTTTACAATATTTCTCTATTTTTCACAGAGTCTCTTGAAAACCAACAAACGTTATCTGTTCATCACATATGCCTTTCTTGAGGCAAGTACTCTTTGGTGACAGAACCCCAGCAGAGATTTTTAAAATCACAAAATATGCATCAATGTAACACATGGAAATATAGATTGTTAGATCTTTAAACTATGCCCTTGTGAGTTCCAAAACTTCCCTCTTGTCTGGTAAATTAAAAATGGTTTACTTAAAAACTCGTCAAAGGTCAGTTTCACGTGCTTCAGAAAGTTGTGCAGGCAGTAGTAATACATGGCTTCGTTACAAAGTGGTGGCCGCTCCTAAATTATTGGTATAGGAACTCAAGAGTGACTTTTAAGAGCCATGTGGTCTGAGCTGCAGCAACCCAAGTGGAGCTTCCAAGGTAGACTGAAGGGCAACTAAGGCTTGGTTACCTAGCCCCTTCCAAAGTGAGCTAAGCCTGGCAGGACAGCTTACTCTATGGTTTTAACCCCTTCATGCATTGATTAGACTTAAGCATGCTGGTTATATGATGCTGATTATCCCACAACTGTGATGTTCTAAGTACAACCTTGTTTCAAAGTTTTTTTTAAAAAAGCTGAACACAAAACCACACTTCTCAAGCTCATTCCAAATCCCACTGAATTTATGAAGAAGTTTACGAGGCTGCCTCTGCCTGTCATGGTGTGACCAAACACAGTTTGGCATCCCATGGCCTCCTGTGTCCTTGAATGGACCCCAAATGTACAAAGCATCCGCCACAGACTATTCTATTAGGTGTGCATGTGCCTGGAATAGATTTAGATTCAGTGTTATCTGGGGTCAGTTTTCTCCATGCTGCAATATGCCAGAACCACTATTCTTAAAAACAAAAACTATAGACTTGTCTTGTTTTGAACAAATAAGGAAAAACAGACTTTACAGGAGATCTGAGTTTATACAGTGGAAAAAAGATAGAACTGGAATTGTTTAGAAATGAATCATAAAGTGAATCCCCTAGCTTAAAATCAGAATAAAATCCCTGATGCTGTAAAGTCACACCCACTTCATAATCAAATTCAAATCCACTCCAGTGATATATATCTAGCATGGGAGGTCAATTTCAAGTTGCAAACGCTTCTAGTGGAAATACCACTGCTTATTTATTAGAATTGCTACTACAAATGCCTCACCACAATATTAAAAAGGGGTGATAGATTCTGTCAATGAGGTGACTCTCAACTTTTGAGTGCAATGGGAAGAAGCAGCTTCTCACTTGCAATGCAATTTTGCTGCTCTAGAAAAAAGGAGTGAAAATGCGCAAGGAAATGAGATCTTTCTCTTCTTGAAAGCACAACAAGAAATAGTCAGGGCTGTGTGTATTCCACATGTAATTTCCCTTCCCCATTAAGCGTAAGTTCTTTTTTCTTTCTATCTTGCATCGAATTCAACCTTCTGAGACTCTCGGCTTTTAAAAGGAACTTCTAGCAGGGAAACATCTGCAGGGAAACATCTCCGCGACAATGCTTTCCTTCTGATCACTTTATCATATTATTTGAAAATGAAATCACAGAGGCAGGCAGCATATCAGGGCGGTCCAACTTTTCACACCAAGTAGGCCGTAAGAGTACGTCAACACGGAACTCATGGACTGCCTTGTTGCATGTGTGGAAGCAGGGGAGCAAGGCCAACATTTGGAAACAGTGTTGCTGTCATTACTCACTTCATTTGTGACAGTATATAAAGCTGCCCCCTGTCATTTTCATTACAGAACACATGATTTAAAATCAAGCAAACATGTATGCCTTTCTTTTGCTGTCAAGCCTTAAGGTAAAGGGACCCCTGACCATTAGGTCCAGCCGTGGCCGACTCTGGAGTTGCGGCGCTCATCTCGCTTTATTGGCCGAGGGAGCCGGCGTACAGCTTCCAGGTCATGTGGCCAGCATGACCAAGCCGCTTCTGGCGAACCAGAGCAGTGCACGGAAACGCCGTTTACCTTCCCACCGGAGTGGTACCTATTTATCTACTTGCACTTTGACGTGCTTTCGAACTGCTAGGTTGGCAGGAGCAGGGACCGAGCAACGGGAGCTCACCCCGTCGCGGGGATTTGAACTACCTACCTTCTGATCGGCAAGTCCTAGGCTCTGTGGTTTAACCTACAGCGCCACCCACGTCCCACCGCCACTGCCATCAAGCCTTACTCTGCATCAATGGCTCACTTAGACAATGCGAAATACTAAAGCTCGGCATCTTAGTCACTGCCATATTTCGAACTCAAATGCTCACTTTTGCTAGTAAGCTTTGAGGTGTGCTTGTGTCCTTCTGTCTTTTCTTGGTGATGTGCGGCTTGGTTCGCTTTCTTGTGTCCCCTTGACTCCATTTCTCTGCAGGGACCTTACTGTTGTGCACCTGCTCTCTCCTTGTGCCATAACACAATCCAGATTGTGTGGGTTGGTTTATGGGTATGGTTAATGTCCAACTAATCTACTTTGAAATGGGAGAGTGTTGGACCTGATTTCCTTTTTTGTTCCCTTCTATAATACCATTAGGGACGCGGGTGGCGCTGTGGGTTAAACCACAGAGCCTAGGACTTGCCAATCAGAAGGTCAGTGGTTTGAATCCCTGTGATGGGGTGAGCTCCTGTTGCTCGGTCCCAGCTCCTGCCAACCTAGCAGTTTGAAAGCATGTCAAAGTGCAAGTAGCTCAATAGGTACCACTCCGGCGGGAAGGTAAACGGCGTTTCCGTGCGCTGCTCTGGTTCGCCAGAAGCGGCTTAATCATGCTGGCCACATGACCCAGAAGCTGTACGCCGGCTCCCTCAGCCAATAAAGCGAGATGAGCACCGCAACACCAGAGTCGGTCACGACTGGACCTAACGGTCAGGGTTCCCTTTACCTATAATACCATTAGGGTTGTATCAAATGAAATCAAGCCATTAGTGCAAGACTTTCTACCTGTGCAATGGAACTCCCTCTCTTCTCTCCATACCCGCAACTGCTCCACAGATTTGGGGGATTGGGGGTACATGTTGAGAGAAGAAGAAGAGGAAGTCCTTGTGCTAAAATGGGCCACTAAAAATATATATATACACCCCTAAGACTACAATCCTATTCTTACTTACCTTGGTCCCATTGAATCCAATAGGGCTTACTTCTGAGCCTTTTCAAAAAGAACGAAGTGCCTTTCTAAGGCTGGAAATGACCTCTCTGATTGAGCATTGAATTGCCATTCCATAGTTCTTTTTCGGGCCGACGAGAAGAAGATCCCATTATCTCATTGTTGGAGTTCCGTTGGAATCACACCAGAAACAAGTATACACATAGAGAGTTATTTTCTTGGACTTGCTGCAGGAATATTTGGACCGTTTGGCTTTGAGATATTGAGTTGTATATGTCATTATTATTTTGGCATAGTAAATCTCATTTAAGACTCTTAAGTATTAGAAGGTGTTGAATTTTAGTGCATTACTGTTAATGAATTTTTGTAAACCACATTTGGAGTTATTTCATTACTTCTGAGTAGAGCAATATAAGGTTGCACTGTTATGCTCTCATTCTAAATATTTGTGCTCACCTGTTACTAGACCCAAGAGATGTAAAATCACCTTTAAAAAACAAAAGAAGTAACATGTTACAAGAATGGCAGCTTGCTGCTGCAAGATGCACCACAGATGCCACATCGAACATGTATCATTTAGGGTTGCAATGCCATCCACTCCCCCCACTGGCCCTGTGCCACTAACTCCAGCCTGCCACATAGACATCTTGTGGGTGAAGATTTTTCCATCACTTATATCCACGTCAAGGAACTTTGCCTGCTAAATGTTTGTGTGTAAGGCTGCTGTGAAAAGTACAGGTGTACGGACAGCAAGAAAAGCAGTGGCAGCTCTAATAGCATCCTCCCAGTGCCAAATCTATATTTGCCGGAGTTAAATTGAGTCAGCCCTCGAAGCAAAGCCGATAGCAAAGAAAAAAAAGCACAGAAAAACAAAAAACCAGGAGCTTAGGAACGGGCCTGAGACTTGCAAAGAGAGGTTAGATTGGTAAAGATAGTTCTGCAATGTCGCCAAAGCATAATGTTTGATGCTGGCTAGAAGGGAGTTCTGGAGGGTTGTTCCACAGCAAATGGGCAGATGGAGAGTATACCGTGTGTCCAGAACACATTTCAGTCCTGTGCGTGTAGTGCAAAGAGAGCTATAACAGGTTCGATGGTTCTCTCTCTCTCTCCCCAACCCGCTGCTTTCCACTTTAACTCTAGGCCTTTAATTGCAATCATTTGATTGCTGCAAAAATGCAAGTCCCTCTGTGGCCATAAACTGTAATGAATTTGCTGGCTTCAGATGAGAGGGGCAGTAATTAAATGGCTGAGAAGCTAAAGGAACATCAGGACACGGGCAGAGGCATAAGAATTTCACTCAAACGCAGATGCACACAACTATTTGCGGGAAGGGAAAGTACAACCTTGTGTCAATACGCACACATCTAGAGTCCTTTCAACATGCCTTCTGAAATCATTATCCTAGTTGGTATCTGTCTTGGATTTGAATTGATTTTTATGCAGGTGCTGTTTTAAGCAGGTTTTGTATTTCAAATTGTGTTTTCTTTCCTTTGAAAATGATTTTATATATGCAGCTGCTTCGACAGTGTTTCTATACCCATTTGTTTCGTATCTGTTATATTTTTAAAATCACTTTGCGGTGCCTCGTGGGAAGCGATTCATAAATGAAATAAAATAACAACAACATTAATTTACAGGATTTGTTGCCCCAAGATGTAGTGTTGAATACTGTATACCCCCTCCCTCATTTCTCCAATGAAAACAGGGACATCCTAAGAAAAAGTGGGACATTCTGGGATCAGATCAGAAACTGGGACGGCTTCTCTAAGTCAGGGATGTCCCTGGAAAATAGGGACGCTTGGAGGGTCTGTATTTCTCACTGGCTTAGGTGGCTTTGAAAGGGAATTAGATGAATTTGTGGAGTATAAGCCAATCAACAGCAACTAATGGCTATCAAAGGCTACCTGGGAGACAAAGCTACCATGGAGACTATCAAAGCCCACATGCTCCCTCCAAGATCAGAAGCAACATGCTTCTGAAAACCAGCAGCTGGGAGGCAACCGTGGGAGAGCACGCCATGGCATGTGCTCTTCGTGTGGGCTTCCTAAAGGAATCTTGGATGGTCACTGTGCGAAAACAGGATAGCTGACTAGATGTTGTTGTTGTTAAAATTTGCATGCATGCCGCCCTATACCCGCAGGTCCCAGGGCAGTCCGCTACATAAAAACACAATGTGAAAACACAAAACGCACAAAAGAGACAACAACAACCCACCTCAACACATTTTAAAAGGGCATTGGGTGTCCATTGGCCAAGGTAAAGGTAAAGGGACCCCTGGCCATTAGGTCCAGTTGCGGACGACTCTGAGGTTGCGGCGCTCATCTCGCTTTACTGGCTGAGGGAGCCGGCGTACAGCTTCCAGGTCATGTGGCCAGCATGACTAAGCCGCTTCTGGTGAACCAGAGCAGCGACGGAAACGCCGTTTACCTTCCCACCGGAAAGTAGACCTATTTATCTACTTGCACTTTGGTTTTTTTGGCGTGCTTTCGAACTGCTAGGTTGGCAGGAGCTGGGACTGAGCAACGGGAGCTCACCCCTTCACGGGGAATCGAACCGCCGACCTTCCGATCGGCAAGCCTAGGCTCTGTGGTTTAACTCACAGCGCCACCTGCATCGGCCTGGTTAACCCACCAAAGGCCTGGTTAAAGAGGAACGTTTTTGCCTGGTGTCTAAAGTAAGGTTGCCATACGTCCGGGAAAACCAGTACATGTCCTCTTTTGGGGGGCCAACATGCCCATCCGGGGGGATTTTTATATTTCAAAGGAAATGTCTTGGGTGATTAATTTTTTGGTTTTTTGGGGGGCAGGCACGAACATGCTCATGCGGGCATTGTGCCCTGGAAGCGGAAGCACTGCAGCGGAAGAATCAGGTAGGAGCTGGGGTCTTTTCTCTGCTTGGGCTGGCAGTAGCTTGGGCTGCTGGGGCTCAGGCAGCAAGGGCTTGGGTTCAGGCTTCTCTGCACGCTGCGGCTGCTGCCAGCCCGAGCCAGGAAAAGAGGCAGGTGGACGCTCTGCATGCTGCAGACGCTACCTACGCCCGTGTGCCTCTCTCCCCGGCTTGGTCTGGCAGCGACTCAGGCTGTCCTCTTTCCCCCAATAATAATAATAATAATAATAATAATAATATTTATACCCTGCCCATCTGCCTGGGTTTGCCCAGCCACTCTGGTCAGCTCCCAACAGAATATTAAAAACACAATAAAACATCAAACATTAAAACCTTCCCTAAACAGGGCTGCCTTCAGGTGTCTTCTAAAAGTCAGATAGTTGTTTATTTCCTTAACATCTGATGGGAGGGTGTTCCACAGGGCGGGTGCCACTACCGAGAAGGCCCTCTGCCTGGTTCCCTGTAACCTCACTTCTCGCAGGGAGGGCACTACCAGAAGGCACTCAGCGCTGGACCTCCGTGTTTGGGCGGAACGAAGGGGGTGGAGACGCTCCTTCAGATATGCTGGGCCAAGGCCGTTTAGGGCTTTAAAGGTCAGCACCAACACTTTGAATTGTGCTCGGAAACATACTGGGAGCCAATGTAGGTCTTTCAGGACTGGTGTTATGGGGTCTCAGCAGCCACTCCCAGTCACCAGTCTAGCTGCCGCATTCTGGATTAGTTGTAGTTTCCGGGTCACCTTCAAAGGTAGCCCCACATAGAGTGCATTGCAGTAGTCCAAGCGGAAGATAACTAGAGCATGCACCACTCTGGTGAGACAGTCCATGGGCAGACAGGGTCTCAGCCTGCGTACCAGGTGGAGCTGGTAGACAGCTGCCCTGGGCACAGAATTGACCTGCACCTCCATGGACAGCTGTGAGTCCAAAATGACTCTTCAAGATACGACAACCCTAGTCTAAAGGTGTATAATGAAGGGGCCAGGTGAAGCTCCCTGGGGAGAACATTCCACACATGGGGAGCCATTGCAGAAAAGGCCCATTCTTGTGTTGTCCCCCTCTGTACCTCTAGTGGAGGAGTCACATGAAGAAGATGATCTCAGGGTCCGGCTAGGTTCATATGGTATATGTCTTTGGTCTGAGCCAGCAGAGCACTCCTTTTGTTCTTAGTGGCAATATCACCACTATCCAATAGGTTCCACTGACAGCAGGGCAGCAGTGCTGGCTGAATCACTGGGTCTATTTTCAGCTTTTTGGTACTCCACCCCCCACCCCCTTGAAAAGTTAGTTTTACCAGGACTGGCTGACTTACCTAGTTCAACGCAGGGACGTCAGAATGAACGTGTGTGCCGCAAGCAACTCTGCTATAATACCAATAGCTCTACTATAACACTGAATCTTTGAAAAATTACAGTGTCTATATACAGCCTTGTATTAGCAGCAAGCACTATCAGGAAGCGTTCCCAGCTCGTTATGGGGTGTCAGGTAGGCGGAGTCAACTAAGATGGCTAATCACTTTTTGTGGCAGTGCTCCTCTTCCTCTAACAGTGGCATAATCGCAGGTAAAACTTTCCCCATCGCTGCGTCTGCCTGCTAGGTATATCTCTGCTTGCTGTATTTCCCATCATCACACAGCCATTAAAGGCATAATAACCCTGCCATAAAAATTTGGCAATTCTAGATTCAGCATTCTGACACTTAAAAACGCTCTGTTTGGGGTATCTTGCCCTGACAAAAGCAATTACCATATTCCAGTTAAGTTAGCATGCTATTTTGGGCACGCACATACACACACACACACACACACACTTTCACATACACAGAGATCTGCTTTTCCTGAATGAACCCTTTTCTTTGTTTAAAATTACCTTTTTCGCCCTGGGGTTCTCTAAAGCACAAGCCAGCAAAGTGAGCTCTTACATTACTTTGAACCACGCAAGTTGGATATGAAATTCCCAAGGAGGGAAACTGAGAAAGTCTGCCGTACTAAATAAAAAATGGAATGTGTAGGCTTCGCAATGGATGCCAGCACTCTTGCTTTGTAATAAATGTTAGGGCTAAATCAGAGTAACCCACAATGTTGAGTAGGTATGAGAACTGACCGGACAGAAAACAGCCTGGGCTTTTAACATCAACTTGATTTATGAGACATAGCTGCTGAAACATTTCACAGTATGAAGACAAACACCATCATCTGAGAATCCCGGCACATATCCTGCTGCTGTTACAGGAATTAATAAATATTATTTATTATTATTATTATTATTTATTATTATTATTATTATTATTAGTATACCACCCTATACCTGCAGGTTTCAGGGTGGTTCACAAGAAAAAAAATTATAATACAAAAATACATAATCAAAATACAAACAAAAGCAACCCAAAAACGCATATAATTATAGTGGCTGGTTGACAAGTTGGCCACTGGGGTTGGGAGCTGCTTTCTACTGTCAATGGCTGCTAGCTACAACGGCCATGCTCTCCATCCATTGTCGGGGGCTGCAATACTTCTGAATACCAGTTCCTGGAAACTGCAGGAAGGGAGATTGCGCTTACCTGCTTACGGACTTCCCATATGTATCTGGTTGGCCACTGCGAGATCAGAGGACTAGGGGGCCAATTGGCTTGATGTTGATGATGATGATGATGATGATGATGATGATAATGATAATAATAATAATAATAATAATAATAATGCCAGTGAATTAATTCACCTAGGATGGGAAACCTGTGGCCTCCAACTTTTAATAATAATAATAATAAAAAATTTATTTATACCCCGCCCATCTCGCTTTACTGGCCGAGGGAGCTGGCGTACAGCTTCCGGGTCATGTGGCCAGCATGACTAAGCCGCTTCTGGCGAACCAGAGCAGCGCACGGAAACGCCGTTTACCTTCCCGGCGGAGCAGTCCCTATTTATCTACTTGCACTTTGAGGTGCTTTCGAACTGCTAGGTTGGCAGGAGCAGGGAACGAGCAACGGGAGCTCACCCCGTTACGGGGATTCGAACCGCCGACCTTCTGATCGGCAAGTCCTAGGCTCTGTGGTTTAGACCACAGCGCCACCTGTGTCCCTCCTTCCAACTCTACACTTCTGTAAATACTTATACAGTGGTACCTTGGCTTAAGTACTTAATTCGTTCCAGAGGTCCGTACTTAACTTGAAACTGTTCTTAACCTGAAGCACCACTTTAGCTAATAGGGCCTCCTGCTGCTGCCACGCTGCCAGAGCACGATTTCTGTTCTCATCCTGAAGCAAAGTTCTTAACCTGAAACACTATTTCTGAGTTAGCGGAGTCTGTAACCTTAAGCGTATGTAACCCAAGGTACCACTGTAGACAGCAATCCCTCCTTATAAGGGTTCCTGGAAGAAGAGTGGGGCACAGCAGGTGCCAAAACCTGTCCCTTGATGGTTCGAGCAGTCTTCCCCTGTAGCTGTTGCATAATGGGAACACCCTACCCTTCCCCTGCCCCACACGGCCATCACCATCACTAATACAGCTATTTGGTTTCGAGTCAGTTCCAACACTGCAGCCTAGAGGTTCCCATTTAGATAGCTGCAAGAAGCTGCTGGGCCCAGTCAGGCCAAGGGAATCCCCTGGGGAAAGGACACCAGGCAAACAGAACCTTTTATTCTCAAATTCAATTGCCCTGGATCGATTTCATTAACCCATCCTTTCATCATCCCTTGCATGGATCACCAACCCTAGCAATCTCAGACAAATTGGCCCAATTAGCACAATAGGGCTAGGCTCATTAGTGCTCGTACTAATGCCAGGCACAACTCATAAACTGTCGAGGCTGTTGCTCCTTTCTCCTGATGCCCTCCGCTTGCAGTCGAACTCCTTTCTAAAGTTCCCACCCCCGTGAAAAAGATGAGATGCGCACCCGTGTATCCAGACGATTCGACCCATCTTGCCTCGTTCAACTTGAACGTGAGCCAGGCAAGAGGAAAGTTGTGCTCTTGCACAACTGGTGACCATTTCCCTGGACGCTAATAATAATAATAATAATAATAATAATAATAAATTTCTATTTATACCCCGCCCTCCCTAGCCAAGACTGGGCTCAGGGCGGCTAACAACCAATAATAAAAACAAGTTGATTAAAATACAATTTAAAAGATTAAGATACAACATTAAAACATTAGGATGCAGCCTCTTCACAGGAGGAGAAAGGAAAAAGAAAGAGGGGGAGGGAATCAAACTGATTCTAAGCCAAAGGCCAGGTGGAACAACTCTGTCTTACAGGCCCTGCGGAAAGAAATCAGATCCCACAGGGCCCTAGTCTCATGAGACAGAGCGTTCCACCAGGCCAGAGCCAGTGTTGAGAAGGCCCTGGCTCTGGTTGAGGCTAATCTAACTTCCTTAGGGCCCGGGACCACTAGGGTGCTGCTATATATGGACCTTAAGGTCCTCCGTGGGGCATACCAGGAGAGGCGGTCCCGTAGGTATGAGGGTCCTAGGTCGTGAAGGGCCTTAAAGGTCAAAACCAGCACCTTAAATCTGACCCTGCACTCCACCAGGAGCCAGTGCAGCTGGAAAAGCACTGGGTGAATATGCTCCCATGGCAGAGACCCCGTGAGGAGCCTCGCTGCAGCATTCTGCACCGGCTGGAGTTTCTGGGACAGCTTCAAGGGCAGCCCCACGTAGAGCGAATTGCAGTAGTCAAGCCTGGAGGTGACCGTTGCATGGATCACTGTGGCCAGGTCGGGGCGGGAAAGGTAAGAGACCAACTGCTTGATGCGGCGAAGGTGGAAAAATGTCGCCTTAGCTGTTGTTGTAACCTGCGCCTCCATGGAGAGGGAGGCATCAAGGATTACACCCAAACACTTAACGGAAGGCAATGGCACTAATTGGCATTGCCATGCAGAATTGAGTGGCAGATTGTCACCCATGTTATCCTGCTACCACCCCAACCCCCAAAAGCTTGGACTGCATAGCTTTCTAAGGTGAAACGCTAAGCATTACACTGGCTTGGATGCTGAAGAATGAAGGACAGGAGACAACTATGACTTACCTGGGAGTCATTTTGGACTCACAGCTGTCCATGGAGGTGCAGGTCAATTCTGTATCCAGGGCAGCTGTCTACCAGCTCCACCTGGTACGCAGGCTGAGACCCTACCTGCTAGCGGACTGTCTTGCCAGAGTGATGCATGCTCTAGTTATCTCCCGCTTGGACTACTGCAATGCGCTCTACATGGGGCTACCTTTGAAGGTGACTCGGAAACTACAACTAATCCAGAATGCGGCAGCTAGACTGGTGACTGGGGGCAGCCTCCGAGACCACATAACACCGGTCTTGAAAGACCTACATTGGCTCCCAGTACGTTTCCGAGCACAATTCAAAGTGTTGGTGTTGACCTTTAAAGCCCTAAACGGCCTCAGCCCAGTATATCTGAAGGAGCGTCTCCACCCCCATCGTTCTGCCCGGACGCTGAGGTCCAGCGCCGAGGGCCTTCTGGTGGTTCCCTCATTGCGAGAAGCAAAGCTACAGGGAACCAGGCAGAGGGCCTTCTCGGTAGTGGCGCCCGCCCTGTGGAACACCCTCCCATCAGATGTCAAAGCAATAAACAACTACCTGACATTCAGAAGACATCTTAAGGCAGCCCTGTTCAGGGAAGTTTTTAATGTGTGACACTTTTATGGTATTTTTGGTCTCTGTGGAAGCCGCCCAGAGTGGCTGGGGAAACCCAGCCAAATGGGCAGGGTACAAATAATAAATTATTATTATTATTATTATTATTATTATTATTATTATTACCAGTTCCAAAGCATTCGTTGAAGCAGCATGTCTCCGACTAGAAGTCTTTGGTGGGCAATAGCAGGAGAGCAGGCTGCTGAACTCGTATCCTGCTTCTAGGCATCCTGTAGGCAACTGGTTGGTTACTGAGCGAAAACAGATGACGGACCTTTGGCCTGATCCTACAGGGTTCTCCTTAAGGGACCCCTGACCATGAAGTCCAGTCGTGGGCAACTCTGGGGTTCCAGCGCTCATCTCGCTTTATTGGCCGAGGAAGCCGGCGTACAGCTTCCGGGTCATGTGGCCAGCATGACTAAGCCGCTTCTGGTGAACCAGAGCAGGAAGCGCCGTTTACCTTCCCGCCAGAGCGGTACCTATTTATCTACTTGCACTTTGAGGTGCTTTGAACTGCTAGGTTGGCAGGAGCTGGGACTGAGGAACGGGAACTCACCCCGTTGTGGGGATTCGAACCGCCGACCTTCTGATCGGCAAGTTCTAGGCTCTGTGGTGTATCCCACAGCGCCACCCGCGTCCCAGGGTTTTCCTTACAGATATTTAAATATCCTTTGCCCTTGGCAGAAAAAGAGCGAAATTAGCTTTTGCATTTCGTCGGCGTGCACACGGCAGATTTGGAAAAACGCTTCTACAATTTTCAAACGTAGCTCCTCGACTGCTTCTCTGCTGCGGCATATCTCTGCAGAATCTTAGGGCCAAAGAACACAATGAGGGCCACTAGTCTTGCACGCGGTTGCCTTTAGAACTAGAAAAGGACAGTGGGAGAGGTTGCGGTGGTAAGAGCATTATGGGACTAGGTCCTGGGAGACCAGGGTTCGAATCCCCGCTCAGTTATGAAGTTCACTGGGTGATCTTGGGCCAGCCACTCTCTCTCAGCTTAACCTACCTCACTGGGTTGCTGTGAACATGAACTTAGAAGAGGGCAAGTAATAGATGCTACACTGAGCTCCTTGGGAGAAATGCAAGCTATAAACATCTGAAGGCTACACTCCTGCTACAAGGGGCAGATTCTGAAGCCTTCCTTCCATCAGAACTCTGGGCTTCCATATGCCCTCAATCCCCACTCAAGCTTTATTATTATTATTATTAAATTTGTATGCTGCTTTCCCACAAAAAAATGGGCCCACAGCTGTTCACAGCGCACAAACAGTAATGCAAGACTACATATCATTGCATCGTTGCTATGAGCAGCCTAGTACCAATTTGTTTCAAAACGCATTACATCAATCCCAATAAACATTTCAATAATGCTAGCATTATAAATTCATTACCAAACAAGCCATATAAGAAATTAAAACACAGAATCAATTGATGCTATTCATCACAAGCCAGAATCAGATACCCATCAAAGTATGGTTGCTTCACAATAAGAAGCCTTAGACCAGCAGCAGCCTCATGGAAATAAATCAACCTAGTAAGGATAAAGTCTTGGTGTGACCATCATCTCCACCCAGCACATTCATGCCACAGACCCGTGGCAATTGTGCTGCCCATCGGAACGCATAGATGCGTAGAATCGTAGAGTTGGATCATCTAGTCCAGGCATGGCCAAACTTGGCCTTCCAGCTGTTTTGGGACTACAATTCCCATCATCCCTGACCACTGGTCCTGTTAGCAAGGGATGGTGGGAGTCCTAGTCCCAAAACAGCTGGAGGGCCAAGTTTGGCCATGCCTGATCTAGTCCAACCCCTGCAATGCAGGAATATGCAGCTGTCCCTTCCCATAATGTGAAGGGAGATTAAAGCAAAAGATCAGAACTTGTTTATGCATGCCACAACCGCCGCAAGAACCCTACTGGCCCCAAAATGGAAAACACAAGATATACCAACCATCCAGGAGTGGCAGGTGAAGACGACAGATTTCGCAGAACTTGCCAAATTGACAGGCAGGATCCGGGACCAAGAAGACCAGAGATACAAGAATAATTGGAGTAAATTTATTAAATACTTAAAGGAGAACTGTAAAAACGTAAAGACACTAGCAGGACTGGAATAATACCTTCAGTGTAAAACAGTAATGATATAAGAATAATGTATGCAATAAGAATGTGATAAATATACCAATTGCGGGGTGGGGGAGGAAGTCAAGACTCGGCAGAGTCAAAGGGAAAATATGGTTATAATAAGGATTGTTGGAAAAAGAATCTTTAAATAAAATAATAAAAATCTACGGGGGGGGGGGAGGAATATGCAGCTGTCCCACACGGGGATCGAACCTGCAACCTTGGCGTTGTCAGTACCGCACTCTAACCGACTGAGCTAATACAAACCAGATCTTCACATGCGACCCAACGAGGCATTTTTGCTTCTCCCTGGCAACCTCAGAAACCAGAAGTTGGGGGGGAAAGGAGGAAGGGAGAAAAGGATATCAAATGAGTTGGAGAAGCAAAGAGAGGTGCAAGGAGGAGTCTTTTGCTTCTGTTGTTTCTGAAAGCAAGAGAGGCGATTTAGGCGCTTGCCCGGGGAGCTGGCCATCAATGCCTTTTGGAAGTGGAATGAAAAGAGTTCAGGCAGGAGGTTGGAAACCTGGACTCTGCAATTTCCCTTTCTGACTTCGACTTCCCTGGTGGGCAACTGGCAGGAAACTTTCCCCTCCTCCTGTCCAACCCCATCGAACAGCTCTATGCTCAAATCCTTTTTATTTTTATTATTTACTTTTTCTTTTTTTTAAGCTCTCCACCTCAGCGCTTTATCCACTCATCCCCAGGGTGGCTGCAGCACCGCAGAGCTCCGTCTTGGGTTACCTTCAGCAAAACAGTCAGGAGTCCGGCTCATGCATAATGAAGGAGCCTGAAAGCAAGAGCCATTGATCGGACCTGGTAAGGGAACTGTCAGCATGAGGGAGAAGGGGAGACGGGCATGGCAGGGGTGGAGAAGGGGAAGGGGGAGACGGTTAGAGGAGAGAAGGAGAAAGAAAAGGGAGCAACGGGGCAGCAGGGCCTGAGCTGCGAGCCAAGGATTGCCAGAGGCGTCGGAAGCGGCTTGCAGCCCCCACCCTCAAGACATCTGTAGGATGGCTTCACATACCCAAACCCTCCAAGTGTTCCCATTTTCCAGGGACAGCCCTGGATTTACAGAGGCCTTCTGTCCTGCTTTTGCCTAGGGATGTCCTGATTTTCATCGGAGAAAAGTTGGAGGGAGTCATGCGACCCCACCGAGCCAAGGAGATAACTACACAACATTTAGAAGACATCCGAAGGCAGCCCTGCATAGGGAAGATTTTTTAAATGTTTAATTATGTTCTTATATGCGTTGGAAGCTGCCCAGAGTGGCTGGGGCAACCCAGTCAGATGGGCGGGGTATAAATAGTAAAATAATAATAATAATAATAATAATGGAATAGATGTCCCTACTCTGGATGTCATGCTCTGTTTATCTCCCGCTTGGACTACTGAAATGCGCTCTATGTGGGGCTACCTTTGAAGGTGACCCGGAAACTACAACTAATCCAGAATGCAGCAGCTAGACTGGTGACTGGCAGTGGCCGCTGAAACCACATAACTCCAGTCTTGAAAGACCTACATTGGCTCCCAGTACGTTTCTAAGCACACTGGAGAGCACACTGGCTCCCAGTACGTTTCCGAGCGCACTGGAGAGCCAGTGTGGTGTAGTGGTTCAGAGCGGTGGACTCGTACTCTGGTGAACTGGGTTTGATTCCCCACTCCTCCACATGCAGCTGCTGGGTGACCTTGGGCCAGTCACACTTCTCTGAAGTTTCTCAGCCTCACTCACCTCACAGAATGCTTGTTGTGGGGGAGGAAGGGAAAGGAGAATGTTAGCCACTTTAAGACTCCTTTGGGTAGTGATAAAGCGGGATATCAAATCCAAACTCCTCCTCCTCCAATTCAAAGTGCTGGTGCTGACCTTTAAAGCCCTAAATGACTTTGGTCCAGTATACCTGAAGGAGCGTCTCCACCCCCATTGTTCTACCCGGACACTGAGGTCCAGCGCCGAGGGCCTTCTGGCGGTTCCCTCACTGTGACAAGCCAAGTTACAGGGAACCAGGCAGAGGGCTTTCTCGGTAGTGGCACCTTCCCTGTGGAAAGCCCTTCCACCAGATGTCAAAGAGAAAAACAACTACCAGACATCTGAAGGCAGCTCTGTTTTGGGAAGCTTTTAATGTTTAATAGATTATTGTATTTTAATATTCTGTTGGAAGCCGCCCAGAGTGGCTGGGGAAACCCAGCCAGACGGGCGGGGTATAGATATTTTTTAAAAAAATTATTATTATTATTATTATTATTATTATTATTATTATTATTTTGCCAACAAAGGTCCGTATAGTTAAAGCCATGGTTTTCCCAGTAGTGATGTATGGAAGTGAGAGCTGGACCATAAAGAAGGCTGATCGCCGAAGAATTGATGCTTTTGAATTATGGTGCTGGAGGAGACCCTTGAGAGTCCCATGGACTGCAAGAAGATCAGACCGATCCATTCTGAAGGAAATCAGCCCTGAGGGCTCACTGGGAGGACAGATCCTGAAGCTGAGGCTCCAATACTTTGGCCACCTCATGAGAAGGGAAGACTCCCTGGAAAAGACCCTGATGTTGGGAAAGATGGAGGGCACAAGAAGAAGGGGACGACAGAGGACAAGATGGTTGGACAGTGTTCTTGAAGCTACCAGCATGAGTTTGACCAAACTGCGGGAGGCAGTGGAAGACAGAAGTGCCCGGCATGCTCTGGTCCATGGGTCACGAAGAGTTGGACACGACTAAACGACTTAACAACAACAACATTATTATTTTCATTGCAGAAATGTTGGGAGGTATGATTTAGCAGGCTGCCTGGATCCTGCAGGAAGGGTTCTTCACACAACTAAAACCTTCCCCTGAATGGTAGCTGGTCCCATCCATAGACTCAGTATCCATTTTTTACACACACACACACCAGTGGCTCATGTATCTGAGCATCATGTCCACCAACAGAGACTTGCCAGATGTTTTGGCGTGGTCTATATGCACAGCAACTATAAAGCTCCATCACCTGTTGTCAACCCAGAGTTTTCCAAGGTAGCCTCAGGTTCTACTTTTGTGGACATGACTGGATGAAAAGGGGGAAAACCACTTTTTGGTATCCCCTCCCTCCCAGGATTTTGATAAAGTTCACCCATGCAGAGCAAGGGCAACTGGTTCTCCTAAAGACTGTAGGTTGTCTATGCAACTAGTGCGGGAAGCATCGTCCTCACTCTCAGTTGGCTTTGTTTGCCCTCAGTGACATTCTCCAATCTGATTGGTTCCTAATGCCAACACATTCATCTCCTGTTCGCTGATTGGCTGGGACCACTTTAAGAACCGGAACGAAGCCTGAACTGTAACAAAATGGCAGCAAAGCAGCAACTGAGATGGGGAACTGTGGCAGCAAGCAGGCTTGGATAAAAGGTGAAAAGTGGTGTGCCATGCTGGAAATACTTCAAGACCCTCCCCAAAAGCTCTATTGTTGCCCTGAAAATGGAAATGGTTGAATCTTCAGCTTTAACTGTGGATTAAACCATTCTGCTCCACATATTGACATGTGCAGAAATGATGCAGATGAAAATCTTCCTATCACTTTATGTGATTCCCAAGACAGCTGAAATTTACTTATTTCTCCCAGGACATTTGCTTCCCCTGCAAAATTTATGTACAGAGCAAAACCAGTACAAAACCGCCAAACCTAGCAACTGCATTTATGCCTAATCCTTGCATTTATACATTTCCATTATAACGCAACACAGTCATTTTCTCTCCCCCCCCCCAGTTAGACTTACTATGCCTTAAACACAGGCAAAAGAAAACAAAAATAAAATACCTAAAAATAAAGGGGGAAAAACCAGCGAGTGAAACTTTTGCCAGCTGTTGAATTTCAGCCATTCGGTTAGGGGCAGAGGAGCACTGCTAGGGGAAAAAGTTGGCAACATTCCCACAACTTCCTAGCTCTCCTGCCGGCTGCCATACCCTCATTGTCCCATTTTCCAGCCCAGGGTCCCTTACGCCTCTTTTGACCAGTGGCCCATGCCCTTTCAGTAACAGGCGGGGGCCAAACTGGTGAATGTTGTGAGAGCACCAGGCTGACGTTTACTCCCGGCCTGCTCTCCAGGGGCACTTCCCCCCTCCGCTTGCGTTTGGAGAGTCATTAATCTGCAACTGAAAACGGCTGAGACGTCAGATAGCATCAGGAAAGAACTTCATCTCTCGCAGCCAAGACACAAAGATCTCTGAAGAGTAACTACTGTCCAGCCAGGGGTTGGGGAGGGAAGAGGCGGGAGGGGGAGGGAGAGGAGACCCCTGGACATCAGTCAGTGCGAGTGAAGCTCAGCACATGCTTCCCTGCTCGTGCGAGAATGACGACACTCCTTCCTTGCCACTGCTTCCTGTCATTGATATCACCTCCTACCCTGGCCTGGAAAATGGGGCCAGAATCGAAGTGTGCTGCCACCGGCCAGTGGCAGTAGCGGAGGAAGGGGTTGCGGGGGATGTGGTCTGCCCCGGGTGTCATCAATGGGGGGGGGGGTTAATAAAGTGAGTTTAAAAATAAAGTACAGTGGTACTTTGGGATGCGAACGGGATCTGTTCTGAAGCCCCGTTCGCATCCCGAACGGAACATAAGACGCGTCTGCGCATGTCACCACTTCCGCACATGCGTGTGACGTCATTTTGACTGTCTGCGCATGCGTGAGCAGCGAAACCCAGAAGTAACGTGCTCCGTTACTTCTGGCAACCCAAAAGTGCTCAACCCAAAGCGTATTTATCCCGAGGTATGGCTGTACAGTCATACCTCATGTTACGTTTGCTTCATGATATATTTTTTCAGGTTGCGTCTGGCAGCGATCTGGAAGTACCGGAAAGGGTTACTTCTGGGTTTCGCCGCTTGCACATGTTCAGAAGCACTATATCGCACTTTGCGCATGTGCACAAGTGCCAAATTGCACCGCGCACCTGCGCAGATATGACGCTTCAGGTTGCGGGATTTTCATGTTGTGAACAAGCCTCTAGAATGGATCCCGTTCGCAACCAGTCGTGCCACTGTAAAAAATTGGGCTCACGAAACTTTTTAGGAGTGACGTGGTGGCTTAGGCGCCTGCAGGTTTTGCGCTACCTGAAACGGCAGTGTGGGACTTGCGTCTGCCTACTGCCTCTCCCTCAACTGCCCTACAGCTGAGGGGGAGGCATCGTAGAGGCTCCAAGCGTCGTAGAGGCTTGCCCCGCCCCCACGGGTGGATCGCCCCGCCCCCATGGGTGGCTTGCCCCACCCCTGGGTGCAGGACACACCCCTGCACCATGCACCCGAGCAGTTAGGTACGCTGCTGGCCGGTGGGAATCACTAGTTCACAACCGCACCATTCATTTAAAGCAAATAGCTTCCCTTCAAAGAACCCTGAGAGTTACAGTTTAAGGTAAAGGTAAAGGACCCCTGCATTGGGACGCGGGTGGTGCTGTGGGTAAAACCTCAGCGCCTAGGACTTGCCAATCGTCAGGTCGGCGGTTCGAATCCCCGCGGCGGGGTGCGCTCCCGTTGCTCGGTCCCAGCGCCTGCCAACCTAGCAGTTCGAAAGCACCCCCGGGTGCAAGTAGATAACTAGGTACCGCTTTATAGCGGGAAGGTAAACGGCGTTTCCGTGTGCTGCACTGGCTCGCCAGAGCAGCTTAGTCACGCTGGCCATGTGACCCGGAAGTGTCTGCGGACAGCGCTGGCTCCCGGCCTCTTAAGCGAGATGGGCGCGCAACCCCAGAGTCGGACACGACTGGCCCGTACGGGCAGGGGTACCTTTACCTTCTTAAAGGACCCCTGGACGGTGAAGTCCAGTCAAAGGCAACTATGGGGTTGCGGCGCTCATCTCCCTTTTCAGGCCAAGGGAGCCGGCATTTGTCAACAAACAGCTTTCCAGGTCATGTGGCCAGCATGGCTAAATTGCTACTGACGCACAAAGGACGATAACAGAAAGCAGAGCACACAGAAATGCTGTCTACCTTCCCGCCGCAGTGGTTTATCTACTTGGACCAGTATGCTTTTGAACTGCCAGATTGGCAGAAGCTGGGGCAGAACGACAGGAGCTCACCCCGTCAAGCGGATTCGAACCGCTGACCTTTTGATCGGTGAGCCCCAGAGGCTCAGTGGTTTAGACCACAGAGCCACCCACGTCCCCTGGGAGCTACAGTTTGCCCTTCACTGAGCTATAATTCCCAGCATCCTTTAGGATTCTTTAGATCAGGTTTCCAAACTTAGGTGGCCTCGCTTTCAGGAAAACAAAACAAAACAAAACTCAGCACCCACCTGGAAATCTGCCTTCTTTAGGGTGAAGGTGTTGGGATGGTGGAGCAGTCCACCTGCCGTTGGAAGGTGCTGTTGCCATCTTGCAATGGTGCCCAACCTAGCGATAAGCATCATTACACAATGGAAGAAACATGTATGAATGTTTTTTTCCATTTTTTCTTCTCTTCTTTTTTATGCTGCCACTGCTGCCTTATTTTTATTCAGCGCCCCCCCCAATTGCACCCAAGGCTTCTAGCGCCCCCCCAGGGGGCGTTGTTGCCACTTTGGGAAACACTGCATTAGAGGGAAGCCAGGTGTTTTGACTGCATGGTGCGGATGTGTTGACATTTTGCGCCCCTAACAATTTTGCCTTTGGGGCAACCGCCCCGTGGCTCCTCTGCCTGCTACGCCACTGCTCACCAGAACCTACCAAGTTGGATAATTTATTGTGAGGATCTAATTTCCCAGTTTGGAACGAGGCGCAAGTCCAAGTCTTTCTGGATGAAGGGGGTTATCTGGATAAAACACACACACACACACCCCATCTCCCCAATCTGTTCAGTTTTCAGGGATGCTTTTGTGAGAGAAAACAGCTTTTGTCATCTTAGTGGAAGATCTGTGCTGGGAGTTGGATGAGGCGATGGTGCTAAGAGAAGTGTGCATCCCTATTAGTTCCACTCGATCTCTCATCAGCTTTCAATACCATTGATCATAGTATCTTTCTTGGAGGTTTCCATGTTGCGACACTAAATTAGTCCAACCAGTGCCAAGCCACAGACTCTTCTTCCCTCTTACCTGCTGGAACTGATAGACTGAGCTATCCAAAACAAAGCAGCATAACCGCACGATGCATTTAAACAAATAGCTTCCCCTCAAAGAATTCTGAGAGCTACAGTTTAACGTAAAGGTAAAGGACCCCTGGATTGTTAAGTCGACTCAAAGGTGACTATGGGGTGCGGCGCTCATCTCGCTTTTCACAGATAGCTTTCCAGGTCATGTGGCCAGCCTGACTAAACCGCTTCTGGTGCAACAGAACACCGTGATGAGTGCCAGAGTGCATGGAAACGCCGTTTACCTTCCCGCCGCAGCGGTGCCTATTTATCTACTTGCACTGTTGTGCTTTTGAACTGCTAGGTTGGCAGGAGCTGGGACAGAGCAATGGGAGCTCACTCTGTTGCGGGGATTCGAACAGCCGACCTTCTGATTGGCAAGCCCAAGAGGCTCAGTGGTTTAGACCACAGCTCCACCCGCATAATAATAATAATAATAATAATAATAATAATAATACAGCAGAGCACCCTTTTGCTTCTCCTGAATCCAGCTCAGCAATGGCTCTTCTTCAGCTGCCTCAGGGCTGTGAGAAAAGGGCTCAGCTCAGCATCCAGAGATGGCTGATGTGAATGGCAGTCTCAGCCAGAAGAAAACAGACAGTGTCTGGACTAGAGATCTAACAGAGGCCTTTGTTCCAGAAAGTCTCGTTATAACAACGCCGATGCAATATTTATGAAATACCTAACTAAGGCTGTGCTAGGTGCTGAACTGAACACAGAAGTCAAGTGGTCCCTGCCCAGGAGACAGGACAGAGGTGACCGTAGAGATAAGGACTTGGTAATGGAGAAGCAAAGATGGAGCAGATAGAGGAAAGGGTTGCCCAGAGCTGTTTGTATTAATTATGCGCCACGGAAAATTGTGCCAAGAAAAGGCTGAATTCTGCAGCCTGTATGAATTATGCAGATTGGCCAAATGAAAAAAACAAACTGGCTACTTTTGCATAACATAGTCTGCTTCTGATCGTGGTTGTGGGTGGCCGAAGAGTTATGCATGGCGCTACAGACGTTTCTCCTTGAAGTCCTTCTGAACTTCCCCTTCCATTTTGAGCAGCCTCGACAGAACTACCAAGAAGGCTCCCTCTGCTGATCTTAACACTCAGGAGGGTCTGTAGGAAAGGAGATGGTCTTCCAGAAGGCCACACTTCCTAAGTGACACCTATTAGGCCAGCTGTATCCTTATCCTTGGCGGGATCAGCAGGTCAGATCAGTCTTGTGCAAGTCAAACCACGAAGAATGGTACATACAGGTGAAACTCAGAAAATCAGAATATCGTGGAAAAGTTCATTTATTTCAGTAAGTCCAGTAAGACCAGCACCAGCTGATGACATGGCTCCCAAAATCTCTTTTCTGATGAGAGCAGCTTTTGCATCTCATTTGGAAACCAAGGACCCAGAGTCTGGAGGAAGAATGGGGAGGCACACAATGCCAGATGCTTGAAGTCCAGTGTGAAGTTTCCACAGTCTGTGTTGATTTGGGGAGCAATGTCATCAGCTGGTGTTGGTCCACTGTGCTTCATTAAGTCCAGGGTTAATGCAGCCGTCTACCAGGAGATTTTGGAGCACTTCATGCTTCCTTCCGCAGATGAGCTTTATGGGGATGCTTATTTCATTTTCCAGCAGGACTTTGGCACCTGCCCAAACTGCCAAAAGTATACCAAAACCTGGTTCAATGCCCATGGGGTTACTGTGCTTGACTGGCCAGCAAACTCCCCTGACCTGAACCCCATAGAGAATCTATGGGCCATTGCCAAGAGACAGATGAGAGACATGAGACCGAGCAATGCAGAAGAGCTAAAGGCTGCTATTGAAGCATCCTGGTCTTCCATAACACCTCAGCAGTGCCACAGGCTGATAGCATCCATGCCACACCGCATTGAGGCAGTAACTGATGCAAAAGGGGCCCAAACCAAGTACTGAGTACATATGCATGCTTCTACTTCTCAGAGGTCCAATATTGCTCTATTTGCAATCCTTGTTTTGCTGATTTCATTTAATATTCTAATTTTCTGAGATTGTTAATTTGGGGTTTTCATCAGCTGATCATCACAATTATAACAAATAAAGGCTTGACATATCTCACTTTGCATGTCATGAGTCTATCTCAGATATTAGTTTCACCTTTTAAGTTGAATTACTGTAATAAATGAACTTTTCCACAATATTCTAATTTTCCAAGTTTCACCTGTATCTCTTCAAAACTGATAAGAAAGCAGCAGGCTTCATATCTGAAGATCTGGAGGAGATAACGTCACAGCTCAGGGTCTGCGATATCTGACTCTGACTTGGGGCCCCAGAAAAACCACAAATGGTGCAGAGCAGAGATATTGCAGTATTTGTGCCAGCTATTATAGCTGTACTGGACTGAATACCCCAGACAGAGCAGCTGCCTGGCACTTGGACTATGGTACAGTGTGGTGAGACATCAGACTGAATGCTGCTGTATTAAGGCCTGTGGTTCACAGTACAGATGGTGCTGTCTCTGCAGGGCTAGGGCAGTGGCAGCGGCGCATGGATGCAACTAATAAAAGCATGAATGGCGTGCTCTCAATGTGGAGCTCTGCGACTGTCTCTGCGTCGTTTTATCGCTTGTGAACCACACTGCTGGCTGCACAAAGTTATGGTGAAGTTTCTTGCTCCCCAGGTGGCCAGAGATGCTGTTGCCTTATCATGGGCCTGTGCATACGGTAAGAAAATAAGAAAGTCTGCTAGACTGGATTAAAGGTCTGCCTCTTCAGTGGCCCTCTAGGTGTGCATGGTAAGTTCTTAAGAACGACATGAAGGCAACTCCTTTCAGTTGCCTATACGGAGCATTGCATTTTCAGAGGTAGGCTTCCTTTGGACATGGGGGGTCCAATTAGCTATCACAGCTAAGAGTTCCCAATTGGCCTATTCAAAAGGAACTTGCCCAATCCTTTAGGAAAGAAAAGGACAACCATCTGTGCCAGTGGTCATTGCTTTATTGTGTGGCAGCAGATACCATAAAAACAGACCCTCCAAGTGTCCCTATTTTCCAGGGACAGTCTCGGATTTAAAGAAGCCATCCTGGTTTCTGATTTGATCCCAGAATGTCCCGCTTTTCCTTAGTATGTCCCTATAGCCATCAGAAAAATGTTGCATGGAGTTATGCAACCCCCCATGAGCCAATGAGATAAGTAACTACAGTGGTACCTCGGGTTACAGACGCTTCAGGTTACAGACGTTTCAGCTTACAGACTCCGCTAACCCAGAAATAGTACCTCGGGTTAAGAACTTTGCTTCAGGATGAGAACAGAAATCGTGCTCTGGTGGTGCGGCAGCAGCAGGAGGCCCCATTAGCTAAAGAGGTGCTTCAGGTTAAGAACAGTTTCAGGTTAAGAACGGACCTCTGGAATGAATTAAGTTCTTAACCCGAGGTACCACTGTACAGTCAAACCTTGGCTCCTGAATGCCTTCGTTTTAGAAGGTTTCGGCTCCCAAAAGCCGAAAACCTGGAAGTAAGTGTTCCAGTTTTTGAATTTTTTGGGAAGCCAAACCTCCGACGTGGCTTCCATTTGAGTGCAGGAAGCTCCTGCAACCAGTTGGAAGCTGCGCATTGGTTGTCAAACATTTTGGAAGTCGAATGGGCTTCCAGAGTAGATTACGTCTGACAACCGAAGTTTGACTGTATACTACCTTTAGAAGACATCCGAAGGCAGCCCTGTATAGGGAGGTTTTTAAAAGTTTAATGCTTTGTATTTATATACAGTGGTGCCCCGCAAGACGAATGCCTCGCAAGACGAAAAACTCGCTAGACGAAAGGGTTTTCCGTTTTTTGAGTCGTTCCGCAAGACGAATTTCCCTATGGGCTTGCTTCGCAAGACGAAACGTCTTGCAAGTTCTTGCGAGTTTGTTTCCTTTTTCTTAAAGCCGCTAAGCCGTTAATAGCCGCTAAGCCGTTAATAGCCGCTAAGCCGCTAATAGCCGCTAATAGCCGTGCTTCGCAAGACGAAAAAACCGCAAGACGAAGAGACTCGCGGAATGGATTAATTTCGTCTTGCGAGGCACCACTGTACATTGGAAGCCGTGGGACGCGGGTGGCGCTGTGGGTAAAACCTCAGTGCCTAGGGCTTGCCGATCGCATGGTCGGCAGTTCGAATCCCCGCGGCGGGGTGAGCTCCCGTCTTTTGGTCCCAGCTCCTGCCCACCTAGCAGTTCGAAAGCACCCTTAAGTGCAAGTAGATAAATAGGTACCGCTTTACAGCGGGAAGGTAAACGGCGTTTCCGTGTGCTGCGCTGGTGCCAGAGCAGCTTTGTCACTCTGGCCACGTGACCCGGAAGTGTCTCCGGACAGCGCTGGCCCCCGGCCTCTTTAAGTGAGATGGCCGCACAACCCTAGAGTCGGACACTACTGGCCTGTACGGGCAGGGGTACCTTTACATTGGAAGCCACCTGGAGTAGCTGGGTGGCAACCCAGTAAGATGGGCAGGGTATAAATAAAATAATAATAATAATAATAATAATAATAATAATAATAATAATAGGATGTCCCTATTTTCTTTGGAGAAATGTTGGGTATGAGAGATTGATCTAGAGGCAGCAGCTAGTGCAGAACACAACAGCTTGGCTGCTTACGGCGGGGGGGGGGGGGGCAAACTACCTTGTTTGCATGCTTCCAATCTGCTACAAGGCCAAATTCACATCTCTGCTGCTAACATATAAGGCCCTATGGAGCTCGGGATGAGGTTAGTTCTCATTCAGGGAGAGTGCAAACCCATCCAGGGCATGCAACCTAGCAACTTCCCAGATGCAGTCTTAAGATTCCAGAGTCTCTTTCTTTTCCTTGTTTGAAGTACTTGTTTGCCACTCGCAAAGCCATTCACTAGGTCCGTACAATTTTGCAGTCCTTAGACAGGCAGGAACCAACGGGCGGGGGGGGGGGCTATTGACCCCCTAGGGGGCACCATTCAGTAGGGCAGCTGGCAAGTTGTACAGACTTGCCATATCAGCTCCCCTGGCTGCCATGACAATGCTTTTCCCGTCTCTAGCCAGTGTGGTGTAGTGGTTAAGAGCGATGGACTTGTAATCTGGTGAACCGGGTTCGCGTCTCCGCTCCTCCACATGCAGCTGCTGGGTGACCTTGGGCCAGTCACACTTCTCTGAAGTCTCTCAGCCCCACTCACCTCACAGAGTGTTTGTTGTGGGGGAGGAAGGGAAAGGAGAATGTTAGCCGCTTTGAGACTCCTTCGGGTAGTGATAAAGCGGGATATCAAATCTAAAATCTAAACTCCTCCTCTCTCCCGCTGAAAGTGACAGGCAAGAGAAGATGATGGCACGTTGATGTACACATGCAAGGGCTGAACTTCAGAGACCTGCGCCAGGAAGCCATTAGCATATGGCATCAGCTCCATCTCCCACTTGAGACCCTTGTGAACCTGCTAGGGCCCTTCCTCTGGGAGCACGGCAGAAAAGAGGGGACCGTTAGGTGTTGTTGTTTTAAGCCAGAGTCCTGTTGCCACAGCAACCACTCTCAGAACAGGGGAAGGGCCGTAGCTCCATGGCAGAGCATCTGCTATGCATGCAGAAGGTCACTGGTTCAATCCCCAGCATCGCCAAGCAGAGCTGAGAAAAACTCTTCTCTGTAACAAATCCTGCAGAGCCACTGCCGGCCTATATAAAGGTAAAGGGACCCCTGACCATTAGGTCCAGTCGTGGCCGACTCTGGGGTTGCGGTGCTCATCTCGCTTTATTGGCCGAGGGAGCCGGCGTACAGCTTCCGGGTCATGTGGCCAGCATGACTAAGCTGCTTCTGGCGAACCAGAGCAGCGCACGGAAACGCCGTTTACCTTCCCGCCGGAGTGGTACCTATTTATCTACTTGCACTTTGACGTGCTTTTGAACTGCTAGGTTGGCAGGAGCAGGGACCGAGCAACGGGAGCTCACCCCGTCACGGGGATTCGAACCGCTGACCTTCTGATCGGCAAGTCCTCGGCTCTGTGGTTTAACCCACAGTGCCACCCATGTCCCTTTTACCAGCCTATGTAGACAGTACTAAACCAAATTGGACCGGTGATCTGACTCAGTAGAACCCCCATGTTCCAGATTCCTGGCTAGACACAGAGGGGCTTTCCAGCTGCCTTTCGTCACCAAGGCTTGCCTGAGACCCCACTGGCCAACATGGGGCTGGCGATAGCCCAACGGCTTCTTTCCGTGTTCAGAATAAAGGTAAAGGGACCCCTGACCATTAGGTCCAGTCGTGGCCGACTCTGGGGTTGCGGCGCTCATCTCGCTTTACTGGCCGAGGGAGCCGGCGTACAGCTTCCAGGTCATGTGGCCAGCATGACTAAGCCGCTTCTGGCAAACCAGAGCAGCGCACGGAAACGCCGTTTACCTTCCCGCTGGAGCGGTGCCTATTTATCTACTTGCGCTTTGACGTGCTTTCAAACTGCTAGGTTGGCAGGAGCAGGGACCGAGCAACGGGAGCTCACCCCGCCGCGGGGATTCGAACCGCCGACCTTCTGATCGGCAAGTCCTCGGCTCTGTGGTTTAACCCACAGCGTCACCCGCGTCCTGTGTTCAGAATACCGGGCTATAATAACAGATGGCATCTGCTTCCCAGATGGGGGGAAAGAGCAGTGAGGCAGAATCCCCATCAAGTTTTCACGGCCCACATTCTAACCTCAGGGTACTTCCGAACATGCTGATGTCATGATGTCAACAACACACAGCAACCTGGACGCTAATGCAAAGGTGGGGGCAGCAAGGTTGCGATGGCCAGCAGCGCTGGCTGGCCACGGTTGACATCTGCCAGGACAGCATTCCACAGGGCTGGGGCCACTACCGAGAAGGCCCTCTGCCCAGTTTCTTATAGCTCCACATCTCGCAGTGAGGGAACTGCCAGACGGCCCTCGGAGCTGAACCTCCATGTCCAATAATAATAATAATAATAATAATAATAATAATAATAATAAAAATTTATTTATACCCTGCCCTACCTGGCCAGGGCCGGGCTCAGGGCGGCTAATACCAAATATGAATTAAAATACAATGTAATAGAAAAAAAAACTAGTTACAGTGGTACCTCAGGTTACACACGCTTCAGGTTACAGACTCTGCTAACCCAGAAATATTACCTTGGGTAAAGAACTTTGCTTCAGGATGAGAACAGAAATCGTGCAGCGGCGGCGCGGCAGCAGCAGGAGGCCCCATTAGCTGAAGTGGTCTTCAGGTTAAGAACAGTTTCAGGTTAAGAACAGACCTCCGGAACGAATTAAGTTCTTAACCCGAGGTACCATTGTAATTAAAATACGGCTTAAAATGCAGCTTCATTTTAGTAGTAGCCCATAAATCAAGACCATAAAGGGAGGAAACATCAGATATTCACCCGAGCCAGCTGTCCATGCTGGTCCAACATGGGCCAGCATAAAAGCCAAGGGAAAAATTATATACCAAATCCCACATAAGGGGTCAGAGTGAGTCTAAGCCGAACAATGCTGAACAATGTGGGTGGAGATGTTCCTTCAGGTTTATAGGGCCAAGGCTGTTTAGGGCTTTAAAGGTCAGCAAGAAACACTTTGAAATGTGTCCTGGAAATGTTCACCGGTCATAACACTATACAGGCTTTCACCCTGTTGCACTATGCAGGTGAGCCTATCAGATTTCCCAGACTATTATTATTTATAATAATAAATAATGTGTATGTGTGTGTACCTGCAAAAAAGCTGGCGAAATGCCAGAAGGGAACTTACATAACGTGGTGGGTTGTGGTTCGGATCCTGATAGTGCTATTAGTACTGTGCAATGCGAGCATCATTAGAAATCGCAACTCCTCCGCTGCAGCCTCTTCTCTCTCCCGGTGCTATTTTAAACACCAGAACAATTACACCCCCCCCACTTGTGGGGTTGGGAGGCTATGTGCAAGCTGAATGGGTCAAATGCATTTATACTGTGCTGGTTAGGATGTGAGGACATACCCCAGCACACACCTCCCTCCTTCATTTCTTTGGAAGTCTCTGAAATAACCGAAAAAAGCCGAGGGAAGGGATATAAACAAAACTGCAGGCAGATTTACAGCAGTTTGCAATACTGAGCAACAGGATCCCTGTTAGCTCAATGCAGCCAGCAGCTGGAAGGGGCAGCAGCTGTCTGCCTTTGCAGAGAAAGGAACAAACCGCCTGTTTCCTCTTAAGATCAAGTACAGTGGTACCTCAGGTTAGACGCTTCAGGTTACAGACGCTTCAGGTTACAGACTCTGCTAACCCAGAAATAGTACCTCGGGTTAAGAACTTTGCTTCAGGATGAGAACAGAAATAGTGTGGCGGCGGCGGGAAGCCCCATTAGCTAAAGTGGTGCTTCAGGTTAAGAACAGTTTCAGGTTAAGAATGGACCTCCAGAACGAATTAAGTTCTTAACCCGAGGTACCACTGCATCCCTATTTTCCAGGGACATTCCTGGATTTACAGAAGCTGTCCTGGTTTTTTATTTGATCTCAGAATGTCCCGCTTTTCCTTCGGATGTCCCTATTTTCATCGGAGAAATGTTGGAGGGTATGGAGTTATGCGACCCCCGAGCCAAGGAGATAACTATACAGTGGTACCTCGGGTTACAGGCGCTTCAGGTTACAGATGCTTCAGGTTACAGACTCCGCTAACCCAGAAATAGTACCTCAGGTTAAGAACTTTGCTTCAGGATGAGAACAGAAATTGTGCAGCGGTGGCAGCAGGAGGCCCCATTAGCTAAAGTGGTACCTCAGGTTAAGAACAGTTTCAGGTTGAGAACGGACCTCCAGAACGAATTAAGTTCTTAACCCGAGGTACCACTGTACAACATTTAGAAGACATCTGAAGGCAGCCCTGTATGGGAAAGATTTTTTTTAATGTTTAATGTTTTTATATGTGCTGGAAGCCACCCAGAGTGGCTGGGATAAGCCAGTCAGCTAGGCGGGGTATAATAATAATAATAATAATAATAATAATAATAATACTGTATTGGCCTGAATATAAGCCACACCCGAATATAAGCTGCACCTTGAAAATTCAAGAGGAAAAAATAAAAAAATACAATACCCGAATATAAGCCGCTCCCTTAAAATTCCGCTGGCACTCACACCCATTCTGTTTTGCCGTATTGTCTTTTTCAGCAACAATATAGTAACAACCAGTTTTTGTAAGGTTGCAAATTTAAGCCGCACTTTAACTTTTCACGGTCGAATTTGGAAAAAAAGTGAGGCTTATATTCAGGCCAATACGGGAACTGGGTGGAAGGGACCATGTCCAGAGTTGGGCTGCTGGGGGGGGGGGGAGAGTACCAGATCAGGGTTTGTCGTGAGGTCAGTAGTGAGGGGAGGGCGGGGGGGGGGGGAATATGGATGGCGGCTTGCAAGAAGTTTTGTAAGGAGGACTATGTGAAATATTGCAGAGAAAAGTATGAAGAGAACTATTAGTGAAGGACTACTACAAGTAATAGTGAAATTAATGAAACACAGATTAAATGATAAAGATTGAAAAATCTTCAGATGTGGTTGATGAAAGTCCAAAACACTGAATAAGATGAGAAAATATGTTGTATGTTGGTTTTTTTTGGAAATTTCAAGTAAAAATTAATAAAAATATATTTAAAAAAGAATATGGATGGCGGCATGTATTTACTTACATATTTAATTGCAGCATTCCATGTATAAGACAACCCCCAATTTTAAACTTTAAAAAATTGGGGGGAAATCTTGTCTTATACACGAAAAAATATGGTAAGAAGAAGAAGGAATAGGGCATCCCTATTTTCATTGGAGAAATGTTGGAGGGTATGGCATCTGAGTGCCATGAGGCATCTTGAAGTCTCATTGCGTGGGAAAAAACCTCACTCCAGTTTTTATTCTGATTCTTTGAGAGTGGCTCTCCTTTTGCTCTGAAGGCGGAGACTCTCAGTCCGGGAGCCCCAAGAACATCTACCAGCAAAAGTGGCCTTTAGATTGGTCTCAACTCGGGCCAGGGTTAGGGTTAGGGTTAGGGTTAGGCCTTTTCAGTACTGGCCCCGACTTGGTGGAACGCTCTGTCACAAGAGACTAGGGCCCTGCGGGACTTGACATCTTTCCACAGGGCCTGCAAGACAGAGCTGTTCCGCCTGGCCTTTGGTTTGGACTCAGTCTGACCCTTATGTTTTCCCTCCCCTTATGGTTTTGATCTATGGGCTATTATTAAAACGAGACTGCATTTTAAGTTATATTTTAACCTCTATTTTAAATTGGTTTATTTATTTATTTTATTTTTTATTGTAATTTTACTCCCAGCTCTGGCCAGGGAGGGCGGGGTATAAATAAATATTATTATGATTATTATGATTATTATTAAGTGGGTCTTCCCTGTCTCCGCACCTCAGAGTGGAAGGGGGCTCCTTCCCAGCTCTTGTTCTAAATCTATCACAACGCAGGATTTCTAAGAGCTTCCATCTACAAATCCTGGTTGCAATCCTGAGCTGTTCTCATCTGCTTTGTTGTCTAAATACGGCTTTAAGGATATTGCGACATGGCTCTCAATTATTTCGATGAATTTTTTGGGGAGAGGGTGGGTAGCAATTGTTGTATTTGAAACCACCCCAAACTGCAGCACCCCTACACTTTGCTGTTGCCAAGCTTCCAGCGAAGGAGACTCCCTTGCAAGCTCCTTTCTTCCCTCCCTCCCTCTCTCCCCTTCCCCCCTCCCAACCTTGGGGCCACTGCAGTTGCTGAGGTTGCTTGCCTGTTAATTCTGATGGGCTGAGTCAGCAGAAGGAGCTCAGGGGAGAGACTCATCAAAGCATCTGGGCAGGAGAAAAAGTAAATGAAGAGAATGTGTGTGCGCGCCCGTTGAAAGAGAGCAAAGGGAAACAGCACAGTGTCAGAAAACACATTTAGCAAGGTTTGGACTCCTGAGACCTTTTCTCCAACATCAGAGGGGGGAAATGAGGAGCGCGGGGTGAGGACAAGCAAGTTTGGGAGCTAAATTCCCTCGTCTGTTATGAAAACCCCAGCTTCGTAGCATCGCCCCTGTTGCATTTTAACAAATTGTTATGGAAAAAATCTAGGTGTGAGGCTGCTCAGTCACCTAGCTCGTCGGGCAGAGCCCGCGGGTCCCTGCGGAATAAAGGAAGGAGTCCAGCCAACTGGAGCAAATAGCTGTAGACCAAAGTTTATTGCGCAATAGGTTCAAAAGCAAATTTGAACCCCGAGGATGGGGTGACAAAGACTTTTAAAACTTTCCCACCACATCCCAGAATACAGTTCGAAGGGGAGGGGTTAACCTTGGCAAACATGTCCAGACAAGTCCTTGGTAAAAGATTAGCATAAGCAGACATGGCAGGGCAAGACTCAGGTATAAGATTAGCATAGACAAATATGTCTTAAATACCCACCACCCAAAAGTACAATAGAAGTTCCTTGGCATGTCTGGAGCCTGAGGCGAGCCGGGTGATGAGATTTGGCTTCCTTTGGCTAACAATGAGCCCAGCAATTGTCACCTCTGAGAACTTCCTGGAGTCCTTTTGCAAGGGGAAAATAGCTTTGGAATGGGGGGAACTGGGAAAGGAGATGATTTTATATTATTTTTTAAAGCTAGGTGACTTCCCTGAGCTGTCAGGTTGTAAGGATATATTCAGGCATAATATTTGTAATATTTAACTTTAAAGATGTGCCCCACCCCCGTAATTTCCGTAAAAAAATGCAACATCACTCTATGAGACCTGGTACCCAGTATGCATGCAATGGGTTGCTGCATTTGGGTGGGTGGGTGCTGTTTAGATTCTAAACAAGGGACTTGCCCAGAAATGGCAATGGATCCATTTTGGGCATGTTCTAGAGCAGGCATGTCCAACCAGTCAATCGGGATCTACCAGCCAATCGTGGTGTGTCCCTGGTCAATCCTGGGATCCTGATCGCCGTCCCCCCCAAAACTTTGGCTCCTCCTCCCCCCCCCAAACTCAACAACTCTGGTCAATCAAATGGGTAGATCACTGCCAGATTTTTTTTATAAAGGGAGTAGATCCCAGTCTCTTGGAAGTACCTGATCTAGAGTAAGGGTGGAAAATATCTGCTGGAAATGTAAAGAAAAAAAAGGCACCTTTTATCATATGTGGTGGTCTTGCAAGGTAATAAAAGAATTCTGGGAAATAATATACAGTGCTACCTCGGGTTACAAACGCTTCAGGTTACAGACTCCGCTAACCCAGAAACAGTACCTCGGATTAAGAACTTTGCTTCAGAATGAGAACAGAAATCATGCAGTGGGAGGCCCCATTAGCTAAAGTGGTACCTTAGGTTAAGAACAGGTTAAGAACAGTTTCAGGTTAAGAACGGACCTCCAGAATGAATTTCTGTTCTCATCCTGAAGCAAAGTTCTTAACCTGAGGTACTATTTCTGGGTTAGCAGAGTCTGTAACCTGAAGCACCTGTAACCCGAGGTACCACCGTATAAAGAATTGAAATAAATATGTTTAAAATAACTTTTATTTTAAAAAAACCCAGAGGCTTTTCTATTAGGAATTGTAGGTGCTGATATTCCAAGGGAGCAGAAAAGACTTTTTATGTATGCAATGACTGTTGCATGGATGCTGTTAGCCCAGAGATGGAAAAAAGATAAAGTCCCTACAAGAGAAGAATGGCAAATTAAACTGTTAGACTATGCCGAAATGGCAAAACTGACTGGAAAGCTCAGGAACCAAGAAAACCAAAACTTCAGTAAGGCATGGATTATTATTTTTTTATAATTTATCTTAGAGACCACTGTAAAAGGTTGAAAACATTAGCAGGATTGCAATAACTCTTGTAATGTAATGTAATGTAATGTAATGTAATGAGAACAATGGAGACAATGGAGTTATAAAAAAGATGGATTACTGAAAAAGATGCAGTAGAAAAGGTTTAACAACAGAATCCATGGAGGGGAAGGTGGGAAGTCCAGAGATTCGGAGGAATTTTTTAATTGTGAATGTGTGTTGTGGTATTACTATAATTTTATATTTGTAAAGCCAAATAAAAATTATTTCAAAAATAAAATAAAAATAGAGTAAGGGTGGCAAGCACATAGGCTAAATCTGGCCCCAAAGCAAATTTTGTAGTGCTTCCTTCGAGCCAAGGCAGGAGAAGCTCTCTACCCAGCCCTATGATGGGGTGGGAATTTGCACTATCTCTGCTTCTCACACTGATTATCTAAAAAGCAGAGAGGGCATGGTTTTCCTCTTCTGTCACAGTGCCGGGCAGGAAAAGAACTGTTACATGCACAGATCAGCTGAGGAAACAGGGTGTGTTATGATGTGCATGTGTTGTGATGTACCGTATTTTTCGCTCTATAAGAAACACTTTTTCCCTCCTAAAAAGTAAGGGGAAATGTGTGTGCATCTTATGGAGCGAATGCAGGCTGCACGGCTATCCCAGAAGCCAGAACAGCAAGAGGGATCACTACGCAGCGCTCCCTTTTGCTGTTCTAGCTTCTGGCTTAGCCCCTCTGTCCCTTCCCCCACCTCCCGGAAAAACCCACAAGAGCCGCGCTCCCTCTAACGAGCTGCGCGGAGCGTGTGTGCAGCTCTTGGGGGCTTTTCCCCGAGGAGGGAGAAGGGCAGCCCATCAGTGACGGGCTGCCCTTCTCCCTCCTCGGGGAAAAGCCTGCAAGTGCCACACACGCGCTCCACGTGGCTCATGAAAGGGAGTGCTGAGCAGAGCCTGGGATGCATAAGGCTCTGCTCAGTGCTCCCTTTAAAGAATATTTTTCCCCCTTGCATTCCCCCTCTAAAATCTAGGTGCGTCTTATGGAGCGGAAAATACGGTATGTGTGCTCTGGACTTGGTTGGCCACATCCCAGGAGGAGCTGCAAACAGGGCAATGTGGCTCATGGGCTGGATAACATTGGTCTCCATCTGAAGGCAGCCCTGTTTAGGGAAGTTTTGAATGTTTAATGCTGTACTGTGTTTTTAATATTCGGTTGGGAGCTGCCCAGAGCGGCTGGGGAAACCCAGCCAGATGGGCGGGGTATAAATAATAAATTATTATTATTATTATTATTATTATTATTATCATCATCATCTCTGATCTAGAGAATCTCTTGCCAATTACCCCTCAAGGTCTTGTATTCGATCCTGGCCATCTCCAGTTTTGTGGCTCCCCCCCAATTATATTTTATTAAGTTTCAACACTTTTAACAAATACAATCAAAACACAATTTCGCCTTTTCTCTTATTTTTGTCGACTTCCCACTTCTTTCTGCATGTTGTTGTTTCTCCCCTTCTGCCGCACCCTAACTGGGTTGCCATATTTTGAAGAGCAAAAAAGAGGAAACATTTGCCATCTTCTACTTTTAACTACGGATCACTATGACGACTCTCGGTTTACATACCCACGAAAAAGAGGACTTGTCTTGGAAAAAGACGACATAAGGCATCCCTAAAAAAATCGTAATCACAATATTAGAATATAATTACTTCTGTTGCTCATTGTTCAAATCCTGCTCTCGAGTCCATCACACTATAATATTTCTTTAAATAGTCTGAAAAAGGCACCCATTCTTCCATAAAGCACTCAGTCTCTTAATTTTGCTATTAATTTGAGCACTTCTGCACAGTTCATTATCTTGCTTATCCATTCTTTTTTGCTTGTAACTTCTTCCTTCCATTTTTGCACATACAGAACCCCAGTTTTGGAGGCTGTTTTTCAAACAGTATGGAACCTCTGGGTGAGATCCTGAAGAGGACAGCTCCTTCCACTCAGAGGAAGGGCAAATAAACCTCGCAAAAAGGCAGTTTCCGGTTTCCTTTGCCTCGCCGGCACAAGCTGAGCGCTAGCGAGACAGGCACAGTGGGGCTCAGGCGTTCGTTTTCGGGACAGCGGGGGCTGTGTCATAGGCAATGTCACTGGCAGCACCCATGAGATGTCTGTGGCCGCTGTCTGCAGCCACAGACCAGATGGCATGACAAATTGCAGCAGCTCCGCTAGCGAGGCAAGCTAGGGCGAGAGCCGCGTTTCCTCGCAGCGACAATGCACTACACAGTTTGAACGCCTGACACACGTGCAGCGCACCTCAGAAAGTAAGAGCTTCCTTGAGGGGAAGCATCTGGATCTCAAACAACGGCTCATCTGTTTGTGCTATAAACCCATTGCCTGGAAAAGACCCTTGAAAGACTAGATCCGATGATTGGTAGGTCTGACTCATTAAATCCCCAACGCCCTGCCCCAGCCGGCAGGATAGCTCAGTCGGTAGAGCATGGGACTCTTAATCTCAAGGTTATAGGTTCAAGTCCCACATCGGGCAAAATGATTCCTGAATTGCAGGGGGTTGAACCAGATGACACCCCCCAGACCCTTCCAGCCTAGTTTCCTGCCCCCAACTGCAGTGTGGATTTGTAGAATCAAGGCAGATGGGTTGACATTTTTAGAGTAAGAGGCACTAAACTTTCCCCGTGTCTACTGCTTATCTGCACTATCGGGCTGGGGGAAGTCAGTGTCAGGAGTTCAGCCTACACTCGAGTAGGACCCTGGCAGAGACACATGCCCAACTGGCATGTTCTCTCCCTCCTGGTTGATCGTTTGGGAGCTTCAAAAGCTTTCTTCAGCCTGAACATCACAGCGACCGATAGCAACAGACATCAGCACACTTAGGGATTCGCAGAGTTTGTGCATGATGCGTAACAGACCTCAGTAACTCAGCATTTTGGCTAATCTACTTCATTTACATATAAACACACACGGAGCACCGCAACATGGCTCCCTCTCTCTCTAGCATCAGACAGCAAAGAGAAAAAGAACAAAGGACAATAGTCCCACTTCACGGAACACAGTAGCACAAACATCCTGTCTCAGTCACTTCCCACTTTGTGGAGTCAAAACATACACCGTCATGTGATAGACAAAAATCCCATGACTGCAACCATGGAGCAGGAATTCTAACAGTCAGGAAAGGGGTGCAAACTTGAATAAAATATTGGGGGGAGAAGGTAAGCCCCACCACACATTATCGATCACATGACACGGCATGCACACACCATTTGAATGGAAATGCTCATCAATTTTGAGGGGCAGCAGCCCCCTCAAATATGTTATTGGGGGCCAAAGGAACCTCAGCCCCTAAGAGGTGGCTCTTATGGGTCAGGAGATTGAGGGAAATCATGGGTGAGGAGGGAAGACTCAGTGCCCCTCCCTTTTGTGCCCCCTTTTGCTCTTCAATCCCCCCCCCCCAAATCCTGGATATACTGTGTCTGACTGTGGTTAGTACTGAGGCAAACACACTGCTCACATTTACAGCCACAATGACCACACTGCCCAACACTTCTCCAGTGAAAACAGAGACATCCCCTCCACATTTCTCTGATGAAAATAGGGATAGCTTATGGAAAAGCTGGACATTCCGGGATCAAATCAGAAACTGGGACGGCTTCTGTAAACCCGGGACTGTCCTTGGAAAACCGGGACATTTAGAGGGTCTGGATTATTCCCTCAGTACCTAAGCACCGAACATAAGACTGCAGGTGTGGTGAGCCCTCCTTCGAACATAAGCTCTTGAAAGGGAGTGAATAGTAGTGAGTTAGAACAAGGCAACTTGTGGAACAGAACCAAGGTTAGAATACATTTTCTTAGCAGTCCTTTTGAAAGGCTATAATGCTTATGTCCTGATAATAAACACTTGATTTGCCAAATGCAGCATAGCAGAGATTCGGCTACTGAGAGGCACTCAAACTGTTGAGTTTAAGAATTGATTTTGATGATAATGATGGCCCCATTGTGTAACAGAAGCCAAAACAAAACAAAAAACTAGGTATTTATCCTTAGGAACATATAAACCAATAACAAAAAATAGGTTAATTTTAAGAGATTGGTTTGATTGGTCTGCTAAGGTTTTGGCACCAAAGCATTATCTAAGCATTAAGGAACCGGGTACCTTCTGGATATAGTAGGACTCCATCTCCCATCATCCCTGACCATTGGCTATGCTAGCTGGGTCTGATGGGAGTTGGAGTCCAACAATCTGAAGTGTCAGAGATTCTCCATCCCTGCATTAGTCATTTCTATTATTCATTTTTGTATCTGGTATATTTATCACAGCATGATCTTCTATGTGTTTTCTCATAAGTTAACACCACTGAGTTCAAAGGGGCAGACTCCCAGATAAGCATTTAGACGACAGCAACCTTATTGTTAACTCTTTTTCTTTCGGTAGCCCAGTTGTGATGAAGTATCATTCTTTATTATCCATTTCTGAGATTTTCCTTTTCAGGTGAACTGCATGAAGTAGAAACATCTTGGGCATAATGACTTAACACTACATTCACCTTTGTGCCTTCTTACCGAATGCTTTCTTTGTTCTATTTCTAGGCCGGACACCTTTTGATTCAGTCAATTAAGGACATTTTTTTCCCCATGGAGCAAAGCCAGAAAATAAAGAGTGGTTGCATCGGGTTTCTGTAACAGATTCGGTGTCAGCATCCAGCACAATTTTTAAATATTGTTTCTGTTTTGGCAGATAATCAAGAGTCTCTGTATCTCCGTCAGAAGGCTGGTGGACAAGGCATGCAAACACCCCCAGGGATCTGTGCTCGCCTCTCGGAAAAAGTAGAGTTGCCAACTTTTCTTTTTTAACTAGCCAGGCTGCTGTGTCTTTAAAAGCAACAGCTGGAAATTCAGCAGGTGGACATATTTTTCCTGCTGTTTTTCTACAGAGCTACTTCACCTGTTTAATCTTCACAGGCCATTTTGTTATTAGACACACAGGAGGAAAATTGCTGGGGGAAAGCTGGCAAGCTTATCCATGCCACAAAAGGCAAATGGCCAGGTGTAGCAACATCTGTACAGGGACATGGGTGGCGCTGTGCATTAAACCACAGAGCCTAGGACTTGCTGATCAGAAGGTCGGCAGTTCGAATCCCCGCGATGGGGTGAGCTCCCGTTGCACGGTCTCTGCTCCTGCCAACCTAGCAGTTCAAAAGCATGTCAAAGTGCATGTAGATAAATAGGTACCGCTCCGGCGGGAAGGTAAACGGTGTTTCCGTGCGCTGCTCTGGTTCGCCAGAAGCGGCTTAGTCATGCTGGCCACATGACCCCGAAGCTGTACGCTGGCTCCCTTGGCCAAGAAAGCGAGATGAGCGCTGCAACCCCAGAGTTGGCCACGACTGGACCTAATGGTCAGGGGTCCCTTTACCTTTAGCAACATCTGTAAAATCTGTCTGAGTGGCTACCAGGTCCACGACTCTGAAGTGCAAAATCAAAGGTGCCCACTTTGCACTTCTAATGTACTTCCTCTGTGCTTTCATATCAGCGTTTGAAATTCACCAGGTGCATTTTTTTGCACCTGGCTGCCGGCCACTTGCAACCAAGCGAAGATGCCCGGGCGCAAGGATGGCACCTGACGTCTCCACCATCTAGAGGTGCATGGCTGGGGATCCTTGGATCTGGACTGTTTTCACACTCTAGCAACACATCCAATCCATTACATTTTATCTGCACAATCAGAGTGGATTTCAGGAACAAAAAGTTCTCTTGAAAAATTTGACTTTGGAGCTGTCTGTCCCCCAAATGCGAACTAGGCATTCTGCTTTGGTGATTGTAACCCTGATTTAAGGAGCCATTTGGCACCTAGCTTATATAGTGGTACCTCAGGTTAAGTACTTAATTCGTTCTGGAGGTCCGTACTTAAGCTGAAACTGTTCTTAACCTGAAGCACCACTTTAGCTAATGGGGCCTCCTGCTGCTGCTGCGCCGCCGGAGCACAATTTCTGTTCTCATCCTGAAGCAAAGTTCTTAACCTGAAGCACTATTTCTGGGTTAGTGGAGTCTGTATGTAACCTGAAGCGTATGTAACCTGAGGTACCACTGTATATCTGAATTTCCGCAACCTGAATGAATGAATTGATGTATTTTGGTCACTGACCAGAGTGCGTTTCCACAGGTTGTGACAAAAGTGATGCAAGGGAGAGCCAACACCAGAGCTTTTTTTCAGCCCGAATTTAACAGAATTCAATTCTGGCACCACTCAGGTTGGTGCCATTGCCATTGTAAGAGAACAAGGCAGGCATTCATGTGATTTCTGACCCTTCTTTTTCTAAACACATAGCATTGGCCATAACTATCAACAAACAACATCACAGGGCCCATGAAGCATTTGCAGTGTTTGTGTGCATTATGTATATGTATCTTCGTGGTGTGTGTGTGTGTAGTGTGGGGACCCTTTGACCTTCCATATGTTCCTGAACTATAACTCCCATCAGCCTTTGCAAGCATGGCTTGATGGCCAAGGATGGCAAGAGCTGTAGTTCTTCAGGGTACCAGTCCCTCCGGAGGTTCCCAGGTTTTCAAACCTGGTGTAGTGGAATCAAGATCTAGAGCTATGATGAGGTCAAAGAGCTATTCCATGATCGTCTCGCATTCGCTGGCTCTGCTGTCATGACTTTAACAGCAGTCTGAGACAGGAATTTGCCAGGCAAAGCGTCTTGCACCACAGAGGTAAGGAACAGGAAAAGCGTCCCACAGGCTATATTTCTATGTGCCAGGCCAACCATTATAAACACAGAGGGGATCTGAGCCAGGAGAGGAGCAAATGGCAGAGAGAGAGAGAGAGAGGACGCTGTTTGACACCGATGACTTGCAGGTTGTCACTTTTTCAGTCTCAACTTGGAGGGTGACTGGTTAACTGCAGGGGCTAATCTACTAGGAAACTACCGTGGTACCTCGGGTTACATACGCTTGAGGTTACAGACTCCGCTAACCCAGAAATATTACCTCAGGTTAAGAACTTTGCTTCAGGATGAGAACAGAAATTGTGCTCCGGCAGTGCGGCAGCAGCAGGAGGCCCCATTAGCTAAAGTGGTGCTTCAGGTTAAGAACAGTTTCAGGTTAAGAACGGACCTCCTGAACAAATTAAGTACTTAACCCGAGGTACCACGTGTAGGGACATGGGTGGCGCTGTGGGTTAAACCACAGAGTCTAGGACTTGCCAATCAGAAGGTCGGCGGCTCGAATCCCCGCGATGGGGTGAGCTCCCGTTGCTCGGTCCCTGCTCCTGCCAACCTAGCAGTTCGAAAGCACAAAGTGCAAGTAGATAAATAGGTACCGCTCCGGCGGGAAGGTAAACGGCGTTTCTGTGCGCTGCTCTGGTTCGCCAGAAGCGGCTTAGTCATGCTGGCCACATGACCCGGAAGCTGTACGCCGGCTCCCTCGGCCAATAAAGCGAGATGAGCGCCGCAACCCCAGAGTCGGCCACGACTGGACCTAATGGTCAGGGGTCCTTTTACCTTTACCTTACCACTGTACTGAGTTTAAGCTTCAGGGCGCCCTAATCCCAGAGAGGCTCCAAAAGCAACTTAAAATTTTGGGGTCTAGTAGAACCCCATTTGAGGGACACAACTCAGATCATTCTATGATGCATCATGCCGCCGTAACTCAAAAACTATAAGGCACGGGAAATTTTTGTTCACGCTAGTGACTTTGGCGTGTGAAATAATTCAGCCCAGCAATTTTATTCAAAATCTGAGAAAATAATATTAATTGCGGTGATCTGTCATGGAAGAACCCCATGGTAACCCAGACCTCATTGCTGGTCGCAAAGGGGGTCCCCATAACAGGTCAAGCTTCAGGCCCCCCCAAATTGGTGGCTGCCAAATCTCACTGGGGGTGGGGGTGGGATTTAATAGTTCCTTTGGTTGCTCCCCTTTTCCTCCCAATGTGGTAGTGGCTGACGCTCTACAGCGTGATGCTTGTGGCACACCGAACCTGATGAGGCACAGCACTAATGGAAGTCATCCAAGCGGCGAGAAGGCAGTCGAAATTAACCTTTAAGGGTTTTTTCCCCCCTTTTAAAAAACCCCAAAAAAACTGTCTAAAAGCCTCTGGCTGGTTTTGCCATCTTCCACTTAAGATTAAAACAAAAACACACACACACGTCTTCCCCTGCCTCTCGCGTTGTGGAGGGGAGCGCATTGTGTGTATGTGTGCGTGCGCATCATGAGGTCACGCAATCGAAAGCGGGTTTTCCTTCCTTGCCTTGCAAGGTTTGGAAAGCTTAATATTCAAGGCAAAGCTTGATGTGATCCTCCTGGAAATGTTAGCCCAGGGGCTCATTCTGAAATATTAGGCTGTATGAATAACAATGTGGCCGATTGGCTCTAAGGAACAGGGGCAGGGGGAGCACTCCTGCCCCCAAAGAGAGAAAGGGGTGCGTAGGGTTACCCCGCTGCCCGGCTTGTGTTCCCCAGCAGTGCTGTGGGCAAACACCCCCCCCCCCGCCATCTCCCTTCCCAGGAATTGGCTCAGGCATGAGTAAGGGGGAGGGGGAGTTATCTGTGAGAATGAATGAGAGGGAAATGTAAGGGGTTCAGCTATGGGGGGGCAGGCATGTGGAGCGATCGCCTCTTGCCTCAAACGGACAGCAGTGGCACATGAACACACCCCAGCCCTGCGGGCAAATCCAGGAAGGGGTGGGGGCAGAAAATGCGTTCATATGCAACCAGGGGCGAAGGCTTTTCTGAAGCACATTGTGTGTTTGTGAGTGGGGGTGTGTGTGTGGGGGGGGGTGTTTGCGAGCGCCCGCACAACCCAGGCGCCTGCGTGAGGCTGCAAGGGGGAAACCCAGAGAGAAGCATAAATATAGCTCAGAGAGAGCCAGCTTTTTCTAATCAAATCCATTAAATCATCCCCAATCTGCTGGTGAGGGTGAAGCCAAGCAGCAAGAACAAAGAGCCATAGGAAGGAGGCAAGGGATGTGCGTTCACACACACACAAACACACACACAAATACACTCCTGTGTGGACTCTGCCTCCTGACGCCGGCTTGGGAAGCAATGTTGTTGTTGTTGTTATTATTATTATTATTATTATTATTATTAATTGAATTTATATACTGCCCTACACCCGGGCGTCTCAGGGCGGTCCACAGAATAAAATCAAGATATAAAACCACAAAATACATAACGGAAATAAAAGCAACAACCCAATAGCCGCCACCCCCCCCCCGCCCAATCGTGTTCACATGATGGTAGCCACAACACAGATCTATTCTGTCATTTTGGCACAGGAGGCATTCAAGAACCAGCGTCAATCCAAACTGAGAAAAAGAAGGACCAGGCTGCGTTTTAACTAAGCCGGTAACGTGTGCGCACAGTCAGTGATGAGGCTTCCTCGCCCGTCGTGACTCCTGCAACACACAAGTTTCAGTCCATCCAGAGCAGATCTCTCCCCCCCCCCCACAAAAAAACCCCCTTGCTTCTGTTGATTGGATATTCTATTAGGCATTTTAAGACTCAGTACAGATTTCAAACACTGGGGAGCCTCTCTCCCTTGTCGCTGGTGTGCGAAAGACAAGCACCATTTTAGATGTGCTCCTATCAGGTGGGGGGCATTAATCAATTGATGGCTGTGCTGGAAGGTGAATTTACAACCTCCCTGCAGTTTATTTTATGCGTGTGTCTGGCATGTTCTGTTTGAAATGCGCTTCTAGTCCCCTTTCCGTACAGCTGCACACGTTTGGGAACGGGCTTATTCCTCACGTTAACCTCATCTCCCCGTAGGAAAGTGTTTTTTGCAGCGTCTGCGTGAGGAAGGTTGTCATTTCCACCAGTGCGGATCTCCTTCTCTCTTGCTTCTTTAAAAGATCTCTATCCTGCCTTTCCTAAAATCTTCAAGGGGCGCTAACAGTCATAAAAGAGTAAAGTAACTGTATAAAAAAATGTCAATACAGGAACGAAAGCAGCCGAACAAACTGAAATTACATCAAAATGGCCTCATTCTAACGCAGGACAAATGCTGCATTTTAAAGCCCACAGCAGAGAGAAAATATGAGCAAGATTAAGACAGCTAGTGGCCCAAAAGTCCTCCTAAAAAGGAAGGCTTTTTACCAAGCAGTAAAATGCAATTAAAGGAGGGGCCGCTACCAAGAAGGCCCTACCCATGGACCCAGCTAAACATACTTCTGACGTCAACAGAACACAAAAGAAGTGTTCTGTTGATGACTCTAAAAGCTACCTGGCTGATACAGTATTTCCTTCTCTCCTTCCTTCTGCACTCTCCAAATGATGATTAATGCACTTAAAATGCAAATGTGATTTCAGTATAAGAGGCAACCGGAACAAACCAATCAGGGCAGTAGTTACATGTCAAAAGAAGAAGTGACACAGAAATCTCTAACTTTAGAGCAACCAGCCCCTCCCAAGTTTCTAGACCTCATGGATGTACAGGGTTTTTTAAATTAATACATGAAGTTTCGGAGCCAAGCTTAAAAGCTAAGGAGTTGTTAATCAGAGCTTCACGTGGACCACGTAACTCTGCCTGTTTCCCCCAGGGCTCCTTGTTCATATGCTTCTTCCGTCTATTGCTTCCCTTCCTCACTCACGTCTTGAGAATATTCCAAAGCTTGTTAAAATCTAAAATGCCAACCAAAGTAAATTATTCACTCTAAGATTACAATCCCCATGCATGCTTATTTGTAAGAAAGGCCTACTGAACTCACTGGGATTGACCTTTGAGTAAGTAATCTGTAATCCCAAGCATGTTTATTAGGGCTAGAAATTCAAATGCTTTGCAACTGGCTACAAGGCTGAATTTTTTAATTTTTGGGTGGCAGATGGGGCAGTAGGGGAGAAGGGAGGGAGCCAGGCAAAAGAATCCCTTGCAGCATAGCCCCATGCATGGTTACTTGGGAGTAAGTACCTCTGTGTTCTACAGGGTTTGCTCCCAGTGCACAGGACTGAAGCCTAGAGGAGCTTTTGTGAATGGACAGAGAGGATCAAAAGTCCTCCAGGGTATAGTATTACATGACAACGTGTTTAGCCGCCTCCCCCAAATTGCTAACCCCTCCATCCCTGTATTCTCCCAGCATCCTTTGTAAGTCCTCATGCACAGTGTCTGAGCAGGTACGATGCAGTACAGATTGATTCTGCCTCTTATCTTCCAGGTTCCCACACAGCGACGTAGCGAGCAGAGGGGCCGTTGCCCCAGGCGCAAAATAAAAATGGGGAGTGCAAAATTTCAAAAACAACAACCCCCCGTTTGGAGGGTGGTGGTGGTTTTTTAAATGTATTAAGTAGCATAAAAAATTATGAAATGAATTGTAATAATATAAGAAAGGACTGCTGGCACTGTCTCCTCCCCAGTTTTCCTCTCCCTGATGGGGAGACCCTTCGCTACCAGCTTTGCCACTGCTGCCTGGCCCTAACAGGAACCACGGATTAAGGGGTGCAATACTTGCCTTGCCCCGAGCGCTGGCAACCCACGCTATGCCACTGATACTAGGTGAATAAGAAGCAGTCACGTAATTGAGAGACTAACACAAACGCACACAACCAGATATAGATGCCAAAACTACCAAAAGGAAGCACAGTTTTGCAAGCGGTTGGTTCCCCATGTGTTCTGAGATATTATCTCAGGCTCGGCCACACTTCTGCTTGTCCTACGCCTAGGAAGCACGGGTCTGAGCGGTTTTCTGATTGCCCCATGCTATCTAGGCACAGGGCTGAGTCGTTTTGCCCTTTACCCCTCTGCTTCCCCCTGGAAAAGCCGCTCTTTAGCACTAAATTGGAGCACATGTCAATCCGGAGAAAACCCAGTTGATGTTTGCTATGATTCAGCGGTAAACAGTGGGTTTTCTTGGGGGGGGGGGGAGCCAGGGCAAGAGGAAGTGTGGACGAGCCCTATTTCAGGAAAATTCTTCCAGTGCTTCTGGGTGCAGGCGGTGGGAGTATGGAAACCCACAAATCTCTTAGGGAAGTGGTGAGAAACATGGCTCTCCAGATGTTGTTGGACTACAACTTCCACCAACCCTGATCAATGGCCTCGCTGGCTGGGGCTGATGGGTCTTGGAGTCCAACCATATCTGGAGGGTCACAAGTTCCCCTTTGCTTTGTTGAGGATCACTATTTTTTCAACTCACTGAAGAAAGTGGGAAGTGGCTTAGGTGAGCTGGGGGAAAAGAAACCCCCCCCCAACCCCAAGAAGTATGGGAAGGTATTTAGGTAAAGGTAAAGGGACCCCTGACCATTAAGTCCAGTCGTGGCCAACTCTGGGGTTGCGGTGCTCATCTCGCTTTATTGGCCGAGGGAGCCGGCGTACAGCTTCCGGGTCATGTGGCCAGCATGACTAAGCCGCTTCTGGCGAACCAGAGCAGCGCATGGAAACGCCGTTTACTTTCCCGCCGGAGCGGTACCTATTTATCTACTTGCACTTTGACACGCTTTCAAACTGCTAGGTTGGCAGGAGCAGGGACCGAGCAATGGGAGCTCACCCCGTCGCGCCGACCTTCTGATCAGCAAGTCCTAGGCTCTGTGGTTTAACCCATAGCGCCACCCGCGTCCCTGGGAAGGTATTTATCTCTTGATAAATAAAATATCTCACAGAAACTGGCTCTGATACACCCAGGAGCCTCACACAAATGCTGGAGAGGCAGTTCCCTACCTATACAGAATCCACGCGACCCCTTGATGAATTCCCCCCTCCCTTCCGACACCCAGAGCCACCCGTTGCATTTTGCATAAATTGGATTTTTCCGGCTGAAGAATCTGGCCTTTTTATGGCTCTGTGAGCCCAAGGCCGTAGGACAGCCTGAAAGTTCACCATGTATTTAAACACCCTGTGTTTATCCCGCTCTTTTGCATAGGCCAGCTTTGAGACAGAGACACTGCTCCCTCTGTCCCCCTGCAGGCTCTTGCCACCTGCTACGACTCAGAGCGACAGGGACCCTTGGTTAAGGACCAGCTACTTCTGTGGCCTTGGTGTAGAGCTGAGGACCGATGGGGCTTCCAGTAGTAAACATGCATGTACCTCCTTGCTCCCCTTCCCCAAATCTATCCTGCTAAGCAACTGCTGGTAGACCCAGTGAACAGAGATGAGTTGATGACTGAGCTTCCTGGTTAGGCATTTAGAAAAATGCTCTTATAACATACCCTCCAACATTACTCCAATGAAAATAGGGACGTCTTGTTTAATGATGATGATGATGATGATGATACCCTGCCCATTGGCCTGGGTTGCCCCAGCCAATCTGGGCAGCTTCCAACATACAGTCATACTTCATGTTACGTCCACTTCATGTTACAGTGGTACCTTGGGTTAAGTACTTAATTTGTTCCAGAGGTCCGTTCTTAACCTGAAACTGTTCTTAACACTCCAATCTTGGCTTGCAGTCTCCACCGCCACCATGCTTTGCTCGGTGTCTGGTGTTTGTGACTTTTTCTATATACCAGTCCTCCCCACCCCTTTTGCATACCCTCCGCCATTTCACCGATGAAAATAGGGGCATCCTATTCCACCATCAGCAGAAGCATTTTACTATTTGTATATCACCCATCTGACTGGGTTGCCCCAGCCACTCTGGGCAGCTTCCAACATACAGTGGTATCTCGGGTTAAGTACTTAATTCGTTCCGGAGGTCTGTTCTTAACCTGAAACTGTTCTTAACCTGAAGCACCACTTTAGCTAATGGAGCCTCCTGCTGCTGCCGCGCTGCCGGAGCACAATTCCTTTTCTCATCCTGAAGCAAAGTTCTTAATCTGAGGTACTATTTCTGGGTTAGTGGAGTCTGTAACCTGAAGCGTATGTAACCTGAACCATATGTAACCCGAGGTACCACTGTACTTTCTTTCAGGTTACGTCCCGCGGCGACCCGGAAGTACCGGAAAGGGTTACTTCCAGGTTTTGCCGCTCGCACATGCGCAGAAGTGCAAAATGATGTCGCGCGCATGCGCAGAAGCAGTGAATTGCAACCCGCGCATGCGCAGATGTGCTGCTGCAGGTTGCACTCTTTTCATGTTGTGAACGGGCCTCCGGAACAGATCCCGTTCACAACCGGAGGTACCACTGTGCAGTGGTACCTCGGGTTAAATACGCTTCAGGTTACATACACTTCAGGTTACAGACTCTGCTAACCCAGTAATATTACCTCGGGTTAAAAACTTTGCTTCAGGATGAGAACAAAAATCATGCTCCGGAGGCACGGCGGCACGGCAGCAGTGGGAAGCCCCATTAACTAAAATGGTGCTTCAGGTTAAGTACAGTTTCAGGTTAAGAACGGACCTCCGGAACGAATTAAGTACTTAACCCGAGGTACCACTGTACATACAAACATAATAAAACATTAAACATTAAAAAAGCTTCCCTTCAGATGTCTTCTAAAGGTTGCATAGTTACTTATCTCCTTGGCTCAGGGGTTGCATAACTCCATACCCTCTCTGATGAAAATAGGGACGTCCTAAGGAAAAGTGGGACATTCCGGGATCAAATCAAAATTTACAGCTTCTGTAAATTCGGGACTGTCCCTGGAAAATAGGGACACTTGGAGGGTGTGTTATGAACCGCTCAGTGCATCTTATGTCCTGGTTGTGCTTCAGTTTCTCAGGCCATGAGGTTGTTTCTTTTACTAAACACAGGGTCAGTATGTTGCTATTGACAAGTGTAATTAAATCTATATGCATCTTGAGTGGCTTCTCAATGGTAAACAGGGGAGAGTTAATTAAAGCCCCACTTTAGGGTTAGTGAGGAATCTAGGAATAGGTACAGAAAAACCCAGACTGCCTCGTCACCACGGTCGGACTCCAGTCTGGGCTGCTAACGCCAACAGCAAACCTTCACCTCACCACTTCCCATCACTGCTGAGAAGCCCCTTTAAATGTTCCCAAAACCTTTCCACTGTTTATATAAAGAGAGATAAGAACTCTCACCTTGTGCCACTTCATGCTTCCAGTGGTTCCATATTTCTAGGTTACACTAGCAAGTCTGCTGTAGCAAACAACTTTAAAGGTAGAAATAAATCTGTGGGCCTTTAAAGAGGCAAATGTTTCACAAAAAGCAGTTCAAAAATTTCTTTTCCTCCTTGTTTGCAATTATTTATGTTTTCTTTAGATTTTTTAAAAATAAAACATGCCTGTTATGTGTGTGTGCAGGTGTGGTTGCTCGAGAGCAAACAGGCAAGACTCCCACTGGTCTTTTCAGGGCTTTATTATCTGTACAAAACATTTACAGTGCAGAGAGTCTCAAGTCCATGTCTGCTCAGTCGCTAGCAGAATCTGGGAGTGGGCGGTCCTTAAACTTTCCCCAGCATGGCAGTCTTTTGACCCCCATCCTACGCCTCCCCTCTCTGCGCATAAATCAACTGCGCAGAGAGGGCGTGGGCAAAGGGGGACCTGCCTCCCCCCCCCCCGCTTTGCTCAGGCCCGGTGTTGCGACTCTCTCTAGCATCTTCCGAGCCCTGCATCCCTTCCCCACTGGAGGCGGGGCTTCCCTCCTCGCCAGAGGAAGAGCTGCTTCGCAGGATCTTTAGAGGCTCCCTGTAACCCAACTGCCCTTCCACCTCTCGCCTCTGAGCTGATGGCAGTTCCCTTACAATGCCTTTAAAGATAAACTGTTAAATAAAACCTCCAGGGGCAGCTAATGCCTTCATATCCTGCTTAGGAACTTCCCAGAGGCTTCTCACAGGCGACTGAAAGTAAACAGAATGCTGGACTCCAGGGCAGTGGCCTAGCGTGGGTTGCCAGTGCCTGGGGCAAGACAAGTATTGCGCCCTCTAACCTGTGACAGCACCGGCATGGCAACTGCAGCCCCCCCACCTTCTTGAACGGTCCCTACCACCCATTTCTCCCTTTCCACCTTCAGTTCAACGTGGATCGCAGCCAAAATAACGACAACAACAACATTAATATAAACAGCACAACAAAATATGTACCTGTCACCTGATGGAAGAAGCAAAGGATTTAGGAGGGGAAAGAGATCGTGGGAGTGCAATTGTGGGACCAGGGTCGGTGGGATTTGAGCCCCCCCCCGCCTCTCTAGAGAGGCACAGACAGAGGGGAAGGGTATGCTATTTTGAAATTTTGCGCTCCTAATAATTTTCCGCCCAGAGCAACCACCCCTGTGACTCCACCAACCACTGCTTAAAGGGGCTTTATGGTCCAATATGACACAGTTCCTGTATATTTGGCAAGATGTATTTTCCTTTCAAACTTCATGGGTTTATCGCTACAAACATTGAGTGGGATACTCATAGAGAGGCCTGGCCCTAGACTTTTCTCCTGCCCAAGGCAAAGGACAAGATTATTTAAAGCCTACCGGACTGGACTGCCAACTGCATCTTCTTTCAACCCCGGTGAAATAGGATAGCATTCTTTACCCCAACCGAGGGTAGCTAGCGTCAGAGGCAAAGGGCAGGCCACGTAACACACACAACACTGCCCTTTAAGACGTGGCCCTATTTCTCCTCTCCCTGCCCCATATCCCCCAGAATCTGCAATCGGAGGCGGTCAGTTCACTCTGCCTAATAGCAGGCCCAGCCCTGCTGATAGAATCCAGCTGTTACGTAAATTGTGAAGCAACAGGAACAGGCTCCATCAAGGCAGCCATTTCTGGATCGAATTGTAGCTATTGTTTTCCTTTGGCTGGAGGGGGTGCTGCCAGCCTTTTGAGCCTTTGCCGACCTCGCTGTAGCTGATAAAGACTGGAGCCTCCGTCCGCAATGGAAATGGTCTCGCAGTAGCAGCCAGCATTTGCTGATGCTGGAACCACTGCTTTATCCCCCAGGCTTAATTTGAGCCAGTGCTCCCCAGGGCTTAGTCACAGGTCCAGTTTGCAGTCATGGGCTCCAGGGGGCTGCCTCCTCAGCAGCTCTCTGGGTTGCTTTTCTTTTTAGGACTTAATCCCCGAGCACGAGACGATAACAAGTTAGAATCTGATGCGGCTGCTTACTGAAATGATAAAATCCATCAATTGTGAATGTTTTGAGAGATGGCTAAAAATGTCTCCTGATTAACCAAGGCAGGTGATTTTACACACACAGAGAGAGATTTCAAATACAGTGGTACCTAGGGTTACATACGCTTCAGGTTACAGACTCCACTAACCCAGAAATAGTGCTTCAGGTTAAGAACTTTGCTTCAGGATGAGAACAGAAACTGTGCTCCGGCGGCGCGGCGGCAGCGGGAGGCCCCATTAGCTAAAGTGGTGCTTCAGGTTAAGAACAGTTTCAGGTTAAGTACGGACCTCTGGAATGAATTAAGTACTTAACCCGAGTTACCACTGTACAGTGATACCTTGGTTCTCGAACTCAATCCATTCCAGATGTCTGTTCGACTCCCGAAACCGTTCAAAAACCAAGGCGTTGCTTTCGATTGGCTGTAGGAGCTTCCTGCACTCAAGCAGAAGCAGCGTCGGACGTTCAGCTTCCGAAAAACGTTCACAAACCAGAACACTTACTTCTGGGTTTTCGGCTTTCGGGAGCCGATTTGTTCGTCAACTGAGCCGTTCGAGAACCAAGGTTCCACTGCACAAGTCGTTATATTAAAAAAAGAAAAGAAAGAAAACAACGAAAGGTGGCAAACACCTTATCAGAAGTGGCGCCCCCTCCTGTTAAAGAGAGAAAGAAGGGAGAGTGTCTCATGGAAGGTAATACTCACCGAGACATAGGTGGGGGTGGCTGGGGAACCCTCAGGGGAATCCCCAAAGGAACCCCCAGGGGGGAAAGGCTCAGAGCCTGGGGATTGGTGATGGACCAACGAGTGGTCAGAGGAAGAAGCAGTGGTCTGGGAGGAGGAGGTGTCGGAAGCTGAAGAGGAAACAAAATTTAGTGAGCAGGAAGAGGCTGTGGCAGAGAGCAGTCCAGAATCTGGGGCAGAAGTGGAGGCTGGAGGACAGTGGAGGTCAAGAGGCAGAGATGAGGCAGGCTGCTGAAGAATCCAGGGGTTCTCTCACTCCTGCTGCGTCCAGCTCCCCTCCCCAGTAGTCGCCCAGAACCCACAGAGGTACGAAGGTGACAGCGCAAGAAGAGACAAGACGATGGAATCTTAGGCTGCTGGGAAAGGAACTGGGGAGGAACCTTAGAAAGTGGTGGGAAGGCAGGGACCTTCAGTCCTCATTGGGGCAAGACCTACAGGGAAGAGTTGCAGTGATCACTAGGCTTGCACTGCTTTGGTTTCTTTGGATAAAGAGTTAACTTCACTGGGTGGTTTATTTCTGACCTACTACTGACTCTGGCTCCTGACATCATGTCCCACCTACTGACAGCTCCAGCCACACCTACCAATACCTGACCACCCAACCACCACAACATATGGCTTTTAGGGTCAAAAAGGTTGCCATCCCTCGATCTGGAAAAATAAGTACCTCCCCCCCACTTCAGAACATAGGAAACGGCCTTCTACTGAGTCAGACCAATTGATCCATGCATTGCAGCGGGCTGGAGTAGATGATCCTTGTGTCCCTTTTGACTCTACCATTCTATGATCCAGTTGGTAGCTCAGCACCATCCACAGCAGCTGGCAAGCCCTCTCCAGGGTTTCAGGCAGCGAGCTTCTCCCAGCCCTACCTGGAGATGCCAGGAGTTGAACCCGGAACCTTTTGTACGCAAAGTGTGTTGCTTTACCACTGAACTGGAGCAAGTGCTTCCCGTCCCCCTCGTATGCAAATGTATGCAGATTGGAGCTGCGATCCTAGACACGCTTACTTGGGAGCAAGACTCTCTGCACTTGAACCTAATAGACACACACAGGGTTGCCGTACTAACAGATTTTTTAAAAAAGAAAAACAATTGGGAGGGTGGTGCTGTGGGTTAAACCACAAAGCCTAGAACTTGCCGATCAGAAGGTCAGCGGTTCGAATCCCTGCGACAGGGTGAGCTCCCTCTGCTTGGTCCCTGCTCCTGTCAACCTAGCAGTTCGAAAGCACGTCAAAGTGCAAGTAGATAAATAGGTACCACTTCAGTGGGAAGGTAAACGGAGTTTCCGTGCGCTGCTCTGGTTCGCCAGAAGCGGCTTTGTCATGCTGGCCACATGACCCGGAAGCTGTACGCAGGCTCCCTCGGCCAATAAAGTGATATGAGCGTCGCAACCCCAGAGTCGGTCACGACTGGACCTAATGGCCAGGGGTCCCTTTACCCTTTCCCTTTAATACCAACTAGGATTTATACGAAGAGCCCAGATGGGCTTTATTCATCTTCCTATCTCCTTAAAAAAGCCCACACACAAACAAACTGTGCCGGGCTCACTGTACACCTGAGCCCAACCACCAAAGACACAGGAAGCTAGTCCTTTGATCCAGAAGTGTTGCATCTCACATCGGCTGCGAATGCTTTGCAGTTGTGTCTCTGCCAGATTTGTTTGCTGTTTGAGCACTGATCACAGAGAGAGGTGGCTGGTTGTACTCTGCTCCATGCCTCCACTTGTGTGTGTGTGTGTGTTCACGGGAAACAATGAGGACCACAAAGCAGAAGGGAAGAGGCGACGTTGTGCCTCCTACCTGGAGCAGCGGAGAGGACTGATCTCTTGTAAGCGACACCATCTCTCTCCGTGGCGTTTATCAGCCAACTTTCCTGCAGCGCAGCACCATTACCATATAATTTTCCAGCTGAACCTAGCGAGACAGGGAGCAACACCGAGCCTATCGTGCGCCGGCTCTCGTGTGTCGGCGGCGGCACGAAACAAACGCTGGCCCAGGGAGGGGCAAGGGTGCACCGGGTGAGGGGAACGGAGGCGGCGGGTGACAAAGCGCCAGTGAGAGACTGGAAATTGTATTCCACTGATACGCCAAGCTCCTGCGTGCCTATTTATGTTTCTCTGTCTTGTCGTTTGTCTCGCTCACTCTGGCTGGATTTTCAGGGGATGACATCTCATTATAGCACCACTCTGGGAGAAGGAGGCGGCGGAGATGAAAAAGAGGGGAGCCCTCTTGTGCTCCGCTTCTCCCCCCCCCCCATATCTCTGCTGCCTTTGCAGGCCTTTTGCAAGGAGACCTGACTATCATTAGAGCACATTTCCAGGGAAAGCAGACCCTCCAAGTGTCCCTATTTTCCAGGGACAGTCCCGGATTTACAGAAGCCGTCCCGGTTTCTGATCTGATCCCGGAATGTCCCGCTTTTCCTTAGGACGTCCCTATTTTCATCAGAGAGGGTATGGAGTTACGCAACCCGAGCCAAGGAGATAAGTAACTACACAACCTTCAGAAGACATCTGAAGGCAGCCCTGTATAGGGAAGGTTTTTTTAAATGTTTGATGTTTCATTATGTTTTTATATACGTTGGAAGCTGCCCAGAGTGGCTGGGGCAATCCAATCAGATGGGTGGGGTACAAATAGTAAAACGATGCTGCTGATGGTGGAATAAAGGGAACCCTGACCATTAGGTCCAGTCGTGGCCGTCTCTGGGGTTGCAGCGCTCATCTCACTTTACTGGCCGAGGGAGCCGGCGTTTGTCTGCAGACTAAGCTGCTTCTGGCGAACCAGAGCAGCACACGGAAACACTATTTACCTTCCCGCCAGAGTGGTACCTATTTATCTACTTGCACTTTGACATGCTTTTTAACTGCTAGGTAGGCAGGAGCTGGCACCGAGCAATGGGAGCTCACACCGTCGCGGGGATTCAAACCGCCAACCTTCTGATCGGCAAGTCCTAGGCTCTGTGGTTTAACCCACAGGGCCACCCACATCCCTTTTCTGCTTTTCCTTAGGATGTCCCTGTTTTCATCGGAGAGGGTATGGAGTTACGCAACCCCTGAGCCAAGGAGATAAGTAACTATACAACCTTCAGAAGACATCTGAAGGCAGCCCTGTATAGGGAAGGTTTTTTTTTTAAATGTTTGATGTTTCATTATGTTTTTATATACAGTGGTACCTCGGGTTACATACACTTCAGGTTACATACTCCGCTAACCCAGAAATATTGCTTCAGGTTAAGAACTTTGCTTCAGGATGAGAAAAGAAATTGTGCTCCGGCGGCGCAGCAGCAGCAGGAGGCCCCATTAGCTAAAGTGGTGCTTCAGGTTAAGAACAGTTTCAGGTTAAGAACAGACCTCCGGAACGAATTAAGTACTTAACCCGAGGTACCACTGTATGTTGGAAGCTGCCCAGAGTGGCTGGGGCAACCCAGTCAGATGGGTGATATACAAATAGTAAAGTGATGCTGCTGATGGTGGAATAGGATGCCCCTATTTTCATTGGTGAAATGGTGGAGGGTATGCAAAAGGGGTGGGGAGGACTGGTATATAGAAAAGGTCACAAACACCAGACACTGAGAAAAGCATGGTGGCGGTGGAGACTGTGAGCCAAGATTGGAGTGCTGGACAGGGCAGATAGAAGGACAGAGATAGGAAGAGATTTGATGCATGGAAGAGAAGGAACTCGCCAGTAAGTTTTCTCCCCGCCCTCTGGCCAGAAGTAGCAGCCAAGCAATTGATATGCCTTAGTGCCCAGCCTCTGCAACGGGAGATAAAGCTCTTTCCGCGTTGCCTTGAGATGTTTGTGCTGCTATGCTCTACTGCAGAAGGATGAGCCCGACTCCCCCTTCAGCAGGTGCCAAGCACCTTGGTTAACTAGTTAGGCTCCAAAATGCTTGGCGATGCTCTGGGCTTGGGAGTGTGCCTGGCCGGTGCTGGCCTCAAGAGAGCCAGTGTGGTGTAGTGGTTAAGAGCGGTAGTCTCGTAATCTGGTGAACCGGGTTCGCGTCTCTGCTCCTTCACATGCAGCTGCTGGGTGACCTTGGGCTAGTCACACTTCTCTGAAGTCTCTCAGCCTCACTCACCTCACAGAGTGTTTGTTGTGGGAGATTGTTGCCGCTTTGAGACTCCTTCGGGTAGTGATAAAGCGGGATATCAAATCCAAACTCCTCTTCTGTTTCTCAAGTGCCACCGGCTTACTCGGTGGTGGCAGAAGAGAAGCACCATTAACATTTTCACATGGTGTCCCAAAGGTCTCTCCACGCCACCTCACCCATGTTCTGCCACTCCAGACAGCGCTGAGAATTAAAAAGGGCCCATTCCCATTCATGGCCACCCAAGGCAGAAGGCAATGACAGGCATCGGCCGTTGCCAAAGAGCGCCAGGCACTGATGCCAGGCCTAGCAATGATGCCGCTGCTCAGTTTAGGATTTAACCAGAGTTTTTATGTCCTATTCCCTCACCGGAGGTTACTAGAACCTAGGTGGACACCTCAAGAAGGAGATCAGCTTGCCTTTGGGGGTGGGTGGGAATATTTTTAAAGAGGGCCCTCTTGGTAGTTCTATCCCCTCAGAGGTTTGGGTTGGTGGTGGCCTGAGAGGGGGCATTCTCTGTGGCAGCCCCTCAGCTGTGGAATTCCCTCCCTACGGAAGTGTGTCTGCCTTCTTCAATATACAGTTTTTGGTAAATGTTGAAGACACACCTCTTTACCCAATTCTTGTGACTGTATCAATATAATAATGATAATGATAATGTATTATTTATACCCTGCCCATCTGGCTGGGTATCCCCAGTCAACTCTGGGCAGCACAAACAGTATATTAAAAGCACAATAAAACATCAAACATTGAAAACTTCCCTAAACAGGGCTGCCTTCAGATATCTTTTAAAAGTCAGATAGTTGTTTATTTCCTTGACATCTGATGGGAGGGTGCTTTCCACAGGGCAGGCGCCACTACTGAGAAGGCCTTCTGCCCGGTTCCCTGTAACCTTGCAGTGAGGAAACCGCCAGAAGGCCCTCGGAGCTGGACCTCAGTGTCTGGGCTGAATGATGGGGGTGGAGACGCTCCTTCAGGTATACTGGTCCGAGGCCATTTAGGGCTTTAAAAGTCAGCACCAACACTTTGAATTGTGCTTGGAAACGTACTGGGAGCCAATGTAGGTCTGTCAGGACCCGTGTTATATGGTCTCAGTGGCCACGCCCAGTCACCAGTCTAGCTTCTGCATTCTGGATTAATTGCAGTTTCTGAGTTACCTTCAAAGGTAGCCCCACATAGAGCGCATTGCAGTAGTCCAAGCGGGAGATAACCAGAGCATGCACCACTCTGGCAAGACAGTCAGCGGGCAGGTAGGGTCTTAGCATGCGTACCAGGTGGAGCTGGTAGACAGCTGCCATGGACACAGAATTGACTTGCGCCTCCATGCACAGCTGCGAGTCCAAAATGACTCCCAGGCTGCGCACCTGGTCCTTCAGGGGCACAGTTACCCCATTCAGGACCAGGGAGTCCCCCCAAAACAGTACTTCTTGTCAGAATTCAACCTCAATCTGTCAGCCGCCATCTGTAATCTGTTTTAACTGTTTCTAGCTCTGAATTTTAAATTGTTGTATCCAGTCCCGGGATCTGCTGGCAAAGTGTGGCCATTCCTCCTTCTCTATATTATTATTAAAATTTGTATACCGCCTTATACCCGCAAGTCTTAGGGCGGTTCACAGGATAAAAATCAGAACGTAAAAACATAAAACACAAATATCATGATGCACTGAGTGATACACTCAGGTGTGGCTGAGGATTTTTCAAAACATCAGAATCTGGAGGAACAGCCAAGAGCTAATACAGCTTGATTTGATCAGGGCTGGGTTTCAAAAGAGAGCCCTGGAACTTGTTTTGAAAGTCTAAGCACTGGCATAGAATATGTGAAATCATAATATGCTTAAGGCCGGGTGCTTCAGAGAATGTGCAGAATGTTTTCTGGTGGCCAACTGGAAAGACTTCCAGTTTGAGGAACCTCTCAACGAGAATGCATCTCCTTCTCCCAGGAAAGCTGGTAATTGGGATTATGGACCAGGCGTAGTCCCCTGTCCTGTGGATTACCGTACAAATGGGTGCTGTGCATTCAGTTTCTCCCCCGATCCTGCTGTCAGGGCTGCACACTTGGCATCCCTCCCCCTAGACAAGCAGCCACGGGGCCTGTCAGCTGTTCGGAGGGCTGGAAGGACGGCATTTAGCCCCATGGATGATCAATACGATTGCTGCTTTCCTGGGAGGGTTTTACGTGTGCACAGTGAGGACCATGGTTTATAAACTGGGTGTGCTTAGATGTGAACCTTCCTATGGCTAGGAGATGCAGCTGCTCAGCAAAGGGACAAACGTCTGCTTGATCCTATCTCCTTCTCTCCATTCTGTCCTACAGTCGCATTAGCTAATGGTTTAATTTGGGGAGGCAGCCAAAACGTCGATCCCTATTCAGCGGGGCTCTCTCCCTGCTCTGAAATGGTTAAGAGAGAATTGCAAAAGCTCCTGGCTCACATTTAGGGGAAGGAGTTTGGGGCACTTGCTCCTACTGATCTGACCCCATAGCTACCAACAGCTTCTGGTTCTGCTCTTCCTCTCGGCTAAGACATTCCCATCGCTCTTTCATTTTGTAAAATAAGTCGAGATGCTGCCGTTTCTCCTTAAAACGGTGCCTCAAAGCAGCTTGCGACAAAGCAAACGGCACACAATGACATCAATTAAACAGAATAAAAGCCAGGAGCAGAACAAAACAAAGCATAATCAACACAGGGAGATTAAACTTCAAACTGAAACAAAAAGCAATTTTTTAAAAATGCAAGGAGCTGCCTGATACAGAGTCAGAACATCGGTTTATCTAGTTCTGTACTGTTGCTGAAATGAATGGCAGAAACCTTCCAGGGTTTGGGGCAGGAGTCCTTCCCAGCCCTACCTGGAATCTTTTGCATGGAAAGGAAATGCTTTGCCACTGAGCTACAGTCCTCCTCCGAGTCTTAGCAGGGTGGGGGCCAACTGAGCCCTTCTAGAGGGGGGAGTTCCACAACCTGGGTGCCACAACTGAAAAGGCCCTGCCTTGTGCCTCTGAAGAGGAATGGAACACATTGCAGGGTCTCCGATGTTCAGTGCAGAGAGGGAGCATGATTTGAATGGGAAGAGGCTAGAGCAGGGCAATATCTGGTTTTCAACACTGCGATCTATCACCAGCCTGAACATCACGATATACCAATATATCACAATGCCTGAAATAAGGATGGAGCTATGCAGAGGCACTGGCTGGCTTCACGGTTTTCCCCGCATCGTGATTTTTGCTGGTGCCTGCTCTTGGGACTCGCTGCCTCCTGCAGGAGGGAAGGGATTGCTGAGCAGGCAGAGTTAACAGGGGCTGCAGGAATCGAGAGACGCATTGGCTGGCTTCACGGTTTTCCCCACATTGTGATTTCCGCATAGCACACACACACACACAAACAAACACATCATGATTCGCAAAACAGTGGTACCTCTGGATGAGAATGGGATCCGTTCCAGAGCCCCGTTCGCATTCTGAGCAGAACGCAACCCGCGTCTGTGCATGTCGCAATTCACCGCTTCTGCGCATGCACATGACGTCATTTTGAGCGTCTGCGCATGCACGAGCAGCGAAACCCGGAAGTAACCTGTTCCATTACTTCTGGGTCGCCACGGAATGCAACCTGAAAATGCTCAACCTGAAGCATATTTAACCCGAGATATGACTGTACATTGTACCTTGATTTTTGAACGTAATCCGTTCCAGAAGACCATTCAAGTTCTGAAATGTTCGAAAACCGAAAACTCAACAACCGACAGCTAGGCCTCAGGATCTCGCACTCAGCAGAAGCCAGGTGGCATGTTCGACTTCCGAGGTGTGTTCAAAAACCGAAACACTTACTTCCAGGTTTATGGCGTTCGTAAACCGAAATGTTCGTCAACGGAGACATTTGAAAACCAAGGTACCACTGCATATTGCCAGGTCAAAAATTATGAAACCAGTATCACAATACACTGGTACCTTGGTACTCGAACGGCTTAGCTCCCGAACGATGCAAACCTGGAAGTAAGTGTTCTGGTTTGCGAACTTTTTTGGGAAGCCGAACATCCGACACGGCTTCCGCTTGAGTGCAGGAAGCTCCTGCAGCCAATTGGAAGCCGTGCCTTGGTTTTTGAATGGTTTCGGGAGTCAAATGGACTCCCGGAACAGATTAAGTTCAAGAACCAGGGAACCACTGTATAGACTTCAAATCGATTTATCGCCCAACCCTAGAAGAAACTGCCCTCCAAACATCCTGGTCCCATGCCAGGGGGACTCTGGTCCCACTGCCTTGCCAGAGTGGTGCATGCTCTGGTTATCTCCCGCTTGGACTACTGCAATGCGCTCTACGTGAGGCTACCTTTGAAGGTGACCTGGGAACTACAACTAATCCAGAACGCGGCAGCCAGACTGGTGACTGGGAGCAGCTGCCGAGACCATATAACACTGGTCTTGAAAGACCTACATTGGCTCCCAGCACAATTCAAAGTGTTGGTGCTGACCTTTAAAGCCCTAAACGGCCTTGGTCCAGTATATCTGAAGGAGCGTCTCCACCCCCATCATTCTACCCGGACACTGAGGTCCAGCACCGAGGGCCTTCTGGCGGTTCCCTCACTGCGAGAAGCCAAGTTACAGGGAACCAGGCAGAGGGCCTTCTCGGTGGTGGCGCCCTCCCTGTGGAACGCCCTCCCACCAGATGTCAAAGAGAACAACAACTACCAGACTTTTAGAAGACATCTGAAGGCAGCCCTGTTTAGGGAAGCTTTTAATGTTTGATGTATTACAGTATTTTAATACTTTTTTGGAAGCCGCCCAGAGTGGCTGGGGAAGCCCAGCCAGATGGGCGGGGTATAAATAATGAATTATTATTATTATTATTATTATTATTATTATTATTATTATCATCATCATCAGTATAGGCGTGTTTACCACCAACAGTCCTTCCATGGCTGCACATGGAGGTTCATTGTGAAAAAGTCTCAGCCCCACTGCTTTGTAGACAGCCAGCACCATGCTACTGCTGAATGTAATCACAGCCAGGGGAAGCCGGTGGTAGCAGCTGTACAGCAAGTGTGATCTAACCACTCAGGACACTGGAAGTATGGGATCTCTTGTCCACTTTTCCGCATGCAAGCATATAACCGGTGTGGTATTCTGCCTTGTGCCACTTTCTGAGCACAGAAGACTTTTGCTCCTTCAGGGTATATTCTCCCTAAATCTGGGCATCTAATTCCTCAAGCCACAAGGAAGAAGGCACATTTCTGCTATTGCACCACATTAGTGCAGAGATCAAGACTGCACTCAGCACTCAGTAACCAGAAAGAGAAAACAGATCATACATGTCTTTTCCTTTTCTATTTATTTTTTTTAAGAAGCCCTTAGGGAAATAAAAGCAGGCTTGATTGCTGGGGAAATCTTGAAAGCCAGCAAGGAGATCCATCACCCCAGTGGTAGGACAGTGCCTGCACAACGTAACACCCCCCAAAAAAAATATTTCTCTGCCCCGGGTCAAATTCTGGTCCATGCCCAAGTAGTCATCTCCCACCTTGACTGTTGCAGCAACCTCAACTTCAGACTTCCTCGTTCCCTCCGTCATCTCGCTTCTATTCCAAACCTCTGCTGTCAAAAATATTTACCTCTGTTGTCACTCAGAGCATGTGATGTTCCTTTTGGTGCCTTTTGTTGGCTTCCCATCCCCTTTGGGGTCCTTGTCCTTACATTTAAAGAGATCCGTGGCCTTGCCCCACCTTGCTTCCCTTCTGCCTCTTTTGTTTTCCCTCTTTATATTCCTGCTCCTTTATATTCTCTTTACGTCTCTCCTCCAGCTCTCTCACCTTCTCCGCCTACTGAAGGTCTCTTCCCGCTCTCTCAAATGATCTCTGCCTGTTCCCCCTTGCTGCTCCTTACATGCGCAGCTGCCTCTCTGTGATGTGTACATGGCACCACCGCTCTCCCTTCCTTCAGATCCATCCTCCTCAAACCCCACTTCCCCCACACGGCCTTTGACTTATCCTCTTCATCTCCATTCCCAGTTATAAACAAGGTTCAGGTAACAACAGCTCACGTTTCTCTTTCCCTCCCTGTATTGTTTCCAACTACCTCGGTTCTCAAACGCCTTGGTTCTCAAACTCCGAAAACCTGGAAGTAAGTTCCAGTTTTCGAACGTTTTTTGGAAGCTGAACATTCAATGCGGCTGTCAGCTATTGTTTCCGGGGCACCTGCACCAATCAGAAGCTGTGCCTTGGTTACTGAACATTTCAGAAGTCAAATGGACTTCCGGAACTGATTAAGTTTGGCACTTTTGTTTTTGCTATTTATTTTGTGTTTTTGTTTTTGAGGCTTTTTCAATTAATTTTTGTGACTGTGTGGAACCCAGTTCAGCTACTGATTGATTGTGTGACTGCGGAAATGGATAAAAGTCCCCCATCCAAACAATGACTATCATCAGTGCAGGTAAGAAAAACAATTATTTTTAGTTTTTATCATCTACGATACCGTCTTATTTATTTTATAGTACAGTACATTGATAATTGCTTTCATTTTATGGATCAATGGGCTCATTAGATAGTAAAATTCATGTTAAATTGCTGTTTTAGGGGTTGTTTTTAAAAGTCTGGAACGGATTAATTCGTTTTGCATTACTTTCTATGGGAAAGTCCGCCTTGGTTTTGGAATGCTTTGGTTTTGGAACGGACTTATGGAACGTATTAAGTTTTAGAACCAAGGTACCACTGTATCTGTAAGTTTTAGTCTATAAGCTCTATAAACAGATACCCATCTCTGTTGCCCAGTACTATTTTCTAGAAAAAGAGGTGCCAGAACTCACCATGAACACCTCTCTCATTCTCTTAGAATGGCAATAGCACCCACCTGAGTTCCTGCTTAAAAAAAAGCAATGCCACGGTGTTGCCTATATAATCCTGAAAGGTACCACACACACTGACAGCCCAGCAGGGGCGGCCCAAGACATTTTGCCACCTGAGGTGAACCACAAAATGGCGTCCTCCCTGCCAGGGAAGAAGGGGTGACTGAGGATCTACATCAGGAACAAGGGAGGAATAAAGGTCCACATCGGGATCTGCTGTCCCTGTTGATCTTGCTGCCTGAGGCAGCCGCGTCAGCTTGCCTCACAGGTGAGCTGGCCCTGAAGCCCAGTCTCCCTCTCTCTCATTGCAAAACAATTATTGCCAAACAAACAAACAAACAAACAAACGCAGACAACTTTGTTCAATTTACATACTTCCAGCTCCATTATGGCAAATGGAATCCCAGGCAAGCCCTTGGTGGCAAAAAGCTATCTGGAAAACCCACCTGCAACCAGCCAGAAATTAGGAATCGAATATCATGAGACACTTAATCTCAGGGTTGTGTGTTCGAGCCCCACGTTGGGGATTCCTGCATTGGGGGGTAGACTAGATGTCCCTCATGGTCCCTTCCAACTCTACAGTTCTAAGATTCTGTGAAGACATCTCCTACTGAGTTAGCACATCCAGCCCAGTATTGTCAACAGTTGCTGGAAGTAGCTCTCCAGGGTTTCAAGATTGGAGTCATAGAATCATAGAATCATAGAGTTGGAAGAGACCACAAGGGCCATCGAGTCCAACCTCCTGCCAAGTCTCTCCTTGTCCTTCTTGAAGGTGCCAGCGACTGAAGCCGGGACCTTCTGCATAAAAATGTCACACCATGGAGCTACGACCCAGTATAAACCATTGGTTACTTTTAGTGCAGAGTTTAGACACCCCTAGCTATACCATATAGACCATGTGGACCATATGGACCATAAAGAAGGCTGATCGCTGAAGAATTGATGCTTTTGAATTATGGTGCTGGAGGAGACTCTTGAGAGTCCCATGGACTGCAAGAAGATCAAACCTCTCCATTCTGAAGGAAATCAGCCCTGAGTGCTCACTGGAATGACAGATCCTGAAGCTGAGGCTCCAATACTTTGGCCACCTCATGAGAAGAGAAAACTCCCTGGAAAAGACCCTGATGTTGGGAAAGAGAAGGGGACAACAGAGGACGAGATGGTTGGACAGTGTTCTTGAAGCTACAAACATGAGTTTGACCAAACTGGGAGGCAGTGCCTGGCGTGCTCTGGTCCATGGGGTCACGAAGAGTCAGACACGACTAAACGACTAAACAACAACAAGCTATAAGGTTTGCATCCTAACCCTTCCTCTTAACCCAGTTTGTGCATCTGATTGGATCAAATGGATGATCAATGGGCTGAGTATGCTGCTTGAGGATGCTGGTGCCCACATCCCTGTCACTTTCAGACTTTATTTTTTCTCTCTGTAGTCCTCCTGTGGGGGTAGCAATATATTTTAGCAGTCACATAATTCTGCCTCTTCCCCTGCTCTCATTAAAAACAAAACTCCCTTGCTAGGGAGCTTGAGCCATTATTGCAACTGTCCATCTTGAGGTGGAGGTTTTAAGTGACTTGGTGGCTACACTCACAACAACAGAAGCCTCCCTATAGTTTTTGTGCTGCTTTCCTCTAGGTTGAGGCAAACAAGCCCTGTCAGTCTGACGCAAAAGAAGCCACAAATCGGGCTGGCTGCCCTTCCGTTTCCCCCCAATCGCATCCGAGGCACATTGCGAGATCCTCCGCCCGGTAGCCGTCTTCCAGATCTGATAAAGCATCGCACGCAACGCAAGCCCATCCGCCTAAAAGCTCACATGAGTCACCACAACAATCCAATAGCACCGAGCATCAAAATAATTCAGATGGTGAACAGACAGGCATGGTGCAAACCCCATTCCATATCAAGAGATATACAAATCTACAGCTGGGAGAGGCGCTCGTAGCAACGAGCCTCTGCCCACAGGCCTTATGATGTCAAGGCCGAGTGAAGAGAAGGCAAGCAATGCTCAGTTTCCCTCACAGGACTTTTTCTCCAACATCTTATTGGGACTGGGGAGGGGAGAATCAAGGCATCTCTAAATCTTGTTGTGGTATCCACAAAGACAGAAATCCCTGCATCAGCACGCAAACAAACTCTTCAGAAATCTTAAATGTCCACCACAAGGCTTCAATATGTCCACACAATTGCCACAGACACAATCAACTCAGGTTTAATGCACGCATCCCAAGACTCCAGCAAGGTCTCAGCTCTGCCGAAAAGAACGAGGAAATCTGTTATAGGCCCTGACTGACTTCGGTCCTTTGTACATGGTTTGTGTCCCTCTGCCCATCAGAGATAACACGCTTGTTGTATATACACGCTCTCTTACTCTTGACAGATTTTGGTCTCTGTTTCATTTCACCTGCCATGGACAGACTTTCCCTCCCCACCCAACACGAGCACCAAGCCATGTCTACCAGCAGTTTCACAGCAGTCAAAGCCTTTCGCTTTCCAGAGACTGGATCCGAGAAACGGCGACTCACCACTTTGAAGTCACTGGGGTCACACGGCGTCCCACGGAACGTGCAGGCAAGCAGCATTTCCTGGATGTCGTGGCCGGCTCGGTCGGAGAATTCCCGCATGTTGAAGGGTTTCGGCTTGAAGTTGCGGAAATTGGCCTTCTCCTGGAGGATCTCCAGCTGCTTCTCGTCAGCCATTTGGGTGTCTGGGATTTCGTACCTGAAGGAAAACGCACAGCTCAGTTCCAAGGGGAGAAATGGGTCCATTCGAGTCTCCCCGTTTGCTGGGTTGTTTGCTATGTCCACAGGGAGCCACATGCCCTCTGGTGTCCCTGTGCAAGAGAGGACCAGACAGAGGGCAGTCTAGGAGCGCTGCAACGTGGAAGGGTAGGGTCTGAAGTATTCTGGGACATTGCCATTATAGGCAATCGACTGTGAGAAGCTTGCAGCACACAGACATATGTGCAATTAAAGCATGGTGTAATTAAAGCACCGTGTTACCTCTGAGATAATATGCAACGGGTCTCAATTCCTTCCAAGAGCAGTCTGGCATTCTCAAGACTATGCTGTTACTTTTCTCTTTAAAAACTGCAACTGCAACTTGCAAAGGTATAACATCTGGGTGGGTTGGTTTTTTTACATGAGTAACAGGAATGAAGGCAAAAAATGTGGTGCGGTTTTCTTTCTCCTTCCCCCAAACATTTATTTTCTTTCTTTCTTTTTTAGTTAGAGCTTTTTTTATAATACAGTGGTACCTCGGGTTAAGTACTTAATTCGTTTCGGAGGTCCGTTCTTAACCTGAAACTGTTCTTAACCTGAAGCACTACTTAAGCTAATGGGGCCTCCTGCTGCCGCCACGCCACCGGAGCACGATTTCTGTTCTTATCCTGAAGCAAAGTTCTTAACCTGAAGCACTATTTCTGGGTTAGCGGAGTCTGTAACCTGAAGCGTATGTAACCCGAGGTACCACTGTACAATATATGCATGTTTGCTTAAATCTGTGCCAGCTGTGGAATTTTCTGCGCCTGATGGAAAATTTGGGTTATTTTGGTTTAGGTTTTTTAAAATTATTATTAATTGCAAACCAACTAAATGGCATATGGATCAGAAAGAAATTTGGCTTGGCAATTTGCACTTCTTGAAACAGTTTGGGAACCAAAATGCAGTCATCCTCTGACCTTCACACTTCTCCAACTTTTGCAGTGTGGTTCTCCAGGAGCAGCAACAACAAAATGTGTTTTTAAGGTTTGATTTTTTACTATGTTTTATATATGCTGTAAACTGCCCAGAGTGGCTGGGGAAACCAAGCAGGGTATATATAAAAAACATATTATTACAAAGATGCATACATCAGGTGACTGTGTGCATAAAAATGCATATATTCATGAAAACATGCAAACAATACGTTATCTTTAGGGAAATGGCTTGCAAAAAGATGTTATTTTGGAGAAAAGTGAACTAGACTGCTAACTGACTTTTGCGAAGACTTCGCAAACTAAGGCAGAGATGTGGAGAACCAAACTTAAGATTGGAAAAATAAGAATCCAAAATTGACAGATTCACCCATCTCTACCGCTCTGCCTGAGGACTCTAAGTATTTCACACCTTTCGCTTTCCCTAACATGGGCGCATCTGCCCAGAGCTCAGGTTCATTTCTGGCACATGAAATCTGTGGGAGAATTCAAGCATCCCCTTTGTGGTATGGGATGAGCCGCTTCCTTATGGACAACTACGATGTCAGTAGGGCACGTAACGGAGGAATTCAGTAGTGGGTGGGGCCAGTGACATCTGCAAATGTAGCATATGGATTGGCCTAAGGAGCCTATATGGTGGCGCTGTGGGTGAAACCACAGAGCCTAGGACTTGCCGATCAGAAGGTCGGCAGTTCGAATCCCCGTGACGGGGTGAGCTCCCGTTGCTCGGTCCCTGCTCCTGCCAACCTAGCAGTTCGAAAGCACGTCAAAGTGCAAGTAGATAAATAGGTACTGCTCCGGCAGAAGGTAAATGGCGTTTCCGTGCGCTGCTCTGGTTCGCCAGAAGCGGCTTAGTCATGCTGGCCACATGACCTGGAAGCTGTACACCGGCTCCCTCAGCCGATAAAACAAGATGAGTGCCGCAACCCCAGAGTCGGTCACGACTGGACCTAATGGTCAGGGGTCCCTTTACCTTTAAGGAGCCTATGTGAATGACGACACATAATTTGGCTTCTATTGTTATTCTCACACAATCCCTGGAAGAGCCAGACTCAGGACTGTGCCAACATCTCAGATGTTGAAGTCCACTAAGCATGGCTTGTCCCTGGAATGTGGTGGTTGCTATTTTTCTTGTTGCTAACCCGTGTGTAAAAGTCATTTCTTTCTTTCTTTGTGGAAAGCGGTGAATGTTTTGGGTTGGTTTTTTAAAAAAATAAATGATATGTCAAGGCTACTTTATTGATATCTGGCTCTTACATCCAAAATGTCCCTTTGCAGAATCTGTTTTATTAACATGTCTGCAAAAGTACAGGTAACCTTCTGTTTATTTTATTCCAACGGCAATAATGTGCTCCACACAGTTGTTGCTCTCCACTTCCCTTGTGTGTTGTTGTGTTTCAAAACTTAAATGCATCTTTTAAAAAATAAAACATTCTTCTTCAGCCAGGCCTTTGGCTGATCAATATTCCACAGCCTTTTAAATGCAGATGTGGAAAGGGGAGGGGGTTATTGTTTTGTTGTTTGGGTTTAATTATTTACTGTGTTTCATGTTGTGTCTTATTCTGTGAACTGCCCCAAGATCTCTTGAAGAAGGGCGGTACATAAATTTAACAAATAATAAAATAGTAGTCAATAAAAATAAATGATATGCCAGAAGACTGGGAAGTTCCTGGAGCAGACAGGCACAGAGGAATAGCCTGGAGGCAGTGGGGCAACTGGGAAACTTTAGATCCTGGACAAAAAAGGATCTTATGGGATGGCCTCTCTTTAGGCCACAGGTTGCCAACATGCGCCCTGTGATTGTACATGTGTCCACAGAGGCCTTCCCTGGTGCCCACAAGGCCTCCTGCCCTCCTCCCGTTGAAATTAGATATATTAAGAAAAAGTTTAATTATGATAAAAGTGTGTATTGGCAATAAGTAATATGAAATCGAAATATGGAATAGACGGGAGGTTGGGTCTTTAGTGTCAAGACCAATATATGTATTATTGTTTGTTAAGAAAATTATGTGTCTATGGTTATTCCTGTGTGTAATTTGGTATTTGTGTTTTTTCTTTTTTCTTGCTGTATCAATAAAATTTTTAAAAAATAAATAAATAAAGGGGGGGAAAGGAAATTAGACTTGAAAGAAATATTCCATTGTAGGCAATATTGCAGAGTGCAGGCTGTGCTTGGTGGTTGTTGTGTGTGTGTGTGTGTGTGTGTGTGTGTGTGTGCGCGCTGCCCACAACAGTTCTCCAGTTTGCAAAGGTGCCTGAGGGCTCCAAAAGGTTGGCAACCCCCGTTTTGGATGGTACTAAACTTATTGCAAACTCTGGCAAGTCAGTCCTGCTGCACTGGGGAACCCTCCTGCTCCTTCTGCTCAGTGGGGTCCTAGGCTTTTGCACCTTCAAATCCATCCCACCGTTACCTAGAACGAGTTGTCCATTTATTCAGAGAGTGCAGCTGATCTCGGAAGTTTTTATCAGCCAGCAGTACAGGGCTGGCTGACTTGCTGACCCGATTCCAAGGACCAGGAGGTTTCTAGGTTATGATGACAGAGTCTCAAGCTGCCTGCAATAAGCTCCTCCTCCTACCAGTGGCCCTAGTGGTTCAAGGACCAGGGAATCAGAATCTGTCCCGCAGCGCCTGATAGAAATAAAAGATACCACTTTCAGAGATGGCTAGGGCCAGCCACAAAACTACTCAGATGTTACGCAAAATAAAATAAACCCAGTTCTCCAACACAAAATCTCAAATCAAGCAAATTTGACAAGGCATGTGTACATTTTGCTTACTTTGCATAAATGTGATTAATTGTGTGCAGTGTTCTGCATCACACATTGGATCGTAATTTGAAATATTTTTGCATGGAACTGTGCATTGGGAGAAAGATGCAGCAGGCAAGTTGCATGGCTGAAGGAATATAACTGGAACCCGCGGGAGTAGGCAGAGCGAGACCAGCAATTATCACAGGCCTTGGGACTTCACATTGCCGGCTTTTCACGAGACCTCACGATCATTAAGGCTGGATGGAGAGATGTGGCTCCACCCCCACCCACAATATCACTTTACTACAATTCTCAGAAATCCAGATTCATCACCAGATGGCACATTTTGCACATAGAGAACTGCATTAGAGAACCATCGCTTCAAACATGTGCACACACAGCCTGCTGCTTCTTCCTTGCTAAAACCCCCTTGCCAAGAGATGATCACAAAAAGAAGGGCATTGCTTATGTTACTTTCATAGACCAGGAAGCCAGAAAGCTGAGCCCCACTACTTGAGACAACAGCTGCCAAGCCCAGTCAAAAACTGTGGACTTCTGTTCCAGAGACCATGAACATCTAGAGAGACAAGTCAGGAGGAACAGCATTCTTTTAGCTTGCTGGTCCATTTTGATTTGGCCACTGCTGGAAGTAGGATGGATCAGACCATCGGCCTGACCCTGGGCAGCTGTTGCCTACAAAATGCTCCATTTTAACTTATGGGTTGTGCTGGCACAAGATGTAGAAACAGCAAATAGCTTAGACAGCTCGGGGTGAGGAAAGAGAAGAGTTATTAGACAAATGCACAGAGGAGATGTCTATCACAGCTATTAGCTCTGGCGGCTAAACAGACCCTCCATGTTCAGCTGCAGTTATGTCACTTCATTAATACCAAAATTTTGGGACATTGATACCAGGGATGGGCTGCTGCCTTGTAAGTTTCCCAGAAGCTTCTGGCTGGCCATGGATGGAAAAGGAACTCTGGACTAGGACTTCTTGTCCAATCCAGCTGGGATCTTCATGTTTCTTATGCTCTGAAACAAGAGGCCATCTGCCCAGATGTTATGGCACAGGGGCCTTTGAAATAAGGAGCAGGCTTTAAAAAAAAGGAAGCCCCATTCAAAATGGACCATTCTGCACAACACTGCCTTTTTATACAGCCCAAGATTCTGGTCAACAACAAATCAAAAAATCAGGCACCATGTAGGACAAGATTCTGCCAAACAGAATGGATTTACAACATCCCCGTTGAGTCAGAGGGATGTGAGAGCATTTGAGCGAGCTGAATTCTGGGCCATCCTGACTTAGAAACCCATGCAAACTTAGCAACAAGACTTTCCTCCCTCCCTCAGCAGTTGGGAATATAATTGGACCACGATGCACTGCCAAGGAGTTGCGATTCTCTCCAGCAGAGGGCAGAGAGGTGCCTGGATGAGATGCGGTGAAATCCACATGGGGGTTCTTCCTTAGGGTTCGTGCTCCGGAGCACTTAAGAGCAGTCACTAAAACAAGCAGAGCGCGGCTGCAGCACAGCTCTGCTACAGAGACAAGGCAAAGAAACTCCTGCTGCATAACTCCTGTGCCAGCCAGCCTTCCAGAAAACCCAAAGGGTCTCTTGCCCTCTCGCAAGAGCTACACACAGGTGTGAGTTTTAATGGCCTTATCCCTGGATCTCCTTGAACACACCTGCAGAGAATTGTAAGGGATCGTGCCTGTAAAATGCCAGGGTGGGGCCTTCTTCAGGGCCTGTCCAATTGGTCGTAAACGTTACCCTGTTCCCATAGGGACCAGCTCTGTTAAGTACCGGGAAGTGTGTGTGTGTGTGTGTGTGTGTGATGAGGCTTCAGACACAAAAGCGTGAAAAGCTGCATTGAAGGAAGGAAGCAATCAGAAGTGCAAGCAGTGCTCACAGCTGTATCCACAGTAGGGGAATAAATCAGTTTTGAAGAGTCTTAAAGGAACATGACTGAAAAAAGGGGTGCCTGGTGCCACGTTGCCAGGGGTGTTTCACCCGCATGTGAAGCACTTGCAAGGAGCCACATGTGCAGCATGCCCAGCGCATGCCACTGGATCTAGCCTGACGTAGGGTGTTTCTGGGCCTGCGGTGTAGCCCATGCAAGTGGCCGGGCATACAAAAATGCACATCTTAAAAGGTGTCAAGCTAGCAAATTCCGATTACAGGCAACTCCCCATTTATGCACCAGTCCGGGAACAGTGTCCATAGAACACACTTTGGTGCACAAAGTCTCCCAACACACACACACACCCCTACACATCGGGTGCACACCGTGCGAGGGCCACAGGTGCCCTAACTGTTGAACGCCAACCCGCAGCGATGTGCACTTGGGTACCCCGCTCAGCGGGCACGGAGCCCTGCGCCATCGCCCAACCGCCGCACTGGGACCTACCGACTATTGAGGAGGGCCAGCAGCTCACCAGCGTGGTACAGGTCATTCTTGGTCACCCGGCTGAAGCGGAACTCGTTGAGGTTGCAGAAGGTGACGGCCGGGAAGGTCATGTGGGAAGCGGCCACTTCGTCCAGCTTGGTGACGTGCGGGTAGAGGAAGTAGTACTGGATCCTTTCGTTGCACTCGAAGACCAGCATGGCCAAGGAGCCCAGGAAGCAAAGGGTCCAGAAGACGCGCTTGGCAAAGAAGCGCTCGTACGAGAAGATGTGCGACAGGCCGTGCAGCGTGGAATTGCTGGCGAACGCCTCGATGCTCACCGGCTGCCCATTCTCCACCTCCTCTTCGTCCACCTTCAGGTCCATCATGGTCAGGCCTGGGACAGGGAAGGAGAAGCAGATCTGTGGGGAGAGACGAGAGGAAAGCGGCGACGCCGGGTGAGCGCCTGCCCTCTTCGGATCCCTCCACACCTGCTCGGGAAGAGAGCGAACCCCGCCACCTCCCCTTCCCCGCCTCCCAAGCCAAGCCGTCGTCTGGGGGAGAGGACGAGATCGACGCCGAGGCGCCCTCCCCTTCCTCTCTGGCTCTTCCCGGTTCCCGGAGAGCACCCCTTCTCCCGGCTGCCCCTTTAACCCGGGGTGTGTGTGTGTGCGCGCGCGTGCTGGGGCTTTATTTCACCCCCGGCTCCATAATCCACTTTGGCCACCACCTCCCTCCCTGCGTATTTGTGGCGCCCCTCTGGAGGCTTCACCAGGGGCAAACAAACCTAGGGCTAGCCCCCTACTCCGCCCCCATCTCCCCAGCGTAGCCACGGCTCTGGTGTGTGGGAATCCCCCCCCCCCATTCCTACCCCAACAATTCCCCTCCCCACCCCGCGCGGTCCCGCTTTACGCGCCGAGCATGCAAACCTGGAAGCAGGGCCAGCGTCGGCAGCCGGGAGCTCGCGCTCCGAGGGATGGAATGCTCGCCGGCTGGGCTGGCCGTGCGGGGCTTTTGGAGAGGCTGCGAAGCGCAAAGGCGCACGGCGAGAGCACCAAGGGTACCCGAGCCCAGGCGGCACCTGGCGGCGGCGGGGAGGAGGAGGAGGTGGTGGTGGCGGCGGAGAGGATCCTCCTCCTTCTCCCTTCCTGGCTGGAATCAAAGAAAGGCGATCGGGGCCGGAAAGCAGGCAGCTGAGCGCGACTAAGCAGCAGCGGCGGCGGCGGCGCGTGTCGCGGTGCCAAAGCCAGGCATCCTCTCCCCTGGTGGCGAGCGCGGCGGCTGCTCCTCGGGGCGGGGCGGCCGAGGGAGGGAATCGCGCCGGGCTCCGAGGCAGGAGGAGGAGGATCCGCAGGAATTCGCCGCGTCCCCCACGGGAGTCAGGGCCCAAGTGGGCTGGCAGGGCTGGCTGGCCGAGCCGGGAGCCCCTGCGAGAGATCGCCGGGTGGCGGCAGCAGCGGCGAGGCTTGGGCGTCGTGCGAGTGTGAGTGCGCGCGCCTGTGCGCGAGGAGGAGGAGGAGGAGGAGAGCGGCTCGCCGCGCTTGGAGGTGCCCAATCTGGGATTGCAGGGGGCGGCGTAGGGTGTGCGCGCCGGCAGCAGGAGCTGTTGCAAGCTGAGGCCGGGGACATGTGTGTGCTAGAGAGAGCGAGAGAAAATCAGAGTCTTCCCCGCTCCCGCAGCGGCCTCCCATTCACGTTTTGCTTTTTTCTCTGAACTGATGCCGAAGTCCCGCGTCGTCGGCCTCCCTCCCTCCCGCAGAGCATTCAGAGACCTATTCACGCCATCATTCATTGCGCTTCGGGAGCTCACACGAGCTGACGGTTCGCCCAACGCCGGGCATATTGTTAAATGGTGTTTCCCCGCCCCACAACCCTGGGGCACATAGAATTGTAGGTGCGTGACCCCGAGGATCATCTAGTCCAACCCCCTGCAATGCAGGAATATGCAGCTGTCCCATACGGGGATCGAACCTGCGACCTTGGCGTTATCAGCACCATGCTCTATCCAGCTGAGTTAAGGTAAAGGTAAAGGGACCCCTGACCATTATGTCCAGTCGTGGCCGACTCTGGGGTTGCGGCGCTCATCTCGCTTTATTGGCCGAGGGAGTTGGCGTACAGCTTCCAGGTCATGTGGCCAGCATGACTAAGCCGCTTCTGGCGAAACAGAGCAGTGCACGGAAACACTATTTACCTTCCTGCAGGAGCGGTACCTATTTATCTACTTGCTTTCGAACTGCTAGGTGAGCAGGAGCAGGGACCAAGCAACGGGAACTCACCCCATCGGGGGGGGTTCGAACCGCCGACCTTCTGATCGGCAAGTCCTAGGCTCAGTGGTTTAACCCACAGTGCCACCCGCATCCCATCCAGCTGAGTTAGCCAGGTCCAAATGTCCGTTCACTGCATCCCCAGGAAAGGTCCGATTTACACCCATGATGCAGGGCTTGCTACTAAGTATATTATACCATGCTGCTTTATCTTGAATAGTGTGCCTATACAATACTCCATGTACACGCACAGAGCAGGCTGGGTGTTGCATTCTGACGTTCTCACTCCAAGGTTTCAGGTTTATCCAAAAAACAAAAACCCCAGGGGTGCCAACTTGAATAAAATTTTGGGGTGGGGGCCCAGGTAAGCCTCACCCCTCATAATTGATCACACACAAATTGGTGCGCAGGCACCATTTGAATGGCAATGCCCATCAACTGGGGGGGGGGGAGGTGCCTCGGCCCCTAGGAGGGGCTCCTATGGTGTATACCTAAATATGTAATAGGCCAAGAGGTCCCTGGGCTTGCACAAGTGGCTCTTTTCATCTTCTCCCTCCCACCCTCAGTAAGAAGGGATGGTATTTGCTGTAGTGCTCAATGCCCATTGAAATGAAGGGAAGGGCTTAGGTCAGGGTAGAGTCCCTTGTTGGATCCCCAACATTTCCTAGCAGACTGGGAGTGACCCTTGTCTAGAATCATGGAGAGCTCCTGCCAGCCAGAGTAGACACTACTCAACTTTTGTTGTTTAGTCGTTTAGTCGTGTCCGACTCTTCGTGACCCCATGGACCAGAGCACGCCAGGCACTCCTGTCTTCCACTGCCTCCCGCAGTTTGGTCAACTCATGCTGGTAGCTTCGAGAACACTATCCAACCATCTCGTCCTCTGTCATCTCCTTGTGCCCTCCATCTTTCCCAACATCAGGGTCTTTTCCAGGGAGTCTTCTCTTCTCATGAGGTGGCCAAAGTATTGGAGCCTCAGCTTCAGGATCTGTCCTTCCAGTGAGCACTCAGGGCTGATTTCCTTCACAATGGAGAGGTTTGAACTTCTTGCAGTCCATGGGACTCTCAAGTGTCTCCTCTAGCACCATAATTCAAAAGCATCAATTCTTCGGCGATCAGCCTTCTTTATGGTCCAGCTCTCACTTCCATACATCACTACTGGGAAAACCATAGCTTTAACTATACGGACCTTTGTTGCCACTACTCAACTAGACTGGACAATTGTCTGAATCATTACATGGCAGCTTCTTGTCTTAAAGCGCGCACACACCCCAATCCTGGGAACTGTATCTTGTGAAGGGTTTTGGGATTTGTAGTACTGTGAAGGGGTAGCTTCAATCCCCTGGATTCCTTGTGGGGGTGTGTGCTTTAATTGAGTTTTAAATGTATGGCATGCACACTGCCCTGGATTCTCCTTGGACAAAATCCAGAAATTAAGCCATGATCAGGAACATCACCCAGATGCAGGTGCTTATTGTACTAGACCAGAGGTAGCCATCTTGTTGTCCTCTAGATGTTGCTGGACTCCAGTTACCACCATCCTTAACTATTGGCCATGCAAGGATACTAAAGGAGCTTGCACTTGTAATCCCAGAGCCTTTGTCTGTAATCTTTGAGAATTTTGGGGGACTGTGCAGATTGGAAGCAGGCAAATGTTGCTCCCATCTTCAGTAAGGGGGGTGGAGAGAGAAAAGACCCAGGTATCCACCAAACGATCAGCTTGATGTCAGTACCACAAAAGGTCCTAGAATAGATCATTAAACAGCCAGTCTGTGAGCACTTAGAAAAGGATGCTGTGATCACGAAGACACAGCATGGGTTTTCTGGTAGAGTTACAAGTTTGGTGGATCAGGGGAATGCTGTGGACATAGTGTATCTTGTTTTCAAAATAAGGATTTCGACAAAGTCGCCCATGATATTGTGACAAGTGGGGTCTGCAGGGGTCTGTCCTGGTTCTGTTGTTCAACATCTTTAAAATGACTTGGATGAAGGGATTGAGGGGAAGCTCATCAAATCTGCAGATGACACTAGATTAGGAGGGGTAACCAATGCTGCAGAAGACAGAATCGATTCCATATTACTTTAACAGATTGGAGAATTGGGCCCAAACTACCAAAATAAATTTCAGTAGGAACAAATGTAAGGTTCTACACTTAAGCAGGAAGAACCAGCTGCACAGATATAAAATGGGGAACACCTGGCTTGCCAATAATATATGTGAAAAGGATCTGGAGGTCTTAGTAGGCCATAAGCTTAAAAAAAAGCTAATGCTATTCTAGACTGCATCAACAGAAATATAGTGTCCCTGCTCTTTTCTGCCTAGGTCAGACAACACCCAAAGTATTGTGGCCAGTTCAGTTTTTGAAGAATATTGACAAGCTAGAACATGTGCAGAGGAGGGTGACCAAGATGATAAAGGGCCTGGAATCCAAGCCGTATGAGGAATGGTTGAAGTAGTTGAGTATGTTTAGCTTGGAAAAGAGGAGAATGAGAGGAGCTATGATAGCCAAATCTATCTTCAAGTATCTAAAGGGCTGTCACCTGGAAGATGGAGCAATCTTGTTTTCTCCTGCTCTGGAGAGTAGTACCTAGACCAATGGCTTCAAGTTACAAGAAAAGAGATAGTGACTAAACTTCAGGAAGAGCTTTCTGAGAGCTGTTTAGCAGTGGAACAGGCTGCCACAAGAGGTTGTGGACTCTCCTTCCCTGAAGGTTTGCATGCAGAGGTTTGATGGCCATCTGCCATGGATGCTTTAGTTGAGATTCCTGCATTGGACGAGATGGCCATTGAGGTCCCTTCCAACTCTTCAGTTCTATGATTCTATGAAGCTCTGAAGGGCCACAGGTTTCCCATCACTGTTTCATCCAGCTGTGGAATTCAAAGGCTGGCAGGATGGTTCAGCTTTGCTCAACAACCACTTTCCTGCGATACTGACAAGCTCACCTCCCTCAGGAGTAAAAGCCGAAACCAAACAGCCAGTCCCTGGTGAGTTCTCATCTAGCAGCAAAAAGCACTCTTTGCTGTGATCTTGCTGCTGTCTGGTTTGGGCTCTATTTGCTGCTGGAGGAAGGAGAGCTTCCCTCGCGTCAGCAGGTGGCTAGGTCATGTGCTACGGACCCAATCAGCCATGGTCAGCAGTTCAGTGGAAGACAAACACTGCCTTAGACCCTTGAGAGCACTTGATTAACTTCACATTCTTTCCTGGAACTGAACCAGAGCTGCCATTCATTGCAACAAACCACCACCGCAAGTCTTTTCCCGGTCCAATAGAATCAACAGATTGGGAGGAAGGCGGGAATCAGAATGAAGAGTGCAGGATCCGGGTCTAGGAAAGAAACTCAGGATGGGATATACAGATATTTCCAGTCAATCTTTCTTTTTCTTTTTTTCTTTTTGCAGGGGGTGGGTGGAGAATCTGATTTTCCAGCCCGTACGTGGGATATTATGCTTCGCAGGTTATACCTGTAAAAGCACAAAGCATGACTTTATCAGCACACTGCTGCGTCCACAGTTTCTAACTCCTGTGCAGATCCAAGATGCATATTATCGTGGAGAATGCAAAAAGCGCAGCTTTTCTTTTTGCATGCACTCCTGTGAAAATCAGGCGCCGGGAATCCCTGCTCTCCCCACACGCCACTTCCCCTCAGTGAATGCAGCTGCCCAGTTAAACATACAACAATTATGTACAGGCTGGGTGGGGAAGGGAACATCTGTGCTTGCTGTGCCACACAGTCTCTGTGCTGTAACTTTAAAAGCCGCACACTGTTTGTGCCTATCTTCTTACTCTGACCCAGTCAGAGGCATCCTGACTGGCTCCTTGTGTTTTGACAGAACCAGCCAGAGTCGTCCCAAGGTTAGTCCTCCTCCTGCTCCAGCTGCTGCTGCTGCTGCTGGAGACTGCGTCTCAGTTTCAGGAAGATGAGGGCTTGCAATTCTCAGATATAGGGAAGGGATTTTGCAAATATTCCTGGGATTCAAAACTGGGACTAGGACCTAGGAGTCCTAACTATCCCCTACCATCTTAAGAAGAAGAAGAAGAGTTTGGATTTGATATCCCGCCTTTCACTCCCTTTAAGGAGTCTCAAAGCGGCTAACATTCTCCTTTCCCTTCCTCCCCCACATTACCATTAAAGGTAAAGGGTAAAGGGACACCTGACCCTTAGGTCCAGTCGTGACCGACTCTGGGGTTGCGATGCTCATCTCGCTTTATTGGCCGAGGGAGCCAGTGTACAGCTTCTGGGTCATGTGGCCAGCATGACTAAGCCGCTTCTGGCAAACCAGAGCAGCGCACGGAAACACTGTTTACCTTCCCGCCAGAGCGGTACCTATTTATCTACTTGCACTTTGATGTGCTTTCGAACTGCTAGGTTGGCAGGAGCTGGGACCGAGCAACGGGAGCTCATCCTGTTGCGGGGATTTGAACCGCAACCTTCTGATCAGCAAGTCCTAGGCTCTGTGGTTTAACCCACAGCGCCACCCGCATCCCATCTTAACCATTAAGCCCTGCTCATTCCAATTTGAATGGTGGAGCCGAACCCACCCAGAGAGAGGAAGCGTTGTACAGTGGTACCTTGGGTTACATACGCTTCAGGTTACAGATTCCGCTAACCCAGAAATAGTACCTCGGGTTAAGAACTTTGCTTCAGGACGAGAACAGAGAACAGTTTCAGGTTTAGAACAGACCTCCGGAACGAATTAAGTACTTAACCCGAGGTACCACTGTAGTCTCCATTCTCCCCAGCCCTCTCGGCTATTAATCTATTTATTTCACTGATATCCCACATTGGTCTCTATTTAATCCTCACAAGAACCCAGTGAGGTAGGATAGGGTGAGAGGCCAAGCCTACCCAGCAAGCTTCATGACCGAGCAGGGATTTGAATTCCCATTTCCCAGGTCCTAGTCCAACACTCTAACCACTACACGACTCTGTCTTCTTCCTTTATGTCGGACAGTTAATTTTTTTCTGACATCAGCAGTACACACATCGATATCCTGGCAACCACTGAATAGGCAGTTGCCGGGAGGTGGGAGCATGTTGGAGGAAATGGCTGCTGCGTGAGCTTGGGGAGCCCGGGCTAAAATGAATCTATTTCGGGAGGCAACTGTACACACTATTCCTTTTATGAATTTCGTTCTGTTTCTTGCAGAAATCAATGGAGCCAAGGAAATGAACTGGGAGCCGGGGAGAGTGATTTGCTCTAATGGCTCTCTTGTGAACGTGTTTGAGAATCCCGGGTGGGCCGCCGTGGAGACTGTAGTCTGATCAGGCTGTGGGTATCACTGCCTTATGAAAATGCCCATTGGCCCCATGGAGCCTGAAATATACTCAGAGTTGAGAGTGGATTTCATGCTCTTTATTCAGCTCCTAGTGGTGAGGAGGAATGGAAGTGCCCCCAGAATGTCTGCTTTATATACATTATTTACACAATGGGCCCCACGTGATTGGCTAATTCCGGAATTCACCTGTAGGCCAATCAGGTTGCGGATTCACTTCCACCTGGAGCTGGATTGGGTGGCTCCTGTGGACCAATCAGACTGCTGCATTCTGGATCCTATTGTTCTAGGACCAATCAGACTGCTGCATTCTGAAGCCTATTGTTCTAGGACCAATCAGACTGCTGCATTTTGGGTCCTATTCAACTCAGTTCATAACAGAGCCTCTCTCCTCCCTTCTTCAGATCTCTTAAATCCCTCCCTCTCACCGGCGCTTCTTCAGATCACATGGAAAACTCCAGCTGCTTCCTTTACACGCCCCTGTTCTCGCTTGGTGCTGTGCGAGTCTGCGTATACAAATCATTCATTTAAAGCACACAGTGTCCTGAACCTTTGGCCTACCTGGTAGCAAGTCGGATTGTCAAGTCTCCAGTCCAGGGTCAATCCACACGTCCAAAGTCCAAACCAAAGCACAAGTCCTGCAGATATCCAGGAACATCCGAGTTAAGGCCCATCAGCGAGCAGAAACAGCACCTCAGCTCTGCCCCCTTTTGTTTTTATTTGCTGATGGCAGCACCTGCCAAAAGCAGACCCCTGCGTTGCAATGAGAACCAATCACAGAAATGTAGACACAACACGTAGGCTAATAATTGTTAGAGCATATATAATAGAATAATGATATCATTCAAAAAGTAGAAATAAAGTCTATTAGACTTCATATATACAATGTAACAGACTAGTGGCGCAGAACGTCAAGCCACGTGTTCAAGATAGGCGTCAAAGGTCAGTCTCACAATGGCGATTCAAAGGTTTCAACAGAAGAAGTGTCAAAAGTCTGGCAGCAGCTGGGCTGGACCTGTTCTGAGGCTCCTCCAGCAGAGCAATCACCCATCTCCTCCCAGAGCTAGTGAGCCCCATCTGGAAAAAGTTAAATGATGATAAAAGTGTGTATTGGCAATAAGTAATATGAAATTGGAAAAAAGGAATAGACGAGAGGTTGGGTCTATAGTGTTAAGACCAACTTATGTTTTATTGTTTGTGAAGAAAAATTTGTGTTTATTCTTATTCCTGTGTGTAATTATGTATCTGTGTTTTTGCTTTTTTCTTCTTCTTTTGCTGTATCAATAATTTTTTTTAAAAAAAGGGCACTTTTCAAAACAAAACAAAACAAAACCAGGAGTCCTTTTTGTTGGGGATAATTCAGATGGAAATTCCCAGGTGTCAAAAAAAGAAAAGAAAAAAAAAGGTTATTTATGTATGCCACTACTGCGGTCCGTGTTTTGTTAGTCCAAAAATGGAAAAGGAGCGAGGTCCCAGCTAAAGAAGAATGGCAAGTTAAACTGATGGAACATGCACAGCTTGCAGATTTAACATAAAGAATAAGAGAACAAGAACATACATTTAAAGAAGATTGCAAAATGTTTATTGAATATATGGAGGGAAATTTTGTACACCTGAAAACGTTGGCAGCCTTCAGATAAATTCAACAGTGTAAATAAGTTCTGGTGGATGTAATAGTGGAATACTGAATGGTTTAGTTTATATAAAATATGCAGGGATTTTTGTTATGCAAAATGAACCATGGAAAGAGAAGAAGAGAAGTCTTTGATATTTTAAGGTTGTTTATTTATTTATTTTTTAAAATGATATTTATTACTTTTTCAAAATTTCCAACACAGCAACAAACACAAAGAAAAGGAAAAACGAAAGAAAAAACAATACAAATATCAAATCAAGCAAAGACAAACAAAAACAATTTAAAAACGCCTCAAACGTTTTCAATATCTTATATTTCATTCACTTATTTCCAGCGACTTCCTCACACCTCCCTTTTTGTATTCTACTTCTATTATTTGTTTCAGTAATTCCTTTCCATCTTACTCTGTTTTCTGTTCTATAATTATCTTAACACATTCTTGCCATACTTTTTCTTTCATTTTCTATTAATCTATTTATACTTAATTCCTTATGACATTTCAACTAAAGCCATGTAATTTCATTCCAACATTTTTCTAACAATCCTTAAATTTACAGTATTTCTATAAATAGTCTTTAAACTTTTTCCAATCTTCTTCCACCGACTCTTCACCCTGGTCTCAGATCTTGCCAGTCATTTCCACTAATTCCCTATAGTCCATCTACTTCGTCTACCATTATCCAACACTTCGGTGTTTTCAAGAAGCAACCATTCTCTCAACCAGCAAAAGGCAGATGATTCACACGAAGTTTAAAGGTCTGGCAGGGCAGGTCCACCTCCTTCTTTAGCAGATATTTTAAGGTTGTTTAAATGAATATTCTAAATTCTAAAACAGAAAAATTATATATCTATATATCTGTACAGAATTAGCACATGCAGATTGGGGGCAGAGTTTGCCAACCTTGACCTCTGTGTATATCCACCATCCACAGATACGGATAGGGCAGGGACACATGCTATTTGTTTTGGAACTCCTTTAAAGTTTAATGCCCAGTTTGATGCAGATACTTTCTGAAATCTCTTTCAATGCCAAAGAGGGTGTCGTGCAGGCAACGTAAAAGACTAGTTACCATGACATCTGATTGGGTGTGAATGGGGCACCGTTAGGTCCAGTCGCAGACGACTCTGGGGTTGCAGCGCTCATCTTGCTCTATAGGCCGAGGGAGCCGGCGTTTGTCCACAGACAGCTTCCGGGTCATGTGGCCAGCATGACTAAGCCGCTTCTGTCGAACCAGAGCAGCGCACGGAAACGCCGTTTACCTTCCCACCAGAGCGGTACCTATTTATCTACTTGCACTTTGAGGTGCTTTCGAACTGCTAGGTTGGCAGGAACAGGGAGCAAGCAACAGGAGCTCACCCTGTTGCGGGGATTCGAACTGCTGACCTTCTGATCGGCAAGTCCTAGGCTCTGTGGTTTAACCCACAGCACCACCCGCATCCCTTAGCTAGCTTAGTCAATCACTTATTGTGGAATGATGCAAGCATCACTATGGCTGAGATGAGGATCTGTCTCTACACTTTCAAGTAGTTGTGTTCACACCACCCTTCACAGAATCATAGAATTGCAGATTTGGAAAGGACCCAAGGCCCATCTGGTCCAAGCCCCTGAAATGCAGGAATCTCAGCTAAAGCATCCAGTTCCAGTCTCTGCTTAAAAACCTCCAAGGAAGGAGAGAGGAAGCACCATGAGAGTCAACAGGTAACTCCAAAAAACCTTCACGAATTATAAAACTAATGATTTATCTTCTCCTTCATGTTACATGAGTGTTTGGATGTCCTGAAGTGAACTGCTTTCTTGAGAAATTTAATATATTTTGGCATGTACAGTGGTACCTCATGATGAGAATGGGATCTGTTCCGGAGCCCTGTTTGCATCCTGAACAGAACGTAAGACACGCCTGCGCGTGTGCGGGTTGCGTTTTGCCGCTTGCCCGCATGCGCATGATGTCATTTTGACCGTCGCCACGGAGCGCAACCCGAAAATACTTATCCTGAAGTGTATTTATCCCGGGGTATGACTGTATTGTGATTTGCAAATAAATGGTTTCTTTTGCTACATTTACCTGCTGAAGAGTAATGAGGCATTCTTTATTCTTACGAAACAAGTTGAAACCAAAGGGTTAGTTGGTTGGCGGGTGGTGGGGAGGAGATACAGTTTTGTTTCAATTGGTTTTGTTATATTGGTTCTGTGGACATTTGTTTACTGAGTGAGGGAAGCATAATGGTGTGATGCAATTGTCTCAACTTGCTTTAATGAGCAGATAACTTCCCCTACTTATGTATTTACTTATTCTTGAAAACCCAATGAATTTTTCTTAAAACAGCAAAACAACAACAGATAATTCCAGCAGATCCTTGTCTTGCAGCGACGACTCCTGCATGACTCGCCAGCTATGCTAAACTTGGGAAACATTGTGAACTATCTCAGTACATTAGCTTAATTGATCTAGCAGTATAAACTATGTTCCTGTGGGTTAATTACCACTCCCTTCACAAACATCTAAGGGAGGATGGATACGAGGCTTGCATAATTTTCATGGTCGCAGCACCGTAAAGAAAAATATCATGGTTGCACAACTGACATCTCCATGTACTTCTGGTGGTGGTCCTTCATGCTACGTGGACAATCACCCAGAAACCAGGAAGCAGCAGAAGAAGAAGAGTTTGGATTTGATATCCCGCCTTTCACTCCCCTTCAGTAGTCTCAAAGCGGCTAACATTCTCCTTTCCCTTCCTCCCCCACAACAAACACTCTGTGAGGTGAGTGAGGCTGAGAGACTTCAGAGAAGTGTGACTAGCCCAAGGCCACCCAGCAGCTGCATGTGGAGGAGCGGAGACGCGAACCCGGTTCCCCAGATTACGAGACTACCGTTCTTAACCACTACACCACACTGGCTCTCAACATACGTTCTATGTGTAAAAATGGCATATTCCATAACCTGAAGAATTTTTTTATTTAATTTTTAATTTATTTAACATAATCATTGCAAAATATTGCAAATACATACATACATACATACATATTTCAAATAAGCACATATATATGAAAAAAGGAACAAAAGAGAAGAAAAGAAAAAAGAAGAAGAAAAAATAAAGAGAAAAGAAGAAGAAGAAAAGTTGGAAGAATTTCTTCCAAGTTTATTCTACAAATATCCCAATATGCAAATAATAATAAAACTTTATTGATTGACTTCCATCACTTACACTGCACTTCCTATATACATTTTAAGCAAGATTGTATCTGTTATTCCGTATTTTTCCTATACAATCTCACACAAATATTCTAATCAATGGAAATATGTAGACAAGGATTAAATGTAAGGTATTGGTTGTGTTTAGAACAGATTTATGAAAGATTTAGAAAACTCATAATCTGAAGAATTGGTTATTGCATCTGGAGAACATTGTGCAGACCGGGCATGCTTAATCTACACCCTTTGGTGATTTTTAAACAAAATACGATGACATTACAGATTCCTGGGTACTTGGATGATAAGGGAGGACGTGGGAAATGTTAGAACAGAGGGTTGTGTAGGCAATGAAAGTCCATCAACTCTCACTATTAACTCCATTATAATGTTCTCAGAGCTGTCCTTAGACACTTCGAAACCGAAAACAATCAGTGGTTGGAATGAGCTAGTTCAGTTTAATGAAATTTGCTGAATTTGTTCAAAAATCTCTGAACTACACCAGAAAGTAATTCCCATCATTGCTGGGATAATTTCTAGTTCATCTTGCAAGTTCATTCTCCTACATGTTTTTCTTTTTTTTATTCTTTAGACTCTTTGGGGCTTTCAGCTTAAAGTTCATAATCGTTAGGAAAAATAAACAAAACAATTCTCATTCCACAATGTGTTTTGCTCTCTATGTTTCCTTAGTCTTCTTAAGTACCGTATTTTTCGCTCTATAAGACGCACCAGACCACAAGACGCACCTAGTTTTTGGAGGAGGAAAACAAGAAAAAAAAAATTCTGAATCTCAAAAGCCAGAACAGCAAGAGGGATCGCTGCGCAGTGAAAGCAGCAATCCCTCTTGCTGTTCTGGCTTCTGGGATAGCTGCACAGCCTGCATCGCTCCATAAGACACACACACATTTCCCCTTACTTTTTAGGAGGGAAAAAGTGAGTCTTATAGAGCAAAAAGTACGGTATGTTTTATACTGCAGCACAGCAGTTTGTAACATTCTGAAGGGGGGGGGAAGAACTATGAGGATCGTTTGAATGAACTTGAACTGTGAACTGAACATGAGCTGAACTGGCTCGTTCTGCAAAGAGACAAACAAGAACTAGAACTTTGGACTTTTGGAACTTGAACTTCCTTTTTAAAAACAAATCTTTCAAGGGATGGAAAGAATAAGTCAAGAAGATGTTCCTTCTCTGTGCAATTTTCAAAGATTCCCTCCCTCCCTCCCTCCCTCCCTCCCTCCCTCTCCAAAATAGTTGTCCACTAAAATTCACTTGCTCTTCTTGCTTCCCATACTTTCTTTTTTTGAGGGTGGGGGAATATCCCAGTTTATCATCTAAAGCCAGTTTGCCTAAGCAGGGGTGCCTAGGAGCCTTAGTGCAGTGTAGGAAATGATGGAAGCAGACAAGCTGCAAGAAACTGCAGTTGCTGGGTCCTCCTGCAGCATCGTAAACTTGGCTAAAATTATGTGAGTGTGGCAGACAGTGACAACACAGAGATGGATGGCGGAGGGCCAGAACAGATCATCGCTGGCAGGTTGCAAAGCAGAATCATGAACCTCTGTTGCTGTTGACCCCCCCCCCAAAAAAAGCATGTGGACCCTGATTTCGTGGGGCTAACTGTTTCGGGCCTGATCAGCAGTTACTGTAAAACAGGACTGTTAAATGGAAGGCAAGTGATAGGAGCTGTTTGGTCCTGAACGGCTGATTGAAACTGTCAGCGCCAAACAGCTGATCAGAGCAGGCATTGCGAAACCAGAGCACTCAGTGCTAAAGAGGTGCTTGGAGCAATCACCTCTGTCATCTTCAGACTACAGATGATCGGCTGAATGGAAGAAAGCCCTGGGCGCGTCAAAAGCCTGATGAACTGTCAGGTTGTCACACCTCCCAAATGTTTTGATTGGCTGAAACGTGGCTGCATAACTGAGGAAGTGTAAAGTGATCCTAGCTGAAATGGGTACTTCAGACCCCAAAAAATCCTGTGTCAAACATGCTGGCCAGCTTGGTGTAAAAGCACTAGGGTTGGGCGATATCTGGTTTTCAACATTGTGATATATCACCGGCTAAACATTGTGATGTACCAATATATCACAATGTCCGAAATAAGGATGGAACTATGTAGAGGCAAACAGTAGGGCTGGGCGATATCTGGTTTTCAACATTGTGATATATCACAATGTCTGAAATAAGAATGGAGCTATGTAGAGGCATTGGTTGGCTTCAAAATTTTCCCCACATTGTGATTTTTGCATAGTGTGCGTGCACACACACACACCATGATTCGCAATATATTGCCAGGTCAAAAATTATGAAACCAATATCATGAGATGGACTTGAAACCAGTTTTGGACGACATATCGCCCAGCCCTAACACACATCATGATTTGTGATATATTGCCAGGTCAAAGGCTATGAAACTGATATCACAAATATATTCTTCAAACCAGTTTGGGACAATATCTTGATATATTGCCCAGTCCTAAAAAGGACCCTAAGACTGCAGTAGTCATCAAGCTACAAAAAGATTGCTATACTGGGAAGCTATAAAAGCATAAGAGTCGTGCTGGATCATACCAAAGGCTTTTCTAGCCTAGCATCATGTCCCACCCACTGACTATCCAGGTACATCTGGAGAGGCCACAAGGAGGCTATGGGACCAATGGCCTTCTCCCAATAGTATTCAGAGTGAAGGTAGCATTCAGCCATCAGGAGTAGCAGCCGTCGATTGATCTATCCTTCCTGAATTTGTCTAATCCGGTTTTAAAGACCCCTAAACTAGTGACCATCACCACATCTTGTGGCTGTCAGGGACTGGACAGAGGAGGAATGGTGGAGACCGCCTCCCCATCCTGACCCTTCCAGGGAGGAGGAAGAGGAAGACAGTACAGATTTACAATAGGAGTATGAGGGAGGTTGCAGCTCAGAGGCAGATAAGGAGAAAAGTTGGGAACTCATGGGAGAGCCAGAACAATACCCATCAGACACCATTAGAAACCATTCCAGACCCTCCATCTCCCAGAACCCAGCGAGCCTTGAAAGTAGGAGAGCAAAGAGCTCAAAGACAGAGAGCATGTAGCAGCACCTGTAGAAGTAGTGAACGAGGAAGTGGGGAGAGACGGGGCGTGGAGATTCACTTGGGACAACGCCATTCTCCAAGAGGCTGGCTTTAGTGGTTAAGAGTGGTGGACTCGTAATCTGGGGAACCGGGTTCGTGTCTCCGCTCCTCCACATGCAGCTGCTGGGTGACCTTGGGCTGGTCACACTTCCTTGAAGTCTCTCAGCCCCACTCACCTCACAGAGTGTTTGTTGTGGGGGAGGAAGAGAAAGGAGAATGTTAGCCGCTTTGAGACTCCTTTGGGTAGTGATAAAGCGGGATATCAAATCCAAACTCCTCCTTCTCCTCCTCCTCCTCCTCCTCCTCCTCCTCTTCTTCTTCTTCTCCTCCTCCTCCTCCTCCTCCTCTGTAAAGACTGAAATGAAAAAGGACTGTAAGCAACTTTTCCTTGTCTTTATACTTTCCTGGGCGACCAGCCGGGAGCTGCTGACAGCATCCTGACAGTGGCAGTGAATTCCACATGCTAACTACGCACTGATTTGCTTGCCCCAAATCTCTCGCTACTGGGACCCTACATTCTAAACTGACTATACGCCAAACCCCGGTCATGCTTACACAGCACTGCGTATGTCTTGTCATTCCCTGACCGCACTGTGGAAATAGCTCCAAATCTGACATCATGCCCAGGAGCCAGTATCCTATGCATTTAAGCATTCATTGTTAATGTTACTAGCTCTTAGGGATTCTTAGTGGAGTCCCTAAGATGGTTGGATGGTGCCTTGTACGCCTCCTTCCGGCAACTCCAGCAGCCCAAGCTGGTGCCAAACGTATTGCTCTGCTTTCCTTTGGACCACATCAGCGAGGCCAAGAGGGGGGGTCTCATCGTCTGGGCAGCCCAGGACCTCCATACCCACTGGCTAGGCTTGCTCCTCTGCTGGTGCCCTCCATTGTCTCTTGAGACAGATGCCATCAAGTAGCTCTTAAGCTTGAATTCCTGTAGGAAATGTCCTGGCAAACTCTTCACAGCTGGTGACAGAGGGCTAAGCAGATCCTAGGATAGCCAGAGAAGTCAAGGCACAAACTGCTTAGCATCTATGATCTTTCTCTGCACCTTCCTATGACCATCAGAAGCCAATGAGTGATACAAAACAAGCAACTTGGTTTGGATGTGTTTAATTCGCAGAACCTGCTGACTTGGTGGTTTTTCTTTTTTTCTTTCTTTTTTCAATTTTTTCAATTAATTTTATAACACAAATAAAAAACACAAACAGAAAAGACAAACAATACGAACAAATTCTTGTCATATCCTTATTTTTCTAAACATTGTTAAGGGGGCTTCCCCAAGGCCCACCTATCTGATTTTCATTTTACTTCATCTTTAGCAGTTTACATATATCATAATTTCTAACCATATTTTTTTAATCACACTTAAAATAACTTCACAGTTTATCACTTACAAATAATACTATTTTAAAATACCCTATCTTCTGTTTCTAACCCTACAGCCTATATCCACTTCCAAAGCTATTCTAAGATTTAAATATGAACATATTTTTTCAAATATTCCTTAAACTTCTTCCAATCTTCTTCCGCTGTCTCTTCTCTCTGGTCTCGGAGTCTCCCGGTCAGTTCGGCAAGTTCCATGTAGTCCATCATCTTCCACTTGGTGGCTTTTATTGGCATGGAATTGGCTCAGAATTTGAAGCTCCTTTAGCAAGCAACGTGCCCATTCCACCAGCTCTGCACGTGTTTCCTTGCTGCTGATAATTATTTATTGGACTTTTTACCTGCTGTTCCCCATAAAGTCCCAAGGCGGTTTACAATACTATGCTAGGTTACAATTCGCCAAAGCAATTTACATTCAGAAGGTTCGGGTAGGTCTACATCAGGTGTGGGTCAAAAGAGGGGCACCTTTAGCATACAAGGAGAGCTGTACAGTGAAGGTTCCTGGTGGGCTTCTGTGGGGAGGGAATTCCATTGCCTGGGATGAGGACGACACCATTTCCACAGGGATGCTTAGCGAGTTCATGCTGGAACAAGGATTCCAACCAGGGCCGGATTTAGGTTTGATGAGGCCCTAAGCTACTGAAGGTAATGGGGCCCTTTATATGTGCAGCTATCCTTTGTCCACAACAAATTGTTGCTGTTTTTTGTTTTGAATATATGCTATATGGTAATTTATGGACCTAATAGGTCTCTAACCAGCGATATTTTAGGGAGCAGGCTAGCAGGCGGGGCCCATTATTTACATCATAGGAGCCTACAGAACACAAAACACTGTTGCTATATGTAGGTTTTCTTTTATTTGTTTTTTATCTTATATTTGGGAAATGTACATCCAGTTGTTTTTTTCCCTTTAATTTTTTTTTTTGGGCCCCCCAAGAGAGCGGGGCCCTAAGCTATAGCTTGTTTAGCTTATACGCTAAGTTAGGCCCGTTCATTTCAATGGGTCCAGCCTGAGTAGAACTTAGTTGAATACCACCCTGTACGTTTAAAGCACGTCCCCCCACAAAGGAGTCATGAGAATTTTAGTTCAGCCTTCATAGTACCCTTAACAAACTACGACTTACAAGATCCCTTTTTCGGTGTGGTGATTTGAAAGCGATTTAAATATTTGGTGTACGCAGACCCTCCAAGTGTACCTAATTTCCAGGGACGTCCCTGATTTTGAGAAGCCGTCCCGGTTTATTATTTGATCCCAGAATGTCCCACTTTTCCTTAGGATGTCCCTGGAGAAATGTTGGAGGATATGGAGTTATCCGACCCCTGAGCCGTCTGAAGGCAATCTTGTATAGTGAAGTTTTGTTTAAAATGTTTTATTATGTTTTTATATATGTTGGAAGCTGTCCAGTGTGGCTGGGGCAACCCAGTGAGACGTGTGGGGTATAAATAGTAAAATTATCATTATGGAATGGGGCGTCCCTATTTTTCATCAGAGAAACGCTGGAGGGTATGTGTACGCAGTTGCAGTCTGCCAATCATCTCCACCTCCCCAGTGTCCGTCATCCAACTTCTATCACTGCTAAAGTGCTGGCTCTGGTGTTTTTGGTGTTTTGTTTTGTTTTAATTTTGCTTTCAGGAACAAAAGTATAAACACTTCCCACAAATGATGCACTTAATGAGCCTCATTTGCCAAGACCTGTCACTGCCAGCTTGTTGATTAGAGACATTTGAAGAAGAAAAGGGTGGGTTTTCTTTTATGGTCAGCACCGCCTGGCATTCAGGCTGTAGATTTATAGACCAAAGGCGAGGCATTAAGGAACTGGCAAATGGACTCCCTGGAAGTGGCGTCTTGCAGCCTCCGCTCTTCCCATCCTGTTCGGCCTCTTTCATTCTGGGAACAAGCCAAGGTGGGAACGAGCCAAGAACAGCTCTGCAAAAGAGACAAGGCGAAGCGAAGGCCCTTTGACGAAGTGAGGTCCAAGCTCTCCTGTTCTGCTCTTATAGACAATGGGAAAAGAACAAAGATGGGTTAGGCTGGAACCAGTATCCTAGCCTAGCAGCGGGGAGGACAAGGTGACTTCTGGGACCCCGATTCTAAGCATATTTATTTATTTTGTAAGCGCCATTGTGTGTTTGATTAAGGTTCTCTTACACCAGGGTCTGTTCATCTCAGGAGACAGGGTTCCAATACTCTGGGTGCAAGATGCCCATCCATGTTGTCAGTGCCAGTTTCAGGAAGCCCTGGGTGAAGCATCCTTTGTGGGTCCCCTTAGTCTGAAAGAAGTGAGATATGCAAAATGGGAATTGTGCCGCCCTTTGAACCAGGGGTAGGCAACCTAAGGCCCAGGGGCTGGATGCTGCCCAATCGCCTTCTAAATCCGGCCCACGGACGGTCCGGGAATCAGCATGTTTTTACATGAATAGAATGTTCCCTTTTATTTAAAATGCATATCTGGGTTATTTGTGGGGCCTGCCTGGTGTTTTTACATGAGTAGAATGTGTGCTTTTATTTCAGATGCATTGCTGGGTTATTTGTGGGTCGTAGGAATTCATTCATCCCCCCCCCCCAAAAAAATATAGTCCGGCCCACCACATGGTCTGAGGGACGGTGGACCGGCCCATGGCTGAAAAAGGTTGCTGACCCCTGTTTGAACTCTATATAATGGAGAATTGCAGGATTACTCTTTCCTACCCTCCAACATTCCTCGATGACAATAGGGACATCCTATTCCATCATCAAGGGACGCGGGTGGCGCTGTGGGTAAAACCTCAGCACCTAGGACTTGTCAATCGTATGGTTGGCGGTTCGAATCCCCGCGGTGGGGTGAGCTCCCGTCTTTCGGTCCCAGCTCCTGCCCACCTAGCAGTTCGAAAGCACCCTTAAGTGCAAGTAGATAAATAGGTACCACTTTATAGCGGGAAGGTAAATGGCATTTCTGTGCGCTGCGCTGGTGCTGGCTCGCCAGAGCAGCTTCGTCACGCTGGCCACGTGACCCGGAAGTGTCTTCGGACAGCGCTGGCTCCCGGCCTCTTAAGCGAGATGAGCACGCAACCCCAGAGTCGGTCATGACTGGCCCGTACGGGCAGGGGTACCTTTACCTTTACCTTTACCTTTATTCCATCTTCAGAATGGTTTTCTATTTATACCCCACCCATCTGACTGGGTTGCCCTAGCCGCTCTGGGCAGCTTCCAACATACGTTTATAAAAACATTAAAAAACATTTAACGTTTAAAAAAACCTCCCTGTACAGGGCTGCCTTCAGAGGTCTTCTAAAGGTTGTATAGTTAACTTATCTCCTTGGCTTGGGGGCTGCATAACGCCATACCCTCCAACATTTCTCTGATGAAAACAGGGACTTCCTAAGGGAAAGTGGGACATTCCAGGATCAAATCAGAAACCAGGATGGCTTCTGTGAATCTGGGACTGTCCCTGGAAAATAGGGGCACTTGGAGGGGCTGCTCTTTGCCAGTTTCAGCGTGTTGGGATAGGATGCAAATATCTGACTCTGCAGTCCTCTGGAACTGACCCAGCGCTGCTTCTTTGTTGATGTCTGAGTCACATGCAAAGGGGAGGCTGGTCACTAAGGAAGATAGGGCAGAGATCTACCATTATTATTTTTCTGTACCCTAAAATACAGTGCTAGAACGCAGCAGTCCAGCATTCTGCAGAGCCATTTTCATACATTTCTTGACATTCAGAGACTCCTTGGAGTTTTTTCTATTCTTCTCTCTTGGTATAAACTGAAAAACCACAGGTACACTTAGGGACAGTGGTACCTTGGTTTAAGAACAGCTTAGTTCATGAACAATTTGGATTAAGAAGCTGCAAACCCAGAAGTAGGTGTTTTGATTTGTGAACTTTGCCTTGGAAGGAGAACATGTTCCGCTTCCTGTTGAGTGTGTTCCATTTGTAAATTGAGTCCCCCACTGCTATGGGAAAGCGCACCTTGGTTTAAGAACACTTTGGTTTAAGAACGGACTTCCGGAACGGATTAAGTTCGTAAACCAAGGTACCACTGTATTTGATGTCAGCTGCTAGAACTGTTGTCCAACTTTTCTTGTGTCAGAGAACTGCCTAAAAACCCACTGCATTCTCGCATGCAGGTTGGGGAAACCAGAGTAAGATGACTCCGCCTTCGGTGACCCCTGGCTCCGCCTCCCATTAGCTGTCCACAGTCGCAGCAGCTCCATTGGTTTCAAGCCATCACTGGTGAGTCCCATGCCACACTGCCACACAAGCACAAATCTCCCTTGTCTCTGCTTCTTTTCCTGCTTCTGTGTGACACACTGTTGCATGTGTCCTTGTTGGATATACAAAATGACCTGTCCTCGATGATTCTGAATACTTCATTGCTTGAAGGTGCTTGTTTAATGGCCTTTGATGGATGGTAGCTACTGGCAGATGGAGGTGGTACAAATCTGTTTCTGGTCTGTATGACTTTGACTGTGGGCCAGGTCAGGAATCACATGATCAAATGATTCTCCATGAAGAATACTCCCTGGACATGAAAAACTCAATGTCTCTGAGATGTGTACTAGGTAAAGGTAAATGACCCCTGGATGGTTAAGTCCAGCCAAAGGCGACTATGGGGTTGTGGCACTCATCTCGTTTTCAGGCCGAGGGAGCTTGAGTTTGTCCACAGATAGCTTTCTGGGTCATGTGGCCAGCATGGCTAAACCGCTTCTGGCACCACAGAACACTGTGATGGAAACCAGAGCGCACGGAAACACCATTTACCTTCCCATTGCAGCGGTACCTATTTATCTACTTGTACTGGTGTGCTTTCAAACTGCTAGGTTGGCAGGAGTTGGGACAGAGCAACGGGAGCTCACCCCATTTCTGGGATTCAAACCGCCAACCTTCCGATCGGCAAGCCCAAGAGGCTCAGTGGTTTAGACCACAGCGCCACCCAGGTGAGCTCCCATTGCTCTGTCCCATAGTCTCCTTTGACTGGGCTTAACTGTCCAGGGGTCCTTTACCTTTTTACCTTACGTATACTAACCCCTCTTTCTCCCTGTTATGCTCGCTTTGTATGTGTGGGGATTTTCTTTTTCTTGGGAAGCTTTCGATTCAACCTTGGCGATTCTCCCACCAGTCATCCAAAGTGGGGCCATCCAGAAGCAGGTTTGTACCACCATTCTACCAACGTAGCCTGAATTTTGCAAGTTACCTGGCAAGCAGGAGCCTTGAGGGTCTCCAGTGTTATGCTTTTGCTTTGGAATTTAGCACGCTCTGTCTGCTCGTCCATGCTCACATGTGTACTTTTGTAACTAAACATTGCATTGCAAAAGGAACTGTAAGTCTCTGGCATTCTGTCCTCACACGGAAACTGACGCTGTAAAACACTGCTGCAAGAACTCTCTACTGCAGGCCTGGGAAGTGTGAAGTGTGAAATAATTTAAGACCTGCCTCTACTCAAACATTCCTGGGGAATCCTGCCATTGAGATCAGATCTTTGGATGGCCACATTCTCTCTCTCTCTCTCTCTCTCTCTCTCTCTCTCTCTCTCTGTGTGTGTGTGTGTGTTGCATTTCCCCTCTAATCTTCAGTTTTATTTTCCAGGTTGTTCTAGGAGTGTTGCAACTGCAAGTACCTTACTGGTGTATTTACAGGAATTGTAAGTAAGACATACTGGTGAGCTTTCATCTCTGTGCTTTGATTTTATTGGGACCGTAGTCTTAATTGCATTTTTATTGCGAACCACCCTGGAATCAATTTTTGATGAAGAGCAGTGTGTACATATCTTTGATAGATAAATAAACAGATGAACAACTACAATGTACTGCCAATTTCCTGTATGTTGTCCCATTTCCCCTCCCTTCTAAAATATGTATGTTTTTCAGTGGATCTAATACAACCTAGTGTGAAATGTTTAAAATATCAATCAGAATAGTGGTGGTGGTGATGATGAAAGCCAGTGTGGTGTAGTGGCTAGAGAGTTGGACTAGGATTTGGGAGACCTGAGTTCAAGTCCCGGCTCAGCACTGAAGCACATTGGGTGACCCTTGCACCAGTTGCTGCCTATCAGCCGAACCTACCTCACAGGGTTGCTATGTGGATAAATCCTGATGGAGAGAACCATGAAAGTCACATTGAGCTTCTTGGAGGGAAGGTGGGCTACAAATGCAACAATAAGTAGGTGGGTAGGTAGATAATTATGATATTATTAGTAGTAATGGTAGCAGACTCTGGCAGATTGAGCAGACGAGACCCATACAAGGTCTAACGGTCAAGAAGGTAGTTTCTGCACATGCTACAGATTAGTTTCCCAAACTTGGGTCTCCAGCTGTTTTGGTACTACAACTCCCATCATCCCTATCTAGCAGGACCAGTGGTCAGGAATGATAGGAACTGTAGTCCAAAAATAGCTGAAGACCTAAGTTTGGGAAACTTTGCTGCAGATGGAAGAGAGGGGCAGATGGGGCTCGTCAACCTGGGAAGGGAGAAGGAAAACGCCGAACCTCCTCTGCGTTGCAGGATATCTTCAGGGAGAGAAGAAGCTAAGGAATAAACCCTATACAAATCCAGAGTAGGGTCCCTAAGACGGTTGGATGGAGCCTTGTGAGCCTCCTTCCGGCAACTCCTGCAGCCAAGCTGGGGCCAAATGTGTTGCTCTGCTCTCCTTTGGACCATGTCAGCAAGGCCAAGAGAAGGGGCAGCCCAGGATCTCCATACACACTGCCCAGATCTGTGTCCTGGGGAGGTCACTTTGGTGTTGCTAACGCAATGGTTTGACTTCACCTCCTTGGATGTGTACTCCATTGTCTCTCGAGACAGATAGATGCCAAAAGGTGGCAGAAACAGTAGTAATAATAATAATAATAAAAATTTTTTATTTATATCCCACCCTCCCCAGCTGAAGCCAGGCTCAGAGCGGCTAACAACAGTAAAATAATACAGCATTCTAAAATCAGTTCATTATAAAATCAGTTCAAATCAAATTAATGGCAACCATTGGGCTAGAGTTCTGTGAGGATTACCAAAGGACTCTGTGCCTTGGCCAAAGGCCTGGTGGAACAGCTCTGTCTTGCAGGCCCTGCGGAAAGGTGTCAAGTCCTGCAGGGCCCTAGTCTCTTGTGACAGAGCGTTCCACAAGATCGGGGCCACGGCTGAAAAGCCCTGGCTCTAGTTGAGGCCAGCCTAACCTTCCTGTGGCCCGGGACCTCCAAGATGTTTTTGTTTGAAGACCGTAAGGTCCTCCGTGGGACATACCAGGAGAGGCGGTCCCGTAGGTACGAGGGTCCTAGGCCGTATAGGGCTTTTATAGTAGTGGTGCCATGATACAATGTTGTTCCTCAACATGCAGGTACAGGAAATATTGAATTCAGCCGTTGAATCTGGACTCCATTGGTTTCAGAAATGAAACATACTGGAAGCAGGAGTGAGTTACCCACTATAGGAACTGGGGAATACCCTGTTCTCCCAAGCCTGTAGCCAGGGCACTTCATGCAATAGGTGAACATCTAATGGCTTCTTTCCCTGAACTTTGAGACTAGCTCTGTGGTTTAAAGCAGCCTAGATGTCTCTTTTTGACTGGCAGAATCTGAGACCAGGGAGAAGAGTTGGTGGAGGAAGATTGGAAGAAATTTAAAGACTATTTACAGAAACATTGTAAAATTAATGAATGTTAGAATGATGTTGGAATGAATCTAGGTGATTTTAGCAAAAATGTATCAAAAATTTAAGAAAAATAGACTGTTAATTGGTGAAAAGAGGGAAAGTAAACTTATATCAAGATCAAGATAAATTTTCAGGATAAAAATTTTGAAGAGAGGGAAAGGATTTGCTGAAATGGATAATTGACTTAGAATACAAAAAAGGGAGGTGTGAGGAGGTCAGGGAAACAAGCAAATGAAATATAAGTTATGGGAAGGTTCGATTTGTTTTTTTTTTGTTTTTTTCTTTTTTCTTTTGTTTTTAATTGTCTCTATTTTTCTGTTTTTTATTGTGATGTGTTGGTTTTGTTATTGTTTAATTTGGTGTTATTTCTTTTGTCTTTCTGTGAACTTAAAACTTTAATAAATACTATTTTTTTTTTTAAAAAGATGTCTCAAGTCCAGAGCGTCAGTCCAAAATGCCCTCCCTGGTGGTTTCAGTTTCCAAACAGTTAGAGGCAGGACCAGGACTGGGCAGGAAGTTCACAGATCCTTTGGCCCTGCAGCATAGCATCTCAGCCCTGCCGGGTAGCAATGCAAGCAAGCTGTCCAGATGTGCTGCCAACATGGGAGAGAGGTTTCCTTAGGGAGGTGTTGGAGGGGCCTGCAGAGGCTCACCATGTCCAGTTCATTCAGCAACAGTCTGTTTGCATTAGGGTCAAGGGTGGGGAGGATTGTGGGATAAGTAGTTGGGAGAGGGAGAGGAAGGGAGAGAACAGCAACTGAGATGCACTGGGAAGGCAGGAGAGATTGAGAAGGTAATTTATTTATTTTTTAAAAAACAAATAGTTGTAAAAGGTGGTGGTTTGAATCACGTAGGGATTTAAACCTGGGTTGCCTGATCTAATCACTGCACAGCACTGCCTGATCCAGTGATCTAATCACTACACCACATTGCCTGTTTAACCAGGCAGAGGGCCTTCTCGGTGGTGGCGCCCTCCCTGGGGAACGCCCTCCCATCAGATGTCATGGAAATAAACAACTATTTGACTTTTAGAAGACATCTTAAGGCAGCCCTGTTTAGGGAATTTTTTAATGTTTGGTGTTTTATCGTGCTTTTAATATTCTGTTAGGGGCCACCCAGAGTGACTGGGATACCAAGCCAGATGGGCGGGGTATAAATAATACATTAGTATCATTATCATTATTATATTAACACAGACACAAGAATCGGGTAAAGAGGTGTGTCTTCAACATTTACCAAAAGATGTATATTGAAGAAGGCAGGCACACCTCTGTAGGTGTTTTATCATGCTTTTAATATTCATGTTTGAGGTTTTATCATGCTTTTAATATTCTGTTGGGAGCCGCCCAGAGTGGCTGGGGAAACCCAGCCAGATGGGCGGGGTATAAATAAATAAATAAATAATAGTTGGAGGCCACAGGTTTCCCATCCCAGATGAATTAATTCACTGGCTTTGTTGTTGTTGTTGTTGTGATCATCGTCATCATCAAGCCAATTGTTTTATCACATTTTAAATATTCTGGGGAAACCCAGCCAGGTGGGCAGGGTATTATTAATAATAATAATAATAATAATAATAATAATTACATGGTTGGGCATTGTGAGTTGGAAGGGACCCTGAGGGTCATCTAGTCCAACCCCCTGCAATGCAGGAATCTCAGCTAAAGCATCCATGGCAGATGACCATCGAACCTCTGCTTAAAAACCTCCAGGGAAGGAGAGTCCACCACCTCCTGTCGGAGACCGTTCCACTGTCAAACAGCTCCTGTTGTCAGAAAGTACTTCCTGATGTTTAGTCCGAAATTGAATCTCCTGTGCTGTAACTTGAAACCATTGGTTCGAGTCCAGGGCAGGAGAAAACAAGCTTGTTCCCTCTTCCATGTGACAGCCCTTGAGATATTTGAAGATGGCAATCATATCTCCTCTCAGTCTCCTCTTTTCCATTGCTTCTCAATAGATTCCTACCAGAGTCTCCTGCACTGCTTCAGAATATCGCCTCAGTTGGACCAGGGCTGGTCCAATTCATATTGCTGCCTGAGGCAGTGCAGCAAATGACTGGGAAGGGTAGCCAATTCTGCTGAAGACAGAATCGGGATTAATGATGACCTTAACAGATTGGAGAATTGGGCCAAAACTAACGAAATAAATTTCAATAGGGGCAAATGTCAACTTCTACACTTCAGCAGGAAGAACCAGCTGCACAAATATAAGATGGGGGACACCTGGCTTGCCATAGTACACGGGGAAAGGATCTAAGAGTCTGATGCTGTACTAGGCTGCGTCAACAGAAGTAAAGTGTTCAGATCAGGTAATAGTAACACACTATTCTGCCTTGGTCAGTTGACACCTGGAATACTGTGTCCGATTCTGGGCACCATAGTTTAAGAAGGAGGTTGACAAGCTGGAATGTGCACAGAGGAGGGCAACCAAGATGATCAAGGGTCTGGAAACTCAGCCTTATGAGGAATGGTTGAAGCAGTTGGGTATGTTTAGCCTAGAAAAGAGGAGCTATGATAGCCACCTTCAGATATCTAAAGGGCTGTCTCATGGAAGATGGAGCAAGCTTGTTTTCTGCTCTGGAGGCTAGGAGGACCCAAACCAATGGATTCAAGTTAAACGGAAGGAGATTTCAAGTAAACACCAGGAAGAACTTTCTGCCAGTAAGTGCTGTGTGACAGTGGAAGGAATTCCCACAAGAGGTGGTGGACTCTCCTTCCATGGAGGTTTTTAAGCAGAGGTTGGTTGGCCATCTGTCATGGATGCTTTAGTTGAGATACCTGAATTGCATGGGGTTGGAAATTTCCAACTCTACAATTCTACGATTCTATGACTCTCCTACCACAAGTCCCAGTGCATAGGACGCAAGTCCTACCAAGTTCCTTCAGTAGAAAATCCTGCAAGTAACTTTTCCTCTTTAGCAGTAAAAACTTATCCTCATCCTATATTCCTAGTATTAATGTTTCTATCACTCTGCCTAATGATAGAGCTGGCCTGGAGTGAGGACTTAATCACATCCTTGCCTTTACAAATGCTCCACCTGGCAACTGTTAGCATCAACTTAATGGTTTTCCTTTGGCATCCAATGCCAGAAGATATTGCTTCCCACTCATAGCTGTCAACTTACAGATTTGAAAAAAAGGGACCAGAAGTCTCGAAAATAAGGGATCAGCAGCCAAAATAAGGGATTTTCCAAGCACAGGTATGTTCAACTTCTGAGCCCCTCCGAGCCAAAGGCAGAAAGCCCAGCCAGCAGCCAAACGAAGCCTCAAGCGGTGGTTCCCACAGTGCAGCAACCCAGCAAAGGGGATGCAGCAAGGAAAACCACCGTCATCTCTCCGCTGGGAAGCGTTGAGCAAAGGCGAGTCCCCAGGCAACGCGGCCAATTTGATCGGCACAAGCTCCACTCCCTAGTCGTTCTTAGACTCCTTATTGGGTGAGCAACGCAGCCAAGCAACACAGTTGGAGCCTCCCTCCTCCCTGGCCGGCAGGGAGGGAGGGAGAGGAGCTGCTTCCTTTGAAACCCGGAAAATTTAAGGGACATCATCAATAAGGGACAGCAGCGGGACACGGCGCTGGGATAAGGGAGTTTCCCGCCAAATAAGGGACGGTTGACAGCTATGTTCCCGCTTGACTCCTGCTAAGGCCAACACTGTGGGTGTGGGATGGAAACAGAGAAGGAAATAGCAAGAGCCAGACCAGAAGGAAGCTGTCAGGGAGTGAGGGGGAGACTGAGAAGTGAGGTTGGGGGTGAAGTGAAGAGGAAGAAGAGCTTTCAGGGCCAACTGAACCGACAGCCTGTCAGGGCAATCAGACTCATCAACATATGTGAAGATTATCTGGGCATCCCTAGAGAACTTGGAACCATTGAACAATCACCATTATCCCTTGGATAGACATTGTTTTTTATTTTTAATGCAGCACCGCTCAATGGGTGGCCCAATGACAGGGCAGGAGAGGTGGAAGGTCTTGACTCAGCCTGTTTACACCACTGTGGTTTGGTTGTGGCACAGAGGTCTTAAGCAGACCATGGAGGAGATAAAAGGAGACAGTAGGTTCCTCTCTAGGCAGGGAGAGCCACATGGGAGTAGTCAATGCCCCTCTGCAAACCACTGTTCCAAATCTATACTGTCCTCCTGCTCCTGGGAAGATTCAGGATCAGGATGTGGGGAGGGGGTGCCTCCCACCATTCTTCCTCAGTGCAAACCTCCTCAGCATGGTCCCTGACACTCCCATGCCTTAGGAGAACATTTATTATTGCCTTCTCCCCAGTTCCCAGAGCAACAGAACCGGAGCAGAAATAAAAAATGTCACAGATGTAAACAGTGTTCTGTAATACAGGGGTACCTCGGGTTAAGTACTTAATTCATTCCGGAGGTCCGTTCTTAACCTGAAACTGTTCTTAACCTGAAGCACCACTTTAGCTAATGGGGCCTCCTGCTGCTGCCACGCCACCAGAGCACGATTTCTGTTCTCATCCTGAAGCAAAGTTCTTAACCTGAGGTACTATTTCTGGGTTAGCGGAGTCTGTAACCTGAAGCGTATGTAACCTGAAGCATATATAACCCGAGGTACCACTGTGTTAATTCATTTACCAATACAGTGGTACCTCAGGTTAAGAACTTAATTCATTCTGGAGGTCTGTTCTTAACTTGAAACTGTTCTTAACCTGAAGCACCACTTTAGCTAATGGGGACTCCTGCTGCTGCCGCGCTGCCGGAGCACGATTTCTGCTCTCATCCTGAAGCAAAGTTCTTAACCTGAGGTAATATTTCTGGGTTAGCGGATTCTGTAACCTGAAGCGTATGTAACCTGAAGCGTATGTAACCCGAGGTACCACTGTATACAAGTTGAACAAGTGTCATGCAAGAGGGAACATTGGCTGGTGCCTAGTCCCTCAGCAGTATGATGCCATTACCCCACAAAATGGCTTGGCCAGTCTGCAACCTCTCGCTCTGACTGGCATAAACAACAGGAAATGGCCGACGTCCTCATGCCCGGATGTTAGTTACCACCTTGCAGAGATATCTTGGCTGGTCACTGTTGGAAACAGGTTTCCAGTCTACATGTGCCATTGGTTTGACCCAGAAAGACAATCTTGTTTTATGTTTTAGCAGATCTTTTCTACGCCAGCTCCAAATATCAAAACCACCCCCTTCCTACAATTTTCTTCCTTTTCTTCTGGCCACACTCAAACTGTACAAACAGCTGGCTCAAGAAATGTTGGCACCTGAGGCAGAAAATTGAAAGTGACACCTCTGTGCTCTAAAAGTTATTACAATAAATTAATATAATTGATTATCACTGCCCTTTAATGGCCCCTCAAATCTGCCAGCCACTGTCCCTAAGAAACCATTAACCAGAACCGTCTTTTTCACCATCATTCCAGTCCTAGGCTATAGAGAAAACAAGATACATATGTGTGTAAAATAATAATCGCTGGTCTGCGATAACGTCATCTGAATGGAAATCTTCCCGGCCATTTTAAGAGGAGATATACAAGTCTCCTCATACGAAGTCTTTGTAAGACAGCCAGGAATATGTTCCTTTTAATAGCCCCTCACACAGAGGCACTGACCTTTGAAAGCCTGGACCCATCAGCCTCCCTTTGTACAGAGAGCAGAGGAGTCCCCTCCCTCTCCGCCTTCTCGACTCCCCCATTATGGTTTGCTCTGTTTCAGTTTTAATCGGGATTCCTCTGCCTTTCTAGAAAGCAGCCCCATAACACTGCAAGGCCAGCCTAGCCCTGCGCTGACCTAAGCCGTTATGCTGCTTGAGGCAAAGCAGAAAATGTCACACCTTCCCTCAAGTCCCATCAAGTCCAAGGCAGCCAAATTATTTCGACGACCGGAAGCAGGAAATCCCGCAAGCACCTCTCTCCCTCCCTGCCAGTAAAAATGTAAATAATAATACCTACGGGACTGCCTCTCCTGGTATGTCCCACGGAGGACCTTACAGTCTTCAAATAAAAACATCTTGGAGATCCCGGGCCACAGGGAGGTTAGGCTGGCCTCAACCAGAGCCAGGGCTTTTTTGGTCATGGCCCTGATCTGGTGGAACGCTCTATCAAAAGAGACTAGGGCCCTGTGGGACTTGACATCTTTCTGCAGGTCCTGCAAGACAGAGCTGTTCCACCAGGCCTTTGGCCAAGGCACAGCCTGACCCTCTCTCTCTTTCTGTAATCTCCATAGCACGCTAGCCCAATGGATGCCATTAATTTGATTCTGAACTGATTTTAGAATGTATTTCAATTCTGTGATTTTATGTAAATTTATGTAAATCAATTCTGTGATTTTATGTAAATTGTGCTATTTTTACTGTTGTTAGCCGCTCTGAGCCTGGTTTTGGCTGGGGAGGGCGGGATATAAATAAAATTTTATATTATTATTATTATTATTATTATTATTACTATTATTATTATTATCAATAGTAATAATAATAATAACTAGCAATTTGCTGCCTTTCCATAACACCTGAAACTAGCTGCTTCACCATGCCCAATGTCAGGGCCGGTCCTGGCCCTATGACACCATACTGCATGTGCCCAGTCCAAATGAGGAAGACTTGGTGGCTGAAAAGCACCCACTCCTTGTCCCAGAGGGGAGGCAAAGTTTTTCCTCGCAGCCTCTAAGTCTCGCACTCCTTTTTCTTCTTTATTCCCCTTTGATCATTCTCTCCGAATGTGCAGCCCCCTGCTTGCAAATTGCTTCTTTATCTGGAGCCACAGTCCATCTGTTGTATGGGAGGCAATTTAATTCGTATGGGTCTATTAAGCGCTGCAGTCGCTGGAGGTGCTTGGGTGACGCCGCGCCATGTGGCTGCGCCAGTCCTTGGGAAATGGGAATAGCTCTCATTTTTACGGTGCTGTTTTCCATGTTAACAGCCTGAGACGCTTTCTGAAGTGTCCCGTAAATCGCCTGACCCCGATGATCACCTGAGGCCAGATGGGGAGGATGCAGGAGGAGGTGGGGGGAAAGGGAGGCACTTAAACAGCAGCTCAGCAGCAGGCAAGGCAGGTCTTTGCTGTTCAGTGGCTGTGGGGACAGATGCACAGCCTTTGTGGCATATGAACCAGAAGGACCCAAGTAGAGCCCTGCTGGAGCAAACCAAAGACTTATATAGGCATAGGAACATAGGAACCTAGGAAGCAGCTGTCAGGGACTGGGCAGAGGAGGAATGGCGGAGACCAGGGGTTGGCAACCTAAGGCCCATGGGCCAGAGGTGGCCCACGGAGGCCATTTAACTGGCCCACGAGCCGCCCCCCAACTGAGCCACCCGCTTGGCGAGTCCCTGCGCACTGTGCTAAACCGGCACAGCGTGGCGCGGGGACTCTCTTCCGCGGCACCGGAAATAGCTTCTGCGCATGCCCAGATGCCAGAAATTGTGTCTGCGCAGGCGTGATTTTCGTCATCTGGGCATGCGCAGAAGCGATTTCCTGCGCCACAGACATGCGCAGATGTGATTTCCGGTGTTGCGCTGCGCCGGCTCGGCCCACGGAGAATCTCCATGGGAGTGATCCAGTCCATGCACGGTAAGCCTTGCCAACCCCTGGGGAGACCGTCTCCCCAGCCTGACCCTTCCAGAGAAGAAGAGAGTTCAGAATTACAACAGGGGGTTGAGGGAGGTCACAGCTCAGAGGAAGATGAGGGGGAAAGTTGGGACATAATGGGAGAGGAGGCGGCAGAGCAGGAGCAGCTGGCTGACACATTTTCACTAGAAAGCATTCCAGAACCCGGCGAGCCCTAAAAGTAGGAGAGCAAAAAGCTTGGAGACAGATGGCCCTGAGCAGCAACCGTATGGGTGATGTTGCTGTTGATGAATGAGGAAGTGGGAGAGAAGGGGCGTGGAGATTTACGCGGTACAACACCATTATTCCTAGAGGCTGCATTCCCAAGCCTCTCTCTGTAAATATTGAATAAAAAGGAGATGATAAGGACTTTTCCTTGTCTTATATGTTCCTGGCTACCTGCCGTGGGGGTTGGTTCCTCTGCTGCCTGACAGAAGCTTTCTACTGAGTCAGATAGCTCAGTTGGTAGAGCATGAGACTCTTAATCTCAGAGTTGTGGGTTCGAGCCCCACATTGGGTGAAAGATTGCAGGGTGTTAGACTAGATAACTGTTATGTACTGAGTTGAATAGGATCCAAAATGCAGCAGTCTGATTGGTCCTAGAACAATAGGATTCAGAATGCAGCAGTCTGATTGGTCCTAGAACAATAAGATATAGAATGCAGCAGTCTGATTGGTCCACAGGAGCCACCCAATCCAACTCCAGGTGGAAGTGAATCCGAAGATAAGTAACAAATGTTGGAAATGTAAAGAAAAAGAAGGTACCTTTTTTCATATGTGGTGGGAATGTAAAAAGGTAAAATGCTTTTGGGAGATGATTTATAATGAATTGAAGAAAATGTTGAAATATACATTTGTTAAGAAACCAGAAGCATTTTTACTTGGCATTACAGGTAATGAGATAAATAAGAAAGAAAAGAAGTTATTTTTATATGCAGTGACAGCAGCAAGAATATTGATGGCCCAGAAATGGAAACAGGAGGAATTACCTACGATAGACGAATGGAGAACTAAAATGATGGATTATGCAGAACTGGACAGAATGACAGGAAGGATCCGGAATCGACGAGATCAAAGATTTACAGAAGATTGGGAAAAGTTTATCCAATATATGCAAAAACTGAGTGATAATAAAATTACGTTTGTAAACTTTAAGGAAGCTCTGTGAGGGGAAAGGGTTAAAAGGGCAGAAATGTGTAAAAAGTAACAATAGGAAGGAATGGCAGACAAATTGAGGGAAGTCAAAAAAGAGAAGTATGATGTAATTAAGATGTATGGAATGTATAAATTTGTTTTTGTATTTGAAAACTAATAAAAATATAATATATATATATAAAAAGGAAGTGAATCCGCAACCTGATTGGCCTACAGGAGAATCCCTGAATTAGCCAATCACGTGGGGCCCATTGTGTAAATAATGTATATAAAGCAGACATTTCGGGGGAACATCCATTCCTCACTACTATGAGCTGAATAAAGAGCATGAAATCCACACTTGACTCTGAGTATATTTCAATAATCCTTGTGGTCCCTTCCAGCTCCACAATTCTATGATTTCAACTAAACAGTAGGAAAAACTTCCCGATGATGTAAGCTGTTCATTAGTGGAAGAGACTGCCTTAGACAGTGGTGGACTCTCCTCCTCTGTTAGATCATTGGTCCATTTAGCTCAGTATTGCCTACAGGCCAAATTCACTAGGTCCAAAGGCTTCAAATAAGATTTTTTTGGGGGAAAATTCTCTCACGCTTCACTCTTGCCATGATCTGAGAAAGTCCAACTGCATCTCACTTGTAGATATTGGAAATGTCAAAATATTATACGTGCAGGAACTGGCAAGTGGGTAGCTGACGGTTAAGGATAATAAGTCAGAAACAAAGAAAATTATTGTATTGTGGTTAATTGCAAGGAATGGAATGTGAATAAGAAATAACTGGGAAAACTATGAGACAACAAGTGGAAGCCATGGACACATCAAGAATGGAGTGTGGGAAACCAATTTTGGGGGAAACTGTATTAAAGTAGCTTTAATTTGCGGTTGATTTGTTAAAATTTGGGAAATCAATAAAAATGATTTGGTGAAAGAAAGAAAGTTCAACTGCAGGAAGCTCCCAGTACATTTCCCAGCACAATTCAGTGTTGGTGCTGACCTTTAAAGCCCTAAACGGCCTCGGTCCAGTATACTTGAAGGAGTGTCTCCAACCCCATCACTCAGCCCGGACACTGAGATCCAGCATTGAGTGTCTTCTGGCAGTTTGTTCACTGTGAGACGTGAAGATACAGGGAACCAGGCAGAGGGCCTTCTCGGTAGTGGCCCTGTGGAACACCCTCCCATCAGATGTCAAGGAGATAAGTAACTATACAACTAAGGAAGAATGCAAACCTTTGATGGATTGTCTATCAAACTATCACTCATACATCAAGTCGCAGTCAGGATTTGAAATATAAGCAGCAGGTTATTGAAATAATTAATGATATTAAGGCTTAGGTAATAAAAACGTATGTGTTTTAAAATAGCTAATAAAAAGGAGTAATAAAAATAAACATCAGGAAACGAGTGGTGGGAAGTCAAGAAGAAGTTATGTATGTCAGAATGATAAGTGTTTTGAAATATCTTTGGAGATTTAAAAAACTGTATATATGTATGTATATATCAATCTAAATATATAAAGATGTCAAGGAGATACAGTGGTGCCCCGCAAGACGAATGCCTCGCAAGACGGAAAACCCGCTAGACGAAAGGGTTTTCCGTTTTTGAGTTGCTTCGCAGGACGAATTTCCCTATGGGCTTGCTTCGCAAGACGAAAATGTCTTGCGAGTCTAGAGATTTTTTTTTCGCTTTCCCCCCCTTTATCTAATCTGCTAAGCCTTTAATAGCCTTTAATAGCCTTTTAGCAGCTAATCCCCTAAGCCTTTAAGCCTTTAATAGCCGCTAAACCGCTAATAGCGCTAATCCGTTAAGCCGCTAATAGGGTTGCTTCGCAAGACGAAAAAACCACTAGACGAAGACTCTCGCGGAACGGATTAATTTCGTCTTGCGAGGCACCACTGTAAGTAACTATACAACTTTTAGAAGACATCTGAAGGCAGTCCCATAAAGGGACGTTTTTAATGTTTTATGTTTTGTTATGTTTTTGTATATGTTGGAAGCTGCCCAGAGTGGCTAGGGCAACCCAGTCAGATGGGCTGGGTACAAATAATAAAATCCTTACTATTATTTATTATGAAGTAATTCATTAAGGCCACTGGGAGCTAAGACCATCTGTTTTAAATTTACCAATTTTGAGTTTTAAATTTACCAATTTTGTGGAAATCTGCTTCAACATATGCACATATATTGGCAATAGACTTCTAGTGGCTATAGAGCCTGTTTTCAGTCTTAAAACCTCTGTTTTAAGCACTTTGCTTCAGGATCCGTAACCTCATTAAGGCCTCAGGTGGCATATTACTGTAAAAAGGCAGAAAGCAGCAAACATTTACTATAACAGAAGTCACAGAGTATGACAAAAGGCCAGCGGTCTAGACACCCGTGGTCTGAAAGGGAGAAGTCAACTGGTTTGAGTGAGACCTGTGGCCAAGAAAAGCCACAGAATGTCTGGCTGACTGATTAAGATCGGTGTGCAAAGGCACAAGGCAAATAACTGCATTCTTATCAGAAATGAGTAGAATTCATGATGTGGCCGGGGGTGGGAGAAATTGCTGAGTCAATCCAGTTAATATAAGTAGCAGTGATGATATTTGGTGTGATAATGAGGGTATTAAGAGGTCAAGCACCCTGAGATGAGGGCCACTTTTGAAACATCAAAGCAGACTCCCTGCCACTCTTGTAGACCACAGAGCCTTTCATATGTGGAGAATAAACCTTTCTACTTTGCTTAAAATCTTGTGAATATAATCCTCCTTCTGCCTGACAGGGCAGGAAAGAATTTAGTTATCACTCTGACTAGTAAATAAAGTGTCCAATCATCATTTAACTACCTGTGTGTTGTTTATACATCACTTGGGAAGACAGGCGAACTAATGCCAGTGTCCTGGAAGAAGCAAAGATCACCAGTGTCGAAGCAACGATTCTTCAACATCAACTTCGTTGGACTGGTCATGTTGTGCGGACGCCTGATTACTGTCTTCCGAAGTGACTACTCTATTCCAAACTTAAAAGTGGAAAGCGTAATGCTGGTGGTCAACAAAAGAGGTTCAAAGACTCTCTCAAGGCAAATCTTTAAAAAATAAGTAGTATAAACACTGGCTTGTGAGCGTTCCAATTGGAGAACAGCCTTTACCAAAGGTGTCATGGGCTTTGAAGACGCTCAAACTCAGGACGAAAGGGAGAAACATGCTAAGAGGAAGACATGCTTGGCAAACCCTTGCTGTGATCAACTCCTGCCTGGAAACCTATGTCACCATTGTGGAAGGAGGTGTGGATCCAGAATTGACCTCCACAGTCACTTACGGGATCACTGTGAAGACCGTGTTTATGGAAGACAATCTTACTCGACTACGAGTGATCTCCAAAGAAGAAGAAGACGACTGTGTGTATTTCTCTGGTCCAGCTGAGGTGCCTCCTGATCCTCCCACTTACAGGTTTGGGGAGTTGCTAATTGTCTGCAAGCTTTACCCCATTACAGCTTTTGAATAATCATTATTTTCAGCCCCTAATACACCCCTGCGAGGAAAAGATTCTTCCAATGGATTGGAGCAGCACTTCTTAAACACCTTATAGCTAGGAGACTTTTCTCCAAATTAAAAGTGGAACACACACTTGTACTATTACCTCTTATCCCCAAAAGCGGTTTAAGAATGAGGAATATCCACCTTCCGAGGAGCCTGTCCCAGGTGCTTCTGCATGAATCACAGACCTATAGATATATCTACTCATTGGAATGAGGCCAGCTCAGAGCATTTACTCACATAGATACCCTATTGGCAGCCTTTTCTCTGCATCAGGAGAGACTGAATGATTGTTTATCACCTTGGACAGCTCCCAGTACTTGCTCCGACAAAAGCTGGAAGTTGACTGTGGATTTGGAACACTCTCAGTTCAGATAATCCCACTTATGCTGGGGAGTGTGGCTTCCTAAATGGTCATTTCCTTGTTTTGGAGGCAGCTGCGTCTCTTCGCAGTGGCTTCTCCACTTGGTGTTGATCAGGAGCTGTGGAGAAGGAGGTACATCCATGAGGGTCCTTGTTTAGGGTCTGTGGGTTCATAACCACCAGCCACAGTTTTGATATCAGGAACCTAGCTGCAATGGTGAACTTGACAGAGTTCTCTTCCTCCATCTTTGAGCCTTGGCTATTGTTCAAGGCCGGTGTCATTACCATGATCAGGTCACATCTGCTGAGAAGGTTTCTGCTGCTGCTGGTGGCTGTTTGGAAGGAAGGAAGCCCAGAGATCTGACTGACATAGAGACACAATAAGCACCCTCCTCTGAAAGCAGACAATGGAGCTGTGTTTCGGCATCAGGAATGATTGAATCACCCAGTTCTGCCCAATGCAGAGATGGAGCAGAGTTATGAATCCCTGGAAGAGGTCGAATGGAAGGAGGCATGGCTGGAGCTCTAAATCATGCCAAGATGGGGAGCCTTGGAATGGGTGGGGACTTTGCCATTGCAAGGGCTGTTTCCCTCCCCCTGATCTCCCCAGCACAAAGTTGGATAATTATTCTGTTGGAGGTGAGCAATGGGCCCTTGATGTGGGAGAATGAAGGGATGGGCGGGGAAGTTGCAATACAAATGACTTGTTTCCTCAATGCAAAGGGCAGTCATCCCAACTCTCTCATCTTAATTTCCAGAGGGATAGCTTCTCATAGAAAAGCACTTCATTTCCTGTTGTGTATAGCAGGAAACTAGTGCTTTTCTATGACAACACTATTCCTCTGGAAATTAAGACCCACCGGGGCCATTTCATACAGACCCTGTGTTCAAATTATGGGTTATGCAGGAGGTTCTTAATGAAATCCACAACAGCCCCATGACACCCTCCTCCTGCATTATAGTCAAATCATGTCCTCCACTGCCCTTTATAAAACAATAGATAAAGAGGCTGTCTTTAAAGGCAATACAAGGGGTGCAAGGAGGCCCCATCCCCCAGTTATCTGAAAACAGTTCAGTCCAATGACTTTTAAGATTTTGTAGTTTAGTATTTATTTTGTAGTTTAGTATTTTGTAGTTTAGTATTTATTTCTTGGGAGAAAAGCAATGACAAACCTAGACAGCATCTTCAAAAGTAGAGACATCACCTTGCCAACAAAGGTCCCTATAGTAAAAGCTCTGGTTTTCCCGGTAGTGATGTATGGAAGTGAAAGCTGGACTATAAAGAAGGCCGATCGCCAAAGAATTGATGCTTTTGAATTATGGTGCTGGAGGAGACTCTTGAGAGTCCCATGGACTGCAAGAAGATCAAACCTATCCATTCTGAAGGAAATCAGCCCTGAGTGCTCACTGGAAGGACAGATCCTGAAGCTGAGGCTCCAATACTTTGGCCACATCATGAGAAGAGAAGACTCCCTGGAAAAGACCCTGATGTCGGGAAAGATGGAGGGCACAAGGAGAAGGGGACGACAGAGGACGAGATGGTTGGACAGTGTTCTTGAAGCTACCAGCATGAGTTTGACCAAATTGCGGGAGGCAGTGGAAGACAGGAGTGCCTGGCGTGCTCTGGTCCAGGGGGTCACGAAGAGTCGGACACGACTAAATGACTAAACAACAACAACAACAATTTATTTCCAGCCTTTTCCTATAACAGTTCCAAGAAAGCTTCCACTGCAAAGTTTTAAATATCTAACAATAAAACAAAGCAGATTTTCCCCCTTAAATAAACCCTGAATGACAGCAGCAACGGAGCCCTCTCAAGAGCTAGTCACAAGACACCACTTAAAAGCTATTAAAAACTTAGGAAGACAAAATCTTATTCTTCTTACCTGGTGCCTAAGTGTCAATAGACTCAGCATTAGAAGAACGGAGCAGGAGAAAGCAATCTATTGCTATGCTGCTACCACCATGAATTTCCCATTCCTTTCCTTGCTTATCTCAGGTGTGGGCAGCCTTGCAACGATAACCTTAGTAACTGGGCAGGTCCGTACAGAAAATGTTGAAGACAGAGGCTTGAAACGCAATGTCTAGTCTCTGGAATATTGGTCCAGTGATTTTTAAAATGTTATAGATTAGAAGTGAAGGATTAGGCTATGTTTACAGCATCAGCCTAACAGCTTCAGTAGTGATTTCTCCTTCTAGTTCGGGGAGGAGGGACACTGAGGTCCAGCGCCGAGGGCTTTCTGGCAGTTCCCTCATTGCAAGAAGTGAGGTTACAGAGAACCAGGCAGAGGGCCTTCTCGGTAGTGGCTCCTGCCCTGTGGAACGTCCTCCCAGCAGATGTCAAGGCAATAAGCAACTACCTTACTTTTAAAAGACATCTGACGGCGGCCCTGTTTAGGGAAGTTTTTAATGTTTGATGCTGTATTATGTTTTTAATATTCAGTTGGAAGCCGCACAGAGTGGCTGGGGAAATCCAGCCAGATGGGCGGGGTATAAATATATGATGATGATGGTGGTGGTGGTGGTGACGATGATGATGATGATAATGTAAGGGTCACTCCATGATGGTAAAGCATTATCAGTGACAACCCTCCAAAGGAATTTTTCATGAGGCTAAATGGCAAATTTGGGCAAATAAATGTCAGAGCAAATGGCAAATAAATGTTAGAGCAAGCATGTAGTTTATTACTGCAGAAAGCAGTAAGGATGAAAGCTGGTGTGGGAAATCTCTGTTTATGTATATATAAACAATACCATGGGACGCGGGTGGCGCTGTGGGTTAAACCACAGAGCCTAGGACTTGCCGCTCAGAAGGTCGGTGGTTTGAATCCCTGCGACGGGGTGAGCCCCCGTTGCTCGGTCCCTGCTCCTGCCAACCTAGCAGTTCGAAAGCACGTCAAAGTGCAAGCAGATAAATAGGTACCACTCTGGTGGGAAGGTAAACAGCGTTTCCATGTGCTGCTCTGGTTCGCCAGAAGCAGCTTACTCATGCTGGCCACATGCTCAGCCAATAAAGCAAGATGAGCGCCGCAACCTCAGAGTTGTCCGCGACTGGACCTAATGGTCAGGGGTCCCTTTACCTTTACTAAACAATATCATATCTATATCTATACAGTGGTACCTCGGGTTACATACGCTTCAGGTTACAGACTCCACTAACCCATAAATAGTGCTTCATGTTAAGAACCTTGCTTCAGGATGAGAACAGAAATCGTGCTCTGGCGGTGTGGCAGCAGCGGGAGGCCCCATTAGCTAAAGTGGTGCTTCAGGTTAAGAACAGTTTCAGGTTAAGTACGGACCTCCGGAACGAATTAAGTACTTAACCTGAGGTACCACTCTATATCTATATCTATATCTATATCTATATCTATATCTATATCTATATCTATATCTATATCTATATCTATAATCTGCATGTATATGACTCACTGTGTATGGAGGTGTGGGAGAATCTTCAAGTTTCCTACTGCCCTGATTCTCTTTCTCGCTCTCTCCTTTCTACATAATCCAGCTTCTGAGTGATGGCAGACCAAAGCACTGCCCTCTATGACAAGTACACATTGTGTGTCTTTTGGAAACAAAATATAGTGTGTGGGTCCGCCTGCACATGTGTGCGGCTGGGCGGCATGTGCCCTACCTGCAAGAAGGACTGCTGCTCGAAATGTAATCTGGAAGGATTTAGGCCATAGCTGTCAACGTTTCCCTTTTTGAAAGGGAAATTCCCTTATTCTGAATAGGATTCCTCGCAAGAAAAGGGGAAAGTTGACAGCTATGATGTAGGCATGGCTACCTGCACCCACTTTAATATCTTCGTTTACCTAGTTAGAATGACAACGGGTTACTATTCTGTTTGATAGGTGAGGTGGGTCCCATGTTTTGAGATGAATGCTTCCTGTTGAAAGTGGCAAAGTTCTTTCTAGACTGATGGAAAAGGAGATCGATTACCCTGCATAGTACGTCTGATGCTTTGCTTAACTTCTGAGAATGTTAACACCTCTTTGGGGAAAGACAGAGAGAGGAAGGATTTTGATTTTGGGAAAGGAGCCCAATAGGATTAGAAGAGAATGGCGACTTGTGAGTCAAGTCTAGGGTTGCTCCACATAAGAGCCCTTCAGTGCCTTGCAGATATTGCTTTTTGGCAATTAGCTGAAAGCAAGAGTAAATTAGAAGCAAATTATAGGAAGCCCAGAGGTGGTCCACCTTACCTTTAGCTACTGTTTTTAGAAGGCATGCTTTGATTAAATTTGGAGAGTCAGAAGAGTGGGACTTACAGATTTCATTTTACCCCTTGCCTCTCCCCTCCGTAATTCAAGCACTGGGAGGTCCACACAGCTCTTAATACAGTCCTATATTATCCAGGAATGCCCTTCCCACTTTGGCTGTCATGTTTACTCAGACGTAAGTTGCTAGACCCTTCCTAGTGTTAATTAAAAGCTTCTTGCTCACAGGCTGTGCCCCTTTCATTGCTTCTCCTTGTGCTCAGCATGATTCCTGAAGTCAATTGCCCTTTGCAGAGTCTCTTAATTGCATCTTATTGTCAGTTTCTGTTCCCGCAGGGGCGGGGGAGGTTAATTAATGCTTTCCTCCCATCTTTTTTTAAATAGAGAAGTTGTGTTATTTTATTTTATGAGAATGAAATGCGGGGTGGGGATAGGTTGGGGGGGGGGGAAGATTTACCAGTACCTGTCTGGAGTCTGAATTAAATAGTCGCCATCCTGATGCACTCTATGGCTCCAAGTTTGGTCCACTTGTATCAGGAGAGAAACTGTGCCCTCTGTCCTTTTGTGAATCTTGCAAAGAGAGAGGCTGGACCCCATTTGCACCTCCTCTAAATTGGGGTCCCTCCAAACTGTTTTTGTATGTGTGTGGAGGGGTGTATTCTTCTATATACCATTGATGCAATACAAGTGCATTCGTGCTGGGTTTATACAGGACTGTCTGCGCATCATTCTGCTTTAGTAGTTGTTCTGCAATGCTTCCCCGGTGTTGTCACATTATTGCCACCTAGAAGGCCCTTTTCCACTATAGTGCAACGGAAGTGGGAGAACTGCCCCCTCCTGCACACGCACACACACACTGGAACATTTGCAGTGCAAAAATTATAGGATTTCAGCAGGAAGTTACTGGACATACACCAATTAGAAACAAAGCGGTATGACCGCCCCAAAACATTTGCAGACAGGCAGGATTTTGAAAGCAGGATTGAGAATAAATGCCCCAATATCAACATGAACACAAATGACCGTCAATGTACAATAAAAAGGATGTCTGGACGGGCCCTTAAAAAAAATGTAATTTTCAGTTATATACATTTCAATAGTTCTACAGTCATTTTAACATTTCAAAACTCGACTTCCTTCTTCCTCTTTCTGCGGTTCCTTAAATTTAAATTTATCATTTCCTGCATATTCTGAATTAGCTTAATTTATTCTTTTATGAATCTACTTTAACTATTTACTCTTATGAAACTGCAGGTTATTACAATGATCCTGCCAATGTCCTTATCTGTTTACATTTTATTTATGCATATTCAAGAAACCATTTCCATTATTTTATAAAAAGCTTGTTGTTGTGATCTCTTCTTTTTCCAGGATTTCACCCTTTTTCTTAAGGATACTCTGGATCTCTCCAAAAACCACATTCAAATACATTCATCACATATCCTCCAACATTTCTCTGATGAAAATGGGGGCATCCTATTCAATAATAATAATAATAATAATAATAATAATAATACTATTTACACCATACCCATCTGACTTTGTTGCCCCAGCCACTCTGGGTGGTTTCTAACACATATAAAAAACATAGTAAAACTATACAGGGCTGCCTTCAAATGTCTTCGAAAGGTTGCATATTTACTTTCCGGGATAAAATAAAAATCTGGGATGGCTTCTGTAAATCTGGGATGTCCCTGGAAAAGAGGGACACTTGGAGGGTCTGTTATCAGACATTGCTGTGATGTATGTATGTGGCGGGTGGCACTGTGGTGTAAACCACTGAGCCTCTGGGCTTGCCAATAGGAAGGTCGGCTGTTTGAATTCCCACAACGGGGTGAGCACCCGTTGCTCGGTCCCTGCTCCTGTTAGCCTAGCAGTTTGAAAGCATGTCAAACTGCAAGTAGATAAATAGGTACCACTCTGGCAGGAAGGTAAATGGCGTTTCCGTGCACTGTTCTGATTTTGCCTGAAGCGGATTAGTCATGCTGGCCACATGACCCAGAAAAACTGTCTGCGGACAAACCGCTCTGAAATCTCCCCCTTTCCCCCCACTACAAATATGCACCAGCCTTTAGAGATGCATGGGATGTGGGTGGTGCTGTGGTCTAAGCCACTGAGCCTCTTGGGCTTGCCAATCAGAAGGTTGGTGGTTTGAATCCCCATGACGGGGTGAGCTCCCGTTGCTCGGTCCCTGCTTCTGCCAACCTATCAGTTCGAAAGCACATCAAACTGCAAGTAGATAAATAGGTACCACTCTGGCGGGAAGGCAAATGGCGTTTCCGTGCACTGCTCTGATTTTGCCAGAAGCGGCTTAGTCATGCTAGCCACATGACCTGGAAGCTGTACGCTGGCTCCCTCGGCCAGTAAAGCGAGATGAGCGCCGCAACCCCAGAGTCGTTTGCGACTGGACTTAATTGTCAGGGGTCCTTTACCTTTATGTATGTTGCACTCCCTCCCTCCCTCTCTGTGTGTGTTTTGGTCACATATCACAGTACCAGCCACTGTGGTTACATATGTGAGTATCATGCGTACATGCCTCTTTTTTGCTTTCTCTCTGCCGTTGCAGTCAAGGCTCTTTCCGTGGTCACAGATCATCCCACCAATTGCTGTGACAAGCGCAAGATTCTGAAGCTGCTGGGATGGAGCAGCCTGGAGGCCAAGTATGATTTCTTCGCTTCGTTCCAGGGGAGGAAGGGTTCACATGCCTCATTGGGAAAAGAGGGTGGCTGTGTTGACAGCAGGAAGACAGTGCTGGGATCTCTCCAGTGCCCTTTGGGGTTCTGGGTAACCCACACCTTCCACCCATTTTCAAAGCAAAGGCAAAACTGAAGGGGGAAAGTGGCTCCTTGGGTAGCAGGAAGCAAATCTCAAATGACAGTTTTCAGTGGATCTGGTAGCATGCTCCACCCAAGTCTTCTTGAAATATTAAATTCTAATAGCATATTTTCCCACAGCCTGGCAAACGCATCTTGATATTCAAAGGCCATCCTTGTTGTTGTTGTTGTTTAGTCGTTTAGTCGTGTCTGACTCTCTGTGACCCCATGGAGCAGAGCATGCCAGGCACTCCTGTCTTCCACTGCCTCCCGCAGTTTGGTCAAACTCATGCTGGTAGCTTCAAGAACACTGTCCAACCATCTCATCCTCTGCCATCCCCTTCTCCTTGTGCCCTCCATCTTTCCCAACACCAGGGTCTTTTCCAGGAAGTCTTCTCTTCTCATGAGGTGGCCAAAGTACTGGAGCCTCAGCTTCAGGATCTGTCCTTCCAGTGAGCACTCAGGGCTGATTTCCTTAAGAATGGAGAGGTTTGATCTTCTTGCAGTCCATGGGACTCTCAAGAGTCTCCTCCAGCACTATAATTCAAAAGCATCCATTCTTCGGCGATCAGCCTTCTTTATGGTCCAGCTCTCACTTCCATACATCACTACTGGGAAAACCATAGCTTTAGCTATACGGACCTTTGTTGGCAAGGTGATGTCTCTGCTTTTTAAGATGCTGTCTAGGTTTGTCAATGCTTTTCTCCCAAGAAGCAGGTGTCTTTTAATTTCATGGCTGCTGTCACCATCTGCAGTGATCATGGAGCTCAAGAAAGTAAGAGTAATCTGTGGGATTGAGTGTAGGTATGTTTGAACACTTTTAAGGATTGTATGAAATGTATGTTTGTATGCTTACAACAGAAATCTGAGTGCGTTGTTTATCTCCTGTCTGGCAGTTTACCTGTTAATGGTCACTTGATTGGATACCCTGGGGAGCCTGGCCAGTTTTTGTTCTGAGCCAGGTCACAGGCTCACCCAATCATGCACAGACATACCCTTAAGACAGGATTTGTGAACAAAAAGGCAATGGGGGACGCTTCTCCAATTCCCTTCGACCTTGCAGAGAAATATTTGACGTCAATGTGGGAGGGACAAAATGGTTTCAGGACTTTTTCTGTGGGGATTCAGACATGTGGTTTATATATGCAGTTATGAACATTTATCTTTTATACAGTCATATCTCGGGATAAATACGCTTCAGGATAAGTATTTTTGGGTTGCGCACCGCAGCGACCTGGAAGTAACAGAGCACGTTACTTCCAGGTTTTGCCGCTCGCGCATGCGCAGATGGTCAAAATGATGTCATGCGCATGCGCTATTGCATCAAAATGTGACCCGCGCTTGCGCAGACGTGCTGTCGTGTCTTACGTTCTGTTCAGGATGCGAATGGGGCTCCAGAATGGATCCTGTTTGGATCCCGAGGTACCACTGTGTGTATATATACACAGTGGTACCTCGGGTTAAGTACTTAATTCGTTCCGGAGGTCCGTTCTTAACCTGAAGCTGTTCTTAACCTGAAGCACCACGTTAGCTAATGGGGCCTCCTGCTGCTGCTGTGCCGCCGGAGCACGATTTCTGTTCTCATCCTGAAGCAAAGTTCTTAACCTGAAGCACTATTTCTGGGTTAGCAGAGTCTGTAACCTGAAGCGTATGTAACTTGAAGCGTATGTAACCCGAGGTACCACTGTGTGTATATATACACACACACACACACACACACACACATATATATATATATATATATATATATATATATATATACATATACCGTATTTTTTGCTCTATAAGACTCACTTTTTCCCTCCTAAAAAGTAAGGGGAAATGTTTGTGCGTCTTATGGAGCGAATGCAGGCTGCACAGCTATCCCAGAAGCCAGAACAGCAAGAGGGATTGCTGCTTTCACTGCACAGCGATCCCTCTTGCTGTTCTGGCTTCTGAGATTCAGAATATTTTTTCCCTTGTTTTCCTCCTCCTAAAACTAGGTGCGTCTTGTGGTCTGGTGCATCTTATAGAGCGAAAAATATGGTACATACACACACACACACACACACACACACACACACATATGACCTTAAATTTTTTATTTCAATTGGAATATGGGACAGTTTAAAACAAAAGACAGTCACAGGAGCAATGAGAAAGCCGATAAACTTAGGGCTCCACTAGCGACCCCTTTTCTGCCTTGTTTCCTGGGACGTGGCTCCTGTTTTCTGACTATTGAGTTAGGATGGCTGTCTCCAGAGCTGTGCGAGCCTACAACCTCTCAGATGTCTCCTCTCCTGGCCGTTTGGTGCCCTGAGCGTTCAGCCACTTCCTTGCCATCTAAATGCTAAACAGTCCCTGTGATTAGAGCTTAAGGCTAGTTATTTATTTAACATTTAAGCGAGAGCGAGCCAGGAAGCTCCACAGGCTGGAGACATGATGGGTGAGAATCACTCGGGTCAGTGATGCCCCGAAGTGGAATTTATTATGAAAAGCTATGTGCATTAAAAAGAGCCCCCACGGGCCTCGCTGCAATAGGCATTACAAGGCTGTCATAATTTTATGGCTCCAATCCTGGCTTTTCTATGGAGTGGTCATTTTCGGATTGCAGCCAGTGGGGCCTCCTCTGCTGTAAAACGGGTTCAGTATTTGCAATCGGCTGGCAGTTTACAGCCCATGGCTTCCGACACGCAAACCAACATTGATCCCATCACTTGTATTCCTGACTTTGATAGATTCTTTGCGAGGGGCTATAACTTTGCTTGGATTTCTCTCTTATCCTTGCACTGTGCTTGCTCTTTTATTTTTTTATTTTTATTCTTTGTGGCACTGTAAAAAAACTGGGTCCCTTCTCTCTCCAACAGCGCTCCCACTCTCTCCTCTTCGAAATTCCTCTCTTACTACAAAGCATCCTCTGAACACAAGGAGATAGGAATCCCAGCCCCTCAAAAGTGTCCCGATTTTCCAGGGACAGTCCCAGGTATACAGTAGCCGTCCTGGTTTCTTTCTTTCTTTCTTTCTTTCTTTCTTTCTTTCTTTCTTTCTTTCTTTCTTTCTTTTGTACAGTGGTACCTCGGGTTAAGTACTTAATTCATTCCGGAGGTCCATACTTAATCTGAAACTGTTCTTAACCTGAAGCACCACTTTAGCTAATGGGGCCTCCTGCTGCTGCTGCGCCGCCGCTGCATGATTTCTGTTCTCATCCTGAAGCAAAGTTCTTAATGCAAGGCACCGTATTTTTCGCTCTATAAGATGCACCAGACCATAAGACGCACCTAGTTTTTGGAGAAGGAAAACAAGAAAAAAAATTCTGAATCCCAGAAGCCAGAACAGCAAGAGGGATCGCTGCCCAGTGAAAGCAGCAATCCCTCTTGCTGTTCTGGCTTCTGGGATAGCTGTGCAGCCTGCATTCGCTCCATAAGACACACACATATTTCCCCTTACTTTTAAGGAGGGAAAAAGTGAGTCTTATAGAGCAAAAAATACGGTAATATTTCTGGGTTAATGGAGTCTATAACCTGAAGCGTATGTAACCTGAGGTACCACTGTATATAATTTTTATTAAGTTTTCTGTTTTACAATTTAAGATGCTCGTTTTGCATCCTTAAGATATAAATGACTTCCCTTCTTCTCTTTCCATGGTTCATTTTGCATATCATAATGCAATGCAATAAGAATAAGAATAAGAATAAGAATAAGAATAAGAATAAGAATAAGAATAAGAATATTCCACAGAACAGCACACCTCTAAAGGCTCCCTGCTTTGTATCCTATTGAAAGGGCATACCAGACCAGACCAGGCCTGGAATAAAAATAATCAAAATACGCTGGGAAGTGGTGGCGTCAGGCAAAGTCATTTCCATAAACCGCAGAGGGACTTGTGTCATGATCCAACTCAGGTGTGTATTCAGAGGTAACCTGAAGACTGCCAGGTGTGCACAGGACTGCAGCCTTCATTGCATATACTGTTTAGTAAGAAGGAGGCTAAATTGGATAGGAGGCAAAGACTTCTCTGCTCTTTGTGAATACGTCAGATGCGATATGGTGAAAGATATTTTTAATTCTGCCTGGATGGAGCCTCATTTATATACACGCCAACCTGCAATCAGCTGCATTTTGATGCATCAAGATTACATCCCTCTTCGCCCCCCCCCTTTCCTCAGAGAAACTGGCCTCCAAAGCCTGTGGGATCAGAGAGTTTACCAGCCACACTTAAGATTGTATTAATTTACAGAAATAAACTCAATTACATGAAAGCAGCTTCTGCTCTAATGGCCTGGAGACAATGGCTATTTCGCAGCATGGTTGGTTAAATCTCATAAACTCAGAGAGGGGGATGGGAGTGCCTAGGAAGCATTATAGATACTCAGAGCCTGCGCTCTGAGTAAGTTCGGTACGCGAAGTAAGGCCACAGCGTGAAGCAGATGAAAAGGGAAATAAGAGAAAGCACGCCTTCACACAGTTAAACTATGGAACTCCTTGACACAGGAGACAGCAATGGCCACCAACCAGGATATCTTTAAAAGAAGATTCATGGATGAGAAGCCTATCAATGGCTACTAGCAGGTGCACCATTTAGGGGGTGGGGGGGCTGAGGGCCCCCCGATTTTTCAAGGAGGGGGGTGGCCCCCCTCAAAATTCTATGGCGGCTATGCAGGCAAACCATGGGGCATTTGCACGCAACATCAGCATGCTCCGAATTGCGCCAGCTGTTTTTGGACTACAGTTCCCTTCATCCTTAGCTAGCAGTGGTCAGGGATGATGGGAATTGTAGTCCCCAAACAGCTGGAGACCCAAGTTTGGGAAACACTGGGTTAGATGATCCTCAGGGTCCCAACTCTACAATTCCATACCCTCCAACATTTCTCTGATGAAAAGAGGGACATCCTATTCAACAACTGTTATAAGAAAAAAACTGCTCCTTTTCCCTTATGGGGTACCCAAGAGCAAATATAGAGTCCTTTTGTAGGTTCAGTAGGAGACCAACCAGAGAATATTGAGAAGAAAAGCAGCTAGCAAGACTGATCTTTATTAAACTGTTGCAACAGGATCCCCACTCACCACATGTAGGAGGGAGGAGAACCCTGAACAATGGTGTGTAAGGCCTTATATAGACTATAAATTGCCACCCTGCAGCCTAAGACCACCCCCCAATACATCATACATAGACCACAGAAGTTGTGTAGCCCAAGGTAAAGGGACCCCTGACCATTAGGTCCAGTCACGGACGACTCTGGGGTTGTGGCGCTCATCTTGCTTTATTGGCCAAGGGAGCCGGCGTACAGCTTCCGGGTCATGTGCCAACATGACTAAGCCGCTTCTGGAGAACCAGAGCAGCACACGGAAACACCATTTACCTTACCGCCGGAGCGGTATCTATTTATCTACTTGCACTTTGACGTGCTTTCGAACTGCTAGGTTGGGAGGAGCTGGGACTGAGCAACGGGAGCTCACCCCGTCGCGGGGATTCGAACCGCCGACCTTCTGATCGGCAAGCCCTAGGCTTTGTGGTTTAGACCACAGTGCCACCAGCGTCCCTCTGTGTAGCCCAAGACCACCCCCCCAATATAGCATACATACATCACAGAAGGGGCAGTCTACAACAGAATCCTGTCTGGCAGGAAACTTGTTGATGGGTTTAAAGGTAAAGGTACCCCTGCCCGTACGGGCCAGTCGTGTCCGACTCTAGGGTTGCGTGCTCATCTCGCTCTAGAGGCCGTGAGCCGGCGCCGTCAGAAGACACTTCTGGGTCACGTGGCCAGCGTGACGAAGCTGCTCTGGCGAGCCAGCACCAGCGCAGCACACGGAAACGCCGTTTACCTTCCCGCTATAAAGCGGTCCCTATTTATCTACTTGCACTTAAGAGTGCTTTCGAACTGCTAGGTGGGCAGGAGCTGGGACCGAACGATGGGAGCTCACCCCGCCGCGGGGATTCGAACCGCCGACCATACGATCGGCAAGTCCTAGGCACTGAGGTTTTACCCACAGCGCCACCCGTGTCCCATTGATGGGTTTACCTGGCTGTTAATGGGTTTACCTGGAGAGCCTGGTCATTCTTTTGTGATGATAAATACTTAATTCTTGAGTCCAGGTCACAGGCTCACCCTATTCATATCTTATATATGCCCTTAAGGCAGGATTTGTGAGCAAAGAGACAATGGGGAGGTTTCCCCCATTTCTTCCCTATTTGCAGAGAAACATTTGAGGTCAATTTGGGAGAGACAAAATGGTTTCAGGACTTTTCCCCTGTACTGTTTCTCATATATATATATATATGTGTATGTGTGTGTGTGTGTGTATTTGTTTGCTTGGTACATTTATTTTATATCTGAGACCTTATAATTCTCATAACAACAACAGCAACAACAATATTATTTGTAACCCGTCCGTCAGACTGGGTTGTCCACTCTGGGTGGCTCCCAACATATATGAAAACATAATAAAACATTAAACATTAAAAAAAACCTTCCCTATACAGGGCTGCCTTCAGGTGTCTTCTAAAGGTTCTTTAGTAGACTTATCTCCTTGCCTCAGGGCTCACATAACTCCCCACCCTCCAACATTTCTCCGATGAACGTAGGGACGTCCGAAGGAAAAGCGGGACATTCCGGGATCAAATCCAAAACCAGGATGGCTTCTGTAAATCCGGGATCTGTCTGGGAAAAAGGTACACTTGGAAGGTCTGCAATTCTGTGATTCTGTTTGGAAGAAAATACAAATGGAACAGTAGATGCTTTCTGCACCACTTTTTCTCTGTAAGCTATGAAAAGAGTTCCATATTTCAAGCTGCTTTGAAAGGGCACAGAAGAGGGGCATGTTTCGTTTTGTGGTTAAGTGGGCCGTTGGCAGTCTGAGACCAGCTCCATCCTTGCAGGTGAACCTGTCCCATTCTTGCTTTGTGGGAGGAGGAAGAGCGGCACATGCCCTTTTCAAAAGATGCCATCTGTCTCCCAGAATGCTAAGTTTCCCGTGCTTTCATTCCTTGCCAACTAGGCTGCGTACGTGTGTGGGGAAGGAGACATTTTTGGAGCCTCAGCTGTGGGCTTGATCTCATTTGCAGGATTTCAGCAGCCACCACTGTCATCCCACACTTGCGCACGCACAAAATCCCTGCTCTTGTTTATAGGCCGTGAAGTCGGGTGTTTAATATGCTAAAGACCCCGGCAGCGACACAGCCTACTCCGCTTTGCAAACATACGCATAATAGGGCCCTGGGGCCGAATGTTTGCTTGTGCTGTGTGATGAGGTTTTCCCCTCCACTTCACGGCCCCAGTTCCCACGCAAAAGACGGAAAGGGCTGCCACTCGCATGTACTCATTCGGGGCGCCGGCGAGGCGAATTCAGAAGGGAAGCAAGGCATAATTTTTAGCAACAATAAGCGATTACCCATTGGCACAAGGGGCTGGTTGGGGAGGGGGTGGGAATCTCTCCTTCATGCTTCCAAATCAAGGCCAAGGAACAACTCGCTTCTCAGACAGACTGTCAAATTGTTAATAAATTGATTGATTGAACTGAACACAAAAACAATTACACATGAAGAATTTCCCCCTTGCAATATGGTGTCTAGGACACAGTTTGCATGACTGTTGCTGCTTTCAAATCTGCTTTCTCCCTCCCTTTTATTACATACAGTGGTACCTCAGGTTAAGTACTTAATTCGTTCCGGAGGTCTGTTCTTAACCTGAAACTGTTCTTAACCTGAAGCACCACTTTAGCTAATGGGGCCTCCTGTTGCCGACGCGCACGATTTCCATTCTCATCCTGAAGCAAAGTTCTTAACCTGAAGCACTATTTCTGGGTTAGCGGAGTCTGTAAACTGAAGCGTATGTAACCTGAAGCGTATGTAACCTGAGGTACCACTGTATTTGCTTTCCTTACAGGTTTCTAGCCCAAGGGTAGGCAACCTAAGGCCTGTGGGCCGAATACGGCCCAATCGCCTTCTCAATCCGGTCCGCGGACAGTCTGGGAATCAGCATGTTTTTACATGAGTAGATGTGTCCTTTTATTTAAAATGCATCTCTGGGTTAATTGTGGGGCATAGGAATTTGTTCATCCCCCCCCAATATAGTCTGCCCCCCCAAGGTCTGAGGGACAGTGAACCAATCAGAAGTCGTGTCAGACGTTCAGGTTCCAAAGAACGTTTGCAAACCGAAACACTCACTTCTGCGTGAGTGCCAAAACGTTCGAGTCTCAAGGTGTTTGTCAACCAAGGTACGGCTGTATGTAACAATGTTTTCTGACAATGTTTTCTAAGGTCTGTGGTCGGTCAGAGCCAGTAACCAGAGGCCTTGATGCGAAACTCAGGCCCATAAGGAGAAGCGCCCTCTGACCTGGCCCCTCCATCGCTGATCGAGAAGCAAAAGACATCTGGAAAAAGTGACGTCTGTGAAAATAGAACTTTTTGTGTGTTTTTATGGTGATGGATAGTCGGCAGCCTTTCGGCAGACACTCACCTCACAAAGCAGCATTCTTGGAAAAGCAATTGCTTCTGTATCTTTTTCTACTCATATTCCCCTACCAATTTGATCCTCCTGCCCTTCTCTCGTTTATCCAGCACTCCAATTTTTCTGCAAAACCTCCGGTAACGGGAATGCAAAAAATAATTGCATCCGCTCGCTGTGTTGATTTGTACAATTTGTGGATTTGGGTTTCCTTTCACCGAAGGCTTTGCTCATTTTAAGGACATTTCCTGAGCACCGCTGCGCTTGGGATAGGAGAAGCTGAATGGGAATCTAGACTTTGCATTAGACATGGGGTCAACTCGGAATACCCCAGCGATAGAGCCAATGTAGTGTAATGGTAAGATTAGGACTGGAGGAGATCCACATTAAAATTGTCACTTAGCCGGGGACTTCCGCTTTTGGGGGTTGTGAAGTCCAGCAACCCCCTCTTTCACCCCTTCGGTGAGTGCTCACCCCTCGGAACTCCCGAGATGAGCATCCGAGAGCAATCAGCGGCAATAGTTTTGACTCCGTGCTAGCATTCGAGTGATAAAGGAACTAAAAGAAGGTGGACAATGATTAAGGATTTATTATGTTTTCAGAATGTATTGGAAAAATTATATAGAAAGGTTTATTGTTTTGTGTACATTCAAATGTAAGAGAAAATATATGCAAAGGGACTTGACAGGAAGTCAAAGTTGAAGAAAAGATTTTGGAAGATAAAAGGGGAGGGGAAATATTTACTTTCATTATTATCATTTTGTGTCCGGGTGTCTGCACATATGTGTGTTGTTGTATGCAATGTTTGGGAGGAAATAAGACGGTAAATAACAAATAACAAACTAAATATTGATGTATGTAATTTTTATTTCTTAATTATATTTAGTGGTAGTATGGCTGTATTGTTTTTTGTAACATAAAATCATTCAATAAAAATTATTTTAAATTTTTTTTAAAAAAAATGTCACTTAGCCATGAAGCTCACTGAGTGACTTTGGACTAGTTACTACCGCTCAATATAGGGTGGATCTACACACAGGAAAACAACACTAGAAATTAAATCGTTATAACAAAAGAAAAAAACCGCTATGGAAAATCCTGGGGAAATTTTTTCTTACTCTCCAGCTCCATCTGGTGTTGCAGGTTTATAACGCATTCAAAATGCTGTTTCTTTACTAATATAGCTGAGTCCCTAATCTATTTTGCAGGGTTGTTGTGATAATTAAATGGGTGGGTGGGGAGAAAACCATGCATGCCACTTTGAGCACCCTGGAGGAAAAGCAGGATGTAAACACCTTAAATAGATAAATGCATACACCTGTACCTTGGATGCTGACCTTACCTAGCTAGTAGGCAGCAACAGCTTATGCATCTGTATAAAAAGGTAAAGGTAAAGGACCCCTGACAGTTACGTCCAGTCGCAGATGACTCTGGGGTTGCGGCGCTCATCTCACTTTACAGGCCGAGGGAGCCGGCGTTTGTCTGCAGACAGTTTTTCCGGGTCATGTGTCCAGCATGACTAAGCCGCTTCTGGCGCACTTTACCTTCCCGCCGGAGCGGTACCTATTTATCTACTTGCACTGGTGTGCTTTTGAACTGCTAGGTTGGCAGGAGCTGGGACCGAGCAACGGGAGCTCACCCCGTTGCGGGGACTCAAACCGCTGACCTTCTGATTGGCAAGTCCAAGAGGCTCAGTGGTTTAGACCACAGCGCCACCCGCGTCCCATGCATCTCTATAGGCTGATGCATATTTGTAGTGGAGAAAAAGGGGGAGATTTCAGAGCGGTATAATGAATACAGATTGTGGAGTGGGGAGCCTGTGTCATAGCTGTCAACGTTTCCCCCTTTTTAAGGGAAATTCCCTTATTCTGAATAGAATTCCTCACAAGAAAAGGGAAAAGTTGGTTGCTATGACTTGTGTCTCTCCTGATGCTGCTGGACTCCCAAGTCCAGTTTCAGGGGCTGGACTGAGGAGGAATGGTGTGAGCTGCACTCCCTGAACCTTCCCAAGGGCAGGAGGACAGTATTGATTCAGAACAGTGGTTTGCAGAGGGGCATAGCCCAGAGGGGGAAAGCTGGGAAATACTGGGTGAGGAACAGCTAGAAGAGGAAACACCAGGAGAGAGAGAGCTGGTAATTCAGTGTCCTTGGACAGCACTCCTGACCCCCCCTTTCGCCTAAGATTAGATGGGCTTGGAAAGTGATAGAACAGAGAGCACAGCGGCAATAAACTCAGATTACCTGACCTAGGAGTGATGTAGATTAATGGGGACGGAGGGGGTAAACCTTTTTTTGGGAGCGACACCATTTTTTAGAGAGATATGTCTCTCGCTGTGATAATTAAAGAACGTACCGTATTTTTTGCTCTATAAGACTCACTTTTTCCCTCCTAAAAAGTAAGGGGAAATGTGTGTGCGTCTTATGGAGCTATTGCAGGCTGCACAGCTATCCCAGAAGCCAGAACAGCAAGAGGGATCGCTGCTTTCGCTGTGCAGCGATCCCTCTTGCTGTTCTGTCTTCTGGGATTCAGAATATTTTTTGTCTTGTTTTCCTCCTCCAAAAACTAAGTGCGTCTTGTGGTCTGGTGCATCTTATAGAGCGAAAAATACAGTATCTGGTAAGAATGCTCCTTTCGTTTGATCTGCTTATTTACTGCCAGAAGCCTGACATCCAGCCAGCAGATGCAGTCCGAAAAACATGTGGAAGGCCACAGGATTCCCCATCCCTGATTTAGACTGTGCAGACGAAGGTTCCAATCCCCACTCTGCCATGAGGCTCACAGGTGACACTGAGCAAGTCAGCATCGCTCAGCCTAACCTACCTCGCAGGATTGTTGTGTAGTTTAAATTGGAGAATGGATGCTTTCCTGGATGAAATGTTGGTGGATTGCTGGTTTTTTGTTTTTTGAATGCAATATATTTAATGCTTCCCTTTGGGCAAATGCGATGGTTCCGTCCTCTTCCTCCTCACCTCTCATCTCGGCACCTGGCAGGAGGGATCTGCCGGCGACACCCGCTTCCTTCTCCTCCCCTGTAGTGGGAGCATTAAGCAGCTGGAGCAAGCGGATTGAATTATCAGCATCCTCTGGATGTGCTCTTCACGCTGAAATCCTGGAGCCCGGCTCCCCCGTCCCCTCCTCTGTGCCACTTCTTAAGCTTCTTCTATTTACAGTAACAAGTATAAAATATTTACACAAGCTATAAAGGGATTTCAAGCCCCTGTTGGAGCGCTGATATTAAATAATAGTGCATAATAAAGCAATAGCAGATGCATTAACCGTATGGATGGATGGGTGCGTGGGGGGGGGGGGAGGAAGAGGACCCACTGCTAGACCAGCAATCCTGTGCCAGGATTCAGCACCAAGGAGAGAGAGAGAGAGAGAAATGTTTGGACTTCAATCACCAAAGGGGAGAACCTAAATGCCTGATTGTTTCATGCTGCAGTCCTATGTCTGGGTATCACTGGAGTTTTGGGAATCTCCAGTTGACTTTATCCATCAGGGCCCACCTATAGTTTTCTCTCTCACACACACACACTTCCCAAGCCTGCAGACATGTGCTGTGGTTAATGCAGAGATCCCAGCATCTTGAGTGCATATATCTCCTGTACAACCACTGATGTTCCAGTGCTGTTTGTTGGATTGTTTTCTGCAGAAAATGAGAGCGGGGCAAAGATAACAATAACAACAACAACAACAATAATAGTAATAATATTTTATTTATATCCCGCCCTCCCCAGCCGAAGCTGGGCTCAGAGTGGCTAACAACAGTAAAATAATACAGCATTCTAAAATCAATTCATTATAAAATCAGTTTAAATCAAATTAATGGCAACCATTGGGCTAGAGTTCTGTGAGGATTACCAAAGGAGGGGGTCAGGCTGTGCCTTGGCCAAAGGCCTTGTGGAACAGCTCCATCTTGCAGGCCCTGCGGAAAGATGCCCAAACTGCCAGGCATGACACATGTGATGGTGTCAAGAGGCTGTAAGCAGCTCCCAGCTGGTTGCCCAGGGAAGTATAAAGCCCTAAACGGCCTCGGCCTAGTATACCTGAAGGAGCATCTCCACCACCATCGTTCAGCTCGGAGACGGAGGTCCAGCTCTGAGGGCCTTCTGGCAGTTCCCTCCCTGCGAGAAGTGAGGTTACAGGGAACCAGGCAGAGGGCCTTCTCGGTAGTGGCGCCCGCCCTGTGGAACACGCTCCCATCAGATGTCAAGGAAATAAACAATGATCTGACTTTTAGAAGACATCTGAAGGCAGCCCTGTATTGGGAAATTTTTAATGTTTGATGTTTTATTCTGTTTTTAGTGTTCTTTTGGGAGCTTCCCAGAGTGGCTGGGGAAACCCATCCGATAATTATTACTATTACTATTATTATTATTATTATTATTATTATTATTATTATTAATTGCCAGGTTGTAGCTGAACTCTGAACCCCACAGAGGTTACACTTAGCCCTTTATGAGGTGACTTAAATATTACACCGAAACGATCCAACCTCTAGTTGCTCAGGAAAGTTGTCATTTTTTGCTCATTTTCCTCCATTCTGTAAAGCAGGAGCTGTGCACCTTTGCAAAAAGGGGACTTTTAGCCGGAAATGTCTCAGAAAAACTGAAAGTGACAATGCTGTGGCTGTACTTCTGCCAACCAGCCAGTGTCCTTTTCAGATTGTGATTTTAAATGCAGTAGCTTATTAGGGCTGGCAGCATCTATGGATATGCATAGCTTGTACACAGCATCGGCGATGAGGATAGGCTTGAATTGTGTGGGCAGCAGCAGGCTGGAGAATTCAATAAGATATGGGTGGAGGAGCGGTGGCTTTCAGCCCCTGCTCAGTATCTTGTTCCTTCCCATGTTTAGCAGGATCAGTGACGCAAAGCAAGCAAATATATGCAAATGTACATGATTTACACAATGCACAAAGGCCAGGATTTCTCAGCACAGAATTTAGGTTAAATCGGGAAATAATCTGTGTGTGTGCGCACACACACATTTCTCTGATGAAAATAGGGATGTCCTATTCAATAATAATAATATCCCACCTATCTGACTGGGTTGCCACAGCCACTCTGGATGGCTTCCAACACACATAAAATGATGATAAAACATTAAACATTAGAAAACTTCCATATACAGGGATGTCTTCAGATGTAAAGGTTATATAGTTACTTATCTCCTTCGCTTAGGCCCAGGGTTGCATAACTCCATACCCTCCACCATTTCTCCAAAGAAAATAGGGACATCCTAAGGAAAAAGTAGGGACGCGGGTGGCGCTGTTGGACAAACCACAGAGCCTAAGGCTTCCCAATCAGAAGGTCAGTGGTTCGAATCCCTGCGACGGGGTGAGCTCCCGTTGCTCGGTCCCTGCTCCTGCCAACCAAGCAGTTCGAAAGCACGTCAAAGTGCAAGTAGATCAATAGGTACCGTTCTGGCGGGAAGGTAAACGGCGTTTCCACGCGCTGCTCTGGTTCGCCAGAAGTGGCTTAGTCCTGCTGGCCACATGACCCGGAAGCTGTACGCCAGCTCCCTTGGCCAGTAAAGCGAGATGAGCGCTGCAACCCCAGAGTCGGCCACGACTGGACCTAATGGTCAGGGGTCCCTTTACCTTTACCTTTAAGGAAAAGGTGGGACATTCCAGGATCAAATCAGAAACCAGGGTGGCTTTTCTCTGTAAATCTGGGACTGTCCCTGGAAAATAGGGACACTTGGAGGGTCTGCACCTGTCACCTGATCCTTTTAACTAAAGGTGTTGGCAAGGACTGAATCGCTTCCAAATATTTTGCTGACCCTGCCCATGTTTTTCTTTGCAGGAGGCCTGCACTACTCAGAATCCCAGAAGCCGAACATATTCCACCAGCTGAGGATGGCAAGGATCTGTCCGTTTTAGTTCTCTCCATTTACCCTGTTTTAAATTTTAAATTCAGTTCTGCACCAATTTGCATTTTTTTAAAAAGATCCCCATGGAAAGTCATCACATTTCAGTGTGACTTTCTCCCAATAAACATGCTTAAATTCAGTTTTGGCTAATGCACGCATTCCAAGCAAGCAATTTCCTGCAATGCCTTTTGTATGCTATTTCCTCTAATATATTTATATTCATGCAATTATATGCATTTTTGTAAACACTGTTCAGTCAGTTAGAACTGAATCACAGAATTGCTAATTTCAAGAGATGGCTGTGCTTTGGTCCTCATGTTTCAGGAAGTGTGAAATTGGACAGATTTGTCTTTAAATGCAAACTGAATCGCATTTATCCCCCCCATCCCTGTTGACAGCCCACTAGAGGGCTCCATAAACTTCCTGATTTGGCTATTTGTTCCAGGTCTGCAATAACAGGGGGACCGTCAAGTACCCGGCAAGCTGTAATTCATTGGGTGGGTGGCAGATTTCAGATCTTGGCTCAGCCATGAATCTTATTGGTGGGTTTCAGGCCAATCCTTACCTTGCCACCTCCATCCATCTTACAGAGTTGTTGCAAGGATGATACGCAGCAATTCCCAGGTACACCGCCCTGAGCCCTTTAGAAGAATGGTGTGATATGTGATCAATGGGGAAGACCTCCCAGGCATCGCATCTCTTCCCAGCTCCTGAGCTATAGAGGCTTTCACAACTTACAGCCCATCGAAGCTGAACATTTCAACTGCGCAACATAGCCTGAATTTTGCATCCCAGACACCAGGACAGGATTTTAGACATGGTGAACGTCTGGCTCGAAAACTCCATCTCCTCCCGCTGTCTCTGCATAGCCAATATTTCCTCTAGGCTATTCTCACGCAATCCTGACACAATTTCCTTAATAAAGCCTGCTGTAGGTTTATGGCAGTTGGACTTAAGTGTCGTATGATACCGAAGGACCTAATAAAAAGGGAACTAGCTAACTCTGCAGAGGCAAATGTGGCAGAAAGCAGCCTTTTCCTGGATTAATTACAATAGGCCATCTATAAAAGGAGGCAGACCTTTTCGGGTGACTGACGTTCATGTCAGCAATGAGGTACACGTAACCTCTGCCGAAGTGGAATAAAACCTCAAGGGATGGATCCCAATAATTATGGATTACAGAGCAATCCAAGCTCCAGTGCTGGAGAAGGTTTGGATGTGTTTTGCCATCCAGGCATGTCTGTGGTTGGTGAAGAACCACAGGGAGCCCCTGAAGGCCTGGACTACAGAAGCACCAGTCGCTCCACCAAGCCCTACCATGGCTGACCAGTGTTTTGGGCTGGCCTCTAAGTCATCACCTCCAGCCTGTTGAGGCTTTATAATTCACTAAAATTGTAGGCCTAGGACCCTCATACCTACGGGACCGCCTCTCCCGATATGCCCCATGGAGGACCTTAAGGTCCATAAATAGCAACACCCTAGCGGTCCCGGGCCCTAAGGAAGTTAGATTAGCCTCAACCAGAGCCAGGGCCTGTTCAACACTGGCTCCGGCCTGGTGGAACGCTGTGTCTCATGAGACCAGGGCCCTGCAGGATCTGATTTCTTTCCGCAGGGCCTTTGGCTTGGAATCAACTTGATCCCGTCCCCCTCTTTCCTTTTTCCTTTCTCCTTCTGTGATGGAACTCCTCTTTGGGGACTTCCCTGGCTTTTTTCTGGCCCATGTAGGACCAATCTGGATAGTTGGCCTTGGTGAAGATTTGACCTTTTCATCCCCAAAAAAGTTTTTGATTTGAGCTTCTACTGAAATGAGGCTGCATTTTAATGTTGTATTTTAATCTTGTTTTTAAGTTGTATTTTAATCAATTGTTTTTATACCTGGTGTTAGCTGCCCTGAGCCCGGTCTTGGCTGGGGTGGGTGGGGTATAAATAAAAATTATTATTATTATTATTATTATTATTATTATTATTATTATTAGTGCTTGTATGCATTACTATGTTGATTGGTTGCCAACTGAATTTTAGAGAGTTCTCTAGCAGCTCTCATGGGATTGGCTAACTTTGGTCACATGGGAGGTATCTAGTGAAGGAGAGACCTCATTTTATGTGAAGCAAGATGGCTGTGTTTTAGAATCCACTGTGAACACTGCTAAGTTGAATCGAGTGTCGGAGTGCTGCTTCTCCACTTGGGAGAAAGAGAGCAAAGCTGCAGGAGAAGGCAAAAGAGGAAATCTCTCATGGGAGCTGCAAGGCATGGCCTCATTGAGATACAGAAGGCTGAGTGATGAGCTCTGGAAAGGGAGGAAAATACAGTTATTTGGAAGTTAGAAGAAGAGATAAGCATGTTCCTGTAAATATTATGTTTTAATTCATCTATAACTATGAGTTTCTGCATGCAAAGTTTTTGAATGTTAAATGCCAAGACATTGGTTTGATTTCCAAAGAAGGCTGTCGGTCATATACAGTGGTACCTTGGGTTAAGTACTTAATTCGTTCCGGAGGTCCGTACTTAACCTGAAACTGTTCTTAACCTGAAGCACCACTTTAGCTAATGGGGCCTCCTGCTGCCATCACACCGCCGGAGCCCAATTTCTGTTCTTATCCTGAAGCAAAGTTCTTAACCTGAAGCACTATTTCTGGGTTAGCGGAGTGTGTAACCTGAAGCGTATGTAACCTGAAGTATATGTAACCCGAGGTACCACTGTATATGGTTTGAGCTTCTTAGCTGCATTTTCGCTACTCTTGCTTCAACATAGCCTTGTGGAAACCACTAGAAACAGGGGTGGACTTGGGTTTTTCAGATTTCAGTGGCGCCCCATGTAACGCCCCCGCCTCTTGCCTTCTGTTCTGCTCAATTCACTATAATAGTTGCAAGGTCTTGCGGCGCCCCCTAGGCTCAGTGTCCAGTGTGGTGGAAAGAGTTGTGCTGCCCTAACTATGTTACTGTGTGGAGTAGTGTATGGAATATAGTTTCTCAAGCGCACGATGAAGAATCAAATCCTGTTTTCCCCAGCAAGCGGGCCATTAGTGCAGCTTTGCTGGAGTTTCCTTTCGCATTGTTGTTGTTTAGTCGTTTAGTTGTGTCCGACTCTTCGTGACCCCATGGACCAGAGCACGCCAGGCACTCCTGTCTTCCACTGCCTCCCGCAGTTTGGTCAAACTCATGCTGGTAGCTTCAAGAACACTGTCCAACCATCTCACCCTCTGTTGTCCCCTTCTCCTTGTGCCCTCCATCTTTCCCAACATCAGGTTCTTTTCCAGGTAGTCTTCTCTTCTCGTGAGGTGGCCAAAGTATTGGAGCCTCAGCTTCAGGATCTGTCCTTCCAGTGAGCTCCTTTGGCATTAGAAATCCAGTGAAGTGGGTTGCATTGTCCAGCATCTGTGAAGCCAAAACCTTGGACCAAGCCCAGGCCCTCTGAGCAACAGTGCAACTCCACGATGCATTCAACAGCAGAAATGTGGAGCAGAGTACATTTGAGGAAAAGCAGGGGACGGGACCGGAGGCCACTGTTTATGAGGCAAGGTGTGTGTGCGCACGTGAGCGATTGAGAGAGGAATGAAGGAAGAAGGCCAGAGGGCCCTAACCCAGCGAACATGACTGCCTTCCAAGCTTGGGGCTGCACAGCGCTGGTGAATTATTCAAGCTGGTCTCAAGTAAGTGCAATTCATTAGAATAAATGATCTCTTTCACGGCTTGGTCCCTCTGGGAAGGACGGGCCACTTTCTCCTACTCTCCCCAGCCTCATCACATGTATGGAGCGGCCTGAGCACCATTAAATGCCAGCTTGCCCTGAGGACTGGATTTCATGAGAGGGTGGCTGTGTCAGTAATTAAATACTGCAGCGCTGGAGGTGACAAAGCACGGGCTGCAGAGAGCAAAGGCCAATTGCATCTCAAGAGAGAAACCTGTGCCGCTCAGAGCAGCATTATTTTTTTCCTGCCAGTCCCCTGGTGAACCACACTTTTGCCATCCCCACAACCTCTTTCCACCCTTCCCATGTCTGCTTAAAAAAACAGGGACAGCCAGGAACATATGGGAGAAGAATGTTCCTGGCTGTCCCTGTTTTTTTAAGCATCGCCACCTGTTTTGCCATTTAGGGAGATTTTTTTTCAGGGCCAGCGGGTAGGTAAAGGGTAAAGGGACCCCTGACTCGTGACCGACTCTGGGGTTGTGGGGCTCATCTCACTTTATTGGCTGAGGGAGCCGGCGTACAGCTTCCGGGTCATGTGGCCAGCATGACTAAGCCGCTTCTGGCGAACCAGAGCAGCGCACGGAAATGCCGTTTACCTTCCCGCCGGAGCGGTACCTATTTATCTACTTGCACTTTGATGTGCTTTCGAACTGCTAGGTTGGCAGGAGCAGGGACCGATCAACGGGAGCTCACCCCGTCGCGGGGAATCGAACCGCCGACCTTCTGATCGGCAAGTCCTAGGCTCTGTGGTTTAACCCACAGCGCCACCCACGTCCCTTAAAAAAAAAGAAACGTAGCATGCATAAAAATCGTGTCAGGGCAGCCCAAGAATGAGGGAGAACAAGACACTTGTGTTAGGTGGCAACTGCAGGGATGCAGAATTCCCCCCACCTTTGCCTCATTATTAGCTTGGCTGCCTGGTTGGCCACCCCACCCCCAGCCAATGCTCTTTACTGCCCCCTTGTGTTGCTCCTCCCAGACTCACCTTGCTATTAGGAAGGGTCAAGGGCAGCCATCCCCAACCTGCGGTCTTCCAGATGTTTTGGCCTACAACTCCCATGATCCCTAGCTAACAGGACCAGTGGTCAGGGATGATGGGAATTGTAGTCCAAAACATCTGGAGGGCCAAAGGTTGGGGATGCCTGATCAAGGGGATCCTTCTGCAGAGTGAGGCGGTCTGGGTGAGGTGGAGTGAGTTATTGCCAGAGTTATATACCAACTGCCCTGAGATCTTTTGATGAAGGGTGGTATACAAATCTAGCAGCAGCAGCAGCAGGAGCAGCAACAACAACAACAGGAACAACATGTTGAGTCCAAAAACTGGGGCATGCATCTTCCCATACATGCTTCTGCGCAAGTCATGTGACACTTGCAAGGTCACAGAGTTAAAAAGACTCACTTTTTTTGGGGGGGGGGCGTGCCTTCATGCAGACCCAAAAATGCATTTTTCGGTGCTGAGTGAGATCACAGGCCCCCCAAAAGTGCTTTTTTCAGGGCAAGATATCAGCATGAAATCATGCAAAATCATGGCCACAAAAATGACCGCCGTACTCTCACAGGATGTCCTGTTTTTTCTGGGACACCTGCAGGGTATGCAATTAGACACTTATTTTTTTTAAAAAAGTTTAAAACAGTTTTTCTAGCCACTATGTCAAACTGCAATTGCTGTCCCTCCCAGGCATCACAATACCAATTTCTATTTTTAACCACCCAGTATCTTCTGATGTTTTATTTATGCTTTAAAATTGCGTTCTATGGATAGCCCTAGACTGATTTTATTGTATGTTGTAAGCTGTCTTGATATAGTTTAGGGAAGTGTGGGTTATAAATGTTTAAATCGGCAAATAATCAAACATCTGAAGGGCACCAGGTTGAGAGCATCTGCAGGGTACCATGTGCCCCACAGAGACATAGTGGCGGCTCTCCAAAGTTTCTGGCAGGAGTTTGCCCCCGCCACACTTGAAAGTGACAAAGTCTGATCTCTGGACTTTTTGTATGCAAAGCAACATGCTCTTCCGCTGAGCTATAACCCTTCCAAAAATGTTTCACTCATCACAGAAGTGTTTCCTTGCCATGTGGCCTTGAGACCAGAGCCTGATTTGGACCAGGATCCTCAAATCTTTGCTTTATGAATTCCTTGCCTCCAGCAGCCCCATAATTGCTCTGTCACCTTTTATTCCCCACAAATCTGTTTATGCTGCCTGAGGCACTGCTTTGGATTTTTGTGTGTGTGGATGATAGCGGTAGCAGACGAGGCAAAGGGGGGAAAAGAGATTTCACTTCAGGAGCAAGATGTTACCGCAAAGATGTCTCCCCTTTTCCAAAAAGCAGTGTGTTTTTGTGTTCACTTCTAACAGTTCCTCATAACAACCACCATAGGTCAAAGAGTCGCTTTTGGGAAACGCAAAGGGATTTGTGACTTCGGGACGAATGCATCAGTAGTCCCATTGTGCGGCTTACAATAATTATACACTCCAAGTCTCCTGTTTTTCCAAGTACAGTCACGGAATTATGAAAGCCATCCTGGCTTCTGATATAATGATAATGACAACAACAACAACAATTTTTGTTATTTATACCTCACCACTCTGGGCGGTTCCCAACAGAATATTAAAAACACAATAAAATATCAAACATTAAAAATTTCCCGATACAGGGCTGCCTTCAGATGTCTTCTGAAAGTCAGATAGTTGTTTATTTCCTTGACATCTGATGGGAGGGCGGCTGCCATTACCAAGAAGGCCCTCTGCCTGGTTCCCTGTAATCTCATTTCTTGCAGTGAGGGAACCGACAGGAGGCCCTCGGAGCTGGACCTCAGTGGGGGTGGAGACGCTCCTTCAGATATACTGGGCCGAGGCCGGTTAGGGCTTTAAAGGTCAGCACCAACAGTTTGAATTGTGCTTGGAAACGTACTGGGAGCCAATGTAGGTCTTTCAAGTAGGTCTGTGAAGAGTTTTGGATTTGATATCCCGCTTTATCACTACCCGAAGGAGTCTCAAAGCGGCTAACATTCTCCTTTCCCTTCTTCCCCCACAACAAACACTCTGTGAGGTGAGTGAGGCTGAGAGACTTCAGAGAAGTGTGACTAGCCCAAGGTCACCCAGCAGCTGCATGTGGAGGAGTGGGGAAGCGAACCCGGTTCACCAGATTACGAGTCCACCGCTCTTAACCACTACACCACACTGGCTCATGTGGTCTCGGTGGCCGCTCCCAGTCACCAGTCTAGCTGCCGCATTCTGGATTAGTTGTAGTTTCCAGGTCACCTTTAAAGGTAGCCCCACGTAGAGCGCATTGCAATAGTCCAAGCAGGAGATAACTAGAGCCAACTCTTGATAAATGGTAGCTATTTGTGAGCACCCAACCTCCCGATTGTGGGACGCGGGTGGCGCTGTGGGTAAAACCTCAGCGCCTAGGACTTGCCGATCGCATGGTCGGCGGTTCGAATCCCCGCAGCGGGGTGCGCTCCCGTTGTTCGGTCCCAGCGCCTGCCAACCTAGCAGTTCGAAAGCACCCCCGGGTGCAAGTAGATAAACAGGGACCACTTACTAGCGGGAAGGTAAACGGTGTTCCGTGTGCTGCGCTGGCTCGCCAGATGCAGTTTGTCACGCTGGCCACGTGACCCGGAAGTGTCTCCGGACAGCGCTGGCTCCCGGCCTCTTGAGTGAGATGGGCGCACAACCCTAGAGTCTGGCAAGACTGGCCTGTACGGGCAGGGGTACCTTTACCTTTAACCTCCCGATCGGGATCCGTCAGCCATGGGGTCCTCAATGTTGTTGGGCTACACCTCCCATCACCCCCCAGACAGTTTTGCCAATGGTTGGGGGGATGATGGGAGTTGTAGTCCGGCAATATAGGTGAGGTTGAAGAACCCAGATCTAGAGCCAGCCAAGGTGGTTCTGAAAAAGGCCGCAGACAAACAGCTCTTTCAGACACAGGTCGTGGGGAACCCTGCCGTTGCATCTCGACAGTGTTTTCTTGCCCTGTTTCCTCCTGTCAGCACAGTTTTTTACTGCTACCATCAATTAGCGTGGCCGGCGGCAAATTAGAGCAACACCAATTAAACAGCATGTCAACGCCGCAGCCGCGCACAAGGCGAGGAAATGCAATTACACCTCAGGAAAGAGGGGCCGCTTGATTTCCCAGATGGCCAAGGCTGGCAGGACCCACTGGAAGCAGCTGCTGCAACTGGGACTGGAGGCTGGAGCCTCATTTCCCCCCGGCAGGAGCAAGTGGAGGCCACGCAGCTGGCACGAGATTAATTAATTAATCGACTAATATTCCACAGAGGGGCGATGGGGGACGATGGAGCACCGAAGAAGATTTCTGCATCAGGTTGTCTAGTACCAAAGGAGGTGGGGGGCTAAGAATGGTGTGGAGTCTTCCCCCCCCCCCCAAATTTTTTAAATTCATTTTATAACACAAATAAAAAACATAAACAGAAAAGACAAACAATACAAACAAATTCTTGTCATATCCTTATTTTTTCTAAACATTGTTAAGTGGGCTTCCCCAAGTCCCATCTATCTGATTTTCATTTTACTTCATCTTTAGCAGTTTACATATATCATAATTTCTAACCGTCTTCTTTTTAAAATCACACTTAAAATAACTTCACATTTTATCACTTACAAGTAATACTATTTTAAAATACCCTATCTTCTACTTCTAACCCTACAGCCTATATCCACTTCCAAAGCTATTCTAAGATTTAAATATTAACATATTTTTTCAAATATTCCTTAAACTTCTTCCAGTCTTCCTCCACCATCTCTTCTCTCTGGTCTCGGAGTCTTCCGGTCAGTTCTGCAAGTTCCATATAGTCCATCATCTTCATCTGCCATTCTTCGATAGTTGGTAAATCCTGTTTCTTCCAATTCTTCGCTAACAATATTCTCGCAGCTGTTGTGGCATACAGAAAAAAAGTAACATTGTTTTTGGGGATTTCACCCCCCACTATACCAAGTAAAAAGGCTTCTGGTTTTTTAATAAATGTGTTTTTCAACACTTTTTTCAATTCATTATAAATCCTTTCCCAGAAGTCTTTTACCTTGGGGCACGTTCACCACATGTGGTAAAAGGTTCCTTCTTTTTCTCTACAATTCCAGCATTTATTATCATGAGTATGATACATTTTTGCTAACTTCACTGGTGTTAAATATCATCTGTACATCATTTTCATCAATTTTTCTCTTAATAATAATAATAATTTATTATTTGTACCCTGCCCATCTGGCTGGGTTTCCCCAGCCACTCTGGGCGGCTTCCACAAAGACCAAAAATACACTAAAATGTCACACATTAAAAACTTCCCTGAACAGGGCTGCCTTCAGATGTCTTCTGAATGTCAGGTAGTTGTTTATCTCTTTGACATCCGATCGGAGGGCGTTCCACAGGGCGGGCACCACTACCGAGAAGGCCCTCTGCCTGGTTCCCTGTAGCTTTGCTTCTCGCAATGAGGGAACCCCCAGAAGGCCCTCGGCGCTGGACCTCAGTGTCCGGGCAGAAGGACGGGGGTGGAGACGCTCCTTCAGGTATACTGGGCCGAGGCCGTTTAGGGCTTTAAAGGTCAACACCAACAGTTTGAATTGTGCTTGGAAACGTACTGGGAGCCAATGTAGGTCTTTCAACAAAAATTTAAAAATTTAAAAATTTAAAATTCGGTTTTGTAATCCGGAATTTATGTGATGTGATTTAATTTGATTTGATTGGCCGGTTAATAAAAATTATTAAAAAAAAAAAAAAATTAAAGGTCAACACCAACACTTTGAATTGTGCTTGGAAACGTACTGGGAGCCAATGTAGGTCTTTCAAGACCAGTGTTATGTGGTCTCGGCATCCACTCCCAGTCACCAGTCTAGCTGCCGCATTCTGGATTAGTTGTAGTTTCCAGGTCATCTTCAAAGGTAGCCCCATGTAGAGCACATTGCAGTAGTCCAAGCGGGAGATAACTAGAGCATGCACCACTCTGGTGAGACAGTCCGCGGGCAGGTAGGGTCTCAGCCTGCGTACCAGATGGAGCTGGTAGACAGCTGCCCTGGACATGGATTTGACCTGTGCCTCCATGCACAGCTGTGAGTCCAAAATGACTCCCAGGCTGTGCACCTGGTCCTTCATGGGCACAGTTACCCCATTCAGGACCAGGGAGTCCTCCACACCAGCCCGCCCCCTGTCCCCCCCAAAACAGTATTTCTGTCTTGTCAGGATTCAACCTCAGTCCATTAGCCACCATCCATCCTCCAGCCACCTCTTAATACATTACAAGCTGTAAATTTGATTCCCTTTTCCCACAAATTCTCCCAACCCACCCTCATGATATTGAGAATGGTGTGGAGTTTTAGGTGCAAATGGAAGAGACCTGGAAGCAGGTCTTGCATTTGCAACATGGGGAGAAAGACTCGTTCCCATCCCACTTGACTCCTCCCAGCGTGGCCCTCTGGACCCTTAACAGCTGTTTTCCTGGGGAAGGGCTGTAGGACAGTGGAGGAGGGGCACATGCTAGGCATCCAGAAATTCCTAGGTTCAAGCCTTGGCCTCTCCAGCTAAAGGGTTGAGGAGCAGGTTATGGGAAAGATCTTCCTCTGTCTCAGATCCCAGGAAGCCACTAACAGCCCGAATTGGAAAAAAATGGGGAAGGTGGACAAGTTCCTGGCCTGCCCAAAGACATCCTCCTGGACCCCAATATTTTATATTTCTGGCTTATGTTGTGCCATGTTTGATTGTGCTGTGCCCAGGGACATAGCATGGGTTGCCGGCGCCCGGTGGACTGGGCAGTGATCAGTCCCTTCGCCAGCCAGCATCTAATCAGGGAAGTCTCTCCTTTGTTATAAGAATTTTAAGGTCTCAAATATAGGATAAATATTCATAAATGCACACATTTCTAAATATATGAACCATGTGTCTGAAATAGTATGGGAGAGCAATCAAGAAGCCATTTTGACTCTCCTAATTACTTCAAATATTCCTCTGCAATAAGGGAGGCATATGAGGAGAGCCTTCCCATTGTCTTTTTGCTTGAAAATCCTGTCTTAAGGGCGTATTTGTGTATGAATAGGGTGAGCCTGTGACCTGGATTCAGGAACTAAAGTATTAACCATCACAAAAGAATGGCCAGGCTGCCCGGGTAATGCAATCAGCGACCATTGTCAGGTATCCTGGCAGACAGGACTTCTGCTGTAGACCGCCTCCTTCTGTGATGTACAGTGGTACCTCAGGTGAAGAACTTAATTTGTTCCGGAGGTCCGTTCTTAACCTGAAACTGTTCTTAACCTGAGGTACCACTTTAGCTAATGGGGCCTCCCACTGCCACCGCGCTGCTGCCACACAATTTCTGTTCTCATCCTGAAGCAAAGTTCTTAACCCGAGGTACTATTTCTGTGTTAGCGGAGTCTGTAACCTGAAGCGTCTGTAAGCCAAGGTACCACTGTATGTATGATGTTTTGGGGGGTTGTCTTGGGCTACAGGGTGGGCAAAGTCTATATAAGGGCATACGCACCATTGTTCAGGGTTCTCCTCCCTCCTGCATGCGGTGAGTGGGGACCCTGTGGCAACAGTTCCTTGAATAAAGATCAGGCTTACTAGCCGCTTTGCTTCTCAATACCGTGGTACCTCGGGTTACATATGCTTCAGGTTACAGACTTTGCTAACCCAAAAATAGTACCTCGGGTTAAGAACTTTGCTTCAGGATGAGAACAGAAATCGGGCTCCAGTGACACGGCAGCAGTGGGAGGCCCCATTAGCTAAAGTGGTGCTTCAGGTTAAGAACAGTTTCAGGTTAAGAACGGACCTCCGGAACGAGTTAAGTACTTAACCCAAGGTACCAGTGAGAGCCAATGTGGTGTAGTGGTTAAGAGTGGTGGACTCGTAATCTGGGGAACCGGGTTCGCGTCTCTGCGCCTCCACCTGCAGCTGCTGGGTGACCTTGGGCTAGTCACACTTTCTTGAAGTCTCTCAGCCCCACTCACCTCACAGTATTTGTTGTGGGGGAGGAAGGGAAAGGAGAATGTTAGCCGCTTTGAGACTCCTTCGGGTTGTGATAAAGCAGGATATCAAATCCAAACTCTTCTACCACTGTATACTCTGGTTGGCCTGTTACTTTCTCCTACTGCTAAGGACTCTATATGGGCTCTGGAATACCCCATAAGGGAAAGGGAGCAGTTTTTCTTATAGCACTTTGCAAGCTGGCCCCAACCTAGGAGCAGAGATAAGGCAGAGAAACACAAAGCCACGCATGTGCCTCCGGCAGTGCTTTCCCACCTTCCTCTTCCTCCCTCCCTCCTTAGTGGGCAACAGATGGCCCAGATGTCCCTTTACTGGCCAGGAGGAGAAAGAGGTGCTGCCACAACCGCAGGTTCAAAAACCCGGCCCTGGCGCAGCTTGCCTCCCTGTGACTCTGGCCTCATTGAGGGACCCTGCCGCGGGGATGCCCGGTTGCACCTCCTCAGAAATTTGCACCCGGGGTCATGGCCCCCCCAGGCCCCCTACACTACGGCACTGGGTGAGCCCCTGTTGAAGACTGCTGTGCACCTATTGAAAAGCACAGATTCCCATGGCCCAACCTAGGTCTCCTTCGAAGCAATGGTTCACTTTGGTAGACAGTGGCCTTCGGTGCAGAGGTACAGCTCCATTTGCATCAAGAGACGCAGCTAGTTCAGCAGATGGGAGACGTGCTTTGGAAGGAAACACACATTTGTATGTTCTCCGGAATCTGTTTACAATAAGGTAGCAGGTCCAGGATAACTGCATCCAGATTTTGCATGGACGGGCACCTGTTTGTGATTCTCTCTTACCCAAACACACAGAGCCCCCTTTTGCATTTTGCAAAAGCTGTTGATTTAACAACGGCTGGGTTGTTTGGCTGCAGCGCTTCCTGCCTGCCTCCCCCCCCCCCTTTCTCTTCCTATTGGAGTTAATGATTGTTACCTGGCCAATGTTAAATTGGTTTGACCTTTCTTTTGATGCGTGGCCAGCATAGCGGTGTTTTCGCTCTCTGGTTTGCCTGTCTCGTTTTTAGGAGAAGGTGAGCGGTTTTAAAAAAACCACAGGAAAATTTGCATACGTTTCAGTGAATTTGCCATGCGGCAAATTAGCAAGAGTCGGTAACTCGAACTGCTACGGGCCTGCGCTTCCGTCCTCTTGCTGACATAACGTTGCCAACTGACCACAAAGCAGAAAAGCACGCTGCGTGCTCTTGTGCCTTTTGACGGCAGCTTGGTCTGTGGGAATCAGCAGGCAAAGCTCATTGCGGCAGAGTCTATGCCGTAGCCGTTATTGCCAGCTGAGATCTGTTACATCAAGCTGGTACTCAAGGCACAGCTGCAGAGGCTAGTTGAATAGTTGGCAACTCGAAGCAGGCATTTAGGACGGGGCTCGCTTTACTGCTCCTCTTTTGTTCTCTTTTATTTCTGTGCGTGTGATCGACAGAACAGCCGTTCTGATTAAGGAAGGAAAGAGATGAAAGGCTCTGCTAAGCACCCAAAACCCCAAATTGGGGCAGTTGCAGCAGAGAGATGTGAGGGGTTGCCAGGCAGGCTGATCAAGCCCCATCAAAGTGCAAAAGGCAGAGCAGGTGATCAAAGCAGGGGAATTGGATTTCTTGTGTAGAGAGTCTAGGGGTGTCACCTGTTCCATATGGAGAAGAGGAAACTTGTGGTTTCAATAGATGGATTCTTGAAGTGGTGCTCTCCTCCCCGCCCCCGCCCCCACCGCCACCCCTCTCGTTCTCTGGAATTTAAGATATAGGTTGTCTCCAGACTGTCAGTATTTTAAGGGAGGCATTCAGATGCACACCTGGAAATATAGGTGTGTTTTTCGGTGTATTTATTTTTATTTATGCTTCTCAGGTTTATACGTTTCATTAATTTTACGATCATTTTAAGATTTTGAAGCTTGACTTCCTTCCCCCTCTTTCTGCGGTTCTTGAAATTTACTTTTGAATATCTTCTGCATATCCAAATTCATTTAATTTGCTCATTTAATCATCTGCTTTAAATATAAACTCTTATGAAACTGCAGGTTGTTTTGGCCAATTGCCAATGTCTGCAATTTATCTGTAAATATTCAATAAACCATTTCCATTTCCATTCTTTTATAAAAAGTTTGCTATCTTGATTTCTTCTTCTTCTGGTAATTTTCACCATTTCTGCATATTCCATAAGTTTTTGTATCCATTCTTCCTTTGCTGGGACTTCTCTTTCTTTCCATTTTGGAGCGAGTGGCATTCTTGCTGCTGTAGTAGCATACAGAAATAAATTTCTATACAATTTAGGTAGTTCTGTCCCTATAATTCCCCAAGGAAAAGCTTCCAGTTTGTTTGTTTTTTACAAATGTTATTTTGAACACCCTTTTCAATTCATTATATATCATTACTGGAAAAGGAAATATAAGTTTGTGCCATTGCAGTGGATTAAAGCAATCTGCCACGTTAGTGCAATAGCTTTACTTTGTCTAAAGCACCATCGTTGATGAAATAACTTTGTCATTCATTCACCCCACACTTTATATTGCCTTTCCCCATATAACTGCAAAAAGTCATGGGGAAATAATACACTGTCAAGGGCAGGATGAAGGAACGACGAATGGAAAGATGTGCAGGGAACCCACAAACAAATCAGAACGAAGGCTCAATAAAGACTAAACATTGTCTAACCTCTGTGCGAACCTCATACCAGCAAATCTCGACAGATCAGGTGTGGGGAATCTTTGACCAGCCCCGTGTTGCTGAACTACAATTCCCATAATTCCTGCCTGTTGGCTGTGCTTGCTAGGGCTGATGGGAGTTGCAGTCCATCTTTTCCTCTCCATTATGCCGCTGTTCTGAAGAAATTGCCCCATCACAGCACTGGGCTGAAAGGAGAGTTTTAAACCTCTCCTCTCAGCCCAGCACTGTCATGGGGATGAGGGTAGTTGGGGCCTGTGTGAGATAGAGCTATGTACCTCTCTCTCTCTCTCTCTCTCTCTCTCTCTCTCTCACACACACACACACACACACACAGAACCTGCTGTTAGTATTACACTCCTCTGATGCAGCAGATGAGACTGTTATGAATCACATGCCTGTCTGGGATGAGTCTGTAAGAGGAAGACAGTCTTATTTCTTCTGCTGTAACGTACCTTCGCTTTTATTTCTTGCTGTTTTGTCCTCTCGGAGCTGGAGAGAACGGACACCATAATGCCTTTGTCTGTACATAGTGTGTAAATATATACTGTGGTACCTCGGGTTACATACACTTCAGGTTACAGACTCCACTAACCCAGAAATAGTACCTCGGGTTAAGAACTTTGCTTCAGGATGAGAACAGAAATCATGCTCCGGCAGTGCGGCGGGAGTGGGAGGCCCCATTAGGTAAAGTGGTGCTTCAGGTTAAGAACAGTTTCAGGTTAAGAACGGACCTTCGGAATGAATGTATGGTGAGCTCAGTGTGCACGTGTGAGAGCGAGTGCTTATTCAGAGGCAACCCTGGCCACAATCACTGTTGACGTTGTTTCAAAAATCAAAATTATTAATCGTTTATGCTTATTGGAATGAATTAAAGGTAAAGGTAAAGGGACCCCTGACCATGAGGTCCAGTCGTGGCCAACTCTGGGGTTGCGGCGCTCATCTCGCTTTATTGGCCGAGGGAGCCGGCGTACAGCTTCCGGGTCATGTGGCCAGCATGACTAAGCTGCTTCTGGCGAACCAGAGCAGCGTACGGAAACACCATTTACCTTCCCGCCGGAGTGGTACCTATTTATCTACTTGCACTTTGACGTGCTTTCGAACTGCTAGGTTGGCAAGAGCAGGGAGCGAGCAACGGGAGCTCACCCCGTCGCAGGGATTCGAACCACCGACCTTCTGATCGGCAAGCCCTAGGCTCTGTGGTTTAACCCACAGCGCCACCCACGTCCCTTGGAATGAATTAATTGTGATTAATTTGCTTTTGTATTAATTGCTTTTTGCTGCATATATTCTAAGTATATTTTTCTTCTTCTAAGGCACAGGACAGTCAGAGAGGGAATGGAATGCAGGCTTAGTGTAAGCAGATACAGTTACATATGCTTCAGGTTACATACGCTTCAGGTTACAGACTCCGCTAACCCAGAAATAGTGCTTCAGGTTAAGAACTTTGCTTCAGTGTGAGAACAGAAATTGTGCTCTGGTGGCACAGCGGCAGCAGGAGGCCCCATTAGCTAAAGTGGTGCTTCAGGTTAAGAACAGTTTCAGGTTAAGTACGGACCTCCGGAATGAATTAAGTACCGTATTTTTCACCCTATAGGACGCACTTTTCCCCTTCCAAAAATGAAGGGGAAATGTGTGTGCATCCTATGGGGCAAATGCAGGCTTTCGCTGAAGCCTGGAGAGCGAGAGGGGTCGGTGCGCACCAACCCCTCTCGCTCTCCAGGCTTCAGGAAGCTCTGCGCAACCCTCGGGACTCCTGAGTCGCGCCGGTCTCCCGAGGGCTACGCAGAGCTGCCTGCATTCCGAAGCCTGGGGCGCGCTGAAGAGCACGCCCGGGCTTCGCACAGCTCTCCGCAAGCCTGGGGAGACCGGCACGACTTCCCGCCGGGCTCCCTAGGCTTGTGGATAGCAGGCTGTTCTCGGGGCTGGGGTTGGGGGAAGCTCGGGCTGGGGCGGAAATAATTTTTTTTTCTTTATTCCCCCCCCCCAAAAAACCTAGGTGCGTCCTATGGGGGGGTGCGCCCTATGGGGTGAAAAATACGGTACTTAACCTAAGGTACCACTGTAACATCAAGGATGGAACTAACAGGACCGGCTAGCAAAACAAGGGTTTGCAACAAATTTGGCAGGCAGAGATGAGCTAGCAGAACAGCACAGGACAGATAATGTGGGAAATGCTCCTTTATTCAGCACTGTGTCTCTGGAATATATTTTGAAAGTATAAAATACTGTGGTTTCTTTCTGTACCAAACAGACCCTTTTCCTGACCGGGGAAGTCAGGGGTCTGTCCCTTCTTTATTCAGCTGAATAAACGTGAGTTCTGCCTCTGACTCCCTTTCCAGGGGGGACGGGATCTGGAACACCGATCCAAGGGAAGAACAGCATAGATTTATGCAACAACATGCAGCCCTTGGAGTTATCCAACTTTGACTGTGGTTCTTGGGCTGAGAAATGTTGTCCCCCCCATTTTATTAGCACAAAAATGGAAGCAGGAAGAATTACCATTGAAAGAAGAATGGCAAATGAAGTTAATGGACTATGTAGAATTAGATGAATTAACAGGAAGGATTCGAAACCTGCAGGCGCAGAGATTCTTAGAGGACTGGAGTAAATATTTGAATTATTTGAAAAGCAATTGTGATAAACAGATTATTCTAGTAGGACTTCAGGTTACAGACTACGCTAACCCAGAAATAGTACCTCAGGTTAAGAACTTTGCTTCAGGATAAGAACAGAAATTGCACAGCAGCTGTGCGGCAGCAGCAGGAGGCCCCATTAGCTAAAGTGGTGCTTCAGGTTAAGAACAGTTTTGGGTTAAGAACGGACCTCCAGAATGAATTAAATACTTAACCCGAGGTACCACTGTACTTCCGTCAACACCTCTAATGATTTTCTGTTCGTTATCACTTATTCTACATTTCTCAATTTCCTATTACACTTAATTGTCATTAACTAATAATTGTCTTCATAGTCTTTCTTGCAATATTTCAAATAATCCACCTTACAAAACTTCCTGCAGTCCTGCTAGCGTAATCTGTTCATCACAATTACTTTTCAAATAGTTCTTATATTTACTCCAGTCTTCTACGAAACCCGCCGGTTTTGAATCTTTTCTGTTAATTTATCTAACTCTGCATAGTCCATCAATTTCATCCTCCATTCTTCTTTCGTCAGTAATTCTTCTTGCTCCTCACACACTTTCTTTGTCCCTCCCTCCCTCCCTCCCTCCCTCCCTCCCTCCCTCCTTCATTCCTCCCATGGTGTTCAGGTGGGTTGTTGCAACGGTCACGGCGGCTGCTTGTGGGTTGGCAGACGGCTCTGCCTTCTTCCCCGCGATGCCTCTCAGGAAGCAGCAGCAGCAGCAGGTGGTGGTAAAAGCTCCGGCGATGCTCCGGTTCCCCTACCTCTGTCCGTGTTTCCTCTGACAGGGCTGCTGCTTCTGTCTTTGCCAGCCAACGCAGCCTCCTACCCCGTCACGGCGCCTGGCTGCCCAACTGCGGCTATTGGGACGACAACTGGGACAGGTAAAGCGAAGCATCTTCAGGCCTCTTTGTGGGAGGGCGAAAATCATTCATCCCCTCCCAAAAAATATAGTCCGGCCCCCCACAACGTCTGAGGGACAGTGGATCGGCCCCCTGCTGAAAAAGTTTGCTGACTCCTGATCCATAGCTGTCAACTTTCAGATTTGAAAATAAGGGATCAGCAGCCTCACCTGTCTTGGGGACAGTCTACGGTATATCTAACAATCTGGGATAGCAGTGGGAAGCAGCGGGAAACGGTGCTGGAATAAGGGAATTTCCCGCAAAAAAGGGGAAGGTTGACAGCTATGCCCTGATCTAATTCAACCCCCGCAATGCAGGAATAGGTATCTGCTCCACAAAGGATCGAACCTGCAACCTTGGTGTTGTCGGCACCACAATCTAACCAATTGAGCTATCCATGTTATGTACTGAAGTTCTCACCCTGGGCCAGCAGGGGAATACTGTAGATAGTTATGCAAATGAAGGATCGAAAGTGACGTTCAGTGATTGGATAGTTTTAGAAAGTTGCTACAGTAACGTTGTACTGGAGCTCTATATAAGCAGGCTGACTGAGCCCTTCAGTTCAGTTCTGTTCTGGCCTCTGAATAAACAAGAGCTGTTTGAAGAATCGCTGTGTCGTCTGATATGTTCACCCACAATTTTACAATCCAGCTATCCGCAGAATAAGAAGCTGCAACTTCAGAATCGCACACACCAAAATCAAAATAAGCCTGCCTTTAGGGAGTCATGCATGTGATACAAATAGGGGTCTCAATTTGATGTGGCCCCTAGGTCTGTATCAGGAATGGGGAACCCGATCCCACCATCCCACCATGTGTTGTTGTTGGACTGCAACTCCCATCGTTCCTGACCATCGGCTAAAGGGGCAGGAAACAGGGTCCAGAGAGCTGCAAGTTCCTGTTCTGTATTGATCTTGGCTTTGTGTAATCACTGCCTTCCAGAACACCAGATGCACCTTTTGTCCAGGTTTTCTGCAGCAAGAGTATTTTGTTTGAAAAGAACAGCGTGAGCGGCCTTTCAACCCGAGGACAGAAGCCCAGGTCCTCTGTCCCTGTTGCTCCCTAACAAAAAAGATGCTCGTTCCTGCTGGCCGATATTAAATAGATGCAGAGACTAAATTGAGGAAGCAAGAGTTCTTGCTAGGGGGAACTGTGAGCTTCAGGAATTTTGACCTAACATCTCCCAGTCGGTACAAAGTGATTGGCTATGTCCTGTGCTGAGTTATTGTGTAATGGCCAATGCTCTTTAGCATCGCTAAGCTGGGTACCTCTCTATCCTGCTTTCTGCATGCTCCTTCTGTACCGTATGGATCTGTGTGAGCCTTCTATTGGCTCTTCTCCTCTGATCAAGAATGTGAGCGGTGGTCCATGCCTTTTGGGGAAAAGTCATTTCTCTGACGTCCAAAATCCTTAAACAATCTCTCTCTCCTAATTCGGCGCTTGCCTTGCTATCACTAGAACTGATCCCAAATTCTACTCTTTAAAGAATGAATTTCCTCCCTGTTCACAGCAGCTAGATTAGTTATTAAGGTAAAAAGGTAAAGGACCCCTGTCATATGGTTGCGCGCTCATCTTGCTTTTCAGGCTGAGGGAGCCGGCGTTTGTCCACAGACAGCTTTCCTGGTCATGTGGCCAGCATGACTAAACCGCTTCTGGTGCAATGGAAACCAGAGCACACGGAAATGCCGTTTACCTTCCTGCCGCAGCGGTATCTATTTATCTACTTGCACTGGTATGCTTTCGAACTGCTAGGTTGGCAGGAACTGGGACCGAGCAACAGGAGATTCGAACCGCCGACCGTCCGATCGGCAAGCACAAGAGGCTCAGTGGTTTAGACCACAGCGCCAACCGTGTTATTACCCAACAATGGAAGGAAACTTCTAATATACCAATAAAGGCTTGGGTTAATAACATCTGGAGTATGACTTTATTAGAACGCCTCACTTACCATCGGCAACTAATCAAAGGTATCTCCATAAAAGATACCTTTGACACAATTTGGTCTCCTTTGCCCCCTCTTTTATTGAAGAAGTACAGGGTCTTTTAATGCCGCCATCATTGCAGAAGTGTCTGTGGAGGGGATATTTTGACTGAAAATGTCTAGTAAATCAGATCAGTAGTTGGGTTCCTACTGAGGGTATTTAGTGAGCCAAGGTGGCAGTGATGAGGGATTGAGGATTGGAGCAATCATTCTGTGATATTATGCCAGTGGATGAAACTACATTGTAACTTTTTATTAATGTCTTTTAATAACAAACAAACAAACAACAATAACAGAAAAGAGCCACTAGTTGATCCAGCTGAATTTGTTTGACTTGGTTACTTCTTGGTAAGGATGTGTGTTTCTTCTGAACATGCAGAAATTGACATGGACAGACCTCGAAAGTCTGATACAATGAAAGATATGAAATGAGGATGGGAGCACAATAAATCAGCAATCGAGGCTCTTATCCAAATCTCACCCCCACCAGCTGAGATTTGGCATAGAGAAGGGACTTTTCATTGGTGGTGCCCCCTCTAAGGAAATATCTCCGAGGCTCAGTTGGTGAAGATCTTTTTATTCTCCCAGACCTTTGAAGCCCTCAACTTTTCTTGTTTTAATCAACTGCGTTTAATTGCTTTCATTTATCGCCCAGTTTTATTCTGATTTTTAATTGCTGTTATTCTTGTTCTTGATTGCCCAGAGAACCAATTGGCCAGGTCATTTTGCATAGACCAGCCCAGGAATTCCTCTGCAGCTTGTATTTTCCCTTCATATCCCAAATAATCAAAATTTGACCATTTATTAATTTCTAGGGATGGGGGGGGGGCTTCCCTCCTCTAAAACTTATAAGAATAGACATGAGTGTGAGTCTGCTCAGGCATCGCATACATAATCCTGCTTCTATGTGTGAATCTCTTTTGCAGGATTGTGGGATATAAACAGCAAGCTAGCACATAATTAAGAAACCAAGTGCAATTAAGCATCACTGGAAGTGATTGAGTAATTAAAATGAGTAATTAATTAAGTAATGTATGGACTTTGGAATTGGTTGACTGCATCATGTGTGCAAATGCATTTTGTTATGAAAGAGGGTGATGCAAAACGGCTCCTGGAAAATTGCCTCAAACCTCCCCCCCCCCACCCGCAGTGGTTTTCCTTCCTGCCATTAGAGATTCAGTCGTTTATAGCATCTCTCTGCTGGTAACTCCAGCCTTTCTTCAAACCTCAAAATCTTGTCTACCTGGTTTTCTGCTTGCCAGAAAAGCAAACAAACTGGAAATTAGATGGGTCAACAATATTCTCCACCCTTCCATATGATGTCCATGGTGGCAAACAATAACAGACATAGATTGATTTTGGATCCTGTCATCTGCAAATGACAGTGTGGTTTACTAAATATGCGTTTGAAAACTGCCCCCCGGATTATGCGATTCATGTTTTTCCTCCCTGCCCATGCCCCAGGTGAATGAAGAAGAAAGTTGTGATTGCAAACTTGGTACAACGTCCTTGGTTGACTATGGCTATACCCCACATTCCCGGATTCACCTACATGTGTTTTCAAACACTGCACAGTAACGCAGAATGAACCTGCAACAAGCTTTTAGTTTCAGAATGAAACCAGTTTCCCAAGAAGTGTTTTTCAGGGACCAAAAATATGCAGCAGATCTGGAGTACCCTACACATCTGACTGGGTTGCCTCAGAAGTTCTGGGCAGCTTCCAACAAATATAAAAGCATAATAAAACATCAATCATTACAAACTTCCCTATGCAGGGCCGCCTTCAGATGTCTTCCAAAAGTTGTTTAGTTACTTACCTCCTTGACGTCTGATGAGAGGGTATTCCACACACTGACAGAAGAAGGTGGGGGTGGGGGGCGGTTTGCCCCAGGTGCCATCCTGGGGGTGTGTGACATTGCTGCTGCCCCCACCCCCTGGGACATGTGCCGCTTACCGCGCACCCCATCGATGTGCGCCACTCTCCCTGGGATGCACGCCAACCATGCCTGCAGATGTATGCCGCTCCCGATGCCAGAGCAGGTAGCTCCGCCACTGATTCCACAGGTTGGGTGCCACTACCGAGAAGGCCCTGTGCCTGGTTCCCTGTACCCTCACTTCTTGCAGTGAGGGAACTGCCAGAAGGGCCTTGGAGCTGGATCTCAGTGTTGGGGCTGGACAAGGAGGGAGTGGGGAGACGCCCCTTCAGGTATACAGAGCCGAGGCTCTTTAGTACAGTGGTACCTCGGGTTACATACGCTTCAGGTTACAGATGCTTCAGGTTACAGACTCCGCTAACCCAGAAATAGTACCTCGGGTTAAGAACTTTGCTTCAGGATGAGAACAGAAATTGCGCGGCGGCGGCGGCAGCAGCAGCAGGAGGCCTCATTAGCTAAAGTGGTGCTTCAGGTTAAGAACAGTTTCAGGTTAAGAACGGACCTCCGGGATGAATTAAGTACGTAACCAGAGGTACCACTGTACTCAAATCTCCATTGATTCTAGAATAAAATGTCATGCGAATGAGCCTAAGGCAGCTTCCTATGATCCTGCGACACAAGCCCCCCTCATGTGCATGGACTTTGACTCCCAGGGTCCTCTAGGGACAGACCTACCACCCAGACACTTCCTCTTGTTGAAGGAACCAGCTGTTCAAGGAGCAGGTAATCGAGTCTGGAAAGCTTTTTATCTGCTGGAGTTCAAGGCAGTAGTATCTCTGCTCTGCGTGGGTTGCAAAATTAGACAAGAGTTCCTTTGCACTGACAGCTCCTTCCCCCTTCCCCCTTCCCTCACCTTCATTTTCCACGACAATTATCTTTTATTTTGATATCTTTCTATTTAAATCTGCAGAGTGCCTTGCTTGGGATAACAGTGAGCCGGATCACTGAATAAGGAGGCATTTAGCAGTGTGCGGTGCAGGTTGGGAGGGGACAGGGAGCAGAGAGAGGAGGGAGAGAGAAGCTCTTGCTGTTAAGGGGGAGGTGAGCCCTTGGGAGGTGTCTGCATCCCAAGCCAGAGCCTTCTTCTCCTCCAAGGTGCTATGTACTGAAGTTCTCACCCTGGGACAGCAGGGGGGTACTGTAGATAGTTTTCACTCAGGTCCACATATGCAAATAAGGGATTGAAAGTGACGTTCAGTGATTGGATAGTTACAGAAAATGGTTACTGTTGCGTTGTACTGGAGCTCTGTATAAGCAGGCTGGCTGAACCCTTCAGTTCAGTTCTGTTCTGGCCTGTGAATAAACAAGAGCTGTTTGAAGAATCGCTGTGTCATCTGATATGTTCACCCACAACTTAACACTGGCGACAAAGGTGGGACCAGGAAGTAAAATATGGCACCCTCTGCAGCTCGGCAAGGGAAGCCATGGATTCAAGGACAGAGGCAGGATGTGCCAGGAGGAGAGGGGGCAGTGTTAGAATTCTTGCTCCATGGTTGCAGTCATGGGATTTTTGTCTATCACATGACGGTATATGTTTTGACCCCAAAGTGTCGAAAGTGATGGAGACAGGATGTTTGTGTTACTGTGTTCTGTGAAGTGGGACTATTGTCCTTTGTTCTTTTTCTCTTTATTGTCTGATGCTAGAGAGAGAGGGAGCCATGTTGCAGTGCTCTGTGTGTGCTTAAGGTAAAGGTAAAGGGACCCCTGACCATTAGGTCCAGTTGTGACCGACTCTGGGGTTGCGGCGCTCATCTCACAGGCACACTTAGGGATCCGCAGAGTCTGTGCAGTTCGCGCGACAGAACTCAGCATTTTGGCTAATCTACTTTATTTACATATAAGCACACATATGTGCCGGTGTCTCACTTTATTGGCTGAGGGAGTCGGCGTACAGCTTCCAGGTCATGTGGCCATGACTAAGCCGCTTCTGGCGAACCAGAGCAGCGCACAGAAACGCCATTTACCTATTTATCTACTTGCACTTTGACGTGCTTTCGAACTGCTAGGTTGGCAGGAGCAGGGACCGAGCAACGGGAGCTCACCCCGTTGTGGGGATTTGAACCGCCGACCTTCTGATCGGCAAGTCCTAGGCTCTGTGGTTTAACCCACAGCGCCACCCGTGTCCCATGTGTGTGCTTATATGTAAATAAAGTAGATTAGCCAAAATGCTGAGTTCTGTCCCCATATGATGGTGGTGCAGGAGCTCTAAGATGCAGCTTCCGGACTGCCTCCACCTTCCCTGACCCCAGCAACTAAGCTGTGAAGGGAGGCTTCATGCTGCCTATCGGAGCAGCCTCCCAACTCCTACTTGCGTGCAAGCAGGAGCGGGACAGGGATCTCTCAGCTGTGAAGGGAGGCTTCACACTGCCTATCAGAGCTTGCATGCGAGCAGGAGGGGGCAGGGATCTCTCAATTAGGCAAGGGGGAAGCCTCCCTTCCCAGCTGAGGGATCCCTGCCCCCTCCTGCTTGCACGCAAGTAGGAATGGGATTGGGGCTGCTCCAATGGGAAGGGAGGCATCGGGCTGCCCGAGCCTCACCGCCACCGCTCTCAGCCCTCCTTCTCCGCCTTCCATGCCTGACCCACCACACACCGCTTCCCCACCACCACCACCAAAGAACCAACAACTCAGGGACTGCCCAGGCTCATGGAGAAAGGAGATAGAAGCCTCGTAGGAAGGGAAAACATGGCAGTCTTCCACTGCCATCGCTGCAGCATCAATGTCCTGAACGTGTAGTATTTATTTATTTATTTATTTATTTATAGTGTCCCCGGATTCATTGGAAAAAAAATCTGGTAACCCTACACTAGGTGCCAAGGAGGAAGATGCTACTCCTGTAAGATGCTGTGCCCAAGGCATCAAAAGTTTTGTAGACGAGCAAATATTGGCAGGTGCCTTTTGTTGTGTGTGGGTGAGAAAAGCGAGACCTGCTGAAATGGGCTCATATTACAGTGGTACCTCGGGTTACATACGCTTCAGGTTACATGCACTTCAGGTTACAGACTCCGCTAACCCAGAAATAGTACCTCGGGTTAAGAACTTTGCTTCAGGAGGAGAACAGAAATCGTGCTCTGGCGGCGCGGTGGCAGCAGGAGGCCCCATTAGCTAAAGTGGTGCTTCAGGTTAAGAACAGTTTCAGGTTAAGAACGGACCTCCAGAATGAATTAAGTTCTTAACCCGAGGTACCACTGTATTAAGAAATGCAGAAACCCTATCTTCCTTCGCCTCCGGTTGCCCCGGCCGTACTGATGGGCCCAAAGCATCCAGATTTTGTCTTCTCTGAGGCTAAATCAAGTTAAATGTCCATGTCATTTAAATTCCACTCAGTATTGATCCAGAATAGATTCCAACGTATAGTTAGCAGAGTAACAACTTAAACACATTGCAGGATTCCCAGAAAATATACCAGAGGCAATTGTATTTCATTCAGCAGAACTGCTACTGAAGGCAAATGAGCATAATGGTCACAAATCCAATACATTCAGGATTGGCAATGTGCATAAGAAATCCAGTTGCAGCAGACTTAACTTAAACTTACAATAACTTGTAACAAGACTAAAACTTAACACTCTGTGCAGAACACCACACCAGAAGGAAGAGAGAGAGAAAGTTTTAAACTCAGGCTTCTTCTGGTCCATTATTATTATAGTCAGCATTACCTTGACAGAAAGAGATAAGAGAACCAGTTTAAACCAGCTGTATTCAGCTTCTCTGAAGGAATAACCCAAACATCAGGAATCTTTTTTCACACAGAGAAGCTTCCAGAAGCCTCTTGAATTAAGTAGAATAGGAAAGGTCTCTAAACATCAGATCAATACTTTCTGCACTAAGAAATGAAAACTGACAGTCCAGATATCATTCTTAACATAGCAGAGTGAAATATACTCGGAGTCGAGAGTAGATTTCATGCTCTTTATTCAGCTCATAGTGGTGAGGAGGAATGGAAGTTCCCCCACAATATCTGCTTTATATACATTATTTACACAATAGGCTGCATGTGACTGGCTAATTCCGGGATTCTCCTGTAGGCCAATCATGTTGTGGATTCACTTCCATCTGGGGCTGGAATGGGTGGCTCCTGCAGACCAATCATACTGCTGCATTGTTCTAGGACCAATCAGACTGCTGCATTCTGACTCCTATTGTTCTAGGACCAATCAGACTGCTGCATTTTGGATCCTATTCAACTCAGTACATAACAGAAAGAGATAAGAGAACCAGTTTAAACCAGCTGTATTCAGCTTCTCTGAAGGAATAACCCAAACATCAGGAATCTTTTTTCACACAGAGAAGCTTCCAGAACCCTCTTGAATTAAGTAGAATAGGAAAGGTCTCTAAACATCAGATCAATACTTTCTGCACTAAGAAATGAAGACTGACAGTCCAGATAACATTCTTAATATAGCAGAGTGAATCGAAGAAACTGAACTCAGGGGCTGTGTACAAATCACATCTTTAGAGCACATTCAAAGCACATTATTTCTTTCTAGGAATTCTGGGCACTATCGTTTACCCAGTGCTCTTTTTTTAATAAGGAAAAATAAAGTGTCAGTACTTGCCATGAAGTTGTTACAGTAGGTGCCACACTTTTTTTGGGGGGGGGGTGTTATTGAGGTTTTCACAATATAATTAAAAGAACAAACTGATCTACGAGAAACAAATATTTCAGACAGCCGCAGCTTCCCCCAAAGAATTCTGGGAGCTGTTAAGGGCACCAAAAGTTGTCAGGAGACAACTTTACGGAGCTGCAATTCCCAGAATTCTCCGTGTTGTTAAACCATTCTGAGAATTCAGGAGAGAGTGATCAGAAATTGTTCCTATATGCAACAACAGCGGCGAGGCTATTGTTAGCACAGGTCTGGAAACAACAGCAATTGCCAACAGTGGAAGATTGGCTCCAGAAGGTAATGGAGTACGCGGAAATCGCCAAATTAACGGGGGAAATTTGACAACAGGGCGATGAAACATGTCAAAAAGAATGGAAGAAATTCATGTTGTACATAGGAAAGATTTGTGTGAAATAGAGAAACCAGTAGAATCGAAATAAACCTCATAATGTGTAATATAAATACTTTTATTGGAATAATAATAATAATAATAACAATAAGAAGTACAATGTAATCAAAGTAACCAATGGTGGTTGCAAATTATATATAGATAGACAACAAGAATTGTATATATAGAAGGGCTTATTTTTTTACAGACAATCTATGGACAAATGGGTAAGCAGAACAACAATATATAGAATGGATAAAGACACTGCGGAAAAATTAGAAGCGACATAAAGAAGTCAGAAGAAGGAAGGAGGGAATTCAGCTCCTAGGAGCAAACTATAAATGTATAATGTAATATAATATGTATTTGAAGTATGAAGTCTGGAAAACTAATAAAGATTATATTTTTTAAAAAGAGAGAGAGAATTCGGAAGAGAGGCAGCTAACAGTTCTCAACACCTTTAACAAACAGCCCCCAGCATTCTTTGAGGGAAGCCATGACAGTATTTTGTGAATGTGGCCTATGCATAGCTGTCAACCGTCCCTTATTTGGCGGGAAAGTCCCTTATCCCAGTGCCGTTTCCCGCTGCTGTCCCTTATTGATGATGTCCCTTAAATTTCCTGGGTTTCAAAGGATGCAGCTCCTCTCCCTCCCTCCCTGCCGGCCAGGGAGGAGGGAGGCTCCAACTGTGTTGCTTGGCTGTGTTGCTCACCCAATATGGAGTCTAAGAACGACTGGGGGGGGGGGTGGAGCTTGCATGCCTTGTGCCGATCAAATCGGCCGCGTTGCCTGGGGACTCGCCTTTGCTTAGCGCTTCCCAGCGGAGAGGTGACGGTGGTTTTCCTTGCTGCATCCCCTTTGCCGGGTTGCTGCGCTGTGGGAACCACCGCTTGAGGCTTCGTTTGGCTGCTGGCTGGGCTTTCTGCCTTTGGCTCAGAGGGGCTCAGACGTCGAACATACCTGTGCTCTGAAAATCCCTTATTTTGGCTGCTGATCCCTTATTTTCGAGGCTGCTGGTCCCTTTTTTTCAAATCTGTAAGTTGACAGCTATGGGCCTATGTCTCTCTTTCTTTTATGTTTTCAATAGCAAAGTGTGATGGGATGATGAGCTGCTTGTGCGTAAAATCGTATCCCCTCAGAGTTTGTTCAAGTCCACAAACCTCTGTCTGTGACGGAGCCCCTCAGACATGGCTCCTCTAGTCACTAGCAGATTCCGACAGTGGTTGCTTTCGGAATCGCTTCCAACATAAAAGCTCCTTAACGGAAACACGTCTTCTGGACTCTCTGCGTGACAGTTTCCGGCGAGGAGTGGGTGTCCCTACAGGAGGTCCTGAAACCTCCCCACTGTTTTCGCTGGAAGTGTCTCTGAGCCATCCCTCCAGCTCACTTTCCCTCAGCTCACCTCCTCTCCCCCTACTGGTTCCCTCTTCAGCTGCTGAGTCTCTCCCAACCTGTGTGAGCCCTTTCACCTCCCTTCCTTCCGATGGCAGTTCCCTGACACAAAGCACCGTTTCATTGCTTTATTCAACTCCTTATACCATATGGGCCTTGTGCCTTTAAACTATGGCCGATCCTAAAGTTCTCCAGAAAATAAATCCCTCACATTTGGCCCCTACTCTTCCCGTCTTTTCTTAGCCCATTGCTTCCTTCATCAATCAACGTGAACAGGGGAGTTGCGTTCAACATCTAGAGAGCTGAATTCATCCATCATCGTGAACAATAACCCTTCAGTCAACGTTAAGTGAGCTGAAATGTTCTAGGAAAGAATTTTCTGGCACTTTTTTTTTTTTGAGGGAAAATGTACATGTTCAAACTCCTCCTGAACGGTTGGAAAATTCCAGTCCTCCCCTGGCAAATGTTTGGAGGAAGTCCAGAGATGCGCAAACCCCAAATTCACTGTCCGTAAATAGTACGGAGAATTTGGGAAGTCCTTTTTCAGTTCAGCTCTGACCAGTCTTGAGTCTCAAAAAATATTGTTTCTTTTCCCAGTTCTTTCTCTTCATCTTGCTATTCTCTTCCCTGTCTTTTTCTGTCTTATTTCCATCATGGAGGGGGGTGACAAATTATCAAGGAACGATTACTGCCCTACTAGGGCGGTTCATAAAAAACTTTTTTTAAAAAAATGCCTGCTCCAAAGGTCTTATCTTACTACACTAGGGATTATATAGTTATATATGAAATTTCATGCATATCAGTTAATATCTTAACTCTCCTCCACGAAAATAGCTGTTTACTTGGCCATTTTCCTATGTCGTGAAATTTCAATTCAGTGGAGCACTTACTGTTCCCAACCCTAACCCCGTGGAAAGCCATCTAATTAGACTTTAATTTGATTTTGACATGTTTTTAGGAGGTAATTTAATTATTGTTTGATTTTATACCAATGTTATGTATCTGATGTTAGCCGCCCTGAGCCCGACTTTGACCAGGGAGGGAGGGATATAAATAAAAGTTGTTGTTGTTGTTGTTGTTGTTTTATTTTTAAAAACCCATATTTTGCATGGAATTCAATGTGCTCTCCCATTGTTCCATACATGCAAGCACTTGTTTGATGGAATGACACCCCCTACCCCATGTGCTATTCTGGGGGGTTCTCCTGAACCCCCACAGGCAATTTGGGGGAGTTTAGAAGGGGAGGGGAGGAGGAAACTGTGCTTGGGGTGGGGAAAACCCCACTGACCAAGCAGAAGTCCTTGTGCTAGGCTTCTGCTGACTGGGCTAGTTAGATGAAAGCAGCCTTTTATGTTTAATTAAAAAAAATATTTACAATAAAAGCAGTAACACAGGAGATGCACAAGAACAGAGTGAAAAGATAGACAAAGCTATTCTATTTCGACAGTATTGCAAAGTCTCGTTGAATGGTTTCCATTTCAGAATCCTGGCAGTGTTATTATGCCCCACTGTAAGCCATGAACAATTCCACATTGTATAGTTACTTAAGATTCTTTACAGTACATAATGGTGATGTGATTGTAGTTTAGTAGTAGATGACCTACTTTGTCTACAGAAGATTGCAGGTTCAATTTCTGACATCTACAGGGAGGGTGGGAAAAGACTTCCTGCCTGGAAACCTCAAGAGCCATTGCCAGTCAGTGTAGATATTACTGGACTAGGGATACGGGTGGCGCCGTGGTCTAAATCACTGAGCCTCTTGGGCTTGCCGATCAGAAGGTTGCTGGTTCGAATCCACAGTATGGGGTGAGCTCCCATTGCTCTGTCCCAGATCCTGCCAACCTAGCAGTTCGAAAGCACACCAGTGCTGGTAGATAAATAGGTACCACTGTGGCAGGAAGGTAAACGGTGTTTCCGTGCGCTCTGGTTTCTGTCACAGTCTTCCGTTGTGCCAGAAGTGGTTTAGTCATACTGGCCACATGACCCGGCAAGCTGTCTGTGGACAAACGCCAGCTCCCTCGGCCTGAAAGCGAGATGAGCGCCGCAACCCCATAGTTGCCTTTGACTGGACTTAACCGTCCAGGGGTCCTTTACTTTTACCTTTTGGCTAAATGGGCCAAATGGTTTGACAGCTCCCTTTGCTCCTATAATCTTGGGTTTCCCTCTGTTTATTGTCCCTCTCATACAGCATATTTTTCTAGTCATTGTCTTGACAGACTCGCTGTGGTATCGCACGCTGTCTTTTGACTGTCTCACCCTGAACATTTTGTCAGGCTTCCCCTTGGTAAACCGAAACTGTATTTCATCCTCGGCGTTTAATGCTGTAATTGCTGGGAAGGAAAATTTCCGAGGTCATCACCGAAATTAGTTCATCAAACATCAAATAGTTGAATTGCCATGCTCCTGGGGTGATGTGAGTGCTAATTTGGATATTCATATACATTACCCCTGATTCACAGTGTAAAATATCCTAGTAAGCCCAGACTGCTACCACCTGTCGGAGGCCAACTGGAGAGCAATGCTTTGATGTGCAAGAGGACAACAGGTGTTTACAAATGGAGTCAACCCAAGATTTGAAGGAAAGGTGGAAAGTTGGAGAAGTGCCTATTAAGAGGTGATAAGATAGTCATCTTCAAACGTTTGAAGGGCTGTGTCACAAGGACGAAGGAGCAAATTTGTTCTCTGTGCTTTGAATCCACCAAAGGCCCTACACAAAGAGAACATCTTCCATGTGCGCCGTGGAAATTTTCCTCCTTCCCACCCTGTGCTCCCCCCCCCCCCCAAGGAGTGCACAGAGAAGGTAGGAGTGGGAACTTCCATGACTTTGTGCAATGCAACCCTGTTCCTCCAGAATGTAGAACCCAAATCAGTGGGTTCAAATGGAAATAAAAACAATTTAGACTAATCAGTTAGGATGGACTTATATTATTTAACTGCTGCATTTACATCCTACCTTTTCATCCAAGGAGCTCAAGGTGGTGAACAGGAGCCGTAATAATAATAATAATAATAATAATAATAATATATTTATACCACACCTTTCTGGCTGGGTTTCCCCAGCCAGTTTGGGCGGCTCCCAACAGAACACTTAAACAGATTAAACTTCAAACACTCAGCTGCCTTCAGATGTCTTCTAAAAGTCAGATAGTTGTTTATTTCCTTGACATCTGAAGGGAGGGAGTTCCACGGGCAGGGTGCCACTACCAAGAAGGCCCTCTGCCTGGTTCCCTGAAACCTCACTTCTCTCAGTGAGGGAACTGCCAGAAGGCCCTCGGTGCTGGACCTCAGTGCACATTTATTCATTCTATAGGAAATAAAGGAGCTACGTACATGCCAAACTCTTGCAAACAGGAGAGACCCTCTATCCCCAGGCGTGAGAAATATTTCTCAGCCTGAATCCCCACAAGAACCCTGTGAAGTAGATTAGGCTGAAAGGCACTGACTGACCTTTTCCTCCTACAACATGCTCCAGGTGAATGAAGAAGGACGTGGTGATTTATATCTTAGTATACCACAACCCCATGGGGCAGGTGTGAAGACCCCTTCTGTTGATAGGACCACCTACATCTGGTTTTCAAATGGACTCACTGCAGGGTGATGCGGACTCAATCTGCAATGAGCTTTTATTTTCAGAACGAAGCCAGCTTCCCAAGATGCACTTTTCAGGGGCAAAAACGTGCACAGTAAATCTAGACTGTGCGTGGGAAAGTACCAAGTCTTCATCAAGCGTAGAATGAAATGGCAAGGATATGCAACCACTTTATTCTTTGTGCATCGAAATGGCATTTGATATACTTCTTCGGAGCTCAGCTCTGCATTTCAACTTGGCATACCCAAGTTGACAGCCATTTCAAAGGGGAGTGAAAAGATGGGAAATGCCGTGTGATCCAATATATGAAAAACCAGAATGATAGGCGGCATGTGTTCTTAGGATGTACGTTAAGCCTGCACTCTATATTCAAACACCAGTTCCACTTCCATGCTAAATTTCAAGAAGGATCAGGAAAGATGTAAATCACAGTGTCATGCAATATCTAGTGCTGTGGTGGTGCATTGTCACCTGGTATGTACATTTATGACATCGTTCTTCGTATGAATACCAGTTCAACGCCCCTCCCAGCACCTGTTCCGAAGGGGTTCAGGGAGAGGCAAATGATATTCTAATTGGATACCTGAACCAGGGGCCTCTCCACCACTGCCACTGACTAGTCTATCTCTGTGATGTGCCCAGTGTTCCTGAACTAGGCCCAACTCCAACCTTTCAGGGCTCTGGGACAATAAGGCCTGGAAGGACCAAGGGGTGAATGAAAAATGATTCCTGGGGGTTAGTGGGTGGAGTGAAGTGGTACATGAAAACAGGAATCCCCTAGGAATGCTGAGGAATGCCTTGTTTGACATGACACTTGACTTCATCAGAAGCAGCTCCAATCTGTTTAGACCACACAGCCAGTGAGAGCCAATGATGCTGTGGGTGAGCATATACCTAGGGTTGCCATATGTCTGGACATAGCCGTAATACTGGAATACTGCAGTCGTAAGCAGTGTCCAGGCAGAAATCACAAAAATGTCCGGACGTACGACAACCCATGTCGGCAGTGTCATTTTTGGCGATTTTCCTTTAAAATAGATCCAAAAACGTCATTTTCGCCCAAAAAAGCTCAACAACCTTTGTGTTTGAAATATGGCAACCCTGCATATACCAAGAATGTAATTGTCACTTCCATCTTCATTTGCCTGGAACTCATGCAGGGAGGGAAAAGTATGATAACATAATCAAGGGGAGGTTTTACAAATGCAAATCAAGTAACCGTACCCACCCTTGTGGGCAGCTGGTCCTAGAATCAATCTAGACCAGGCATAGGCAAACTCAGCCCTCCAGATGTTTTGGGACTACAACTCCCATCACCCCTAGTTAACGGGACCAGTGGTTAGGATGATGGGAATTGTAGTCTCAAAACATCTGGAGGGCCAAGTTTGCCTATGCCTGATCTAGACTGGCAGCAGTGTGTTGAGGATGAGAATGAATGTTTCCAGACTGAGAAACCTACATCTTTGTGCTACGAACAGGTTCGTGTGTGTGCCGCCTGACAAATAGAGCAAACAAGGAATGCCAAGCCATTGGCTTAAGCCAAAGACCACTTGGCCAAAAGGCTTTCAAAGGAAAGCAGACCAAAGCGGCAGAAAACGGACGTGAAATACCGTATTTTTCGCTCTATAGGACGCAGTTTTTCCCCTCCAAAATTTATGGGGAAATGTGTGTGCATCCTATGGAGTGAATGCAGGCTCCTTGGCTTCAGCGATAGCAACGCAAAGCCTCCAAAGCTCAGAGGGAGCACTCCCTCCGTGCTCCGGAGGCTTCGCGTTGCTTTCACTGAAGCCTGGAGAGCGAGAGGGGTTGGTGCGCACCGACCCCTCTCGCTCTCCAGGCTTCAGGGGTAGCCGCCTGAAGCCTTCGGAGCGCAGCGCAAGTTCCCACTGCGCTCCGGAGGCTTCGGGTTCCTTTTGCTGAAGCTGGGAGAGCAAGACTCTCCTGGCTTCAGCGGAGAGTGAGAGCTGCGCAGCGCCCCTTCAGCCAAGCGGGAGGAGAAATGGAAGGGGCTCCGTTTCTCCTGCTGCTTCGCTGAAGGGGCGCTGAGCAGAGAGGGGGAGATTTTTTTTTCTTGTTCTCCCCCTCTAAAACAAGGTGCGTCCTATGGTCGGGGGCGTCCTATAGAGCGAAAAATATGGTAATTGCACAATGTGCACATATTCTAAAAGCCATTCCCAAGTAGGGAATGCTGCAAGCCTGCCGAGACCAACAACAGCCTAACCAGCTCTGTAGGCAACATGCTACTGTCTTCTGTAGCAACCATTTCCCACTTTGGCACTAAGGGTGCACGTGCTGAGTCATAATCCCATCCCCAAGCCCCCGTGATGCAGCAAGGAGCCAGGATGGGTAAGTCTGACCCATGAGGAACAGAAGGTGCCCTGTCTCCAAAAAGCCATATCAGCGAAAGTAAATACAATTAAGGAGTTAATTAGCAGGCTGCAAAGTGGGGCTCAGGGGGCCCCTGGGATAAACTTCGTGTCTTATTATGCATTCTTGGCTGAACTGAGTCAATGGGAAAAGAAAGCAGCAGCAACAGAAGCTTCCCCAGGTACCGCAGGAACCTTGCAGATGTCACTCAAAGTCACTCTGACTCAAGGAGGCGGGAGCAGCAGCAGTTGCTGGAATCATAGGTATGTAATGTGCTTTCAGCTATATATATTTGTTGTTGCATGCCTCTTTGGTTTTTTTTTTAATGCAATTGTGAATATATCCAGGGTGTGTGTGTGTGCGAATGACAGTGGGTTGAGAGAAAGAGGCTGAATTGGGTTGGACAGATAGTCTCTTTTCCTAGGAGAAGAGGCTGATTGGAATTGTCAACGCTTGACCCAAAGAGAGCAGAGATTCTTGTACCTTTAATAGCTGTGTGGCTCAGTGGCTGCATTGATCTCAGCCATTTGTCCTTGTCTTCTTTCAGATCAGGAGGAAAACCCCTAGCAATCTGCAGGGAACTGGCCCAATGCATTTTGCTGAGGCAAGGGACAATACTACTACTACTACTACTACTACTACTACTACTACTACTACTACTTTATTTATACCCCGCCCATCTGGCTGAGTTTCCCCAGCCGCTCTGGGCGGCTCCCAATCAAATGTTAAAAACAGTACAGCATTAAATATTAAACACTTCCCTAAACAGGGCTGCCTTCAGGTGTCTTTTAAAGATAGGATAGCTGCTTATTTCCTTCACATCTGGAGGGAGGGTGTTCCACAGGGTGGGCGCCACTACTGAGAAAGCCCTCTGTCTGGTTCCCTGTAACCTCACTTCTCGCAATGAGGGAACCACCAGAAAGCCCTCAGAGCTGGACCGATGGGGGTGGAGACGCTCCTTCAGGTATACAGGACCGAGGTCGTTTAGGGCTTTAAAGGTCAGCACCAACACTTTGAATTGTGCTCTGAAACGTACTGGGAGCCAATGCAGATCTCTCAGGACTGGTGTTATGTGGCCCCGGCGGCCACTCCCAATCACCAGTCTAGCTGCCGCATTCTGGATTAACTGCAGTTTCCGGGTCACCTTCAAAGGTAGCCCCACGTAGAGCGCATTGCAGTAGTCCAAGCGGGAGATAACTAGAGCACGCACCACTCTGGTGAGACAGTCCACGGGCAGGTAGGGTCTCAGCCTGCGTACCAGTTGGAGCTGGTAGACAGCCGCCCTGGACACAGAATTAACCTGTGCCTCCATGGACAGCTGTGAATCCAAAATGACTCCCAGGCTGCGCACCTGGTCCTTCAGGGGCACAGTTACCCCATTCAGGACCAGGGAATCCCCCACACCTGCCTGCCCCGTCCCCCCAAAACAGTACTTCTGTCTTGTCAGGATTCAACCTCAATCTGTTGACAAGATAGCAACCCCCGTCCCAGATAGTCACAGACTGGACTGGCAGTGGAGTCTTACTTCAGCACCAGCAGTGGGACAGCGTCCTTTTCTGAACCTGAGAGCAGCAGGCCAGCTTGCAGGGGTTGGGGAGCTTAGAGAGAGCAGCCTATGTAACTTACACAATACCTCAAGGATCGCCTCTCTCCATATGAACCTACACGGACCCTGAGATCAACTTCTGAGGTCCTTCTTCATGTGCCTCCTCTACAAGAGGTCCGGCGGGTGGCAACATGAGAATGGGCTTTTTCTGCAGTGGTTCCCCATCGGTGGACGAATGCTCTCCCCAGGGAGGTTTGCCTGGTGCCTTCATTATACACCTTCTTGGGCTTGCCGATCATAAGGTCAGCAGTTTGAATCTGCGTGACAGGGTGAGCTCCCATGGCTTTGTCCCAGCTCTTGCCAACCTAGCAGTTTCAAAGCATACCAGCGCAAGTAGATAAATAGGTACCGCTGCGGCAGGAAGGTAAATAGCATTTCTGTGCACTCTGGCTTCCATCACGGTGTTCCGTTGTGCCAGTAGCGGTTTAGTCCTCCTGGCCACATGACCCAGAAAAGCTGTCTGCAGACAAACGCTGGTTCCCTTGGTGTGATGGTCTGGGACTCGGTCTCGGTCTCGGAGCCAGAGGAGTCTCAGTCCACACCGGATCCTTTGCCCCAGGCGGCATCTGAACCTAGTCTGGGGCCTGATTCTAAAGAGTCCCAGTCTGCACAGGCTCCCCTGCAACAAGCACCAGCTGGGCCGAGTCAGGGGCCTGAGCCTGCCCTGGCTCCAGATGCGGGGATTACCTCGTTGCCTTCAGCTGGGCCATCACTTACAGCTGCTCCACTACCAGCTGGGTCAGGAGAGGCTGAGGCGGTCTCTGGGTCTAGTAACCCACCGACATCTCCCGAGCTGCAGAGACTGAGGTCTGAGAGAAGGAGAGACCTGAATACTCGCAGGAGGAGTGCTCACCCATGGGCAAGACAGGGAGGTGAGTCACCGGGGGATCAGGACCGGCCGTTACCTCAACAGAGATAAAAGGCTGCTGGACCCCGCCCCAGGTTGCGGGAGCAATGTTGCTGTTTGCCAGAACCTGCCTGTGATTCTGTGCCTGACATTGCCTGGTTTCCTGCCTCGTGTCCTGCTTTGGCCCTATCGAACTGACTCCTCATGGGACCCTTGGATTTGGGACTGGACCTGGACCACGTTATTCGGATTACCCCTGGGCCCAGCACACTTGGCCTGAAAGTGAGATGAGCGCTGCACCCTGTAGTCGCCTTTGACTGGACTTAACTGTCTGTTAGGTGCCAGGCAAAAATGTTCCTTTTTAACCAGGCCTTTGGCTGATTGACATCCAATGCCCTTTTAAAAGGTGTTGAGGTTATCTGGTTCTTCTTCTTCTTCTTCTTCTTCTTCTTCTTCTTCTTCTTCTTCTTCTTCTTCTTCATTTTGTGTTTTCCTATTGTGTCTTTATGTTGTGACGACTAGCCAACTTAAGAATAAAAATGCAGCTGCTTTTCTGTGGGTTCCACTTAAAGCAAACCCATGGGTAAGACTAACCCTACAGGCCCTCAGTATGAAATCCTTGTGCAGCCTGGATTGGGAGAGGTGCTTCTGGGGGCTAAGCGAGTGACCTCATCTAAACCATGCAAACCGTTAACAGTGCAGTTCTACAACACTCACCTGGGAGTGTCACTGAGCTCAGTGAGACTTACTTCTAAGTATACTGTATACAGGTGTGACCGGAAATTTCGGTGAATGGTCACAGAAATCGGACAGCGAGAAATATTCGAACATACATACCTTACAGGCCTTCAGAGTAGGCCCCCTCTGATACAGTGCACCATTGACAACGTTCGTAGAACTGTTGGAAACTTCTGAAGAAGTCCTCTTTTCGTACTGCTTTTGGTTCCCTCGTCACAGCAGCTTGGACGTGTGAAATGTTGGGAAATCTGTGCTGTTTCAGTGCAGATTTCAGTTTTGGAAAAAGAAAGAAATCCCGTGGGGCCAGGTCGGGAGAATATGGAGGGTGGGACAAATCAGTAACCCCAGTAACGATTTCACACAGAATATGCAATTCTTCTGCCATCATTTGGACGGACAAACGGCGATCCTGCATCAATAGCTCAACTCTGTTGACATTTGCCGCCGTTCTGCTCTTTGATGGTTTACCAGACCAAGGGTTGTCTTCTATGGCTTGCCGCCCTTCACGGAAATGCTTAAACCACTCATACACTGTATTTTGAGTTACATCTCTGCACACAGTTGTGAGGATTTTGTGGGTTTCCGATGCCGATTGTATGTTCGAATATTTCTCGCTGTCCGATTTCTGTGACCGTTCACTGAACTTTCTGGTTACTTGACATCTTTCCGCAGGGCCTGCGAGACATCTGTTCCACCAGGCCTTTGGCCAGGGCACAGCCTGACCCCCTCCTCTGGCAATCCTCACAGAGCCCAATGGTTGCCATTAATCTGATTTGAACTGATTTTATAATGAAATGATTTTAGAATGTTGTATTATTTTACCGTTGTTAGCCGCTCTGAACCCGGCTTCGGCTGGGGAGGGCGGGATATAAATAAAAATTTATTATTTATTATTATTACAACTTGTATTTATAGTTGGATGGGGGAGCTGTGGCCCTCCAGTTATTGTTAGACTCCAACTCCCATAAGCCCTAGCCAGTAAGGCCAATGGCCAGGGATGCTGGGAGTTGTGTTTTTTCAAAGCTGAAAAATGGGTTTCAGGGGACTGAGACCCCCCCCCCTTCCCCAAGTCAGTTGCTTTTTTGTGTCAGGAGAGCGAATGGCGTTCCTTCATGCTAAGAGAAGGGTTTCTCTCCTCAGATAAAAAGGCATCTCCTTTCTCTGGCCAGGTCATGACTAGATGATATTGCCTTGGAAAAAAACAGCCTTCCCCTCAGAGCACATTCTGCCTGCTGTAGGGAACATTCTTCAGGGAAAATGTTCTTATCAGGGTTTAGCAGGAATGGCCTGCCAGGGGTTTAGCAGGCACACAAAAGAAGGCACTTGCTATTAAAAGTGTGCTAATGACAAAAAGAGTTCTGATCCATAATACCAACGCCTTAACCAGCCACCCGTTGAACTTGCTGTGATATTCCCTGTTAAAAGAAGGATACAGTATGGCCTTTTTAGGTTCTAAATAGAATGACAGTTAAAAACCATGAGGGTCATCTAGCCCAACCCCCCTGAAATGCAGGAATCTTTTGCCCAACGCGGGGCTTGAACCCACAACCATGAGATGAAGAGTCTCATGCTCTACTGACTGAGCTATTTCTACAGGCAAGCTGTTTATTGAGCATTCATCCTGGTGGTGCTTGCATGGAGGCTAGATGGCAGTTGCATCAAAGTAAGTGTCCCAAACACTCCTGTGCATCTCCCTGCCATTTTTCTTAGTGTAAAAAGCCTAACTGGGGAATGTGCGTTTTTTGTGGAAGACCTCCCGGCCAACCACAATTGTTCAACCTGATTTTGCCACTGGTTTATGACTGAATCCTTCCAGCAACCATTGGAAGTGCTCCTCTACATGGTTCTTCCATTGATAGATTTTCTTAGGAGGAGAATTTGATGATGATTCAGTTATGCTTATTTTGATTGTACTTATTAAAAACTAGCTTCCTTAAACCTAATAGGTAAAGGTAAAGGGAACCCTGACCATTAGGTCCAGTCATGGCCGACTCTGGGGTTGCGGCGCTCATCTCGCTTTACTGGCCGAGGGAGCCAGCGTACATCTTCCGGGTCATGTGGCCAGCATGACTATTAGGCATAAGCCTATTAGGTGGCTTCAATATTAGAACATAATATAAGAACACAAGGAGAGCTTGTGGGGTTGGGGTAAAGGCCTATCTAGTCCAATGCCCTGTTCTCACAGTGGCCAACCAAAATCCCAATTGGAGCAGGACACGGATGCAGCAACACTTTCCTCACCTGCAGTCAGTGGCGAAGCTACATGCTCCGGCACTGGGGGCAGATAGAAGGTGGGGGCGTGGCTAGTGCACATCCTGGGGGCATGGCGCGCTGTCTGCGGGGGTATGATGTCCGGAGCGGTGGGGGAATGCAGCGCATGTCCGGGGGGAGCCATGATGGTACCCCCCTCTTCGATGGTGCCGGGGGTGATGTGCTCTCTCTGCCTCTCCCCCCCCCCCCCATTCCTCCACCAGTGCCTGAAATTCCCAGCCACTGGTATTTGAGAGTTGAGAAAGAGCATAGACATCCTGGCTAGCAGCCATTGATAGTCTTATCCTCCATAGATTTGTCCAATCGTCTTTTAAAGTCTTCCAAATTGATGGCCATCCCTGCTTCCTGTGGGAATGGTGTCCACAGTTTAACCCACTTTTTCTTTTCTTCCTGAGGGCCGAAACTGCGTTCACTTGGGCAGAAGCCCCTTAGACAATTTATCATAGTGACATGTGTTTCCGTTACATTTCATGACAGGTACCGGGCTTCAAACTCGCTTCTGTGGATCGATTTAAAGGGGTTGACGTGCTCTGTCGTTTGTGGAACACTGGTTTCTAGGTGTACATGTAAGAAACTGGTGATTGTACACATACACAAAGTTGGTATAGTTGTCCGAGAACTTGGATTGATTGCAGTTTCCTGTTGGTTGTTCCCTTGAAGGCAAACTGGCTGCTTTGCACTGTGAAGTGTTACTGATATGGGAGCTCGACCTTCCCAATCCTACATTTTGGGCTGCATTTATTGAAAAGCGAGAGACGGGCACTCTGCACGCGCTTGGAGGTATTGCCGCCACAGCCAACTCCTCCAAACATATAGGAGGGTTGAATCTCTCTCTTTCTCTCTGCCCCAAACAATATGCTTACATTTTTCATGCTGTTTTAAAAAGCAGATTCAAACCGGCAAATTTTATTTTGAAGGGGAAAGCGTCTGTGGGCCCTTAATCCTGAACGTAATTCTGATGCAGATGATTTCCTTGTGAAATAAAATTGGACAGTTCAAGCACGTTTTTGAAACAGTGTGATGAACATAACCCGGAGAAGTAGCCCTCTGCCTTTTAGAAACCAAAGCCTGCTTGCTTCTGTTTACATCGTGAAAATGATGCTATTCACAGATTAACAATGCCTAGAGGGCCCTGGGGTTGCTCCAAGTCGGAATGTATACTTCTTTTCTGTGATTCCAGAGTGCCTGAAGGCCAGACATTATTCTCCTATCCCCAAACAGTGTGTGGCTCTATCTTGCGGTCTGTTCCCCATCAGCTGAGCTAATGGGGTTTGGACTCACAAGGCTTGTTGTAAATGGGTTGTGATTCGATCACCCGGAGTCAGTGTGGCGTTTTGATTATTCCCCCTCCCCAAACCCCTTTCCTCCTTTGCCGGTCTAGGAGATAAACATTAACCATGACTTTAATTTCTCCACAAACACCTCTGCTGCCAACTCCACTTGCCCACTCACCCTTAATACACAGTGTAGGAGGATTTTAGCCGCCAAGCTTTCCGGGATAAAGAGCAAGTCTCAGCAGAACCCTCTCCCACAATCCTTGTTTTGTCTCTGCTGCTGCCGGGGAGCCAATTTGTTAAACAATCCAGTTGCCTCGTCGTGGAAAAAGAAAAGTCTGTATGTGCGTCTCGCTTGGGTGAGGGGTGCCTGGTTCGCTGGAATGAGGTTTCTTTTATCAATACTGTGCTTCCTGCGTTCAATTTGGGCAGGGTGTCTTGGAGTGAAAGACCTGCCGCAGCTACTGCCGGGCCTCACGTTGCTATTGATCAAGGGGATCAATAGGAGAGAGTCTGTCTGACTCCATTTGACTCGCTGCTTTCCGGTATTTGCAGTACAATGGTGTTGCCGGCATTATTGCCAGGGCAGCCCGTAATGTCATACAGAACAGTTCCGTCTCTTGTGAAGGACTCTGGGAGGAGTAAGTACATTCTGTCTCCCATTGGACACACTTTGGGTAATCAATCTGCAATGAGCTTCCACTTTTGAGACTGAAACCAGTTTCTTAAGAATTGCTGTTGAACACGTGTAACATAAAAAGCAAGCACTCGGTCTCATACAAGGTGTAACCGGAAAGTTCGGTGAATGGTTACAGAAATTGGATAGCGAGAAATATTCGAACATACATACCTTAGGTAAAGGTAAAGAGACCCCTGACCATTAGGTCCAGTTGTGGACGACTCTGGGGTTGTGGCGCTCATCTCGCTTTATTGGCCGAGGGAGCCGGCGTACAGCTTCCTGGTCATGTGGCCAGCATGACTAAGCCGCTTCTGGCGAACCAGAGCAGCGCACAGAAACGCCATTTATCTTCCCGCCGGAGCGGTACTATTTATCTACTTGCACTTTGACGTGCTTTCAAACTGCTAGGTTGGCAGGAGCAGGGACCGAGCAACGGGCGCTCACCCCGTTGCGGGGATTCGAACTGCCGACCTTCTGATCGGCAAATGCACCGTTGACAACATTCGTAGAAACGTTAGAAACTTCCGGAGAAGTCCTCTTTTCGTACTGCTTTCGGTTCCCTCGTCACAGCAGCTTGGACGTGTGAAATGTTGGGAGATCTGTGCCCTTTCAGTGCAGATTTCAGTTTTGGAAAAAGAAGGAAATCTGGTGGGGCCAGATCGGGAGAATATGGAGGGTGGGACAACTAAGTAACCTCAGTAATGATTTCACGCCGAATATGCAATTCTTCTGCCATCATTTGGATGCACAAATGGCGATCCCGCATTAGTAACTCACGACATTTGCTGCTGTTCTGCTCGTTGATGGTCTGCCAGACTGAGGGTCATCTTCGATGGTTTGCAGCCCTTCATGGAAATGCTTAAACCACTCATACACTGTCTTTCGAGTTACAGCTTCATCTCCACACACTATTGTGAGCATTTTGTGGGTTTCCAATGCCGATTGTATGTTCAAATATTTCCCGCTGTCCGTTTTCTGTGACCATTCACCGAACCTTCCAGTCACACCTTGTAGAATCATAGAATTGCAATTGGGAGGCATCCTAAGTGATATCTAGTCCAACCTCTGCAATGCAAGAATCTCAACTAAAGCATCCATGACAGATGACTGTCCAACCTCTGCTTAAAACCCTCCAAGGAAGGAGAGTTCACCACCTCTCAAAAGAGTTCATTCCACTGTCAAACAGCTCCTATTCTCAGAAAGTCCTTCCTAATGTTTAGGCAGAATCTCTTTTCTTGTAACTTGAAGCCATTGGTTCGATTCCTACCCTCCAGAGCAGGAGAAAACAAGCTTTTTCCACCTTCCATGTGACAGCCCTTGAGATATTTGAAGGTGGCTATCATATCTCCTCTCAGACTCCTCTTTTCCAGGCCAAACATACCCAAGCTCCTTCAACCGTTCCTCATAAGGCTTGGTTTCCAGACCCTTGATCATCTTGTAACTTGATGCCGTTGGTTCAGGTTCTACCCTCCAGAGCACTGAATACAATACAGCTGCCCATTGCTACAACTGGGGCAGTTACTAGAAGAACATCAAATGATGGCTTTTGGAATGGAATACAGTGGTGCCCCGCAAGACGAACGCCTCGCAAGACGGAAAACCCGCTAGACGAAAGGGTTTTCCGTTTTGGAGGCGCTTCGCAAAACGAATTTCCCTATGGGCTTGCTTCGCAAGACGACAGCCCATAGGGAAATCTCCGGGACAGCGGGGAAGCGCAGCGCGTCTTCCCCACTGTCCTCGGACCTCCTCCCCCGCCCGGCATCGGAACGAAGCTCCGATGCCGGGGGGGGGGACGCCTCCTCCCCCCGCCCGGCATCGGAAGAAGCTCCGATGCCGGGCGGGGGGGGAACGCCTCCTCCCCCCGCCCGGCATCGGAACGAAGCTCCGATGCCGGGCGGGGGGGGGGGAACGCCTCCTCCCCCCGCCCGGCATCGGAACGAAGCTCCGATGCCGGGCGGGGGGGGGAACGCCTCCTCCCCCCGCCCGGCATCGGAACGAAGCTCCGATGCCGGGCGGGGGGGGGGAACGCCTCCTCCCCCCGCCCGGCATCGGAACGAAGCTCCGATGCCGGGCGCGGGGGGGGGAACGCCTCCTCCCCCCGCCCGGCATCGGAACGAAGCTCCGATGCCGGGCGGGGGGGGAACGCCTCCTCCCCCCGCCCGGCATCGGAACGAAGCTCCGATGCCGGGCGGGGGGGGGAACGCCTTCTCCCCCCGCCCGGCATCGGAACGAAGCTCCGATGCCGGGCGGGGGGGGGGAACGCCTCCTCCCACCGCCCAGCTTCGGATGGCTTTCCTGAAGACTTGGGGTGGGAGGAGGGTTTTCCTTCCCACCGCCAACATTCAGAATGCTGTTCTGAATGTTGGCGGTGCGGAGGAAAAACCCTCCTCCCACGCAAGCCCCGGGAACAGAGGGAAAGCGCTGCGCGCCTTCCCCTCTGTTCCCGTACCTGTCCTGAAGGCTTGCGGTGGGGAGAAAAGCCCTTCTCCGCACCGCCAGCCTGGCAAGCGGTTTCCCTAGGAACGCATTAATTGATTTTCAATGCATTCCTATGGGAAACCGTGCTTCGCAAGACGAAAAACTCGCAAGAAGAAAAAACTTGCGGAACCAATTAATTTCGTCTTGCGAGGCACCACTGTAATTCAGTGCTATGATGCTCCTGGGGTCTTTCAGACAGTCGCTATGTAAGCCAAATCAAATGGTTTTACCCCAAGATTACCACTGTGACTCAACTTACCATGGAAACATCCAAACAAAGCAGTAGCAGCCATCTACTGAATTATAGCGGCACACTAGGATCTTAGGCAGGGGTCAGCAAACTTTTTCAGCAGGGGGTCAGTCCACTGTCCCTCAGACCTTGTGGGGGGCTAGACTATATATATATTTTAAAAATGAACAAATTCCTATGCCCCACAAATAACCCGGAGATGTATTTTAAATAAAAGGACACATTCTACTCATGTAAAAACACGATTCCTGGACCGTCTGTGGGCCGGATTTAGAAGGCAATTGGGCTGGATCTGGCCCCTGGGCCTTAGTTTGCCTATCCATGGATTAATATGTACCTGACCAGTAGCTTGGCTGAGCAGCCCAAGGAAATGATGCAAAGTGATATCTATTGGTTCAGATTCTACCCAGATCATGACATGTTAGATGATGGAATTAACAAAGCAGATTTCTTTTTTAAAAAACAAGATCATACAGAATGTAGCACTGCAGTTCCAGCACCTAAAGCATACATCTAAAATTTCCCTTGCCCTGTAATGGGTAGGCAACGCTTATTTATTTTCTGTGACTGCAAATATTTAGCTATGCTGATGTAACTGGACTGCCCCATTAGGACGTCTAGGTGAAGTGTACTCAGAATTTCCTTTTCTTTAGAAGAACATTCGGAGATTTACGCTCATGAACTCCAAGTGTCCTTGTTTATCAAGGACAATATACCTATTTTCTAGATCCAGTCCCTGTGTCTGATAAATTGCTGTCCCTATTTTTGCCTTTCAGGGATGCTTTCTTAAATGTTTTTGATGCAAGTTGCTGGAGTTGTCATTTTTTTCAAGCAGAAAAAGCCAACCTTTGAGGCTGTGATCCTATGCACATTTACTGGGGAGAAAGCCCCATAGAACTTAAAGGGACCTAGGTAAAGGTAAAAAAGGTCAAGGATCCCTGGACGGTCAAGTCCAGTCAAAGGTGACTACGGGGTTGCGGCGCTAATCTCGCTTTCAAGCCGAGGGAGCCGGCATTTGTCCACAGACAGCTTTCCAATTCATGTGGCCAGTATGACGAAACCACTACTGGTGCAATGGGACACTGTGACGGAAGCCAGAGCGCACAAAAATGCCGTTTACCTTCCTGCAGGAGTGGTACCTATTTATCTACTTGCACTGGCGTGCTTTCAAACTGCTAGGTTGGCAGGAGCTGGGACAGTGCAACGGGAGCTCACCCTGTTGCGGGGATTTGAACCGCCAACCTTTTGATTGGCAAGGCCAAGAAGCTCAGTGGTTTAGACCACAGTGCCACCCGCATCCCTTGGAATGGGACATTTCTCTAAGTAAATGTCCATAGGGTTGCAGTGTGAATGAGGGTGGCTGGGGTTGCATCCTGTCTCTAGAACACCTGAAGGAAAATGCACAAGAACAAATATTAAACCACCATGCAGTGCCCAGCCTGCCATTTCCCCCCTATTTTTTTTTATTCATTTTATAACACAAATAAAAAACACAAACAGAAAAGACAAACAATACAAACAAATTCTTGTCATATCCTTATTTTTCTAAACACTGTTAAGTGGGCTTCCCCAAGCCCCACCTATCTGATTTTCATTTTACTTCATCTTTAGCAGTTTACATATATCATAATTTCTAACCATCTTTTTTTCCACACTTACTTTAACCATAACAAACATCACATTTTATCACTTATAAAATCCACTATCTTCTACTTCTAACCCTACAGCCTATATCCACTTCCAAAGCTATTCTAAGATTTAAATATTAACATATTTTTTCAAATATTTCTTACCTTAAACTTCTTCCAGTCTTCTTCCACCGTCTCTTCTTTCTGGTCTCGGAGTCTTCCGGTCAGTTCTGCAAGTTCCATATAGTCCATCATCTTCATCTGCCATTCTTCGATAGTTGGTAAATCTTGTTTCTTCCAATTCTTCGCTAACAATATTCTCACAGCTGTTGTGGCATACAGAAAAAAGTAACATCCTTTTTGGGGATTTCACCCCCCCCCCTATACCAAGTAAAAAGGCTTCTGGTTTTTTAATAAATGGGTTTTTCAACACTTTTTTCAATTCATTATAAATCCTTTCCCAGAAGTCTTTTACCTTGGGGCATGTCCACCACATGTGGTAAAAGGTTCCTTCTTTTTCATTTCCAGCATTTATTATCGTGAGTATGATACATTTTTGCTAACTTCACTGGTGTTAAATACCGTCTATACATCATTTTCATCAACTTTTCTCTTAATACATTACAGTGGTACCTCAGGTTAAGGACTTAATTCATCCCAGAGGTCTGTACTTAACCTGAAACTGTTCTTAACCTGAAGCACCACTTTAGCTAATTGGGCATCCTGCTGCTGCCGCGCCGCCGGAGCACGATTTCTGTTTTCATCCTGAAGCAAAGTTCTAAACCTGAAGCACAATTTCTGGGTTAGCGGAGTCTGTGACCTGAAGCGTATGTAACCTGAGGTACCACTGTACAAGCTGTAAATTTGATTCTTTTTTTCCATAGTTTCTCCCAATCCACCATCATGATATTGTGCCCCACATCCCTGGCCCATTCAGTCATTACAGATTTCACTTGCTCATCTTTCGTATACCATTCCAGCTATAATTTATACATCTTAGATAGGTTTTTTTGTTTTTGTATCTAATAATTCCGTTTCCAGTTTGGATTTCTCTATTTGAAAACCGATTTTCCTATCCATTTTGAACACTTCATTTTTCTGTATGCACTGGAACCTGCCATTTTACAGCTGCAGTTGCATAGATATGTTTTGCATTGTTGATAACAAAAGTGGAGGCAGTAGAACAATTCCCTCTTTTTGGTATGCCTTTAACCAAAAGAACCATCACCCTCTTGGGTGCAAGACAGACTATTATGGAGCAAATGGATTTGGGGACTGCTAGGCTGTCACTGTTTATGGGTGGGATTCAATCACGTACCACCCAATTCAGGTGGTACAATTAAAGACGATTTGGCAGCCTTGCACAGCAAGCCTGCTTCGCCACCCCAAATTGGACTTTTGTGGGTTTTTTAGTTTAAAATATATATATATATTGTCAACAATAAAATTATTCACATATTGATAATAAACAATACGTACCAATTGCTGCTGCATGTTATAATAAACCCATACCTTCTTTTCTCTGTTTATTCTCAATATCCCTTTTACTGCTGAATTTACTCTAAATCTACTAGCGATCTAACCTGTTTACAATAATTCTTCATATAGTCTACAAACATTTTCCAATCCTCCTCAAAGGCTGCTTCTTCTTGGTCTCTAATTCTACTGGTTGGGCTTGCTAATTCTGCATATTCCATCCGTTTCGACTGCCACTCCTCTTTCATGGGAACTGCCTACTCCTGCCATTTTTGAGCATATAGAATTTGGGTTGCAGTTGTTGTTGTTTAGTCATTTAGTCGTGTCTGACTCTTCGTGACCCCATGGACCAGAGCACGCCAGGCACTCCTGTCTTCCACTGCCTCCTGCAGTTTGGTCAGACTCATGCTGGTAGCTTCGAGAACACTGTTCAACCATCTCATCCTCTGTCGTCCCCTTCTTCTTGTCCCCTCCATCTTTCCCAACATCAGGGTCTTTTCCAGGGAGTCTTCTCTTCTCATGAGGTGGCCAAAGTATTGGTCGGGCTGCAGTAGTTGCATACAAAAACTAATTCCTTTGGTTCTTTAATACATCTGACTCAATTATTCCTAGAAAACTCTGTGACACAGAAATTGATAGGAAAATTGATAGGAAAGTTGTTTAGCTATACTGAAGCTTTTGGGTAAAAGAGTATTGGGAAATAATTCATAATGAATTGAAAAAAAAGTTTAAAAGCACTTTTCCAAGTGCTTTTTAGCCTGCAGACCTAACATATAGAATAGAAGAACAAGAAGAACATACGTTTAGAGAAGATTGGAAAATGTTTATTGAATATATGGGGGGAAATTGTGCACACTGGAAAATGTTGGCAGCATTAAGATAAATTCAACAGGGTAAATAAGTTTTGATGGGTGTAATAATAGAATACCGAATGGTTTAGTTTATGTAAAATATGCAGGGATTTATGGTATGCAAAATGAACCATGGAAAGAAAAGAAGGGAAGTCACTGATAACAATCTAAATTGTATCTAAATTGTAAAACGGAAAATTTAAGTGTGTGGGGGGGCGGGCTATTTTTAAGGAAATTTACCTTAATCTACACTTCCAGCATGGGTTGCCATAGGTCTGGATTTTCCAGGACATTTCTGTGATTTCCACCCAGACATTGTTTCTGAGAGTGATTTCATTTACCAAGTGACCTTTAGTATGAGAACATGGTTGTGTGATCACGTTTGCATTTTCATCTATGAAATGTTGGAAGGAATGGGGACACTTGTCTGAGGGCACTGGCAGATGACCTAGCCAGTTGACTTGTCTGCAAGGAGATTGAACTGATGTTGCATCAAGCAGGCATTCTCCCCTACTTCATAGTGAATTTCCCTACAGCTTTCCTCTATGCCAAAAGTCTAGTTTTAGAGGGAAAGCAGGTTTCTGAATTGTTTACGGGAGGGTTAGGTGACGTCATGTCACAGCAACTGCTATCACACACTTTTCTTTGCCACTATCCTTTTTGCAAAGTATCGGGTTGTGGCAATCACACAGGGTCCCCGGACGTTTAACGGTCTATTGATCCATGTGCCACCACTCTGCTCGCTTCCCTGCTGCCACCAACCAGTTTGTTGTTGTTTAGTTGTTTAGTCGTTTAGTCGTGTCTGACTCTTCGTGACCCCATGGACCAGAGCACGCCAGGCACTCCTGTCTTCCACTGCCTCCCGCAGTTTGGTCAAACTCATGCTTCGAGAACACTGTCCAGCCATCTTGTCCTCTGTCCTCCCCTTCTCCTTGTGCCCTCCATCTTTCCCAACATCAGAGTCTTTTCCAGGGAGTCTTCTCTTCTCATGAGGTGGCTAAAGTATTGGAGCCTCAGCTTCAGGATCTGTCCTTCCAGTGAGCACTCAGGGCTGATTTCCTTCAGAATGGAGAGGTTTGATCTTCTTGCAGTCCATGGGACTCTCAAGAGTCTCCTCCAGTACCAACCAACCAGTTACTCTCTGGTAAAACACTGTAAGCTTTTTTTGTTTTTTTTTTGTTCACTTTTAACAACTGACTGGACTCAGTGTTTTACCAACACTGAGTCCAGTCAGTTGTTAAAAGTGAACCAAAAAACAAGTTTATTTTACAAACATTAACAAGTTTATGGTTTCTCAGATAATACAGTCATACCTCAGGTTGAAGTAGCTTCAAGTTAAGTATTTTCGGGTTGCGCTCCACGGTTGCTTCTGGGTTTCACCGCTTGCGCATGCGCAGACGCTCAAAATGACGTCACGCGCATGCGCGGAAGCGGCGAAACGCAACCCGCACACGCATCTTACGTTTACTTCAGGATGCAAACGGGGCTCCGGAACGGATCCTGTTCATATCCATAGGTAGCACTGTATTCCTGTCAGTATCTTAACTTTAGTTTCTTTACCGGCCTATACCTTCCTAATACCGTCTGACTGATTATCTCAACTGACTCCTCTTAACAAATTCTCTCACTCTCTCCCACCAGACTAGCCCAACCCACAGACTTTTCTTATCTGTCTCTTCTAACTCCAGACTGACTTCTCAACAACTCTAACTCTCTAAAAAAAACCACACCTCTGTGCTTAAACCTTATACACAGTTAACTCTGCCCCCTGGGTTCCCATTGGTTAGTCATTTTACAATTAGTTAACCCTTTCCCTATGAACCCAGTACGATGTCACACACATAGGAGGGCAAACGCCACACGGGTCTTTGGGGGTAGCAGGTTTGTTGCACAAGACCTCTCAGTCCACTATAATTGCTCCAGCTGAATTTGCAGGTATGCGGTTGTATCCCATCTGCAAATAGTAACATCCTGGAAGCACCAAAGCAGAGCAATAGGGCACACATGCATGCACACACACACACACGGAACAAAATAAAGAAAGAAACAAAAATGGTCTCATCTGAGTACAAGCAACTGGCAATAGCCAAAAGCAGCCAGGGTGACAATGGGAGTACAAGGACGAAAGAAGTCCTTGCCAACACCCAGCTATCCTTGGGCTGGTTGGTGGGATTAATGTGAGATTTCAAGCCCTGCAATATTTGTTGCTTTGTGGTAAATGGAGTAATAATTCCATCTGGGATGGTTTTACGATTCAGCAAAGGCCACTTGGGGGCTAGGATGATTCCCACTCGCGCCTTCTGCAGACGCCACCAGCAAACGACACACTACATGCACATTAAATCAAGACTGATGCTCAGCAGTGCAGACAAAACCCTGAGAAAAAGAGTGCGCACAGCTCAGTCTCATTCTTCCTCTCTGTTTCTTCTTCAGAAAAGCATCCTCTTGCACTTTTTCTCTTCAGCTTCCTTCCCCCCCCCCCTCCATTTGGTCCAATACCTGTGGCATTTCAAAGCTTTAACAACAACAAAACTATTAGAAGAAAAGCTTAAACACTGACTGTACTGCCAGGGATTCTTAGACGCTCTCCCTAGAGCCCTATGTAGAAATCACGGTTCGCTTGCCCCCATGTACTGCAAGGTATTATATGAGCTGGGAAATAGAATCGTTGCTTTTCAAAGATATGGGAGAGCTTGGCAAGATATGGGGAAGATATAGGCCTAAGATTCCTCAGGGCCAAATCCATGAAACCATTTGAGTGTCGGGCTAGAAGCTCACATTCCAGAGTCTGTCATTCACTCTGTATGGCCAGCCTACTACTACTACTACTACTACTACTGTTACCCCGCCTATCTGGCTGGGTTTCCCCAGCCACTCTGAGCGGCTCCCACAGAATATTAAAAACATGATAAAACATCAAACATTAAAAACTTTCCTAAACAGGGCTGCCTTCAGATGTCTTCTAAAAGTCAGATAGTTGTTTATTTCCTTAACATCTGATGGGAGGGCATTCCACAGGACAGGTGCCACTACCGAGAAGGCCCTCTGCCTGGTTCCCTCACTTCTCACAGACAAGGAACCACCCGAAGGCCCTTGGAGCTGGACCCCAATGTCCAGGCTGAACAATGTGGTTGGAGACGCTCCTTCAGGTATACTGGGCCGAGGCCGTTTAGGGCTTTGAATGTGCACATGTGTTGGGGGTGTTAACGGAAAAATCCGAGGGCTCCCTTGGACAAAAACAAAGACACCAACCAGGATAACTTGGAGCAAAACAGCAGCCTGTAGGCTTGGCCTTTATTGAACTGTTGCAACAGGGTGCTCCCCTCACTTGCAGGAGAGAGGAAAGACACAGAAAAAATGGTGTGTAAGGTCTTATAAAGACTTTTGAAATTCCCATCCTATAGATCAAGACCACCCCCAGAAACATCATACATACATCACAGAAAGGAGGGGTTGAGGGAGGAGTTGTGGTGGTAACCTGAGTGTCCTGTCAGCTGGCTGGTTCCCCCTTTCCCCCTCTCCATGAGTACTTTCCAGGTGACAGAGGGGAGTTTGCAGTTTCCTGCCCCCAGAGGGAAGAGCTGATTATTGTCCTTTGTTCCAGTCTGTGCTGAATCCACTCCCATATGCAAGTTCTTTGTGATCTTGATGGTCTTCTGTCTAGGACCATCAGGGTTGGCATAGCAACTGGGCAGGGCTCCTGTGGATGTGCTGGTATGCTGAAGGGATTATGGCTGCCCTGTATCAAACCTTCCCCATTTTGTAGTCCTTCCTTCATGGAGTAAAATAAAAGTGGAACAGTGCAAATCTGATGTATGGTTGATTTTCTATGAATTTAAAACAGAAGCGTAGCATATGTAGTGTGTGAGTGTGAGTGTGTGTGAAGTTTGTACAAACTGAATGATTGGGGGGGGGGGTTCCTGCTACAGGGGAGAGTGCATGGTCAGAATCAGGACCTGCCATCTTTCGATAGCTCCCAGGGCCTTGCATGGCACCTCTTTTTAATTCTCCCCTCCCCACCTGCATACCCTCCAACACTTTTCCAATGAAAATAGAGACATCCTAAGGAAAAGCAGAGGGGCGCGGATGGCGCTGTGGGTTAAACCACAGAGCCTAGGACTTGCCGATCAGAAGGTCGGCGGTTTGAATCCCCGCGATGGGGTGAGCTCCCGTTGCTCGGTCCCTGCTCCTGCCAACCTAGCAGTTCGAAAGCACACCAGTGCAAGTAGATAAATAGGTACCTCTCCAGCGGGAAGGTAAACGGCGTTTCCGTGCACTGCTCTGGTTCGCCAGAAGTGGCTTAGTCATGCTGGCCACATGACCCGGAAGCTGTACGCCAGCTCCCTTGGCCAATAAAGCGAGATGAGCGCCGCAACCCCAGAGTCTGCCATGACTGTACCTCATGGTCAGGGGTCCCTTTACCTTTACCTTTAAGGAAAAGCAGGGCATTGTGGGATCAAATCAGAAACCAGGATGGCTTCTGTAAGATTGGGACTGTCCCTGGAAAATAGGGATTCTTGGAGTGTCTTCACCCAGCTCACTACTCCAAGCAGCAGTAGACAGCTGTCAAAATGCCTAAATGTTTGAAGCTATATTGCATGCAATGGTATTTAGTATAATAGCAAGCAATACAATAATACTTAATTATCTTTAATAGTTGACACGCAATGAGATTAGTCCCTGACTGGCTGTGATGCAACGACAGGGAAAGTGGCTACATGCTTCGTTGGAACACATTGGCAAAATATGTCTTATTAGATCCTCCGGCCGACTCCCGTTTTTAATTGGCTTTGATTAACCATGTGTGCCAGGCCTCTGTGTTTTGTTTTCATTCGGGACTTTTCCAGGCAACTGCTTTAATTCGCAAGAAAGAAAGAAAAGGGGGAAAAGAAAGTGTTGTTCAAAGTGATCCAATTGCTATTGCCTGAGATCACAGAACCATCAAATTGTAGTGTTGGAAAGGATCCCATGGGTCATCTAGTCCAACCCGCTGCAATGCAGGAATCTTTTGCCCAATGTGGGGCTTGAACCCACAAACCTGAGATTAAGAGACTCATGCTCTGCCAACTGAGCTAATGTGGATGACTCCCAAACAAGGACAACCTGAAGGTGTCAAAACAGGCTGTTCTCCTGCTGAAGCAAATCTACCCTCACTACCCAGGGCACTGACCTGGGGGTTTGTGCAAGCCTAACTCTAACCAGGGGGAAGCAGGAAGGGTTCCTCCTCCTCCTTCTCCTTCTCCTTCTCCTTCTCCTTCTCCTTCTCCTTCTCCTTCTTCATTTTAAAGAGGTGGTTACCTGGTTACCTGGTAAAGTCCAGGGAAAACAAATGAGATTTGAGATGATGAATAATAGGCAATTATGGTTTGCATGCATGCATGGAACTGGTCCATTGAATTAATTCTGCATCTGCCACCACCCACCCACAGGTTGGCTGGCAAAGGGGGGGGGGGAACGCATCTGTTCCTTAGCCGAGGATGGATATGTACCAATTTACACTTAAAAGTTCCTGCATGACCTAGCCCTGCCCCCCGGGGGGGGGGGGAGACGGGACTGCAACAGCGGCTGGATCTGACACAGGATTGTTCCAGATGTTGACTGAACCACAGTAAAGGGGTTCCCCCCTCCTCTTTTCGAGGGGAGCAGGCTCATGCCAGATAAAATAACCGCGCGCAACTTCACCACCCATCCACTCACACTGACGCCGCGGTCCTGGCATGTTACTGGCCAAGCATGAAACCAGCAAAAGGGATTTGCCTCTTCCCGCGGAGCACTCGAATGATTATAAACATCGGCACGGAATCAAGTCAAAACTGGCTCTTAAAAAAAGAGAAAACCTTCCTAGATCTATGGGGATTAGCGCAGGCTGGGATGCTCGCTTGGCTGCGCTGGGCCTGCCGCTGCGGTCCTCGGTCGGGTGGCTCCTGGCTAAGCAGCATTGGAGCTCATTAACACAGGATTTTCCTCACCTCTGCCTAAGCACAAGCCTTCCTAATAGCCCCTTGGGTTAAGCTTCCAGACATCCAATAAAGCGCTTCTCACTTGCGGCTCAGAAGAAGCGGGTACCGTCCTCTGTCTGGAAGGGAAATAGCTCAGCTGGAAGAGTCATCCAGGACTGAGCCCTTCTTGATCTACAAAGGTAGTCACAGTAGGCTGTTGTGGAAAACAAAGACTCTTGTTGTTTTCTATAATTCTTATTAAATTTTCTGTTTTCCGTTTTCGAATATTCATTTAAACAACCTAAAAATACCAGTGACTTCCCTTCTTCCCTTTCCGTGCTTCATTTTGCATAATATAAATCCCTGCATGTTTTCTATAAACTAAACCATTCAGTATTCCATGATTACATCCATCAAAAACTTATTTACACTGTTGAATTTACCTTAATGCTGCCAATGTTTTTGAATGGACACAATCCCCCCCCGAATAGTCAATAAACATTTCCCAATCTTCTTTAAACGTATGTTCTTCTTGTTCTCTTATTCTATATGTTAGGTCCGTAAGCTGCGTCTATTCCAGCAGTTTAAGTTGCCATTCTTCTTTAGATGGGACTCATTTTCCATTTTGGGGCTAACAAAACTTGAGCCGCATTAGTGGCATACATAAATAACCTTTTCTGACATCTGGAAATTTCTGTTTGAATTATCCCCAACAAAAAGGACTCTGGTTTTGTGTGTGTGTGTTTTTGAAAAGTGTTTTTAAACATTCTTTTTCAATTCATTATGAGTTATTTCCCAATACTCTTTTACCCTTTTACAGGTCTACCACACATGATAGAACGTACCATCAGTTTCATTGCATATCCAGCACTTATCTGATTCAGTCTTTTCCATCTTAACAAGTCTACTCAGAGTTAGATAGCATCTGCAAATCATTTTCAGGTTGTTCTCCTTCGAGGAATAACATGCTGTAAACTTCAGATCGCTCTTCCAAAGTTTTCCCTAGAAATTAAAATCTATATTATGTCCTATATCTATTGCCCAGTGTGTCATAGAGGCACAAAGACTCTTATTGTGCGACACCTCAAAGAAGAATTGCATACCCTCCAAGCGTCCCGGTTTTCCAGGGACAGTCCCAGAATTACGAAAGCCATCCTGGCTTCTGATTTGATCCCAGGATATCCCCATTTCCCCTGCCAGTGCTGTTCCTGCTGAGCTCGGGGAGGAGGGTGAACTGGCGCTTGTGTTCCAAGTTGTTAAATTGTAGGTGAACATATCAGACGACACAGCGATTCTTCAAACAGCTCTTGTTTATTCACAGGCCAGAACAGAACTGAACTGAAGGGTTCAGCCAGCCTGCTTATATAGGGCTCCACTACAACGCAACAGTAACCACTTTCTGTAACTATCCAATCACTGAAAGTCACTTTCAATCCCTTATTTGCATATGTGGACCTGAGTGAAAACTATCTACAGTATCCCCCTGCTGGCCCAGGGTGAGAACTGCAGTACATAACACAAGTGGCAGCGGCAATGGAGCATCTCGTTGCCTCTCCATGGCTTCTCCATGGCCGCTGCTGGTGACCTCCCTGTTAAGCAAATCAGTCTCTTAAGCTTAAACCAAGAAATAGTATTCTCTATGAAACTGAATATCAATATACGTATCAAGACTTTGAGATTAGACCACTGAAGAAGCCCGGAACACCACCTTGGGAGTGTGCTACCAGCAAGCCCCAGTAAAAGGGCCCCATTGGGGGCAAACAGCGGCCTCTTGATTTCTTGGACTGCCAGGGCGAAACAGGTGCAAAACGCTGGCACCCTGTCTCACTAGCATGTCTCGGTATTGTGAACAACACCGAACTTACCTTTTGTTGTTATCTTCATGAATTTACCTAAAAAGATAAAGAAAACAAAAGACAAGAAAACAAAAGACTGAGTCGAGCACTTGAAAAATCTATTGAAATCAGACATTGGAAGTTCATCTTAGGTTGGGTAGTTCGCAAGTCTCTATGGCTTTGCATAAGGTTTTGTAATTTTCTCAGGAGATTGATGAAGAATGTATAATCCTTTTGGTAATTATTGTGTGCATATTAGTCGCCAACGTGTTGCATGAGTCGTACTACGACCTCCCTGTTTGGCAGCTCATAGCAGCTGTTGTAGAGCAGGTGAGGAGGAGACAAGGATTCTACTGCCAAAGCCCAGCCTTTTGTGACGCACTGGCTCTGAGGGGCAGGCAGAGGGCAGGAAGAAAGGGGGAATAAAATGAAATAAAATCAGGACTGAGGGGTTTTCTCAGGACGGTGGAGGGCATGTGTGCTGTGTCCTGTTGGCAAAATGGCATTGACACTTGCTCTTCTTCTGATAGGAACTGTTCTGCAGGGGTGGGGTTGTTATAAGAATTTTAAGGTCTTAAGGTAAAGGGACCCCTGACCGTTAGGTCCAGTCGTGACTGACTTTGGGGTTGTGGCGCTCATCTCACTTTATTGGCCGAGGGAGCCGGCGTACAGCTTCCGGGTCATGTGGCCAGCATGACTAAGCCGCTTCTGGCGAACCAGAGCAGCGCACAGAAACGCCGTTTACCTTCCTGCCAGAGCGGTACCTATTTATCTACCTGCACTTTGACATGCTTTCGAACTGCTAGGTTGGCAGGAGCAGGGACCGAGCAACGGGAACTCATCCCGTCACGGGGATTCGAACCGCTGACCTTCTGATTGGCAAGTCCTAGGCTCTGTAGTTTAACCCACAGCGCCACCCGCGCCCCTTTAAGGTCTTAGATATGCAATAAGTGTTCATAAATGTACCAAGCAAACATGTACATAAATATATAAACCACATGTCTGAAACCCCACAGAAAAAAAGTCCTGAACAAATTGACCTCAAATATTTCTCTCCAAAGTCAAAGTCGGAACCACCCCCCCCCCATTGTCTCTTTCCTCACAAATCCTGTCTTAAGGGCACATTTCAGATATGAATAGGGTGTGAGCCTGTGACCTGGCTCAGTAACTAAGTATTTATCATTACAAAAGACTGGCCAGGCTCCCCAGGCAATCTAATCAAGTGACCATTAAACGGGTAACCTGCCAGACAGGAGATAAACAACAACAGGACATAAACAACGCACTCAGATTTCTGTTGTAGACCGCCCTTTCTGTGATGTAGGTATGATGTGTCTGGGGGGTGGTCTTGAGCTACGCCCCTTCTGTGATGCATATATGATGTTTCTGGGGGTGGTCTTGAACTCCAGGGTAGGCAATTTAAAATGTCTATATTATGGTGGGCACACCTTTGTTCAAGGTCTTCCTCCTTCTCCTGCGTGTGTGTGCAGGGGGCACCCAGTTGCAACAATAAAGATCAGGCTTACTAGCTGCTTTGCTTCTCAGTATTTTCTAGTTGGCCTCTGTTATTTTCTCTGACTGATGGAGAACCTGCAAAGGATTCTACAAGGGCTCTTGTGTACCCCCATAAGGGAATAAGGGCAGATTTCCGTTTATTACAGGGTGGGGGAATGAGGGGTCATAGAATCATAGAATCATAGAATCATAGAGTTGGAAGAGACCACAAGGGCCATCGAGTCCAAACCCCTGCCAAGCAGGAAACACCATCAGAGCACTCCTGACATATGGTTGTCAAGCCTCTGCTTAAAGACCTCCAAAGAAGGAGACTCCACCACACTCCTTGGCAGCAAATTCCACTGTCGAACAGCTCTTACTGTCAGGAAGTTCTTCCTAATGTTTAGGTGGAATCTTCTTTCTTGTAGTTTGGATCCATTGCTCCGTGTCCGCTTCTCTGGAGCAGCAGAAAACAACATTTCTCCCTCCTCTATGTGACATCCTTTTATATATTTGAACATGGCTATCATATCACCCCTTAACCTCCTCTTCTCCAGGCTAAACATGCCCAGCTCTCTTAGCCGTTCCTCATAAGGCATCGTTTCCAGGCCTTTGACCATTTTGGTTGCCCTCCTCTGGACACGTTCCAGTTTGTCAGTGTCCTTCTTGAACTGTGGTGCCCAGAACTGGACACAGTACTCCAGGTGAGGTCTGACCAGAGCAGAATACAGTGGCACTATTACTTCCCTTGATCTAGATGCTATACTCCTATTGATGCAGCCCAGAATTGCATTGGCTTTTTTAGCTGCCGCGTCACACTGTTGGCTCATGTCAAGTTTGTGGTCACCCAAGACTCCTAGATCCTTTTCACATGTACTGCTCTCAAGCCAGGTGTCCCCCATCTTGTATTTGTGCCTCTCATTTTTTTTGCCCAAGTCAAGGAGGTCAAGGAGGGTCAGTTGGATGGGGCGTGAGAAACACCCCTATTTTCATCTGAGGAATGTCGCAGGGTGTGGGACTGTCTCATGGCAGAGGCAGGGAACCTGTGGCCTTCTAGGTGCTCCCGGACTTCAACGCCCATCATCCCTGACTACTGGCTATGCTAGTTGAGGCTGATGGGAGTTTGGTGTCCAACAACATAGGAGATGAGATATATATTTTAAACTCAACGATCTGATTAAAAAAAAGAGATCATGCTCCACCTTAAGAGAAAATCTAGAAAAAATGGTATACCGGTGGTATATTACCCCGGTCAAATTGGCCAAAATGTATAAATTGAATAATAAAGCCTGCTGGAAATGTAAATCCAAAGAGGGGGATCTCTATCACATGTGGTGGGAGTGCGAAAAGATGAAAAAATTTGGGGATTCAATATAGGTAAAGGTACCCCTGCCCGTAGGGGCCAGTCGTGACCGACTCTGGGGTTGCGTGCTCATCTCACTTAAGAGGCCGGGAGCCAGCGCTGTCCGAAGACACTTCCGGGTCACGTGGCCAGCGTGACGAAGCTGCTCTGGCGAGCCAGCACCAGCGCAGTGCACGGAAACGCCGTTTACCTTCCCGCTATAAAGCGGTACCTATTTATCTACTTGCACTTAGGGGTGCTTTCGAACTGCTAGGTGGGAAGGAGCTGGGACCGGACGACGGGAGCTCACCCCACCGTGGGGATTCGAACTGCCGACCATACGATCAGCAAGTCCTAGGCACTGAGGTTTTACCCACAGCGCCACCCGCGTCCCCGGGATTCAATATATAATGAATTAAAAAAACTTCTCAAGTATACGTTTCCTAAAAAACCCGAAATCTTTTTATTAGGGATAATAGGGAAGGAAGTAAAAAAGGAAGATCATAAATTATTTCAATATGTTACTGCAGCAGCGAGAATACTCGTGGCTCAAAAATGGAAACTACAGGAGACTCCCACAGTAATGGAATGGCAGGCTAAATTTTTTGAATATACAGAATTAGCTAAAATGACATACAGAATAAGAGACCAAAAGGGGAGAAAGTTTGATGAAGAATGGGGTAGATTATTGGCATATATAAGAACAAACTGTAGAAGCTTAAAAACTATGGCAGGGTTAACATAATTCCTGTGATGTGCATAGAAGGGGAATAAGAATCTACAGGAGGGGATATATCTCAAGAAAACCGAAGCAGGGAAGGAAGGAAGTTGAGGCGTGAGGACACAGAGTGTAAATATGATGATTTAAAATGTTGATTGTAAAAGGGAAAAAAAGAGATCATGATGTTGGTGCCCATACAGCCAGTTGGCATGGCAGAAGTCTTGAAGGCACAAGTGAGAGCAGGGATAAAAGCAAACTAAGGGGACCCGAGCTTCTACAGGGAAAGAAAGTGGAAGGAAAGGACAGCAGGCCGTAGAGTAACACACAACAAGATTGCTATAAAGAGTGCAATTTCCCACTCTAATTCCCAACGGGGGATGATAGCTAGATTCCCATGCCCAAAGATGCCTCAATCTGGAGTGAAGAAGTGAGGTCTGATCTCTCAGACACTACAAATCTCATTAAAACCATTACACAAAGCAGCGCAAATAAGCCTCTGATTATCTTTTTTTGCATCCTGTAGCTAACTCCCCGGAGATAACGAGCCAAGATGCTTCCTCCAGGCCATATAATAATCACCCCAATTACTCCTGAGCAGTGGCTATTAAACTCACCGCAAGGCACAGATAATTAAACAGGTGCCCACATGCAGCTGGGAATGACCAGATTTATTACTCAGCTGGCCTAGAGGCAGGGGAAATGGTCCGGGCCAGTGAAAAATGTGCTTCGGGGCACCTCTCCATAACACAGCTGATTTTCTTCCTCGCAGTTTTGCCACTAGACCGGCTGCTCCAATTACCACTTTGGTTTGCTTATTTGATTACGAGTGAATACCCGGTCAAGAAATTCACAGAGACATAGTACAGGACAAAGAGAAGGAGATTCCCTCTCTCCTTTCCCATCACTTCCAGGTTCTGTGAGAAACCCCACAGCAGCTTCCTTGTTTGACCTGGATACTCGAACCCCGACTCCCAAGTAGAGGAGCTGCAACAGTATCTGGCCATCAGCCTTTGGTGGAGCTAAAAGGGGTGTTGTGAAATTACCCATTTCGATTAGTTCCTGTGATGGCCTGGGATTCGGACTCAGAGGCTGAACCTGAGGAATCCCAGCCTGCACAGGAGTCCCCGCCTCCAGAACCAGCTGAGCCGGGGCTAGGGCTTGAGCCTGAAGGGTCCTCACCTGTGCTGGATCCTCAGGTGCAGGCATCAGCTGAGTCTGCTCTGGCTTCTGAGGTGATGGAGGACCCATTGCCTGCAGGTGCTCCACTTTCAGCCCCGTCAGGGGAAGCTGAGGTTGCCTCTGGGTCTGGTAACCCTCCAGTCTCTCCTGAGCTGCAGAGGCTCAGGGCAGAGAGGCAGAGGGAACTAAGTTCCCACGGGAGGTGTGCTCGCCTCCAGGCCAGGAGAGGCGAGTCACCTGTGGACTGGGGCCACCCTATGCCTCGGGGCAGATAAAAGCCAGCCAGCCCCAGTCCCAGTTTGCGGGAGCAACATTGTTGGTAGCCTGTTCCTGCCTGCACCCTGTCCTGCTCTTCTGCCAGAGTTCCTGACCTCACCCGGCTCCCTGCCTTGGACCCAGTTTCAGCTTTGACGGACAGCCTCCATACCGCACCCTTGACCTCGGACTGGACTTGGACCTCGCCGCATGGTTAACCCTCAGGACTAGCGCAGTCCCGGAGGTTCTATGCTTTCAAGCAGGGGTACCAAGTTCTGCCTGATATTGGGGAGGCCTTATCGCATGTGCATGACGTCACACATGCAACACGCATGTGTGACATCTCAGGCATCAGGAGTATGCTGCAAGGCCCTCCACCACCATGAGGAGGCCCAATGAGACCAGGTCCCTCAGCACTGGGGGGGCTCAGCCCTGTCCCCACATACTTGGGTAGGGGGCTGAGCTGTCCTCAGCCCCATGGAGTCGGTGTCTATGCATTATGGGGTGGGGTTGGGGGTTTAAGCATGTTCTCTAGAGCTTGGGAGATGAATGTGGCAAGCCGTGGTCATCCCCTGAGCTGAACTGAAGGTAATCAAGTCTCTACAATAATTGCATCCACGCTATATGTTTAAAGGACTCTATATATCATACCCTCGAACATTTCTCAGATGGAATTAGGGACATCTTTTGCTCAGCCTCAGCTAATCCTCCTTGTGGCGTTTGCCCTCCTAGGTGACATCATACTGGGTCATAAGGAAAGAGTTAAATGAGTGTGAAGTGATTGGCTAGTGGGAACCCAAGGGGAGGCGTTAGAGTTAGAGTTGTTGAGAGTCAGTCGGGTGTTATAGAAAGGAGAGTGAGGATACGTCTGTGGGTTGGGATAGTTTGATGTGAGAGAATCTGTTATGAGGAGTCAGATAGACAGTTGGGATAATTAGTTAGAAGTTACTAGGAAGGTATAGGCCGGTAAGAACCTAAGATTAAGAAACTGACAAAAAAAAATATCTGAAACCATAAACTTGTTAAGGCTTGTAAAATAAACTTGTTTATTTGGTTTAATGTTAACAACTGTCTGGACTCTGTGTGTACCCGAGAGAAATGGGTTGGTGGCAGCGGGGAAGCAATCACAGTGGTGGCACAGGGATCAATAGATCGTCAAACGTCCAGGGACCCTGTGTGATCGCCACACTCCTCAACCCCCCCATTTTTTGTCATTCCCCCCTGTGGCGTTCATACGGAGCCCCTGGTCATTTCACGGACTATAAACCTGTACACTACTAATCCGCTGCCACCAACCAGGTTCTCCCCAGTAAAAAACTTAGTCTCAGTTGGGTTCTCAAGATAATAACAAAGATTGTCGTTTGTTGCAAACACAAATAAACTTTAAATGCATTCAAAACACTGTTACCCTTTACCCTCCTAGTCTTATTTTACCCTGTCTCTAAATCTTCTACCTCCCCTCACACAAGAACCAACTGCACTAACTGTCTCTCTATTTCCATCTGTCTTTCAGCTGCTTTTTCCCAACTGTCTAAACCTCTGGCTAAGCCTTTTAAAAACAGGTAGGCTCCGCCTCTGGCTTTTCTATTGGTCTACTATTAACCCTTTCTCCCCCTGTACAGACATTTCCAAAAGAACGGGCAAACGCCACACACCCCACAGAGCATTTCCTGTCAAAAGAAGGGTGAGTGCCACCACCACTAGACCAAGGGGACACAGCACACACACCCTCAAACCAACCTGAGAAATCTCCTTACAGACCCTCCAAGTGTCTCTGTTTTCCAGGGACAGTCTTGGATTTACAGAAGCCATCCCGGTTTCTGATTTGATCCCGGAAGATCCCGCTTTTCCTTACGACGTCCCTATTTTCATCAGAAAAATGTTGGAGGGTATCAGGGACTGGGCAGAGGAGGAATGGTGGAGACCGCCTCTCCATCCTGACCCTTCCAGGGAGGAGGAAGAGGAAGACAGTATAGATTGACAACAGGGGTTTGAGGGCGGTCGCAGCTCAGAGGCAGATGAGGGGGAAAGTTGGGAAATCATGGGAGAGCCAGAACAGCCAGCTAACACATTGTCATTAGAAAGCATTTCAGACCCACCATCTCTCAGAACCCAGCAAGCCTTAAAAGTAGGAGAGCAAAGAGCTCAAAGACAGAGGGCACGTATTCCTGGCTCCTTATCTTCTACTTCTTGGTTATTTTTTCAAATACAGTGAAAAAGCTGCTATAGAGTTGAGAAAGGAAATGTGGTTGTATGAATCAGTCCCAAAGTCACACATGAAGTTGATCATTTGATGAATGTATATGTATTGGCCTCAACTTGATGGGTTAAAAACTGGCAAACCAATCTAAAACTTCTCCCCAACAGTAAAAGCTAATATATCCCCCAAATAAAACTATTCGTCACCCGTTATGGAGATCCATCCTGACAGTGCTGAGATGCAGTCTGACTGTTAACTGTTTTTCACTTTACCAAGACTTAAAGCATATCCCCTTTGTGACATCACACATGACATCAGAATGGCAGTTTGCATTCAACTTAGACTATCTCCATGCCAACAGCAATGGCCAGTAAACTTCTGCAGCCAGGTAACCATCATCCTGAGTACCCAGTTGTTTCTATCTAGACTATAGGATGTTTCTTTTTTTGCTCTTGTAATCAAAGCCTGAAGTAGAGCTGTGTATAATCCGAAAATCCACTATTAAAGAAAACTAATCGTCAGGTATAGTATCCCAGTAGTGAGGTATGGAAGTGAGAGCTGGACCATAAAGAAGGCTGATCGCCGAAGAATTGATGCTTTTGAATTATGGTGCTGGAGGAGACGCTTGAGAGTCGCATGGACTGCAAGAAGATCAAACCTATCCATTCTTAAGGAAATCAGCCCTGAGTGCTCACTGGAAGGACAGATTGTGAAGCTGAGGCTCCAATACTTTGGCCACCGCATGAGAAGAGAAGACTCCCTGGAAAAGACCCTGATGTTGGGAAAGATGGAGGGCACAAGGAGAAGGGGACAACAGAGGACGAGATGGTTGGACAGTGTTCTCGAAACTACCATCATGAGTTTGACCAAACTGCGGGAGGCAGTGGAAGACAGGAGTGCTTGGCGTGCTCTGGTCCATGGGGTCACGAAGAGTCGGACACGACTAAACGACTAAACAACAACAACAATTGTCAGGGACTGGGCAGAAGAGGAATGGCAGAGACCGACTCCCCATCCTGACCCTGCCAGGGAGGAGGAAGAGGAAGACAGTATAGGCTTAGAACAGGGGTTCGAGGAAGGTCACAGCTCAGAGGCAGATGAGAGGAAATGTTGGGAAATCATGGGAGAGCCAGAACAACACCCAGCTGACATATTGTCATTAGAAAGCATCTCAGATCCTCCATCTCCCAGAACCCGGCAAGCCTTAAAAGTAGGGGAGCAAAGAGCTCAAAGACAGAGGGCACATAGCAGCACCCGTAGAGGAGGTGATGATGATGATGATGAATTAGGAAGTGGGAGAGGCGGAGGGTGGAGATTCACTTAGGACAATGCCGTTATCCAAGAGGCTGGGTTCTCTAGCCTCTCTCTATAAAGATTGAAATTAAAAAAAGGACAGTAAGAAACTTTTCCTTGTCTTTATACTTTCCTAGGCAACCAGCCTGGACCCAGTGACAGCATCCTGGCAGAGGGTATGTCCTTAATCCCAACTTGTTTTATTTTATTCTCTGGTAGATTTACAAAAAGAAAAGCACACGCCGATACAGTGGTACCTCGGGTTACAGACACTTCAGGTTACAGACTCTGCTAACCCAGAAATAGTACCTTGGGTTAAGAACTTTGCTTCAGTATGAGAACAGAAATCCCATGGCAGTGGTGGTGCAAGGTCCCATTAGCGAAAGTGGTGCTTCAGGTTGAGAACAGTTTCAGGTTAAGAACGGACCTCCAGAATGAATTAAGTTCTTAACCCAAGGTACCGCTGTAAATCAATTTTAGAAAGGGGCAAGATTAGATGCAGATGAACAAAGCATTTTTTCTTTTTCTTTTCTTTTTTTAAAACAGAGTCTCCTTGCACTCCACTCTGCTTCCTCCTTTCTTCCCACCCAGGGTGGCCCTGCCCTCTGCCTGCCCCTCACAGGCAGCCCGTCGAGTGGGGCTGGGCCTCGGTCTTGCCAGCAGCCGCCTTTCCTCCTCCTGGTCTGTTCTCCAGCAGCCGACACAAGCAGCTCAAGGAAGCAGGTTGGCAACAGCAGCCATGGAGAGTCAACAGGATGCTCCCTCGCTGAGTTCAGTGGCAGCAGCACTGGCAGGGGAAATAGGGACATTCCGGAACCAAATCAGAAACCAGGATGGCTTTCACAATTCCAGGACTGTCCCTGGAAAATCAGGACACTTGGTGGATATGTGTCAGGGTACTGCCATCGAAAGGGGGGAGGGAGGCAGAAGCATACAGGGAGCTTCCAACTTTGCTGAGCAGTAACACCTCGTTGGAGACTGGTGAGAGCGAAGCCTCTGGAGAAAGGGAGGGGGAAAGGAGGGGCGAAGGGAGGCAAAGGCTCACAGAGGTTACTGTGAGCCCGAGCACTGCTCCCAGGCAGGCTGATAGGGAAACAGACATGCAGCTTCCGTCACCTAGTTTTCGCAAGGGAGTCAAATGTAAGGAAAGGAGGAGGAGACTGGGGATGTCGAAGTTCTTATGCTGAGGGGGACGGGGACAGGAAGAACCCACTCTCGGAATCTGCGAGTGACTGACACAGTCATGAACTTTGGAACACTGAACTGTACATAAAGGTAAAGGTAAAGGGACCCCTGACCATTAGGACCATTAGGTGGGGTTGCGGTGCTCACTATGAAACTATACACTATACACTCTGAAAGTCCCCGAACTTTGATGACAGAAAGTGAGGAGGAATTAAAGAACCTCTTAATGAAGGTGAAAGAGGAGAGCGCAAAATATGCTCTGAAGCTCAACATCAAAAAAACGAAGATCATGGCCACTGGTCCCATCACCTCCTGGCAAATAGAAGGGGAAGAAATGGAGGCAGTGAGAGATTTTACTTTCTTGGGCTCCATGATCACTGCAGATGGTGACAGCAGCCACAAAATTAAAAGACACCTGCTTCTTGGGAGAAAAGCAATGACAAACCTAGACAGCATCTTAAAAAGCAGAGACATCACCTTGCCAACAAAGGTCCGTATAGTTAAAGCTATGGTTTTCCCAGTAGTGATATACGGAAGTGAGAGCTGGACCATAAAGAAGGCTGATCACCGAAGAATTGATGCTTTTGAATTATGGTGCTGGAGGAGACTCTTGAGAGTCCCATGGACTGCAAGAAGATCAAACGTATCCGTTCTTAAGGAAATCAGCCCTGAGTGCTCACTGGAAGGACAGATCCGGAAGCTTAGGCTCCAATACTTTGGCCACCTCATGAGAAGAGAAGACTCCCTGGAAAAGACCCTGATGTTGGGAAAGATGGAGGGCACAAGGAGAAGGGGACAACACAGGGTGAGATGGTTGGACAGTGTTCTCAAAGCTACCCACATGAGTTTGACCAAACTGCGGGAGGCAGTGGAAGACAGGAGTGCCTGGCGTGCTCTGGTCCAGGGGGGTCACGAAGAGTCGGACACAACTAAACGACTAAACAACAACAACAACAAAGTCCCCACCCCCACCCCACATAAATGATGAAGTGGCAAGATCCAGCCTTTGGCAACAGGATAGCTTGCGAGACTCAAGCTAGATCGAGTCTTCGATTCCTGCAAGAGCTGAACTTCTCTGCAGGTTAATTAGCATAACACAATTATCATAAGTTAAATTAAATTAATTAACAGAAGCAAGAGGAGCTTTGCAGACGTTATCAGAATACAGAAAGACAGGACGAAAAAAGACATCACTTCTTTTTTTAATGAATATGGCAATTTGAAGTATGTTAATGGTTTTGCTTTCAGCATACCTTTAGGAATGGGACGAATGCTAATATTAGAATATCTGACCTAGTTTGATTTTCTTTAACTGCAGGGGTTGAGGAGTTCTAGGTCAAGGGGAGGAGCCTAATGTCACCTCTTTTTAATTTGGCAACTACTGACAGATATGTCTACTTCTAATCTCGTTAGAGCACCTGACTTCCCCAGGGAAGGTAACTGAGACCAACACAGATTCCACCCAGTGGTGTACTTAGGAAATTATAGAATCGGACAGTGTTTTATGTGTGTGTGTGTAGTGAAGGTGTCCATTTTACTTTCCCCCATGACTTCTAAGGTAGGCCAGTAGCTGAAGACGTTCTCAGATAATACGCCACCACACTTCCTTAAGTTTTCCCCACCCCCTAGATGGGAATTATTTATTTCTACAGATCCAAGCCAAATACTTATATGGGGGAGGACAAAGAGAGTGTTTAGTGTACCCCACCCTTCCCAGAGCCCAAGGTAGCTTGCTTGGGGGAAACCAAAATGCAGTATAGTGGTACTTTGGTTCTCAAACGCATTGGTACTGAAACAACTTAGAACCCAAACACTGCAAACCCAGTAGTAAGTGTTCCAGTTTGCGAACTTTTTCTGGAAGCTGAACATGCTCTATTTTGAGTGTTACGCTTCCATTTTGAGTGCCACACTTCCGTTTTGAGTGTTACACTGAGGTCTGTCTGTTTTTGCTATTTATTTTGCATTTCTGTGGCTTTTTTTCCTGACTGTGTGGAACCCAGTTCAGCTACTGACTGATTGTGCGACTGCAGTACATTGTTTATCACTTTCATTTTATAGATCAATGGTCCTGTTACATAGTAAAATTCATGTTAGATTGCTGTTTTAGGGGTTGTTTTTAAAAGTCTGGAATGGATTAATCCATTTTGCATTACTTTCTATGGGAAAGCACGCCTTGGTTTTGGAACACTTTGGTTTTGGAATGGACTTCCGGAACGGATTAAGTTTGAGAACCACGGTACCACTGTATTTCATAAGAAATAGCAGGATAGATACAGGACAGATATGGATTATGTCTCATGTCGTGTGTACATGCTTTCCTTACAGTGGTACCTCGGGTTACATACACTTCAGGTTATAGACTCCGCTAACCCAGAAATAGTACCTCGGGTTTAGAACTTTGCTTCAGGATGAGAACAGAAATCGCACAGCAGCGGTGCGGCAGCAGCAGGAGGCCCCATTAGCTAAAGTCGTGCTTCATGTTAAGAACAGTTTCAGGTTAAGAACGGACCTCCGGAACGAATTAAGTACTTAACCAGAGGTACCACTGTACCTGATGCACTGGATGCAAAAAATAAGAGTGTGTACAAAAGGCAAAGGAGAACAGTGATTAGTACAATCAATTCCACCATCTATCCAAGTCCCCCAGCTATCAGGAACCCACGGAGTGCAATCTAGACCTGAACTCAAGACCAGTGTTAGAAACTGAGATATGAAAGCTGGGAGCTGAATGGCACCTTCAACCTAGGTTATGGGCACAACAACGGAATGTCTCGGTGCGCTTTTTTAAAAACAAGAATACAAAGCTGAAAATGAATGAACTGCAGCTAAAATATTATGTTCATTTTTCACATGGTTTAGTCCTTCCCCTGCCCACCCACCTAATATTCTTAAGAGGGTCTCTTCTCCAGTCTTCAGAGAGTAGCTGGAAGTGGGGAAGCCGAAACAGCTCCTCCTTTCCTTCCACTCTGCAGTTTTAATCTGAAATCTTAGGTGTAGTACTGCACTCAGAGCTCAGAAACTGTTCGTGCTCATGAAATTCCCTGTCGCAAAATGTGTCTGGAACAATGGGAGTTTCGAACACTGCTTGAGAGTGGGAGCAACTGATGGTCCAGGAACTTTCCTTGTCATTCATCTATGGTCCTTCCCATGCTTGTCTTTCCTTACAAATAATATTACACCTGTTCTGATGTCTTTGGAACATGAACACACCGTACATAAGGAAAATGCTAGTTTTGTGCCTTGGAAGATGGCAGTATGTCGACATACCTTTTTGTGGTCTCATCACCTACGAGGTTAATTTGTATTTTCAAATGCATTCAAATCCTGTTTCGTGATGGTTTAGATAAGTGGCAAGATTTGCAGATGCATAGGAACTTATGGAAAGAAGCAAACATGAGTTGTTGTTGTTGTTTTTAAAAAAGGGGGCCAGGGGAGAGAAGCTGACATCAGTAAGGCTATCCCATATTCAACGCAACTCACATGTTGTCCTTGCATGCAGAAAGGATATGTCAGCCTGGATAGCTCAGCTGGTGAAAGTGTTGTGCTGATAACGCCAAGGTTGCAGGTTTGATCCCTGTGTGGGACAGCTGAATAGTCCTGCATTGCAGGGGGTTGGACTGGATGATCCGCAGGGTCCCTTCCAACTCTGCAATTCTATGATTCTATAATCTTGCTAGTGGACAGTTGTTTTTGTGAGGGTTGCATAGACATGGTTAAAGGTGATCATGTGCAGAAACAGTTAAGTGCCAGTACAGTCATACCTCGGGTTACAGCCGCTTCAGGTTGTGTTTTTTTGGGTTGCGGACCGCCGAAACCCGGAAGTACTGCAACGGGTTACTTCCGGGTTTCGGCGGTCGCACATGTGCGGAAGCGCTAAATCGTGCTTTGCTCATGCGCAGAAGTGCTGAATCTCAACCCGCGTGTGCGCAGAAGCGCAGACACGGGTTGCGAACGCTGCGGGTTGTGAGCATGCATCCTGCATGGATCACGTTCGCAACCCAAGCGTCCACTGTACAGTCATACCTCGGGTTAACTGCATGCTTTGCGCATGCGCAGAAGCGCCGCTCTAGTTGCGGACTTTTCGAGGTGTGAATGGCACCCCGGAATGGATCGTGTCCGCAACTAGAGGTACCACTGTACTGATATAAGAGATCGGAAGAGACTGAAACATAATTCTCTGTGTTCCCTCCCTCCCCAAACTCAGACCCTCCAAGTGTCCCTATTTTCCAGGGACTGTCCTGGATTTACAGAAGCCGTCCTGGTTTCTGATTAGATCCTGGAACGTCCTGCTTTTCCTTAGGACGTCCCTACTTTCATCGGAGAAATGTTGGAGGGTACGGAGTTATGTGATCCCTGATCCAAGGAGATAAGTAACTATGCAACCTTTAGAAGACATCTGAAGGCAGCCCTGCATAGGGAAGTTTTCTGAATATTTTATTGTGTTTTTATATATGTTAGAAGCCGCCCAGAGTGGCTGGAGCAAACCAGTCAGATGGGCGGGGTATAAATAATAAAATTGTTGTTGTTGAATAGGATGTCCCTATTTTCATTGGATGCGGGTGGCGCTGTGGTCTAAACCACAGAGCCTAGGGCTTGCCGATCAGAAGGTCGGCGGTTCGAATCCCCGCGACGGGGTGAGCTCCCGTTGCTCGGTCCCAGCTCCTGCCCACCTAGCAGTTTGAAAGCACGTCAAAGTGCAAGTAGATAAATAGGTACCACTCCGGCGGGAAGGTAAACGGCGTTTGCGTGCACTGCTCTGGTTCGCCAGAAGTGGCTTAGTCCTGCTGGCCCCATGATCCAGAAGGTGTATGCCGGCTCCCTCAGCCAATAAAGCCAGATGAGCGCCGCAACTCTACAGTCATCTGCGCCTGGACTTAACGGTCAGGGGTCCCTTTACCCTTTATTTTCATTGGAGGGTATGCAAACTGCGACCCTACTGGCTGAATTTTTGGCACAGTGCTCATGCCGTTCTGACAGATGCCAGCATGCTCTCTATACCTAGTGATCTAGCTCAAAAGAGCCTCTAGCTGTTCCTCGCTGTGAGTTCTTGTTATCTGCACATCCTCTCTGGCCTCCAGAGTCCCTGCTCTGTGATTTAGACGGCCTTTTTGACTTGCAAATGGGACTCATTTCCAAAGCTGTGGCAGGGCCTTCTCTGCCTCCCTCCCTGCGCACGCGGAGAGCAACATCTTCTCTCTGTCGTGTTGCAGCCCCCCCCCCGACTTGTGGGTACCAACGTGTCATCTCGGAGCCTCGGGAGAAGCGAGAGAGAATCCAGCCCTCCCGATCCAGGCTCTTACTTTAAGCCCTTTAACCTCGGTAGATCTGCAGGCGTCACACTTCATGGGAACGGCAGAGTTTTACATCCCCCCAGAGCCATCTTCATTCATTTGTCTCGTAGGTAAAACGAAATCTGGAAATTATTTATAGACCACTTGGGCTTTGACTGCGAGAATCAACCACGGATCAAGCACATTCGATGCTTTAGGTGGTTCTGATGAAGAGTTGTATGTTGCGGGCCTTTTGCCCTGGCTGAATGGGCATTGCTTTCACCCTTGTCTTCGAAAGCCGCCTGTGGGTGCCCATATTAAGTTTGCTGCACAAATTCCCAGGAACAGCATCCTATTTAACATTATTACTATGTATGCATGTGTGTATACACAGACAGACAAAGCCACATTTTATCATCCGAGTGCCTTGATTTTCCAAGGACAACCCCAGAATTATGAAAACTGTCTCGGCTTCTGATATAATAATAATAATAATAATAATAATAATAATAATAATAATTTATTATTTGTACCCTGCCCATCTGGCTGGGTTTCCCCAGCCACTCTAGGCGGCTTCCAACTCAGACCAAAAATACACTAAGATGTCACACAATAAAAACTTCCCTAAACAGGGCTGTCTTCAGATGTCTTCTGAATGTCAGGTAGTTGTTTATCTCTTTGACATCTGATGGGAGGGCGTTCCACAGGGCGGGTGCTACCACGGAGAAGGCCCTCTGCCTGGTTCCCTATAGCTTTGCTTCTCGCAATGAGGGAACCGCCAGAAGGCCCTCGGCGCTGGTGCTGACAATGTTGAACTAAGATGGATCAGTGGTCTGAATCAGTACAAGGCGGCTCCTCTGTTCCTAAGAAGTCACGGGCTTCTTGTTGTCTCCTAGTCAATTATGGACCATTTAATGTATGGCTGCTCTGCTGCTCTGCATGCAATAAGTTGTAAAGACACAAATCACAGCATTTCCATATGCATAGGGGAGCACAAATCCTTGAACACACCCTATCAGGCATGCATACAGAGTGGAGTTCTCGAGTGATCTCCTAATTCTATCTGAAATCACCACATTTCTCCTAGGCAGCTCCAGATCAGTGTGGCTATATGTAAATATCCAATCTCCTGATTACTAGAACATTTTGGATGCTTCCTCCTTCACACTCCCCAGCTAATTTGGATAAATGAGATGGCGTTGCATTATTTATAGAGCAGTTCTTCTGGCAAGGAGGGGGTGGGATTGGAATTTTACCATTCATATCTCATTCATCCTCGGAACTGTTCTACGAAGCAAATTATTCTAATTCTCACTTTACCAAGGGTGGGAAACGGAGGGCAACTCCCTGACAACAATACTCTGCTTTCATTAGCACGTTGTGTGTCTGATCTACCGCATGGCTACTTGCCACTGCTATGCCAGCCACTATGCTATGGCAGCTCATTGATACACCTTCTCAGGGACCTCTTAGATGCACCTAGGTGGTTATTTGCAAATAAAGGGAAAAAAATAAATCAAACAAAAAGATATAGACACAGAGTTAGCCCCAGACTGACCCCTGCGATGGTAAAATTTTGGGTGCCTCTAAGAATGATTGCACCAGGGACACGGGTGGCGCTGTGGGTTAAACCACAGAGCCTAGGACTTGCCAATCAGAAGGTCGGTGGTTCAAATCCCCGTGACGGGGTGAGCTCCTGTTGCTTGGTCCCTGCTCCTGCCCACCTAGCAGTTCGAAAGCACGTCAAAGTGCAACTAGATAAATAGGTACCGCTCCGGCGGGAAGGTAAACGGCATTTCCGTGCGCTGCTCTGGTTAGCCAGAAGCGGCTTAGTCATGCTGGCCACATGACCCGGAAGCTGTACGCCGGCTCCCTTGGCCAATAAAGCGAGATGAGCGCCGCAACCCCAGAGTCAGCCACGACTGGACCTAATGGTCAGGGGCCCCTTTACCCTTTACCTTTTAAGAATGATTGCAGCTCTCTTAAGTCTACTGCTGCTGAAATGCCAGCTTCTCCCTGCTCAAATAGAGCGGCTCCAGCTGTTCTAAAATGAATCAGCTCAGAACCTGTTGTGCACAAATCTGCTGGTGGCTGCTGTCCAACCCTCAGCAGCTGCCCTGAGTTACATGTCTCAAATTTTCTCCTTTCCCACAGCAATATTCAGAGGTGGACTGTGTTTTCGTGCAGACAGCAGCACAAAGGTAGTGAGAAGTACCGTGGTTGTAGTCAGCTCAGCAAGATGCTCTCTGTGATGGATGGGAGGGTCCCTCCCCCATTGGTAGATTCCCTTTAGTATAAGAAATATGACAGGCTGTCACCAGAGTAGAAGAACCTGCTAACACGCCTTAGGCTGTCCAGCTGTATCAGAAGTTTCTGGGTTCTACTGCCAAGGCCCCTCCCTTAATAATAATAAAAATAAATTTTATTTATACCCAGCCCTTCCCGGCCAGAGCCGGGCTCAGGGCAGCTAATACCAATAAAATTACAGCAATCTCCAGCCCTCCTCCCCCTCCTCTTCAGTCCAGTCCCTGACATCCTGGGACTTGTAGCTCACCCCTCAGAAATCTACAGTTCCCAGCACTCTAAGCAAACTACCTACCCTAGGATTCTTTGAGGGGGGTAGACTTTGCCAGCCATTCCAGAACCTGGCCCTTTGCTACATCTCATGACTGTATCAGAACCCAACTGCTGTTTGCTGAGCTGCCTTTTTGGAATTTAGCTCGACTCTGCTTATTGGATCCTGGATGTGAACTTCATCGGTATTTCAGTCCCAGCTGTACCCCATATCTGGGCCAGACCCTTTCCTTATAAAGACTGCTGCCTAAAAAATGTATCAGTTGTGGACTTCCTGAGAACTGTCTTTTTCAAGATGCTCCATGTGGCACCGTTGATTGGTATCAGGATATACGGTTCATCACAACCTCACTAAGTCTCCGAACAAGCTGATATCTGGCTTTTCATCTGCCACCTCAAAAAAATTGCTCCATATTGAAAATATTATAGGATTTGCAGGGCAACCCTGTGCAGGTTGACTGTTTAGTAAGTCCTATTGGAATTTCATGGAGCTTACTCCTATGAAAGAGTGCAGAGGACTGCAGCCTTTATGGTACTTTAACAACCACCAAAATATTATTTTAGCTTTGAAGCTCAGTCTGCAAGAAAGATCATTGAATGCAACTGTCTGACTCTGGGGCATGCATCCTGATTTATTTATTTCGGGGCACAAAGTTTGTGTGGAGGTTAGATGACACCAGCTACTTATTGAGCATTCATTCTGATTAGTTTGTGGAGAGGTTTTACAACCTTTCCCATCCTCTCCAGTGCATTTTCTGATTAATCCCTTCTTGCAAAACGTCCAATTTAGCTGGTGGTGTCAGCACCGCAATCGCACCTTCTGTGCTGCAAGGTTGTGAGATGTGCCCACCGCGGTTGATATAAAACCAAACCTCAGCTAAAGTGATTTGACCTGCAAAGGATAAGATTTAAAACACCCCAGTGAAGTTGAATCAGCCAAACCTTTCATTCTAATAGACTTCTCTTTTTTTCCCCTAGGAAAGTGGTGAACATTTCCATCTCCTGCAATTGTCTGTTTCTTTTCCTTATTTGGGCGCCTTGGTTAAGCTAGATGGGGGAATCATCCATGTGGTGATTGTTTTAATCCAGTTTGAAGTCATTTTTGGAAGGCAACCCCAGCCTACCTTCCTCTTTGTGCCCACATTGTTACATTCCCTTCTTTTTACTCTTCCTTTCTCCCTCGCATCCTTTGAAATCCCAGGACAATTACGCAAGCCACTTTGGTGCTTCATCCTGCTGTCTTTTGATTCCCTTGTCTTCACTCAATTCCTATGGGAAAATCACAGCGTGTCAGTGTGTAACCACCACTGTTAGAAACTGAGATATGAAAGCCAGGAGCTGAATGGCACCTTAAACCTAGGTTATGGGCGCAACAATGGAATGCCTAGGCATGCTTTTTTATAACAAGAATACAAAGCTGAAAATGAATGAACCGCACTAAAATACTAGGTTCATTTTTCACATGGTCTCCTTCCCCTGCCCACCCCTCTAATATTCTTAAGAGGGTCTCTTCTCCAGTCTTCAGAGAGTAGCTGGAAGTGGGGAGGCAGAAAAAGCTCCTCCTTTCCTTCCACTCTGCAGTTTTAAGCTGAAATCTTAGGCACAGTACTGCACCCAGAGCTCAGAAACTGCTTGCGCTAATGAAATTTCCTGTTGCGAAATGCGCCTAGAACAATGGGTGTTTCGAACACTGGTAACCACATGTTTGCATCGGCACAGTAAATGTCTCTAGCAAGCATTGGAACGATACAGCTTTGTTGTTGTTGTTTAATCGTTTAGTCGTGTCCGACTCTTCGTGACCCCCTGGACCAGAGCACGCCAGGCACTTCTGTCTCCCACTGCCTCCGACAGTTTGGTCAAACTCATGCTGGTAGCTTCGAGAACACTGTCCAACCATCTCATCCTCTGTCGTCCCCTTCTCCTTGTGCCCTCCATCTTTCCCAACATCAGGGTCTTTTCCAGGGAGTCTTCTCTTCTCATGAGGTGGCCAAAGTATTGGAGCCTCAGCTTCAGGATCTGTCCTTCCAGTGAGCACTCAGTGCTGATTTCCTGAAGAATGGATAGGTTTGATCTTCTTGCACTCCATGGGACTCTCAAGAGTCTCCTCCAGCACCATAATTCAAAAGCATCAATTCTTCGGCAATCAGCCTTCTTTATGGTCCAGCTCTCTCTTTATGATACAACTTTGTTGTTGTTGTTTAGTTGTTTAGTCGTGTCCGACTCTTCGTGACCCCATGGACCAGAGCACGACAGGCACTCCTGTCTTCCACTGCCTCCCGCAGTTTAGTCAAACTCAGGCTGGTAGCTTCGAGAACACTATCCAACCATCTCGTCCTCTGTCGCCCCCTCCTCCATCTTTCCCAACATCAGGGTCTCTTCCAGGGAGTCTTTCCAGGGAGTTTGGCCATGAGGTGGCCAAAATATTGGAGTCTCAGCGTCAGGATCTGTCCTTCCAGTGAGCACTCAGAGCTGATTTCCTTAAGAATGGATAGGTTGGTCTAAACTTGTCTCCTTATTGAAGAATTGTTCTTTCAAATTTCTGACATGTGGACACAGCACACTATTCATCTGCAAGAGCAGAAGCACTGTATTCCTGCATCATAAGGCCTGTAAATAACTTGGGAGATCAGCTAGCTCTGTTGTTACTACCACCCATCCCCAAAGCAGGTTGTTGCAGTCACCGAATGACCTCACCAGGGATCTTCTTTCATCTTAATGCGTCTTTAAGTACATGCGTCCTTATTTGCAGACCAACAAAAAAAGATACAAAGATGCATGAAGCAAAGATGCTTAGAGCTGCAAAGTAAAACACAGACACGGCCAAATAATACACACCAAGTATGCGTGCTCACGCACCCATGTAGACTTGTTTAAACAATCCTTTAGCTAGAGAATAACCCCTTGACTCGGAACTGTTTTTACACATTTAGACGGAGTCCTCTGAGCTGAAAGCAACTCAATAACCCCTGACCCAGCCAGGAATTCTTGAGTCTCCTCTCCATCATCCTGGGATAATGAGCAGGAAAAAGAAAAACAATGGCAGTGTGGCTATTGCAGGTCAGAGCTTGCAGTCTGACAAAGCAACATGTAATGATCTGTAAAAGACCAGGAACATGACACATAGGATCCATGCAAAAAACCCATGCGGTTGGCAACACCCATGTGATTGCTTAATTTGCACATGCTTCCGGTAGCGTTGCACTATGGAGGAATAGTTTCCAGGCTGCTCTGTACTGCAATAATAATTTAATAATAATAATTCCCCAGCCACTCTGGGCGGCTCCCAACAGAATATTAAAAACATGATAAAACATCAAACATAAAAAATTTCCCTAAACAGGGCTGCCTTCAGATGTCTTCTAAAAGTCAGATAGTTGTTTATTTCCTTAACATCTGATGGGAGGGCATTCCAAAGGGCGGGCGCCACTTCCGAGAAGGCCTTCTGCCTGGTTCCCTGCAACCTCATTTCTCGCAGGGAAGTTGCCAGAAGGCCCTTAGCTCTGGACCTCAGTGTCTGGGCTGAACGATGGGGGTGGAGACACTCCTTCAGGTATACTGGGCCGAGGGCATTTAGGGCTTTAAAGGTCAGCGCCAACACTTTGAATTGTGCTCAGAAACATACTGGGAGCCAATGTAGGTCTTTCAGGAGCGGTGGTATGTGGTCTGGGCAGCCACACCCAGTCACCAGTCTAGCTGCCACATTCTGGATTAGTTGCAGTTTCTGGGTCACCTTCAAAAGTTGCCCCACGTAGAGAGCATTGCAGTAGTCCAAGTGGGAGATAACTAGAGCAGTTATCTGTGGGCAGGTAGAGTCTCAGCCTGCATTCCAGATGGAGCTGGTAGACAGCTGCTCTGGACAGAGAATTGACTTGCGCCTCCCTAGACAGCTGTGAGTCCAAAATGACTCCCAGGTTGCGCATCTGGTCCTTCTGGGGCACAGTAACCCCATTCAGGACCAGGGAGTCCTCCATACTTGCCCACACCCTGTCCCACAAAAACAGTACTTCTGTCTTGTCAGGAATCAACTCAATCTGTTAGCCACCATCCATCCTCCAACAGCCTCCAGACACTCACACAGGACATTCACTGCTGTAACCAGAGGCCAGATGCGACTAAGTCATTGCGCCAGCAGAAGCCAGTGCAATGAATTCCCACTAGTGCAGGGGGCCTTTCCCTCTCTCCCCTCCCCCATGCCTTCCCCATATCTGCTCAAGAGGGGTGGCAGGGCCCCCGGTACAGTGCATGAGGGAAGGGGATCTTGTTCCGTTTGGGAAGCAGAAATGCTTGTGACAATCTCTGAAAGGTAAAATGAGAAATTACCTTGGCAGGCCACCATACGGAGAGATGGACAGCTGAAGGATGCGGGTGGCGCTGTGGTCTAAACCACTGAGCCTCTTGGGCTTGCCGATCAGAAGGTTGGCGGTTCGAATCCCCACGATGGAGTGAGCTCCTATTGCTCTGTCCCAGCTCCTGCCAACCTAGCAGTTTGAAAGTACACCAGTGCAAGTAGATAAATAGGCACTGCTGCGGCGGGAAGGTAAACGGTGTTTCTGTGTGCTCTGGTTTCCATCATGGTGCCCCGTTGCACCAGAAGCGGTTTAGTCCTGCTGGCCACATGACTCGGAAAGCTGTCTGTGGACAAATGTCGGCTCCCTCAGTCTGAAAGCGAGATGAGCGCCGCAACCCCATAGTCGCCTTTTTAGATCCTGTTTGTTTGTAGCGTGATGAGAGGGCTGTGATGTCTTGTTCTATTTTGCTAATTTTTGAGGAGGTTTGTTTTTTAAAGAATGCTTTCTCTTTTATGCAAGCTCCTCTGGTGACCGCTTTCATTGCGTCCCATAGGAGGGGGGTTGTTATATTGTCTACATCGTTTCCCTTGAAGTAGTTTTGGAGAGTTTTTGTGAGACTCTCTCTAATTTGTTTGCTTGCAGTTAGGATGGGACTGAAGGCCCATGATGGGGTGGTTTGTGTTCCTTCTCCTATTTTAACAGTGACTTCTACTGGGGCGTGATCTGTGATTTTAATGTTACCCATGGTGGCGATCACGCAGGGTCCCCGGACGTATTGACCCTGTGCCTCCACTGTGATTGCTTTCTTCGCTGCCACCAACCCGTTTCTCACGGGTACACGTGGAGTCCAGTCAGTTGTTAACATTAACAAATAATCAAGTTTATTTTATAGGCATGAACAAGCTTATGGTTTCAGTTAATTTTTCTTGTCAGTTTCTTAATCTTAGTTCCTTAACTGTCCTATTCGTTCCTAACAACTTCAAACTGATTATCCCAACTAACTATCTGACTCCACCTAACAATTCCTCTCACTCTCTCACCACACAACTCGACCAACCCACAGACTATTCCTCCCTCTTCCTTCTCCAACTCCCCACTCTCAACTGACTTCCAAACAACACCAACTCTCACTCTAACTCCTCCCCTTGGTTCCCACTGGCCAATCACTTCACACTCATTTAACCCTTTCCTTATGACCCACCTAGGAGGCAAACGCCACACCTATGTTCGTTGATTCCACTGAGGGGATCAGACCTTGTGTGAGCAGAATGCTGTCCAGTCGGGACACTGGATGTATGGCTGGTGTCTCCCAGGTTTTGCTCACCCCAAATGTCATAGAAACCCCTGCTTTTTAGCATTTTTAGTAACCTGTAGGAGTCCCTAGTTGTTGGGGGTTTCCTTCGGACGAAGGTTGCCCATGGCTCATAGTCGCCTTGGACTGGACTTAACCGTCCAGGGGTCCTTTACCTTTTACCTTACCACTACATTATGGTGACCGCACACAGCACAAACCCATGCTCACATTTGCCCATGGCTGCACACTCTTTCCTGCATGCGTGCTTTGCCCTGCTCGCCCCTGCAGCCGTGTTTCTCAGGAGGCCGAGTGGTTTAAGCACAACCAGGGAGGCGTATTGCAGGGCCAAACTTTGAGCCAGGGAGATGCTGCCTAGTGAATTATGCATGAGGCCAGAAAGCTTTTATCTGTGCGGACAAAGGCCTGTAGCCAGCCAGCTGGGCTTTCTGCCGTACCTGTAGCTTCCTCCCGCTTGCACTTTATCTCCATTCCCAGCTTGTAATTCAGCCCAAATATCAGAGAAGGCCGGGAGATTAATTTTCTCGGTTTGCAAGGCAAAGAGGTAGAGTTGATGTGTGTGTATGCAGGCACTACGCTCACTCTGGACTCCCAACCGCTTAATCTGCAGATGAGGCCTGCAGAATGTGTTGGGGATATATATATATATATATATATATATCTATATATATATATCTGAGTCAATGAGGGGAAAAAATCAAAGACAATTTCTTGGTTCGGGAGGCGGCTATCATGATGTGTGTATATGTGTAACTGCACATGAATAAATGCACAGAGCGTAACGAAACTAACATGTGAATTAGTGCATGTATGCACATAGATATAATGCATATGCATTTTTGGTTATTAATGCATTGCAATGGCTTTCTGCTTACTCTTTTTCTCACTGGGTAATTGGGCAGCCAAGTGCACTGAGTGACTGCTCATGCCAATTTCATATTAGAACTGCCCAACCCACTGTTAGGATTACCACCTTTTAATTAGTCCCTGCTTCTGCACATTTCATGGTAGCTTGTTATGCAGATATTGGCAGGTAAACCAGGGGCGAACGAAGGCGTTGTGACACCCGGAGCGGGGCGTCGCTACGTAGGGCGCATGTGCCGTACGTAGTGATGCTGCACATGTGCTGTACATAGTGTTTTGCCACCGCTGGCGCTCCAGTGCCATACAGACAGTGCTGGGACCTTCTGCTCGCAGCTGCAGCCACAAACGGAGGATCCTCTGTTTGCGGCTGTAGCGGCAACAGAGGGATCCCACCGTCATCCGTACGGTGCTTGAGCAGCACTGGTGGCAAACTGCAACATACAGCACATGCGTGCGATGCCGCACATGCGCTGTACATAGCGGTTTGCCGCCGGCACCGGGATCCTCAGCTTGCGGTTGCAGTCATGAACGGAGGATCCTCCACATGCGGTTGCGGCGGCGCACTGGCTGCTTGCGCTGCCGCGAGCCCCAGCGGGGTGCCTTCTTGTCACCCCCCAAGACATGGCCCCCGTGGCGAACTGCCCCCCCCCCCGTTGTGATGCCACTGAGGTAAACTCCATTCTAGTACAGTCATACCTCATGTTACGTTTGCTTCATGTTACATTCTTTCAGGTTACGTCCCGCGGTGACCCGGAAGTACCAGAAAGGTTTACTTCCGGGTTTTGCTGCTCGCGCATGCGCAGAAGTGCTAAATTGCGCTTTGCGCAGAAGACCAAATTGCACCGCGCACCTGTGCAGATACAGCACTTCAGGTTGCGCTCTTTTCATGTTGCGAACGGGCCTCCGGAACAGATCCCGTTCGCAACCAGAGGTACCACTGTACGTGCAACACCTGCTGATTTCTGCAGATTAAACAGTTGAGGGATAGGGACCATAGAATGGAGAATGTGGAACAGTTTCCATCGGGAGGTGGTGGACTCCTTGGAGGTTTTTTTTTATTTTTAATGATATTTATTAAAATTTTAGAAAAAAGAGTTACATAAAAACAAGAAAGGCAAAAACAAAAGACAGAAATAAAAATACAAGAAAAATACAAAATACAGAATAAAAGAATAAAAAACACTTAAGAAAAAGAAAAAAATAAATCAGTCTTTCCATGCCTTACATTCATATCCTTGTTTCTCTGACCTCCTCATACCTCCCTTTTTTGTATTCCAATTCAATTAGTTAATTCAGCAATTTCTTTCCCTCTTTATTTTCTCTTAATCCTTTAACTTAATATACTATAACTTTAAATTTTCACCTGTTATCAATCCATTTTTACATACACCTTTATAGCATTACTGCTTAAACCGCCTAACTTGGAGGTTTTAAAGCAGTGGTTGATGGGCGCCTGACATATATGCTTTAGCTGAGATTCTTGCATTGCAGAGGGTTGAAATAGATGAGCCTCAGTGTACCCCTTCCAAATCTTCGATTCTATGATTCCATGTTTCTAAGGCACAGGAACAAACCAAGCAGTTTTATTCTCTGCCAGTTGGCAACCTTATTTTAAACCTTTGCCTTTTGCAGTAACCCTTGTCAATTCAAGGTCATATCCTCCTTTCTGAGGCCCTGGCAATTCCACATGTAAACATCTGCAATAACCACACTCAGCTGCCATAAACATACAGGTTACAGACGCTTCAGGTTACAGACTCCACTAACCCAGAAATAGTACCTTGGGTTAGGAACTTTGCTTCAGGACGAGAACAGAAATCGTGCGGCGGTGACGTGGCGGCAGCAGGAGGCCCCATTAGCTAAAGTGGTGCTTCAGGTTAAGAACAGTTTCAGGTTAAGAACGGACCTCCAGAACGAATTAAGTTCTTAACCCGAGGTACCACTGCACATCTATACTCAGAGATCAGCGGTTGCACTAGCGAGATATGGAAGAGCCTAAGCTAATGTGGTCAATTGGCAGCAGCACCTATCCATGCTGCCTTTCGTAGAGACTTCACACTGGTGTGTGTGCGCGCGCATGCACACACCACAGGCTGTCCTTGTTCATTAGCACTGATATAACTGTGTATCAGGCTCATACCTTTCCCAGCTGAGCCCGATCTGTTTCAGAAACATTTGCAACATCGAAAGCTCCAAGTCATAATTAGTAATTTATGCAGCTTCTAATCAATGTGGAATGTGAATTTCTAATCCTTCTGGCTTTGTGTCAAGAGAAGGCAGGCTTCTTTTGGAGCTCAGCTTCCCAGGAATGGCGGTGCAGGCTTCAGCGGCGGGACAGTGCGCATGGCTGCAGGCATTAGGAATCTGTTGGGGGTGTGCAAGCAGAGTCAGGCATGTGCCAGCTGCAGGCTGGCACACAGACACGCAGAAGGGGCATGTGGCTGGGGATTTGAATGCCAGATATGCCAGCTGAGGAGATTCAACCATTCAGGAGACCTACATGCACGAGACCTGGTTCCTCCAGACCTCTTAAGCGCTTTGGGGTTGTTGTTGTTGTTGTTGTTTTAAACCCATGGCAAGAAGTTGGAATTGTGTATGGTTGTCCACATGGCACCATCTCTTGTGAGCACAATGCGAGTATAATGTTGGAGACTCCAATGTATGGACTCATAGCATCCACTGCCTCCCAAGGCCTATCAAAGAACTTTGGCAACTGAGGCAGAAAAGTCAAATGAGACCTACTCTGCCCACCAAGGTTTGGTGTGTATCTGGTTTTCCCTGTATCTGGCGGCGGGTGTGCAAATCCAACATTGCTGATGTCGCAGCAAAGCATAACTGTTGCAGTCACTCACGTTTTGCTGCCTCGGCGAACCAAATTATTTATGAAGCACGACAACGACACTCTGCCATGGAAGGCTTAGGGCCAAATGAGAAGTGGCATTTATCACAAAGCTGCACACACACTGCACATTTAAAGTGTGTCCCACTCTGCAGGAATTCTGGGAATTGTGGTGTGTTAAGACTGCTGGGATATGCAGATGACACAACATTGGTGGCAGAAAGTGAGGAGGAATTAAAGAACCTTTTAATGAGGGTGAAAGAGGAGAGCACAAAATATGGTTTGAAGCTCAACATCAAAAAAATGAAGATCATGGCTGCTGGTCCCATCACCTCCTGGCAAATAGAAGGGGAAGTAATGGAGGCAGTGAGAGATTTTACTTTCTTGGGCTCCATGATCACTGCAGATGGTGACAGCAGCCACGAAATTAAAAGACACCTACTTCTTGGGAGAAAAGCAATGACAAACCTAGACAGCATCTTAAAAAGCAGAGACATCACCTTGCCAACAAAGGTCCGTACAGTTAAAGCTATGGTTTTCCCAGTAGTGATGTATGGAAGTGAGAGCTGGACCATAAAGAAGGCTGATCGCCGGAGAATTGATGCTTTTGAATTATAGTGCTGGAGGAGACTCTTGAGAGTCCCATGGACTGCAAGAAGATCAAACCTACCCATTCTGAAGGAAATCAGCCCTGAGTGCTCACTGGAAGGACAGATCCTGACGCTGAGACTCCAATACTTTGGCCACCTCATGAGAAGAGAAGACTCCCTGGAAAAGACCCTGATGTTGGGAAAGATGGAGGGCACAAGGAGAAGGGGACGACAGAGGACGAGATGGTTGGACAGTGTTCTCGAAGCTACCAGCATGAGTTTGACCAAACTGCGGGAGGCAGTGGAAGACAGAAGTGCCTGGCATGCTCTGGTCCATGGGGTCACCTAGAGTCGAACATGACTAAACGACTATACAACAACAAAAGACCGTTGGGACTTTAAGCCAAACTACAGGTCCTAGGATTCTTGGCTGTGTTGCAGGAGGTTATACGATGTTGTTAAACGTGCTTTGAGTGGGCTTTCAATGTATGGTGTTTATGGAGCCATTGTTTGGTCTTGCACGGTTCTTTTTTCTTTCCCAAACAGGTGTTGCAGGCGGAGCGTGTAAACCGGATAGGGACCACAGCATGGAGCTTTAATCCATTGTTTCACTCCCACCTGCTTTGTGGTCCCGATCCGAGTCCACACATGCAGTTCTGCTCTTCTCAATGGGAAGAAACTTGGGCAACAATCAATTCTTCCCACTCACTTAATCCTCTCTTGTGCAAACCTTATCTTCGGACGTCATAACGACAAGTTCCCTTTTTTAAAAAAAAGGTTTACTGAATTTTTTCATGGCACAATAAAAAGGATAAACTAATCTACAAAGAATAATGAGAGATACTAAGAGAAAAGAGAGGAGACAGAAAAATAAAAAATCCTCTCTCACCGCTATATTTTAATTTTTATCCCATACAGAAAAAAGTGAGCCTTCCCAGAATTCCTCATTTCTCATAGCATCTCACCCTGTGAGATCCCCTCTTCCCCAGCTCTCACACAGGGTCCTAACCTTCACTTTCAACTGCTTGCAGTTCTTACCCAAATTTCTATTCCATACCCTCCAACATTTCTCCGATGAAGATAGGGACACCGTATCCAATAATAATAATTTTACTATTTATACTCCGCCCATCTGACAGGGCTGCCCCAACCGCTCTGGGCGGCTTCCAACTTATATAAAAGCATAACAAAGGTAAAGGGACCCCTGACCATTAGGTCCAGTCATGGCCAACTCTGGGGTTGCGGCGCTCATCTCGCTTTATTGGCCGAGGGAGCCGGCGTACAGCTTCCGGGTCATGTGGCCAGCATGACTAAGCCGCTTCTGGCGAACCAGAGCAGCGCACGGAAACGCCGTTTACCTTTCCGCCAGAGAGGTACCTATTTATCTACTTGCACTTTGATGTGCTTTTGAACTGCTAGGTTGGCAGGAGAAGGGACCGAGCAACGGGAACTCACCCCGTCCCGGGGATTCGAACCGCCGACCTTCTGATCGGCAAGTCCTAGGCTCTGTGGTTTAACCCACAGCGCCACCCACGTCCCCTAAAAGCATAATAAAACATAATAAAAAAAACCTTCCCTATACAGGGCTGCCTTCAAACGGCTCGGGGGTTGGATAACCCTCCAACATTTCTCTTGAAAACAGGGACGTCCTAAGGAAAAGTGGGACATTCCAGGATCAAATCAGAAACATGTACAGCTCCTGTAAATCCGGGAGTGCCCCTGGAAAATAGGGACACTTGGAAGGTCTGCTATTCCCAATTGGAAGAAACCTTGGCCAACAATCAGTACTGCCCCTGCATAACCGTCTCACCCAAACCAAGGCTTTGTCACAGGACGTCATAACAACATGTTGTCCCAGTTGCCAAAAGACCCAGAAAAGCTAGCCCTGAATCAGACCAACGCACACAAAGAGTTGCGTGAATCTACCCTGTTAAATAAGGGGTTACTCGGAATGTAGGTCTGGTTTGCAATTTTCCTCTGAGGATAAGATTCTTTTGTGCAATGAAACCCCACCCCAAGTTTCCTTTTGCCTTCTGATGAGCTCTTCCATTCCCCACCCCCACTAGGCTCAGACTCGCCATGCCTACATAACGGCAGCAGAATCTAAACACCCTCTCTGTACAGGTATATAAATCAGCGCAGCAAGACAACTGGGAACCAACCCCCAGGGTACCTCTGATAAGCCCAATTGCTAAAACTTCCCACAGATGAGAAGGAGCCTTTGATCTCTCTGAAGTTACCTCATCCCTTACGCAGGCTGTTTGTCAAGAGGCAAAGGAAAAGATAATGGAATGGATGCAAACGGACAAAGAGCGCAGGAGACACAGCATCCCCTGAATAAAGAAACACTCTGCAATTTACCTGTGGCCGGACCTGGCTGCTGCTGCTGCTGCTGCTGTGACCTGATTAAACCTCACACAACACAGATGGGCACAGGGTCATAGCCCCATTGGGGTCAACGGGATCTTCCCTCTAGGACAGGGAATGGGGACCCGGGGACCCTTCAGACGCTCCTGGATTACAGATCTCATAATGCCTGACCATTGGTCCTGCAGGCTGGGGGTGATGGGAGTTGAGAGCAAAGCAATAGGGTCCCAACCTTTGCTCTACGGGAGCCCCTAGGGGCCAAAACGCAGCCAGGTGCAAATCAACTTCACTGGGGAGGTGGAAAGGTAAAGGACCCCTGGACAGTTAAGTCCAGTCAAAGGCGACTATGGGGTTGTGGCACTCATCACCGCTTTCAGGCAGAGGGTGCCGGCGTCATGTGGCTAGCAGGACTAAACCGCTTCTGGTGCAACGGGACACCATGATGGAAATCTAAAAAGGTAAAGGTAAAGGGACCCCTGACCATTAGGTCCAGTTGTTGCCAACTCTGGTGTTGCGGTGCTCATCTCGCTTTATTGGCTGAGGGAGCCGGTGTACAGCTTCTGGGTCATGTGGTCAGCATGACTGAGCCACTTCTGGTGAACCAGAGCAGCACACGGAAACGGCATTTACCTTCCCGCCGGAGTGGTACCTATTTATCTACTTGCACTTTGAGGTGCTTTTGAACTGCTAGGTTGGCAGGGACTGAGCAACGGGAGCTCACCCGTCACAGGGATTCGAACCGCCGACCTTCTGATCGGCAAGTCCAGGGCTCTGTGGTTTAACCCACAGTGCCACCCACATCCCTATGGAAACCTAAGCGCATGAAAATGTTGTTTACTTTCCCACTGCAGCGGTGCCTATTTATCTACTTGCACTGGCATGCTGTCAAAATGCTAGGTTGGAAGAAGCTGGGATAGAGCAACAGGAGCTCACCCCTTCGCAGGGATTCGAACCACCGACCTTCTGATCGGCAAGTCCAAGAGGCTCAGTGGTTTAGACCACAGCGCCACCCGCGTCCCACTTATGAGGCTCAAAGGGCCAGAGCCTCAAGTTCATATATCCAGTTGTGAGGGGGGAAATTGAGAGGTTACACAGAGAGAAAGTGGCTGGCCCAGGGTCAGTCAGTGAGCTTCATAGCTGGTGGGATTTTGAACCCGGAACCCTAGACCAGGCACAGGAAACCTTTAGCTCACCTGATGTGGCTGGACTACAACTCCCATCAGCCATGGCTATTGACCATGCTGGCCAGGGTTGATTGGAGATGTAGTTCAGTAACATCTGGAAGCCCAAAGGTTCCTAACCCTGGTTTATTCCAACAACTCACCAAGGTCTTGTCTTTCTTTCCCAGCCCTGTCAGCTGCAACCTGTTTAACTGGAGATGTTGAATGAACTTTTGGATACAAACAATGTGCTCTATCACTAATCTATGGCTCCTCCTAGCCAGAGGTAAAATTTGGTCAATGGGCCACCCAAGGCTTGCCACTGAAGATCTGGCCCTAATTTGAGCTTTTGCAACCCGGTTGGTAAAAGGGACGCAGGTGGTGCTGTGGGTTAAACCACAGAGCCTAGGACTTGCCGATCAGAAAGTCGGCGGTTCGAAACCCCACGACGGGGTGAGCTCCCATTGCTTGGTCCCTGCTCCTGCCAACCTAGCAGTTCGAAAGCACGTCAAAGTGCAAGTAGATAAATAGGTACCGCTCCGGTGGGAAGGTAAACGGCGTTTCCGTGCGCTTCTCTGGTTTGCCAGAAGTGGCTTAGTCATGCTGGCCACATGACCTGGAAGCTGTACGCCGGCTCCCTCGGCCAATAAAACGAAATGAGTGCCGCAACCCCAGAGTTGGCCACGACTGGACCTAATGATCAGGGGCCCCTTTACCTTTAACCCAGTTGGCTCCAGTGAAGCCTATGGCCTTATCAATGAGTGTAAGAAAGCCAGCCCCCGACTATAGTAATTTCCATTTCTAATTTATTTCTGGCCCCCACTGGATTGCCGTACCACACAATTTACCATGTGGAGGTGGGAGGGTGTCAGAAGAAGCATCTAGGAACAACTAATTAGCAAATATAAATGGGTGATGTAAGGTGGAGCAAATCAAGCATTATGGGGATGATGGGCTAATGAGTAGGAGGAGGGTTTTCTCTGACAGATAATATTTAATGCTGTAAAGGAAAACATAATCCTCAGCCACCCAGGTGGTGATTCATTTTAAAAAAAACAGAGAGAGGGGAGAGAGAGAGAGAGAGAGAGAGAGAGAGAGAGAGAGAGACTAAAAATAAGTTTGATACAACAGCAGCTCATCTGTTCTCCAGTTGGCTAGAGCACGTGATCAAAAAACAGATAGTGTCAGTGTCTGTTACAATCTGAATTGCACATGGGATACCATTGATTTAGCTCGCATGATTGAGAACCAAGTTCAGTGTGAATAATGTACAAATGATGCAGACAAGTAGTCGGGGGATTGGCATGTTGGATTCTGTGGCTAGAAAACAAGAATCTCTGAAGATGGAAGGTGCCGTTGCCAATCACGAGCTATCTGCTTCTCCCTTGAAGCGAAAGCACAGAATGTGCTCAGTTTCTAGTGTTAAGCCAAAGCTAAGAGGGATGCGGGTGGCGCTGTGGGTTAACCACAGAGCCTAGGACTTGCCGATCAGAAGGCCAGTGGTTCGAATCCCCGCAACGGGGTGGGGTCCTGTTGCTCGGTCCCTGCTCCTGCCAACCTAGCAGTTCGAAAGGACGTCAAAAGTGCAAGTAGATAAATAGGTACCGCTCTGGCGGGAAGGTAAACAGCATTTCCGTGCGCTGCTCTGGTTCGCCAGACGTGGCTTAGCCATGCTGGCCACATGACCCGGAAGCTGTACGCCAGCTCCCTCGGCCAATAAAGCGAGATGAGCGCCGCAACCCCAGAGTCAGGCACGACTGGACCTAATGGTCAGGGGTTCCTTTACCTTTAATGGGAAGACTAGCTCAGTGGCAGAGCATCCCTGCCATCTCCAGGTAAGGCTGAATCTGAAAACGTTGGGCCTGCCTTTTTAGAAGACCTATCCCCATGCTTGACAGATATTCCCCCTTTCCACTTTTGTCAAGGAGGTCTGCACAGACAAGTCCACCACCTCTCATGGGAGTCTGTTCCTTGGTTGAACAGCTCTTGCTGCCAGAAAGCTCTTCCTGATGTTTCGTTGGAATCTCCTTTCTTGTAATTCAAATCCACTGGTTTGAGGCCTACCCTCCGGAGCAGGAGAAAGGAAGCCTGTTCCATCTTCCAGCCCTTTAGATATTTCAAGACAGGTATCATATCTCCTCTTAGGGTGTATCTACACACAGGAAAATCCCCACTATAAATAAGTCAGAAATTAGATCATTAGAACAAATGGAGGGAAAAAAACCCCTATGTAAAATCGCCTAGAAATGTTTTCTGCTCTGCAGCGCCATCTGGTGTCACACTGTTATAACGCATATAAAACGTTTTTTCTTTACTAATGTAGCTGAGTCCCCAGTCTCCTTTTCTCCAGGCTAACATACCCAACTCCCTCAACCGTTCCTCACAAGGCTTGGTTTCCAGAGGATGTTCTTGCATATGTATAGTATTCTACATTTGGCTCATTTGGTTTCCAGTGGGCTTCAAAAGCAGGCTTGCCAGCTCTTCCAATTTGGCAGAGAGATACTAGCTGTTAAGGCTAATGACCTTCCCTTCTGCTTTCACTGTTGTTTCCTAAGCAATGTTATTGCCAATTAAGCTAAATCGCCCCCAAGGTTGAGCTAGGCTTACTAGATCAAAGCAAAAAAAGAGAGAGACAAAAAACACCCAGTCCAGTTTGCTAACAAGCACTTCAGCTAGTTCTCATTTTAAGATTCCTAAAAACCAATTTTTAGGGGAAGAGTCGAGACTCAGCGACAGAGCAAATGCTTTGCATGCAGAAGGTCCCGGGTTTAATCCTGCCACTTCCAGTCAGAAGAATCAGGTAACAGGCTATGTGAATATACTAATGGTCTAAACCATGGAGCCTCTTGACCCTGCCAATCAGAAAGTCGCCGGTTCAAATCCCCGTAACAGAGTGAGCTCCCGTTGCTGTGTCCCAGCTCCTGCCAACCTAGCAGTTCAAAAGCACACCAGTGGAAGTAGATAAATAGGTACTGCTGTGGCGGGAAAGTAAACAGTGTTTCCGTCACGGGGTTCTGTTGCATCAGAAGCAGTTTAGTCCCGCTGGCCACATGACCTAGAAAGCTGTCTGTAGACAAACGCCGGCTCCCTCGGCCTAAAAGCAAGAAATAATAATAATAATAATAATAATAATAATAATAATAATAATTTATTATTTGTACCCTGCCCATCTGGCTGGGTCTCCCCAGCCACTCTGGGCGGCTTCCAACAAGTATTAAAAATACCTTAAAATGTCACACATTAAAAACTTCCCTGAACAGCCTTCAGATGTCTTCTAAATGTCAGGTAGTTGTTTATCTCTTTGACATCTGATGGGAGGGCGTTCCACAGGGCGGGTGCCACTACCGAGAAGGCCCTCTGCCTGGTTCCCTGTAGCTTTGCTTCTCGCAGTGAGGGAACCGCCAGAAGGCCCTCAGCGCTAGACCTCAGCATCCAGGCAGAACGATGGGGGTGGAGACGCTCCTTCAGGTATACTGGGCCGAGGCCGTTTAGGGCTTTAAAGGTCAACACCAACACTTTGAATTGTGCTCGGAAACGTACTGGGAGCCAATGTAGGTCTTTCAAGACCGGTGTTATGTGGTCCCGGTGGCCACTCCCAGTCACCAGTCTAGCTGGAGATGAGTGCTGCAACCCCATAGTCACCTTTGACTGGACTTAAACGTCCAGGGGTCTTTTACCTTTACTTTTACCTTGCATGCAAGTCAGCTGCTCTACTGCTAAGCTATGGCCCTTTCTTAACAAGCTGCTCCTATTAAGACTTAATAAAATTGCAAGCACCGAGAGAACTAGCTCTAGTTCCTACGTTTATTGTTCTAGCCCAGGGCCATGACAAACCCTCAGCAACAGTATCAACAAAACAATGAATGTTGGCATCCAAAACAATATAGAACATCCATACAAGCCAACACCCATTATGTGAAAGAAAATACCAGAGGCACCAACAAGCTTAAATCTAGCTTGATTTCAGATTAAACTTCCCAATTTATAGTGATGTTACTTAACTTCTTTTTCCTGACCTTCTCCCCACCTTTTTTTTTTTTTTTTTTTTTTGCAGCCAGTGTATAGAGGGCCCCTCCATGCGTTACAAAGCTATCATTGTCATTCAGAAGAAACCGAGTCATTTATGCCTGCTTGCTTGTGTGAACAAGGGTTTCAGAAAGTGATCTCTGGGGTCTTTATCTGAGGGGCAGGCTAACAGATAATGAGTGATGTTTTCCATCTGGAACTGCTCATATTGCTCCTCTGCCTAATCAAAGAACGAACCTAGGAATTACAGCGCAGAACAATACAGTGGTATCTCAGGTTAAGTACTTAATTTGTTCCGGAGGTCCGTTCTTAACCTGAAACTGTTCTTAACCTGAAGCACCACTTTAGCTAATGGGGCCTCCTGCTGCCGCCACGCCGCAGGAGCACGATTTCTGTTCTCATCCTGAAGCAAAGTTCTTAACCCGAGGTACTATTTCTGGGTTAGCGGAGTCTGTAACCTGAAGCGTATGTAACCTGAGGTACCACTGTATTTCGGGCCACAGTTCAGTGCCGAAACATGGACCGTCTTACTTTCCAATTTTAGGAAAACATGTTCATTTATCTACAAAAATGCATGGAATAAAACCATGCAAATAATAAAAATTTCTGCCCTGATTTTACTGGCTTTGTAGTCATTATAGATGTGGTGGGGAAAGGGTTTGGGAACTTTGCGATTGGAGAGGGGTGCCAAATCTTCTGAAGATTTTCATGGCTTGGCATATCTATAGACTTTGGCTGATCGTCCCACCGAAAAACCTGCCTGCCCACCAAACTTGCAGTCCTGACATCCATTGGTTTTTTTTAACCTAGGTGTCGTTGCCCAACACCAAGACCAACGTGTCACCCCCAATATCGTATTGACCGGTGATGGCCTGTTGCCATGGCAATTGCTGTCAAGAACCTGAACTGGCCAGAAGGCTAACCGCTCTGTTTGAAGCATCATTCAGAGGCCCAGTGGATTCAGTTCTTGCGCTAAGTGAGACAGGCTCTTGGAAAACATAAAGTGAGAGAGGGAGGCGAGAGGCTCCTAGCCCTTTGGGGACGGGAAACAAGCAGGCTCTGCAGCTTTACTCCCGCTTTGTTTTTTGATCTCGCAAGTAACATTTCAGCCTCTCGCTGTTCAGCTCGCTGGAGCCGGCACGGGGCTGTGGGGCCCCCAGGAGGGCCGCGAATCAAATATTCCTTCTCTACTCTGGCAGCGATATTGCCAATGACAGCAAATGCATTGCTCTAATCTTTTCCCATTTTACTCATCTGCTACAGGATCTGACCTCCCTTAACAGCTTTGAAGGCTGTGCCAAGCAGAGGCGGCAGCAGGGCTGGCTGAGAACAGAGGCCCAGGAACAGCTGCCACCGCATGGAGGAGACGAAGGATTCCCTCATCAACAGCCTCACACACCCCAGCCCTATGGCTCTAGGTTTTCTGCTCAGTCAACGAGTTAAATTTGTGCTCATTGAAATGGCTGAACTCAGAGATAGCCATTTGGCCACTGGTGAGCTCCATCTGGCCGCAATATTTTTTCCCTTTTTTGTCTAGTCCATAAAAGTCTGGAGTTTTGCGGGATGTCTGACTCCGTATCGCGGCAGCCATGTCTTCCTTTTATTAGGAGCCTCCTTCCCCAAACCTAGCCTCTAGACACTCTGTAAGGTAAAGGTAAAGAGACCCCTGACTGTTAGGTCCAGTCGCGGACGACTCTGGGGTTGCGGCGCTCATCTCCCTTTATTGGCCGAGGGAGGTGGCGTACAGCTTCCGGGTCATGTGGCCAGCATGACTAAGCCGCTTCTGGCGAACCAGAGCAGCGCACGGAAACGCCGTTTACCTTCCCGCCGTAGCGGTACCTATTTATCTACTTGCACTTTGATGTGCCTTCGAACTGCTAGGTTGGCAGGAGCAGGGACTGAGCAACGGGAGCTCACCCCGTTGTGGGAATTTGAACCACCAACCTTCTGATCGGCAAGCCCTAGGCTCTGTGGTTTAACCCACAGCGCCACCTGCGTCCCATAGACACTCTGTACTAGATGCTAGAAGAGATGAGGTATAGGTATAGTCTTCTTCTGCAGGAAGTGCTGGCAACCCACGCTATACCACTGTGGGCAGTCACTGAAGACCAGTTCCCCCCAAAGTGGGCGATACTGCCCCCTGGGGGGCTCTGGAACGATCCAGGGGGCAGTAGTAGCCTTGAATGCAATTGGGGGGCATTGAATAAAAATAAGGGGATGGTGGGAGCATAAACAAAGAAGAGAAGAGAGTTTTGAAAAACTGTTCATACATGTTTCATCTGCTGTGTAATGACGCTTACCACCAGCTTGAGCACCTCCACTAGATCGGGCAGTCATGGTGGAGGCGAGGGTTTTGTTCCGGCCTTGGGTGAACCCTTTTCAGCTTCACCCATCCTGTGGCTGCAGTGCTGGTCCCACCCCTGGGACAGATCAGACTGAGATGGCAGGCTTCGCTCTGGTCCACCCCACGGGTTTTTAAGTCTGGGGCCTAGCAGATCTCCAGGGGGGCAATTGAGTCATATTTTTTTCTGAAAAGGGCGCAGTAGGCCAAATAGGTTTGGGAAGCTCTGGTGTAGACTATAGGTAGGTAAAGGTAAAGGACCCCTGGACAGCTAAGTCCAGTCAAAGGCAACTATGGGGTTGTGGTACTCATTTCGCTTTCAGGCTGAGGGAGCCGGCGTTTGCTCATAGACAGCTTTCTGGGTCATGTGGCCAGGACTAAACCACTTCTGGCATAATGGGATCCCATGGTGGAAACCAGAGCGCACAGAAATGCCGTTTACCTTCCCGCTGCAGCGGTACCTATTTATCTACTTGCACTGGCGTGCTTTCGAACTGCTAGGTTGGCAGAAGCTGGCACAGATCAACGGCAGCTCACCCCGTTATGGGGATTTGAACCGCCAACCTTCTGATCAGCAAGCCCAAGAAGCTCAGTGGTTTAGACCACAGCGCCACCCATGTCCCCTTCTGTATAGTGTAGAGACTATGCATAGCTAGACAAACCAATGACCTTATTCAGTGTAAGGCAGCTTCCTAAATTCCCATGTATGATGAACCCTGCTGCCCAAGTTCCTGATGCCCCCCCCATTAGATGCCCCCCAAATGTCACCTTGTGGCAGCTCTAGATCATTATTTCTCAGCCACATATATAATGGGGGGCATCATATAATGGTTATGTGAACCTTCCCTAAGTGGCAGTGGATGTATGTCTCTCCCACAGTCAGCCCAGTGACCCCGCCCCCACTGGTTAAGAGCCCACTGAAAGCAGACTGAGCAGATCGACGCAATGTACTGAAGAAGAATTGTGATGTTTTTCCCATATGTCTTCCTTGCAACTCAGTCTATATATACACACACAAACACACACAGAGAGAACAAGTAGACCCTAGAGCTTATAAGAGCACTGTCAAATGCTAAGTAATTATATATGAAAAATAAGTTGAAATATACTCAGAGTCGCAAAGTGATTTCATGCTCTTTATTCAGCTCATAGTGGTGAGGAGGAATGAATGAAAGTCCCCTCAAAGTATCTGCTTTATATACATTATTTACACAATGGGCTGCACATGATTGGCTAATTCCGGATTTCTACCGTAAGCCAATCAGGTTGTGGATTCACTTCTATCTGGAGCATGATTGGGTGGTTCCTGCCAACCAATCATACTGCTGCATTGTTCTAGGACCAATCAGACTGCTGCATTTTGGATCCTATTGTTCTAGGACCAATCAGACTGCTGCAGTTTGGATCCTATTCAACTCAGTACATAACATAAGTGAATGACAAAACAGAGGGAGATGTAAAACCGTGTAGCTTAATGTTTGGGCTTCTGCCTTCTTGGTGTTACTGAGAAAGGCAGAAGCCAAAATGTTTCAACTAAGCATTTATTTATTTTTTTAGAAATTTCTGTTTCGTGATTATATCTATATTCACGCTAGGAAACAGGTCTCTTCAGGGACAGATGGGCAAATGAATGCATATGGAAATATGAGAGGTGGGATACCACATTGAATGGAGCTTTTTGGAAAGGCAGAACATATTGGAAGTGGTAGCTGTTACCAGTTGCCACTTTCCATGATGTCATGCATTCAGGTTTTCTTCCTTCGCGCTCCTGGTCTAATGGGTGATCTCTCTCGCGCAGCCCAGAAAGCAACAGCAGTCTTATGCGCTGATTTCAGAAAGCCTAGATTAATTCATTGAATACAAGCATGTGGCAGCATTCTGGCTGGGGTTGCCAACTGTTTCCTGGCAGGGCTCCCGAGCCTATAACTGCTGCCTAATAAGCACAGATTCAGCCGATGAAGCATGCTGCCTATCGTTTCATCTCTGTACTAGCTTCACCTGCTAAATTTGTGCCTGGCAGGCACCTCTGATGTACAAACGCTCTTGTGAGAGAACTTATGAATTGCATGCAGTAAATATTCGACAAAAGCTCCCCACTGAGGAAGCTCAGGTCTACCTTTCAGACATGCAGGGGGGAAGAAGAAGAAGAAGAGTTTGGATTTGATATCCCGCTTTATCACTACCCTAAGGAGTCTCAAAGTGGCTAACATTCCCCTTTCCCTTCCTCCCCCACAACAAACACTCTGTGAGGTGAGTGGGGCTGAGAGACTTCAGAGAAGTGTGACTAGCCCAAGGTCACCCAGCAGCTGCATGTGGAGGAGCAGAGACCCGAACCCGGTTCCCCAGATTACGAGATTACCGCTCTTAACCACTACACCACACTGGCTGTGTGGGAGAGAGAGAGACCTGGAGGTAAGGTGATATCTGAAGACTGAATGAAGAACTATTGTATTCATCCCACTTCCTGCTTAAGTAGGGACGCTTGGAGGGTCTGTGTCTCCTTTGATAAGCCATAGTAGACCAAAAGCAATCGTAAGTGGATTTTGCTCTAGAATTCTTCAGCATATTTGTCAAAATAAAGGAGGACGCTATCTATTCTTTTCTCTTTTTTTAATTTTTTTTATTCAAAATTATAACAAGACATATTATCCAAAAACACATCATCCTTGCCCCCCCCCCCCAATTTTTCCTCCCGGAAGTCCTGCCCGGAAGTCAGTTCTGTCCCCTGGCGGGGGGACAGATAGTCTTAACCAATGCCTAAACAACCACTCACATTTATGTATTTCAATAAAGTTGTGACCAAAATTATGCCAAAAACCTTAAAACAAAAATTATGTGTGTGTTGTGAGTTATTAGGGAGGTGGCTTGGGGACCTCAACACGCAAATACTTTGGACCTACATGCTCTGTCCATTGAGGATTTAAGCCCCATTGGCTTGGAAGAGGTGTGGGGAAAATGAGTGGCACACTTGTCATCTTACCATCCTTTGCTACATTGCATCTGCTGTTTACCAAGCACCGTGCCATAAAGCAAGAATGCACAACCTGTTGCCCTCCGGCTCCCATCAGCTCCAGTCAGCAATGCCAATCTGGAGACCACGCAGAGTGGCCATGTTTGGTCCAAGTCTGCTTTCAGTACAAATAAACCGAAGAAGGGAGAGCAGGGACACCTGGTCGCGGTCTTCCCCTAGGCGGCGAGAGATGTATTGAATTTCTATTTAAATCACAGCAGTCATTTCTAAATGTGCCTCTTTACATATCCATTTGCACATGCTAATTTTGTGAAAATTGGTGCCGTCTCTTAACTCCTTTCCGGTGATGTACTCCTGTTTTGTTTTGTTTTTGGCCACTCTAGGGCCACTGAATAAATGGACTCCATGAATTATCTTTTCGTCCTGCCTTCTTGCCCATAGGTCAGGACTCAGTGGCAGAGAACACAGGAGCCAACCTCTAGGGGCTGAGGAGTCTTCATCTCCCCTAAATAAAATATTTGAGGGGTTCAGGGGGGCCCAAAGTTGATGGGCATTGCCAGTGCTTTCCCCCCCCTAAAATAAATGTCTAGGGGTACAATGGTACCTCAGGTTACATACGCTTCAGGTTACATACGCTTCAGGTTACAGACTCCGTTAACCCAGAAATAGTGCTTCAAGTTAAGAACTTTGCTTCAGGATGAGAACAGAAATCGGGCTCCGGCAGCGCGGCAGCAGTAGGAGGCCCCATTAGCTAAAGCGGTGCTTCAGGTTAAGAACAGTTTTGGGTTAAGAACGGACCTCCGGAAGGAATTAAATACTTAACCCAAGGTACCACTGTACTCTAATTTTCACTCAAGAAAATCACCATTTTATAGTTCAAATCAGGAAAAATAAATACAGTAAATGGACAAACCTACAGATTCACAAAATGTTCAGCGGTATGCGTTCCCCTGCGTCGTCCCCCCCCCCAGAAATAAAGCACTGGGCATTGCCACCACATCATGTGATCAGTTCTGCAGGACAAGGCTTACTTGGGCCTTCCAATATTTTATTCAAGTTGGCACCCCTGGCAGAGAACCTGTTACAAATCCAGAGTCATATTCCTTCTTGGGTAACCTTAAGGGGAGTTGGGGGCACATGTCAAGGGTGGGTGGGGCCAGAAGTGAAAGTGGGTGGAGCAACGGACTCTTCCCTTTACAGTAGACCAGGGGTCAGCAAATTTTTTCAGCAGGCTGGTCCACTGTCCCTCAGAACTTGTGGGGGGCCGGACTATATTTTGAAAAAAAAACAAAGATGAACGAATTCCTATGCCCCACAAAGAACCCAGAGATGCATTTTGAATAAAAGCACACATTCTACTCATGTCAAAACACCAGGCAGGCCCCACAAATAACCCAGAGATGTATTTTAAATAAAAGTACACATTCTACTCATGTAAAAACACGCTGATTCCCGGACTGTCCACGGGCCGGATTTAGAAGGTGATTGGGCAGGATCCGGCCTCTGGGCCTTAGTTTGCCTACCCATGCAGTAGACTGTATTCTATCCACAGAAAAGCCAGTGGTTTCTACTTACACCCACACCTCTCTGTCCTCCATCCAGGTAGGAAAGAGGCCTTAGCACAGTTCAAAAGCATATTCCAGCCAAGCAGAAGCACCTGAGAAAGGTGTGCAGCCAAGGCAGTAAGGATTCTGGTCAGAGGAGAAGCAGCATGGTGGGGCTATAGCACCTGGAGAGTCCTGAGGGCTAAACAGAAGGTGCTGGGTTCAGCCCCCAATCCTAAGGCTCCCCACTGTTGTAGGGGTATTATGTTGGGAGACCTAGCAGCATTCACTGAAAACAAAGGGTTGGTCCCTCCTTGGCAATCTGGATGCTCAGTGGGCTTCAACCAGTGTGCTGTGGTACCCTGGGACGCCTTGAATGATGAAATATACTCGGAGTCGAGAGTGGATTTCATGCTCTTTATTCAGCTCATAGTGGTGAGGAGGAACGGGAGTTCCCCCAGAATGTCTGCTTTATATACATTATTTACACAATGGGCCCAACGTGATTGGCTAATTCCGGGATTCACCTGTAGGCCAATCAGGTTGCGGATTCACTTCCACCTGGAGCTGGATTGGGTGGCTCCTGTGGACCAATAAGACTGCTGCATTATGGACCCTATTGTTCTAGGACCAATCAGACTGCTGCATTCTGAATCCTATTGTTCTAGGACCATTCAGACTGCTGTGTTCTGAATTCTATTGTTCTAGGACCAATCAGACTGCTGCCTTTTGGATCCTATTCAACTCAGTACATAACAAATGATGGTCTGGTGGGCCATGGGCAACACTGGCCTTCATCTCTCTTTCCTTCCCTCCTTCCTCTGATGCCCTCTCACGTTTCTGCTTCCCAAAAGCTTGCCCAGCTGTTCATTGCAGCAGCCCTGGCTACAAGTTCCCCAGGCGAATGGTGTCTCTGGGGCTGGCCTGCTGCCTCCACTGTTGCCTCCCAAGGGAAGAAAGATGGCAGCCTCATGTTCACCTTCGGCCAGTCTCCACTGGGCCACTAAGGCTGGGGGCATCCTCTTCCCAGGTCCCTGTGGGGCGACATGAGGAGACAGCTCTCTTTGGTGTGGGGTGTGTGTGGCTCAGAGACCAGGGGTTGACTGTGGCAGCTACCTGGTGGACTCCCAAGGAGAGGGGAGAGACGAGGAGGCTGAGGGAACCTTCCACAAGGAGGGGTGTTCGAAAAGAGGTGAGGGGCTGCCGGCTCTGCAGGCAAGGGGTGACATAACTGGGCTTCTGAGGCCAGAGAGTGTTTCCCCACAGGGAAACCACAGAATGAATGTAGTTCAGACCCTCCAAGTGTCCCTATTTTCCAGGGACATCCCTGATTTAGAGAAGCTGTCCCGGTTTCTGATTTGATCCCGGAATATCCTGTTTTTCCTTAGGATGCTTCTATCTTCATTGGAGAAATGTTGGAGGGTATGGACCTATCCAACCCCCAGCCCTCTGAAGAAATCCTCTATAGGGAAGTTTTAAAAAAATGTTTAATGATTTTATATGTGTTGGAAGCCGCTCAGAGAACCTGGGGCAACCCAGTAAGATGTGTGGGGTACAAATAGTAAAATTATCATTATGGAATGGGACGTCCCTATTTTCATCGGAGAAATGTTGGAGGGTATGGTAGTCAGTCAAGGGAGCTGTGGACTCAAAAAGGTTGAAAACCTCTGTTCTATAGGAGTGCCAGACTGGTGAATAACACCTGCAAATAAGTACAGTAGTACCTCAAGTTAAGAACTTAATTCATTCTGGAGGTCCGTTCTTAACCTGAAACTATTCTTAACCTGAGGTACCACTTTAGCTAATGGGGCCTCCTGCTGCCATCACGCCGCCAGAGTACGATTTCTGTTCTCATCCTGAAGCAAAGTTCTTAACCCGAGGTACTATTTCTGGGTTAGCAGAGTCTGTAACCTGAAGCATCTGTAATCCGAAGCGTCTGTAACCCGAGGTACCACTGTAATGGATGTGGCGAATTAGGTGCGGCTATGGTTGTAGTTCAACAGTGGCGGCACCACCCTGACTTGGCCCTCCTGACTGTGGAAGAAAGGCTGGGTAATTCTTTATAAATGAAATCTTCATCGCGGAATTCAGTTAATAAGCTGCCATTATGCCAGATTTCAATAAATTATGGATACAGTTTGTATGTGGCTTAAGAGCTATGTTAATCAGCTAGATAATGATCTCCCATTTATACAGCTCCTTTCCTGAATAAGGAACCCAAAGTGCTTAAGACAGGATATAGATAGGCATCTCTTCACCTGACTCTGAAATCCAAGTCCCTGTGGGATGAGAGGAAGCAGCTATTCTCCAGAGGAAGGATGAAAGCATCGCCTTGCATTTGCAGAAGGGACTCGCAGGCCTGCCCAAAACACATTTCTTAAACTGGAACGGGGCCAGGACACGGCTGCCAGCACCCTTTCTCTTTTGCAGAGAGGCTGGGTGGCCGTGAGTGGTTTAGTGACCCTGCGAAATGGGTGTCCTGGTTTGACATTTTTTGCAGTGGAGAAGGCATTGCCTCTGGTGGTGCCAAGTCCTCCTTGCAGGATGCTGGGGCGCTGGAGTGACTTCTGACACGGAATCATCCTTCCTTCCAAAGCTGGTAAAACAGTGGTCCCTTAGCACTGCTTTAGGACACAGGGAGCCAGCAACGAATGAACTGGAAGAGAGCTTTCTCGTTCCTCCCAAAGGCAGCTTTTTAAAGGCACAGGTTCACACGCAAATGTCTAGGGTTTTGTTCAGCAGAGGCTGATCCACCCGGGCAGATTGGGCGCTGCTCCACCAGCCTCCTGCCAGCCCATGCTTGCATAGCTGTCGACTTACAGATTTGAAAATAAGGGACCAGCAGCCTTGAAAATAAGGGATCAGCAGCCAAAATAAGGGATTTTCTGGGTACAGGTATGTTCAACTTCTGAGCCCCTCCGAGCCAAAGGCAGAAAGCCCAGCCAGCAGCCAAACGAAGCCTCAAGCGGTGGCTCCCACAGCGCAGCAACCCGGCAAAGGGGATGCAGCAAGGAAAACCATCGTCACCTCTCTGCTGGGAAGCGCTGAGCAAAGGCGAGTCCCCAGGCAACGCGGCCGATTTGATCGGCACAAGGCATGCAAGCTCCACCCCCCCAGTCGTTCTTAGACTCCTTATTGGGTGAGCAACGCAGCCAAGCAACACAGTTGGAGCCTCCCTCCTCCCTGGCCGGAAAGCAGGGAGGGAGAGGAGCTGTTTCCTTTGAAACCCGGGAAATTTAAGGGACATCATCAATAAGGGACAGCAGCGGGGCACGGCGCTGGGATAAGGGACTTTCCCGCCAAATAAGGGACGGTTGACAGCTATGCATGCTTGTCTGGCCTTCTCATTCATTCATTCATTCATTCATTCCACACCTTTTCCTTCAAGGAGCTCAAGGTGGCATACATTTAATCCCCACAACAACCATGTGAGAGAGGCTAAGCTGAGAGACAGTGACCGGCGTCAGGTCACCCAGTGAGCTTCACAGCTTAGCAGGGATTCGAACCCTGGTCCTAGTCTGATGCTCCAACCATTTGTTTAAAAAAAAAAACTCCTTTTCTTTTTTTATACTTTTCTTTTTCCCTTCCTGATGCTCTAACCATTACACCACACTGGCTTCCTCATATCCTGCCCTCCTTAGCCACAGTGTTTATTAAAAATATTATTTATAGGCCTCCCCCCACTTCTGTATTGATACCAACACTTGCATGCGCCCCCTGGAAGGTTCACTCTGGAAGGGTTTCTACAACAGCAAGGAGATGCGGGTGGCGCTGTGGTCTAGGCCGCTGAGCCTCTTGGGCTTGCCAACCGTAAAGTCAGCAGTTTGAATCCCTGCGACGGGGTGAGCTCCCGTTGCTCTGTCCTGCCACCCTAGCCATTCGAAAGCATACTAGTGCAAGTAGATAAATAGGTACTGCTGCGGTGGGAAAGTAAAAGGCGTTTCCATGAGCTCTGGCACTTGTCATGGACCTCTGCGCCAGAAGCGGTTTAGTCCTGCCGGCCACATGACCCAGAAAGCTGTCTGTGGACAAACGCCGGTTCCCTCGGCCTGAAAGTGGAGATGAGCGCCGCAACCCCATACAGTGGTACCCTCAGGTTACATACGCTTCAGGTGACATACACTTCAGGTTACAGATTCTGCTAACCCAGAAATATTACCTCGGGTTAAGAACTTTGCTTCAGGATGAGAACAGAAATCGTGCGGCAGCAGGGGCAGGCCCCATTAGCTAAAGTGGTGCTTCAGGTTAAGAACAGTTTCAGGTTAAGTACGGACCTCAGGAACGAATTAAGTACTTAACCTGACGTACCACTGCAGTTGAATTCGACTGGACTAAACCATCCATCCATCCTACAACGGCTTTATGGTGTGGTTCACCCTGGTAACAATACAGAGGAAGGATGGGCTATAATAAACATTTTAAATTAAACACACACACACACAAGTCACTTGCGCACACAAATAAGTGGCTGAGGCACACCCACCATTGTGAGGCTTCCCGAGCTGTTATCATTGGTTACGAAGTACCGGTGATGTCACAAAAGCACTTGGCAACTGAGTGAGTCTAAAGGTGGGCCAACAGATTGCAACAACAATAATAATTCAGCATGGCCCAGTTTTCCTCCACCTGCAGGAGCCAAATTGGCAGATGGACCTGGGCGGCCATCCAGCTGCGGGATGCTGTGGAGCATTAATAAGGCAAGTTCCTTTGCTGAGCAGGACTGTGGCTTGAAGGCATCTGATATCACGGACAGAAGCTGGCTACGCTGAGCAATGGAACTAGCAGGTTGGTCGGTGGGCGCTTGTGGGTTCTGCATTTGGAAACCGGCGGATGTCGCAAGGCTGAAGCAGGCTGATGTTTGCGGGTGTAAGCTGGTTGAAATTCACTTTCAGGAGCTGGTTGGCAGAAGTCGGTGGATATTTGTGGGTTGAAGCCAAGGCGCAAATGTAAACGAGTGGAGAGTGAATGACGATGTGGTGGACATGTAAAAGGGTAAAAGAGTATTGGGAAATAATCCATAATGAATTGAAAAAAATGTTTAAAAGTACTTTCCCCAAAAAACACAACAGAGTCCTTTTCGTTGGGGATAATTCAGACTGAAATTCCCAGGTGTCAAAAAAGGTTATTTATGTATGCTACTACTGTGGCCCGTGTTTTGTTAGTCCAAAAATGGAAAACAAGTGAGGTCCTAACTAAAGAAGAGTGACAACTTAAGCTGACAGAATATGCGCAGCATGCAGACTTAACATATAGAATAAGGTAACAAGAAGAACATACATTTAGAAAAGATTGGAAAATGTTTATTGAATATATGAAGGGGAAATGTGTGTGCGTCCTATGGGGCAAATGCAGGCTTCAGGAACTATCCGCAAGCCTTGGGAGCCCGTGGGAGTTCCTGCAGGGCTCCCTAGGCTTGCGGATAGCAGCCTGCTGCCCGAAGCCCGGGGCGCGCTGAAGCAGTGCACCCCGGGCTTCGGGCAGATATCCACAAGCCTGGGGAGCTCCCGCCAGGCTCCCAAGGCTTGCGGATAGCAGCCTGTTCTGGGGCCTGGGGGGGGGAAAAATATTTCCCCCCCCCCAAAAAAAACCCTAGGTGCGCCCTATAGGCCGGTGTGCCCTATGGGGCGAAAAATACGGTAATTCATTCTGGAGGTCTGTTCTTAACCTGAAACTGTTCTTAACCTGAGGTGAGGTACCACTTTAGCTAATGGGGCCTCCCGCTGCCGCTGCACGATTTCTGTTCTCATCCTGAAGCAAAGTTCTTAACCCAAGGTACTATTTCTGGGTTAGCACAGTCTGTAACCTGAAGCGTCTGTAACCGGAGGTACCACTGTATACGACTATGCCAAGAGTGGACATTGATGGATGTCGTGGTAGAAGGCACACGAGGCTTCCTTTCCAGTGTTGAAGGTGCTGTTCCAGGACTGTTAGCTATGCGAGGGGAGAGCTACAGTTACCAGGATTCTTGGTGAAGGGGAAGCTTTAAATGTCTTTTGAAGATAAGATGTCTCCACAACGTTCATACCACTTGAACGGTCATGGCTTCCCCCAGATGATTCTAGTTTGTTAAGGGTTCTGGGAATTGCAAATCTGCGGAGGCTCTCTCGGCACAAATTTCAATTCCTAGGATTTTTTGGGGGGTGGGAGGTGGGCTGGGGGAGCTATGGCTGTTAAAAGTGGAGTAAGACTGCTTTGGGTATATGGTGCGGATGCGGCCCAAGTCTTAAGCACCGACACAGCCTATTGCAGCGGCAAGGAAGCAACTTGCTCCCATTGCTGCATGAAAATAATTATCTGCACAGTCTGAGTCACCGGCAATTTTCTCTGGAGCACCATCACTGCCCTGGGCTTTAGGATTTTCAATATCTTGTAGGGAAGAACTGCTCCCCGATGCATTCTCCTGCATCGTAGCAGCACTTCTTCTTTCGCTGAATGTCTCCCTCTCTCAAACGCAGACTTTGCCCGACTTACATAAGCTAGATCCTCAGTGGCTGTAAAACTCCAAAATAGCTGGCACAGGGACTGGAAAGGGATGGGGGTGAGGACTAGGGACTCACTGTGAAACGGATTATTTGCCCAATAATAGTTTCGTTTCAAATGCAGATAGATCCGTGGACTCGGTTTGATTTTAAAGCCACACATTTAAATGGCAAGAAGCCCCACTATTGCTTCGTTTGCCACATTCAGAAATAAAAAGCGCAGAACTGTCTGTCAAAAGGCTTGTTTTGAGATCAGTGGGGGGGGGGGGGAACCTTCCATTGTCTTCTTTGCAGAAAGCTTCCCTTCTCTCCTGACTCAGAATCTCTCCTCTCCACTGTTGGTAAATCCTTTTGCTCTTTGAAATGAGAGACCAGATTTCACATTTCATGCTCCCCGCCACTCCCCCCCCCCCCGACCCCGGTTTCCCTCGCAGAGTGCGCACGCCAGTTTAGCGCCACAGGAACGATTCCAGATTCCGAGCTCGGAATAAGGCCGTGAGTTCTTTAAACAGCAAAATTCCCTCCTTGGGCAGGATTGTTTAATGCTAGGCTGGTCAAGACCCTAACAAAACACGCTGCGGGGTACAGTCGCCGGCACGATCTCTACTCCGGAAACGCTCCGTGATTCATCCCAAAGGCTTACAGCGCCACCTGATGGAGTACAGTGGAATGAGCGAATACTCGCAAGAAAAAGACTAGGAAAACTCTAAAGCTCATATAGACTGAATGCAGAATATTTCTTCATAGCTGACGAGGCTCTTTTGAATCCCTGTGTACAGCTTTCTTTTAAAATACAGCATTAAGAAAGAGTTGCAGGCCCTCAGTCTTGTTTCTTTGTGATTAAACTCCTCAGGCATGTGTAGCTACTTCCTAAAATTTATGGTAACTGAACAGACTGCATGTTCATAGAATCATAGAATTGGAGTCAGGGCCATCTTAACCATAGGCGCCAGGGGTGCAGGGCACCCGGGTGCTGGGCTCTCGGGGGTGCCAGGCCGTGAGTCTGGGGCCCAAGCGTTGGAGTCCCAGGAAGAGCCCATCCGTCGGTTGGAGAGCCACAGCGGGCTATTCTGCTGCGGGCATCTCTGCGCCGTGAGTTCAGAGGTGAGCAAGGCAGCGAGGTGCTGAGGTGGCCGGCCGGCTCCGCCCTCTTGCGCGCCTGGGATTGGCGTAGGGCCATGGAGAGGCCCGCCCAGCGCACGCTGCTGACACCATGAAGCGCCCAGCTTCGCTCAGTCGCTGATGCCTCGGGCTCCTTATGTTACGTGTTTTCTTTTCCTGAGCAGATCTTTTCTTTTCCTTTTTTTTTTTAATAAAAAATAATATTTATTAAAGTTTCATAGGAAAAAAAGATCACATTAATAAAAAAAAAATTAGTAATAAAAAAGAAAAATACAAAGTAGAAAGAAAAAAGAAAAAAACAGTTAAAAACAATTCCATCTTTTCCTCACTTCTTTTACGCTTGTTTCCCGGACCTCCTCATACCTCCCTCTTTTGTATTCTAATTCAATTGTTAATCCAACAATTCCTTTCCCTCCTTTTTACTCCTACAGATCTTTTCTTTTCCGGGCGGATCTTTGCACCCTGGCGCCACATATGCTTGCCCCTGATTGTAGTGTTAGAGGGGACCACAAGGGTCATCTAGTCCAACCCCCTGCAATGCGGGAATCTTTTGCCCAACATGGGGCTTGAACCAAAGACCCTGAGGTTAAGAGTCTCATGCTTTACCCACTGAGCTAAAGGTATCTGCTTGAGCTTCCAACTTATTACTTTGCCCCTTAGTTCACCTCCAGCGTGAAGAGGCAACCCATCTATATTTGGCTTCAATGACAGATGGTCCCCCTCTGCTCAGTCCCCACCTTCCCCCTTAAAACAACTTGCAACCACCAGATAAAGGGAAGGATTTCCCCCTACAAAGCTCCTCCTTTATAAATAAGCTTCCTGGGATGTCTGGAAGCTCCCCAAGACAGTGCAAGCTTTGGGGCGTGAGGGTGCTAAAATAAGAGAAACAACACCAAGTTTTTGAAACAAGCTCTGGAGAATGGAATTTGACATAGTACTAAGCACGGTATGAATGCACGGAATGAGGGTCCACTCTTGTAGCGAGACGCTCCCCTCCCCCTGTGCCCCCTAAACCTGTTTGGGGGCTTCCCCCACCATCCAGAGCAGATTTAAGGTTGATGTATGATTGAAGGGACGCAGGTGGCACTGTGATCTAAACCACTGAGCCTCTTGGGCGTGCCAATCGGAAGGTTGGCAGTTCGAATCCCCACGACGGGTTGAGCTCTCGTTGCTCGGTCCCTGCTCCTGCCAACCTAGCAGTTCAAAAGCACACCAAAAAGTGTAAGTAGGTAAATAGGTACCGCCCCGGCGGGAAGGTAAACGGCGTTTCCATGCGCTGCTCTGGTTTCGCCAGAAGCAGTTTAGTCATGCTGGCCACATGACCCGGAAAAATTGTCTGCGGATAAACGCTGGTTCCCTCGGCCTGTAAAGCAAGATGAGTGCTGCAACCCGAGTCATCTGCAACTGGACTTAACTGTCAGGGGTACCTTTGCCTTTACCTTATGATTCAGATCTCAGATTTCTGCCTGACATCACACCTTTTCTATGACATACCTGCAATGTCTTGATGCTGCTGTGTGAAATGTATTGTGGGAAGTCACAGGAACTTTCAAAAATACACGTAAGCTTTGTTCTGAGCTTCTTATTTGTTTTTCTTGGAGGTTGTTGCAACAAGGATAAACGATCAGGCTTCTTAGCTGCTGTTTTGCTTCAGTTTTCTTGGCTGCGGCCTTTTGCTTGCACCTAACTGATCCTTGAACCCTAAGGGCTAGAGTCGCTGGTGAATTTGGGAAACGCTTTAAGTAGTGTACCCCAAGATTTTGTCCTTAACAGGGGAGCCATGAGGGGAGGAGATAAGAGAAAGTCCAGCAGAGCGAGCAGACTTCGTTCCATGTGCGCAACAACTTAGTTGACTCTCACTTTCAGTTTACTAAAAAGAGAAAGAATGGAGTTTGAGAAAGAATGGAGTATGTGCAAAAAAACCCAACACCCTTTATGTTCCATGTGGAACAAAACTGAGAAAACAAAATAAATTAAAATGCATCCACTCTTCCTGGATATCTTCCTTGATATAAATTCTCTTTAATAAAAAAAATCCTTCCAGTAGCACCTTTAAGACCAACTAAGTTAGTTCTTGGTATGAGCTTTCATGTGCAAGCACACTTCTTCAGATACACAGATACATGTGTGTATCTGAAGAAGTGTGCTTGCACACGAAAGCTCATACCAAGAACTAACTTAGTTGGTCTTAAAGGTGCTACTGGAAGGATTTTTTTTATTTTGACTATGGCAGACCAACACGGCTACCTATCTGTAAATAAATTCTCTTTGTCATTAATACGATTCTACTGTCAGGTTACAGGTTCAAGGCGGTTCGGAGCATTTAATTTTCCCATCCTGAGAGGAGGGATTTGCCCTACAGCACATACCTATGAAATCTTAAATATTTGAGCCTCAGGTTGCAGCTAGTTAACCGTATAATCCCCAGTGAACAAACTGGTCAAAATATGTATCCCAAAGAATACAAGCAGTCCATTTAAACAAAGCCTGAAAAGATATGCACAGTTGTACCTTGGTTTTCGAACAGCTTAGTTCTTGAATGTTTCGGCTCCTAAACGCCACAAACCCGGAAGTGAGTGTTCTAGTTTGCAAACGTTCTTTGGAACCCAAATGTCCGACGGGGCTTCCACAGCTTCCAATTAAGTACAGTAAGCTCCTGCAGCCAATCAGAAGCCGCGCCTTGGTTTTCAAACGTTTTTGGAAGTTGAACGGACTTCCGGAACGGATTCCGTTCAAGAACCAAGATGTGACTGTATTACCATAAAATACACGAGCCATCCAGGACAGTCCAGTTGAATTCCTTCACAAAGTTCCTTTCCAAATCTTTACTCTTCCTTCTTCTTCCCAGCACATCTTACCCAAGGCTCTCTTTTCCTGTCACCTCACACCCAGGTACACTGGCAACCTTCCAAACTCCCCCCCCCCCCAAATCTCTGTTCACACCTCAAGGCAAGGGGGGAGGCCAGTTCTCTTGCACTGCCAATGGCTCTCAATGGCCCTGTATTATTTCTTCATGGCCCTAGCCTGGCCAGGTCCTTTTGCATAATTGTTGTTGTTTAGTCGTGTCCGACTCTTCGTGACCCCATGGACCAGAGCACGCCAGGCGCTCCCGTCTTCCACTGCCTCCCGCAGTTTGGTCAAACTCATGCTGGTAGCTTCAAGAACACTGTCTAACCATCTCGCCCTCTGTCGTCCCCTTCTCCTTGTGCCCTCCATCTTTCCTGACATCAGGGTCTTTTCCAGGGAGTCTTCTCTTCCCATGAGGTGGCCAAAGTATTGGAGCCTCAGCTTCAGGAACTGTCCTTCCAGTGACCACTCAGGGCTGATTTCCTCCAGAATGGATAGGTTTGATCTTCTTGCAGTCCATGGGACTCTCAAGAGTCTCCTCCAGCACCATAATTCAAAAGCATCAATTCTTCGGCGATCAGCCTTCTTTATGGTCCAGCTCTCACTTCCATACATCACTACTGGGAAAACCATAGCTTTAACTATACGGACCTTTGTCGGAAAGGTGATGTCTCTGCTTTTTAAGATGCTGTCTAGGTTTGTCTTTGCTTTTCTCCCAAGAAGCAGGTGTACTGTTTATTAATTTCTAGGGTTTATGAAGGTTCCCCCCAAATCTATAACACCATGGTTTTAAAGAAAGGGGGATGTTGTGACAACTGGTGTCAAGATGACGCCAGGCCTGTTTGCTTACATGCTGGCCTCCCTCATCATCATCTGCTCTAAGGCAGTCCTTTGAGTCTCCTCTCAGGCTACGGGTTACAAATCAAGCCCCAAGATCCAGCTCTGCGTGTGCCACTGGCCATTGTCTTCCTGCAACTCACTCTGCCTTTAGTGTTCAGGCCTTCCTGGGTAAAAGAGTTTTGGTAGGGGAAAAGGCCGTAGCTCAGGGACAAAGCATCTGCTTTGCATGCAGAATGTCCCAGGTTCTGTCCCCAGCATCTTCCAGTGGGGTTGGGGGAGAACCCTGTCAATAATAATAATAATAATAATAATAATAATAATAATTTTTATTTATATCCTGCCCTCCCCAGCCAAGGCCAGGCTCAGGGCGGCTAACAAGCAATAATAAAAACAAGTTGAATGAATGCAACTTAAAAACAAGATTAAAATACAACATTAAAATACTGAAACATTAAAATGCAGCCTCGTCACAGGAGGAGAAAGGAAAAAGAAAGAGGGGGGGGGGAATCAAATTGACTCCAAGCCAAAGGCCAGGCGGAACAACTCTGTCTTACAGGCCCTGCGGAAAGAAATCAGATCCTGCAGGGCTCTGGTCTCATGAGGCAGAGCGTTCCACCAGGCCGGAGCCAGTGTTGAGAAGGCCCTGGCTCTGGTTGAGGCTAATCTAACTTCCTTAGGGCCCAGGACCACTAGGGTGTTGCTATTTATGGACCTTAATGTCCTCCGTGGGGCATACCGGGAGAGGTGGTCCCGTAGGTACGAGGGTCCTAAGCCTTGAAGAAAGGTCAAAACCAGCACTGAGCAAGACAGGCCGATGGGTCTGACTCATTGCTTCCTTGAATGCTTATGAAGCGAGGTTTTGGAGACCATTCAAAATGGCAGGGGTAGATACTTCCTCGACACCCAGTGGCGTAGCATGGGGGGTGCAGGGGGGCCGGCCGCACCGGGCGCAACATCTGGGGGGGGCGCTTGCACTCGCAGCTCTCTGCCCCTACCTGGCTCACTCACTCTAGGGGGCGCAAATTACTTGCCTTGCCCCGGGTGCTGACAACCCACGCTACGCCACTGTCGACACCCTCCGAGAATGGGCACAGAAGCAGCCGTGGGTGTTGGATGAAGCCAGCAATTGGCCTTTAATGGGGCTGCGGAGACGCAGTCAAACATTTTACGGCTTGCAAAATATGAGCAAGGCACTCCCTCTGGTAATCGCCGGAATCATCAAATTAGCATAAATTCTATTAACAGTTTCCCAGACGAGACTTTCGGAGGCCTGGTCCCCTTGACGCAAACAAAAGGGAAGATAATTGCTTTACAATAAAAGGAATGGCAAAAGGGCCAGTGATCTGAACTTGCTGTTTAATTCTTTCCTTCTTTGAAATCACATTGTGCATGAAAGGACCTTCTGATTCCCTCTGTTCTTGTCGTGTGAAATCAATTGCGCTGCCGCCGGCCATTAGACGGCAGGCCCCCTTTTTTTTATTATTTTAACAAAGCCTTTGTGGAGCAGTGGGAGGAAATGTGCGTTGAGGGAACCAGAGTAATAGGAACAGAAACAGCCCAGAGAGAACCCTTGATCCCTGCTTACCGTGCTAGAGGACAGGAAGATGTTCTGGGAGGATATATTTTGCAGGATTTCTCCCTTTCCTAGCATGAATCCTAAAAGACCTAGGTTAAACCATCATTAGCAAATGAATGCCTATTTCCATCCCTGCATGGTTGCAGAGATACGGTTGAAGACAGACTCGCAACATTTTCTGTGGCTCTCGGTGCTGAACAAATTCCCTGTTCTTTTTCGAAGCTGCAAGCAGCTCATCATTCATTGCTATCTTTCTGTGAAGTGACCTTTGATCACTATAGAAAGCTGTTGGTGCCATTTGACAAATGTCTTTTTCTCTCTCCTTTTGTTCCTTTTTTTTTTACCTAGTACCCTAACTCTGGTACTCTATGTGGACCAAGAGGCCTTCTTTTAAGTCAAGGTCACGACCCTTTGCATCCCTCAAGTTCTTCCTGAGAGCAGTGGAGGAGAGAGGCAGGGATGAAGAAGGACCACTTGTTGCAAAGCTGGGGCAAAGACATCATCTCCTGAGGATGTTACTGGCCAGTCTCTCCTTGCCACAGAGTTGTTGTCGTTTAGTCGTGTCCGACTCTTCGTGACCCTCTGGACCAGAGCACGCCAGGCACTCCTGTCTTCCACTGCCTCCCGCAGTTTGGTCAAACTCATGCTGGTAGCTTCGAGAACACTATCCAACCATCTCGTCCTCTGTCGTCCCCTTCTCCTTGGGCCCTCCATCTTTCCCAACATCAGGGTCTTCTTATGAGGTGGCCAAAGTACTGGAGTCTCAGCTTCAGGATCTGTCCTTCGTGTGCACTCAGGGCTGATTTCCTTCAGAATGGATAGGTTTGATCTTCTTGCAGTCCATGGGACTCTCAAGAGTCTCCTCCAGCACCATAATTCAAAAGCATCAATACTTTGGTGATCGGCCTTCTTTATGGTCCAGCTTTCACTTCCATACATCACTACTGGGAAAACATAGCTTTTACTATACGGACCTTTGTTGGCAAGGTGATGTCTCTGCTTTTTAAGATGCTGTCTAGGTTTGTCATTGCTTTTCTCCCAAGAAGCAGGCGTCTTTTAATTTCGTGGCTGCTGTCACCATCTGCAGTGATCATGGAGCCCAAGAAAGTAAAATCTCTCACTGCCCCCATTTCTTCCCCTTCTATTTGCCAGGTGATGGGAGCAGTGGCCATGATCTTCGTTTTTTCGATGTTGAGCTTCAAACCATATTTTGCGCTCTCCTCTTTCACCCTCATTAAAAGGTTCTTTAATTCCTCCTCACTTTCTGCTATCAATGTTGTGTCATCTGCATATCTGAGGTTGTTGATATTTCTTCCGGCAATCTTAATTCCGGCTAGGGATTCATCCAGCCCAGCCTTTTGCATGATGAATTCTGCATATAAGCTAAATAAGCAGGGAGATAGTATACAGCCTTGTCGTAGACCCACCCAAATCGGCTAAGCAGAGGAAGAGACAGATTACCTTAGCATGGTTAAGAATGCTAAAGGTTAAAATAATAGAATAAGTGTGCATGCACATGAAAGCTCATACCAATAACAAACTTAGTTGCTCTCTAAGGTGCTACTGGAAGGAATTTTTTTATTTTGTTTAGAATAATAGAGGGTCATCAAGTCCAGTCCCCTGAAATCCAGGAATCCCAACACACGGTCTCCCATCAAACCATATTGGACCCTGCTTAGCTTTGCAAATGTCCTAGCAGTTTTATTGCTGCACCACTAGGAGGGACCCCTTTTATTTCAAACAATTCCAGAGGGATCGACCCATAATGTCACAAAATTGTGAGCAATCCACCGGGGGAGGAGGGAATGGACCAAATGTGCATATTGGTCAAAAGTCCATCTTTCATGATTATGGGGTCGTGTCACGAACAGCACCTTCACTTTGGAATTTACCTCCATACCACTGCTTGATAGTGCAAAGGGATCACTTTAAATGCTTTAACATCTCCGTCCTGCATCTTCAGGCTCCCCTCTTACATCTGCCAGCCTGCTTCTATTTTCCTCTGGTTTCCTTCGCATTGCTGCTACCTATGCACAACAGCAATTTGGAAGCAGAATCATTTCAGAACCGCGCTGGTAAAATGCTCTGCTTAGGCAGCTGCCTGGATATTGTTCTGGAATGTTATTATGGTAATAACTCAAAGTGCTTCTCGGGTGGGGGGAGGGGAGTGAAAATACCTAAAATGATTGGCATTCATACTAGAAACGAAAATTTCCTTTGAAAGGGAAGGTTCCTGGAGAACCATTTCGCATGGGCTGCCCGGCCATCTTTGTCCCAGGCACCCTTCCCATAGGTTCTTTGGGAAATTATCAGTAAGGTAAAGGTAAAGGGACCCCTGACCATTAGGTCCAGTCGTGACCGACTCTGGGGCTGCGGAGCTCATCTCGCTTTATTGGCCGAGGGAGCCGGCATACAGCTTCCAGGTCATGTGGTCAGCATGACTAAGCTGCTTCTGGCGAACCAGAGCAGCGCACGGAAACGCCGTTTACCTTCCCGCCGGAGCGGTACCTATTTATCTACTTGCACTTTGACGTGCTTTCAAACTGCTAGGTTGGCAGGAGCTGGGACCGAGCAATGGGAGCTCACCCCGTCGCGGGGATTCGAACCGCCAACCTTCTGATTGGCAAGTCCTAGGCTCTGCGGTTTTACCCACAGCGCCACCCGCGTCCCTATGTAGGAATAGAATAGCACATTATCATTGCTTGATCAGGACTAGCTCACTGCCGTGAGCATCATCAAACAAAATGCTATATGGGTTTTAAAAAATGAATCTGGGAAGGCTTCTAGGCATTCCGCCTAACCCATTAACAATAGTACCACACTAAATGGTAGGAAAATACAGGGGGAAACTGCCATTTTGATGGGCAAATCCAGCACTTCCCAGCATGGCACAACTAACTATCAAACTATGAGGCTGAAGAGATGACCTTGTGACTTAAGATTCATGTGCTTTATTTTCCGTAAAGCAAAATTGCACTGAGGTCCAGTGGACATTTCTTCCTCCTCTTTGTCTACTTCTGCTAAACGCCTCTAATCAAAATTAAATTAACTGGTTCCAAGAGCTGCTGGATCACACAAGAATCCTTTGTTGCATCTGTACTTTCTCCATCCGGTGACTATGCCATTCAAAAATCCTTTGCTGTGATCAACAATTGACAAAATACCGTTCTATTTTCTAAGCTAGGGCACTTGAGGGGGGTCAGCTATGAAGAGGCGGAATCTTTGAGAGACAAAGAAAGCTTTATAAAATGGGGAGAAATGTAAGCAGGAGATATGCAACCAATCCACTTGTAAGGACCTTGAGCCAAATAACTGCACATGTTCTCTATTCTCATAGACAGCATCCACCTCTCAAACTGCTGCAAATTTTCTCAGCAAGAAATTACTGAAGGTGAAACCAGGAAACTATTAGTATGCTTCCAGACATGAAGAATTAGCAACAGCCACTCATTGTTGTTTTTGAATTATGGTGCTGGAGGAGACTCTTGAGAGTCCCATGGACTGCAAGAAGATCAAACCTCTTCATTCTGAAATCAGCCCTGGGTGCTCACTGGAAGGACAGATCCTGAAGCTGAGGCTCCAATACTTTGGCCACCTCATGAGAAGAGAAGACTCCCTGGAAAAGACCCTGATGCTGGGAGAGATGGAGGGCACAAGGAGAAGAGGACGACAGAGGATGAGATTGTTGGACAGTGTTCTCGAAGCTACCAGCATCAGTTTGACCAAACTGCGGGAGGCAGTGGAAGACAGGAGTGCCTGGCGTGCTCTGGTCCATGGAGTCACGAAGAGTCGGACATGACTAAACGACTAAACAACAACAACTCATTGTTCTAAGCTGGAAGGAGAATAGCAACTCTGATTCCCAACTTCTGGAATTCAAATGCCATTCTGCAGCCAAGGAGATGGTCCACTTTTCTTCAGTCCCATATACTGTTGGAGGCAATTTTCATTGGGACCTTGGTATGTAAGGATAGCGTTAAATATATCCTCCTCCCCGCCACCATCATTGAAATCCTGATCATGAGCTTCCCCCCTCCCCACAGCAATGTGGGAAAGAGAGGAATTGATTTAAGGCAATGTTATTTGGAAATTATCGTGTTAATTCCTAGAGTGGAGTGAAGGACCATAGAGAAGCAGATGCTGCAAACCCGACAGAACAGTTGCACAATGAGTCATCCACACCCAGTGGCATAACATGGGTTGGTAGAGCCCGGGACCATACAGAAGGGTGCGATGGGAAAGAGGGGCATGGACAGAGTACGCATGCACATTCATAACAGCATCTGTGCCACCCAGGAGATCGAAGCCACAGAGATAAGAAAAGAAGAGCCGTTCTGTTGTCTGGAGGGGTCACTTCCTGGTTTGCATGGAGAAGCCGTTTTCAACAGAGCCCAGTGACAGAAATGCACAGCTGTATTGAGGCAGCACCGGGTTTTGAAATTTTGTGCCCCTAACAATTTTGTGCCCGGGGCAACTGCCCTGTGCCACCACCACCACCCCGCTATGCCACTGTCCACAACAGAGGTGATTGTTCCACTGTGTCAAAAAAGTTAGATTTTCTGAGCTCTGAAAAATGGAAAACAAAAAGCAAACGGGCAGAAGCTGAACAGGGAAAAGCTGGGAAGAAGATATTTTAATCATGACATTATGCAGATGCCTTGAAGGAGTGAGCAAACCAGTGTGTGGCTGTTCCTCTGTAAATGCTCTAAGTAGAAGCAGCCCTGAGTCAGTTGGATGCTGACAAAGTAACTATATGAAATCCCTTTTGCACATATTGTTGGGAAAAAGCACCAAGGCAAAAGCCAGCTCCAGATGGCTGGAATGCAAAACAGGTTTGCAGATGTACTGTTGGAGAAAAGGTGGAGCCTATTCTCTGTACTGAGCACCGGATGTTAGCTCAGTGTGTCATCTGATCTGTACTGGAAGTACAGGGGAGGAGTAGAGACTCTTCTGATGGAGTCTGAAGGGAACAGTCACATTTCTATGTACTGTTGAGTGACAGGAATAAAACATGTAGAAAGGACTCCTGTCTGTCTCATTTCTCCTCCCTGGGAGAATGCAGGGAGGGAGAGAGAACCAGAGAAGCAGAGGGTGTGTTCTTCTCACGACTAATGAGAAGAATCGCCGGGTTTGTTTACCTAGCCCTGCCGGGGTCGCAGACGGACGGTAAACACAGAGTATCTCACTCAATTGCCTCGGGGGAGGCCAGGTACCTCTGCCTGTGAGATGAAGATACTGACACATATTTTGCCCCTTTAGCCAGTCTTTTCCTCCACTCACTTAACATGGTGCATCCAGTGTCACCAGCCCATTGCATCCCAGTGTTCTGTATTAACACCCTCTGTGACTTTTCGAACCTAATTGGTGATGGGTTTTTTCCTTAATAAAATACAACTGCAGCACCGATATGAACAGGGAAAGTGCTGTTGAGGTTTTTAAGGGCTGCCGATCATTAAAGACTTTCTGTTTACAGGGACAATCCATGTTATTGCTCGATAAGCACGGGGGGGGGGGGGAGGACTTGTAAGAAATTAATTGACCCTTGAATAGACTCTCTTAGTTGCTCCAATTTCAGTTCCTGTTTCACAGGAGGAGGTTATATTTACTGGTTTTACTCTCATTTTTTTAAAATAAAAGTAAAATTGCACTATTTTACTATAAAAACAAAAAAAGTGAGGAAATCAGTATTTAAAAGCCCCTTCACAATAGGAAGCGATACTGATATTCAGGCCTGTTCAGGGGACAACCAATAGGCTATTAATCACAAATCACCTACCGTACCCACATTTCTCAAGAAGCAATAAAGCTAAGTGAAACTGCAAGTAGGAAATTCTCAGCTATCACTGCTGAGAGACTTCACTGAACAGGATTTACATGTGAATAAATATTATAAGAGGATCGTGATAACGGGAAAAGGCATTGATGGATAGTGCTGTATAAGTGATTGTCTAAAATCTCTATTTTCATTCTGTTTCCCGCTGGTTGAAGAAAAGCAAGGTCTCTGTCGTGGTAAAGAAACAATTGTGTTGGAGCAACTAAATCCTATGCTCACTTACCTGTGAGGAGGCCCCATTGACCACAGTGGACATTGCACATAAATCCGCTCCAATTCCCAGTGGGAAGGAGTTGCGGTGGACTGCGTGGCCACCCATTCCCCACCGGGGGCGGGGGACCCTGGCCACATCAGAGCCCAGCCTGCCAATCCGCTGGCTGGGTGTGTGTGGCTGGGGCCGTTTAAACTGAGGAGCGAGCCAGAGGACTTCCACTTTGGCTCGCTTCCTCAATCACCCGCCCTCCCTCCCTATTTTGCAGGATAGGCAATGGACTTGCTATGGACCTCGGTTGGTCGCCTTGGTTGTCCCAGGGGCCTGGTAGGAATTTTTCCACTTGGCAAACTGGCACTGGCCACTTGGTTTTCGCCTACCTCGTAGCAATCATCACAACTTTGTTAGGGTTGCGGTTAGGCATTGTTTGACCTTGTGTGGGGGAGGTGAGGTGTGGCCATCACCTGCCCCTCCATGCTTAAGGGTATTCCGTTAAAGGAATCCAGGGGTGTTGATCTAGTCTGAAGCCCGGCTGGGGGCTAGGGCCTTGACACGACCCCAGCGGGAGCTTGAGTTGGTTCGCATCTACAGGGCTCCCCCTACCGGTGGCTTACCCTTACCGGACTTCCTGCACAATGGGCAGGAGTCAGATATAGTCAGGTCCAATCATTGCCTAAGCCAATACCGCTCACATTCTGTAATTTCAATAAAGTTGTGGCCAAAATTTGCCCAATAACATAAACCTAATATCTGTGTCCTGGTGTGAGTTATTTCCAACGAGGGGGTAGCTGCGGGGTCTCCACAAGCAAACGACTTGACTTAGTCAGTCAAGCGTTTCTCTCCCCTTTATGGTTGGCAATGTCTATCCTTCAATTTGTGCTCCAGACTTAAGAGATTAAAACACATCCTCATTTTACGGTTATGTGAGCCTTCTTGGAGTATTTCTTGGAATGTGTTTGTTTTATTAGCATTGTACTCACTGAGACTGTTCCACGTCTCTGACGGGAACCCCTAAACAGAGGAGGGAGCCCTAGATTTGGGATTCAAGAATGGATTGGATGGGGCATTTATTCAAAATTGTGCCCCACCCAAATCAAAGGGGGTGGGGCAGGGAAAAGGAAACCCCAGGAGGATCTTTCTTCTGAAGTGCATCTCTTTAATAAATGGTTTCATTTACATTCTAAAGGGTTCCCAGGGAGCAGTTTTATTGAGTGGATAAAATAACAGCATATAGTGATGGAAAATAATGCATCAGATTATCCAGCTGTTTCCTCATTTTCCTTCTCTCTCCCCCCACCCTCTTTTGAAAAGCCCCCGGAGCTTTGAGCTTCTGTGCCTCAGTTGTTGACTTAGTCTGTGTCCCTTTCTAATTAGTTTTCTCCCAATAAAGTTGCTTTTAAGACAAAGACGTAGAATGTGTCCATAAAGAAAAACCCATAAACTAATCAAGCTGTTTCCTTTACAAACTACAAAGAGGTATTTGCATTTTTATTTCTGGTTTAAAGTGTTGGCAAGGAGCGCCAATACCGCAGAGGAGGGAAATCATAAACGTTACCTAAATACCCACCCCCGCAATGCCTGTAAAAGCGTGGAGTTTTGGACTAACCAGCAGATTGGCTGACTGACCTTTCGCAAGTGGCTTTATCCATATCTCTCTCCCTGTCGCTCTGACAGCTCCCATCTGCAACATGGCGCTAATCCACTCTGTCCTAATCTAAATGTCTGCCAGTCTGTCTATTCTAATTCTTTTTAACCTGGATTAATCAATCAGTTTTGCTGGGGCTATTTGTTCCACGTGGCATTTTCCTCGTTCTGTCCAAGTAATGATTAGGGACGCTTAGGTTCTTTGCACATGTTTCGGACAGTCCTCTAAAGCCAAAGAATATAAAGGTGTGCCCTTTAGCAGCAGTACAGTGGTACCTTGAATTACATACGCTTCAGGTTACATACGCTTCAGGTTACAGACTCCGCTAACCCAGAAATAGTGCTTCAGGTTAAGAATTTTGCTTCAGGATAAGAACAGAAATCGTGCTCCGGCGGCGCAGCAGCAGCAGGAGGCCCCATTAGCTAAAGTGGTGCTTCAGGTTAAGAACAGTTTCAGGTTAAGAACAGACCTCCGGAACGAATTAAGTACTTAACCCGAGGTACCACTGTACATAAGGTAAAGGGTAAAGGAACCCCTGACCATTAGGTCCAGTCGTCACCGACTCTGGGGTTGCGGCGCTCATCTCGCTTTACTGGCTGAGGGAGCCGGCGTACAGCTTCTGGGTCATGTGGCCAGCATGACTAAGCCGCTTCTGGCGAACCAGAGCAGCACACGGAAATGCTGTTTACCTTCCCGCCGGAGCGGTACCTATTTATCTACTTGCACTTTGACGTGCTTTCGAACTGCTAGGTTGGCAGGAGCAGGGACCGAGCAACGGGAGCTCACCCCGTCGTGGGGATTCAAACCGCCAACCTTCTGATCGGCAAGTCCTAGGCTCTGTGGTTTAACCCACAGCGCCACCCGCGTCCCTCCACTGTACACATATATATATATAATTAAAAATACAGTAAAATGGCTACATACAAATTCAATAAAACAGAACACAAATCACAAAGCAATATGTAGCGTAACAACTGCTATCGTGCATACAGTGGTACCTTGGTTCTCAAACGCCTTGGTACTCAAAAACTTTGTTTCCCAAACGCCAAAAATCCAAAAGTAAGTGTTCCGGTTTTTGAACGTTTTTTGGAAGCCAAACGTCCGATTCGGCTGTCGGCTATTGTTTCCAGGGCGCCTGCATCAGTCAGAAGCTGCGCCTTGGTTTTTGAACATTTCAGAAGTCAAATGGACTTCTGGAATGGATTAAGTTTGGTGCTTTTGTTTTTGCTATTTATTTTGCATTTTTGTGGCATTTTTGGTTAATTTGTTTTTGTGACTGTGTGGAACCTAGTTCAGCTACTGATTGACTGTGTGACTGTGGAAATGGATAAGAGCCCCCCATACAAACAATGACTATCATCAGTGCAGGTAAGGGGGGAAAATAATTTTAATTTTTATCATCTACAATACCGTCTTATTTATTTTATAGTACAGTACATTGATTATTGCTTTCATTTTATGGGTCAACGGGCTCGTTAGATAGTAAAATTCATGTTAAATTGCTTTTTTAGGGGTTGTTTTTAAAAGTCTGGAACGGATTAATCCGTTTAGCATTGCTTTCTTTGGGAAAGTGCACCTGGGTTTTGGAACAGACTTCCGGAACGGATTAAGTTTGAGAACCAAGGTACCACTGTATTTGAAAACCGCACTGCAAAGGCGCTCAGATATTCATTTGAGTTAAACTGCAGTACTAAACAAAAGAAGCTTCAGAGATCTTTTTTTAAAAAAAATTAAGCCTTTTTTTCGAAACGCGTGAAGTTTGAAGAAATGCATGCTGTTATATTTTAATGAGGTATTTGCACTAGTAATGTCAAGGCTGGACGCTGCCATTAGGCTGGAGGATGCAGGATGCCTGAGGCTACAGCAATAGTGAGGTACCATTCAAGAACAGCCAGCTGTCAATTATTTAGTTTATTATTACATTCTCTACCTTGGGTGAGAGACACCATGTGGCTTTTCTGCCTTAGGCACCAATATTTCTTGGTCTGATTGTGAAGTTGTTGTTGTTTCTTTTTTGTTTTTAAGAAAAGGCTGACAGCCAGTTATATTTTCTGCCCTGAGCATGAGAGAAAAGGGGAAGTCAAGGCAGCCTGAGTTGCTAAATGTGTACTTACTCCTAAAAGTGGGCTCAACCCATGACTGGGTGCGTGCGTGCTCTGAACTCTCTCTAAAGCAGCAGCAACAACTTTTTTACATCTCTCTTCACTCTGTGAGTCCTCAAGATCAAATCCCTCCGCAAAGCGTAGATGCTGTTCCTAGTGGTTCTGAACCTGCTCAGCTCAACGATGCCAGCTCCCAGGGCTGAAATTTCACGACGAGAAAAACTCTGTAGATTTCAGGGGCTTTTAAAATACGTTTATTACTCACACAGCAGTCCAATGATAGAGAAATAGTTGCCCACTTTCTGCCCTAGGCAATTGGAAGGCGTATTTAAACTGCATTGGCCATCGTTACTTTGAGTCATAGATGGATGCATTTGTTTGTTATACAGTGGTACCTCGGGTTAAGAACTTAATTCGTTCTGGAGGTCTGTTCTTAACCTGAAACTGTTCTTAACCTGAAGCACCACTTTAGCTAATGGGGTCTCCTGCTGCCACTGTGCCGCCGCTGCACGATTTCTGTTCTCATCCTGAAGCAAAGTTCTTATCCTGAGGTAATATTTCTGGGTTAGCGGAGTCTGTAACCTGAAGTGTATGTAACCTGAAGAATATGCAACCCAAGGTACCACTGTAGATAGATAGATAGATAGATAGATAGATTTTTTAACATATCAGTTCCAACAATCATTTAACATAACTTCTTATCTTATACAATATTTTAGACTTCCGTCAACAACCTCTGATTTTCCGTTCTTTATCACTTGTTCTACATTTCTTAATTTCTCTATTACTTTTAATTGCCCTTAACTAATCATTCTTTTCAAAGTCTTCCTTGCAATATTTCACAAAATCCTCCTTACAGAACTCCTTGCAGTCCTACTAGCACAATCTGTTTATTACAATTGCTTTTCAAATAGTTCAAATATTTACTCCAGTCCTCTAAGAATCTCTGAGCCCGCAGGTTTCGAATCCTTCCTGTTAGTTTATCTAATTCTGCATAGTCCATTAATTTCATTTGCCATTCTTCTTTCGTCGGTAATTCTTTCTTGCTTCCATTTTTGTGCCGCATTTGTTTGTTTAATTAGGTCATTAGCTCAGCACTGTTCTCCCTAGTTGCTATCTTTCAAAACTGTGCGATCCAGGGTTCTAAATCATAGGGTAGGGACACAGCCTGTAAGTACAGAGCAAGCTCTCAAAATATGGGTGGTTCGGGAGGTACAGGCCCTCTAGGATTGTGTCATCAGGCATGCCTTGATCTCTTCCTTCACAGGATGATGGTGGCTTGGAGGACAACACTTGCAGGCAGCTAATAAGAAGCAGAGAAACATAGAATTCGATAGTTGGAAGGGACCCCAAGGATCATCTAGTCCAACCCCCTGAAATGCAGGAATATGCAGCTGTCCTATATACGGGGATCGAACCTGCAACCTTGACATTATTAGCACCTCACTCAAATCAGCTGAGCTAAAGAAAGGGCTATCCTGGCCAGGGCCGGATTTAGGTTTGATGAGGCCCTAAGCTACTGAAGGGAATGGGGCCCTTTATATGTCCAGCTGTCCTTTGTCAGCAACAAATTGTCCCTGTTTTCTGTGTTGAATATATGCTATATGGTAATTTATGGACCTAATAGGTATCTAAAGCCATTTGCACATGCAGAATGTAGGCACCCTATATACAGTGGTGCCTCGCAAGACGAAATTAATCCGTTCCGCGAGTCTCTTTGTCTTGCGGTTTTTTCGTCTTGCGAAGCACGGCTATTAGCGGCTTAGCGGCTATTAACGGCTTAGCGGCTTTAAGAAAAAGGAAACAAACTCGCAAGAACTCGCAAGACGTTTCGTCTTGCGAAGCAAGCCCATAGGGAAATTCGTCTTGCGGAACGACTCAAAAAACGGAAAACTCTTTCGTCTAGCGAGTTTTTCGTCTTGCGAGGCATTCGTCTTGCGGGGCACCACTGTATAGAAATGAGCAAACCAGTGATATTTTAGGGAGCAGGCTAGCAGGCGGGGCCCATTACTTACATCATAGGAGCCTACACAACACAAAACACTGTTGCTGTATGTAGGTTTTATTTTATTTGTTTTTTATCTTATATTTTGGAAATGTACATCCAGTTTTTTTCCTTTAATTTTTTAAAATTAATATACCGTATTTTTTGCTCTATAAGACTCACTTTTTCCCTCCTAAAAAGTAAGGGGAAATGTGTGTGCGTCTTATGGAGCGAATGCAGGCTGCGCAGCTATCCCAGAAGCCAGAACAGCAAGAGGGATTGCTGCTTTCACTGCGCAGCGATCCCTCTTGCTGTTCTGGCTTCTGAGATTCAGAATACTTTTTTTCTTGTTTTCCTCCTCCAAAAACTAGGTGCGTCTTGTGGTCTGGTGCGTCTTATAGAGCGAAAAATACGGTAAGCTTGTTTAGCTTATACTGTAACTAAATGAGTCATAACACTGGTTGGTCTCTGTGACAACGGAATGCCAGTCAAATGTACCATTAGCCTCATCCAGCAAGTTCTTAGTTTCTTTCTGTCTTAAGACCCATGTGATTGCCAGTTTTGAGTAATTATAAGCAGGCCAGTATTTGTCAGTCTTACGAGATTTCATTTTTATTGGCATTGTAACTTTTCGTTAGCTTCCCTGGGAATCTGTAGAAAGGTGGAGTTAAAAGTAATAAACTTCATTAGAAAAATAATTAAAGGTTTGAGCAAGCCCTGGGGCCTCATTTGGCAGTGGGGCTTGTCTGTCTTGTACATTCATCTTTGTAGATTAATATTAACTTAGTTTAAGATTCCCACTGCACCCCCAGCTAGGTAACTGTGGTTTTGCACAATGTCTTTAGCCTTACATCTTGCACTCACACCTAGACTGTACATTTCAGGCTGCTGCTGATGGAGGACTGACTGCTACAACACATTTCATTGCTTGTTCAAATACATCCTGCTTCATGCTGTGACTTCTCCTCCTCCCAAGCCCTGTATGGCGTGTAAATAAGCGTCTTCCTTTATGCCAACTCCTGGATGCAATCTCCATGTGGGTTGTACGTGCTAAAGCACTTGAGCACCCTCCACAATCCACCTCAGTGTTGTTCTGCCAACTCATAATTTAAGCGCCGGCATATATTTTAGAATCCTGCCCTCAAAGCTCACTGCTCTGTTTCTATTTTCCTGCTATGCTTCTTGTGAGATCTGTAAGACACTTGCATATATGAGCTTAGTTAAAAAGTGCGAAACATATCTCAAGGCTCTGGAGAAAAATAGTGGTGCAATCCAGATAACATCGTGTTGCAACAGGAAGGTCACATTCATATGGACAGCAGATACTTGGCTATCCTAAACTTACAACCCAAGGATTGTGGAGTACGTAGGTAAAGTGGAGCTGGGGAAATCCTTTGTTGCGAAGAATGCCTACCCGTATTTTTCGCTCTATAGGACGCACCAGACGATAAGACGCACCTAGTTTTGGGGGGGAAAAAACAAGAAAAAAAAAATCTGAATCCCAGAAGCCAGAACAGCAAGAGGGATGAAGGCTCCCCTTGCCTGGAAGAGGCTGCGCGCGGGTAAACTGCCCTCTGTACCTTCCCCCATCTCCTGCAACAACCGCACACTCGTTAAAGGGAGCGCGGCTCTTGGGGGCTTTTCTGGGAGGTGGGGGAAGGGACAGAGTCGCGCGCTCTGTCCCTTCCCCCCACTTCCCACAAGAGCCGCGCGAAGCCTCCACAGGACAGCGGGGAGCCTTCATCTCGCTGCCCTATGGAGGCTTCGCAGGGGCTATCCAAAAGCCAGAATAGCTAGAGGGAGCGCTGCGCAGCGCTCCCTCTAGCTGGTCTAGCTTTGCGCCTTCATCCCCGTGCCCTGCGGAGGCTTCTGGGACAGCCCGCGAAGCCTCCAGAGGGCAGCGGGATGAAGACATCCCGCTGCCCTGCGGAGGGTTTGCGCAGCTAAGCCCGAAGCTAGAACAGCGAGCTGGAGCGCTGCGCAGCACTCCCTCTCCCTGTTCTGGCTTCTGGCTTAGCCGCACAGCCTGCATTCGCTCCATAAGACGCACAAACATTTCCCCTTACTTTTTAGGAGGGAAAAAGTGTGTCATACAGAGCAAAAAATACGGTACTTTATCCGCTCAGCACCCCCCGCAATCTCCCTACATTGAAAGGATGGTGGAAACTTGTTTTCCATCATTCAGTCTTCATCCTATCTTTTACCCTGGAAGGCCTGACAAAGAGCGCAGCTGGAATATTGATGGCATGCTATCACAATACAATTCCCGCCCCCGCCCCCACTCTTCAGTGATTGTACTTGGCTAGAAAGATGCAATAGAGAAAAGTGGCCTTGACACCAATCTCCATCAATTGTCATCTCTGACGTCATGACACAGACCTGGAGATGCTCTACAATGAGGGCTACAGGGCAAAAGCACTAGTAGTGAAACTTAAAATAGAACTAGGATCTATTCAATCCTTGCTTTTTTCTATTCGGGAACAAGATGGCTTTCTGGATTTAATGCAAACCCACAGTGCTTTCTTTTATATTGCTGTTTTGTGACATGCTTATTGGGGTGTTCTCCTTATAGCATCGTGCAAGAAACCAGAGCAACTGCTGAAATAAGCTTTAACGGTCCAATTTCTAGTAGCAATGATTAGCCTTGAACACAATGGGCAAAATAAATGGTTCCAATGCCCCGCAGCTCCAGGGCCAGAGTTATTTCTAGGTTCTCACTGGCAAATTTCTCATTGGTTTACCTGTTACATGTGCCTGATCATACACATGTGATAGGTAAGGAAGTAAAATACATATGCAAAGCATGAGTTGCTACTTTGGGGTGGATCAAGAATGCTCGTGTTCCTTTAATGGTACTGCTGCAGAATTTGAATTTCTCATTGTTCTGTAGTAAGGGTTGTTTCAGATGGTGGTGCTATCTCACAAATGTGTCATCTGGATCTGACTTTTCTGTGTATGCAGATTAAATCTAATGTTTTTCATAGCTATACCACTGATTCTCACCCATATCTCAGTCCTTTGTGACATGTTTCGGTGCTGTGTGTTCTAGACCTTCCCCCAGCCTCTACTACCCAATTAGCTACTGGGCCCAATTCAAAGTGTTGGTTTTGACCTATAATGCCTTAAAAGGCTCAGGACCGCAATAACTCAAGGACTGGCTCTCCTTGTATAAACCTTCCCCAACTCTGCATTCATCCTCTGAGGCCCTTCTCTGTGTGTCTCCTCCGGAAGGTGGCAACACGAAAATGGGCCTTTTCTGTAGTGGCTCCCCGTTTGTGGAATGCTCTCCCCAGGGAGGTTCATCTGGTGCCTTCTTTATGTATTTTTAGGCGCCAAGCAAAAATGTTCCTCTTCAACCAGGCCTTGGGCTTACAGTGGTACCTCGGGTTAAGTACTTAATTCGTTCCGGAGGTCCGTACTTAACCTGAAACTGTTTTTAACGTGAAGCACCACTTTAGCTAATGGGGCTTCCTGCTGCCGCCGCGCCGCTGGAGCACGATTTCTGTTCTCATCTTGAAGCAAAGTTCTTAACCTGAAGCACTATTTCTGGGTTAGCGGAGTCTGTAACCTGAAGTGTATGTAACCTGAAGCGTATGTAACCTGAGGTACCACTGTATTAAGATTCTACGTTTTTTAAATGTGTCTGTGGAAAGGGGGGCATTGTTTTGCTGTTTTGTTTTAATTATTTACAGTACTTGTTTCTAGCTTGTATTTTATTCTTTGAAATGCCCTGATGGTAGTATATATGTGTGTGTGTGTGTGTGTGTATAAAATAAAAAACCTCTTCCTACTTGGAGCAGATGCATAGGTATTTATACACATTTAACATTTAAAAAATCCTACATAAAGTATAATAATAATAATATTTAAGGTCAGCAAATGTTAGCTGTCCTAAGTTATGAAGTTTCACAACAGGTCCAGCGGAGACGTATGCTTTGGGGGTGGGGGAGAGGGAGGCAACATCCATTTCCATTTGCTTTTTAATACTAATACAGAGTTCTTTTGCAATACTGATTTATATTTTTAAGATACTGAAATTATCATACAGAGAACTTGCACAAGACCCATATAAAGTTCCAAAGTATGTACTCTGCATGTGTTGAGGCTTTGAATGAATGGCTCCTCTCACCTGAAATTGCACCGTGTGCATACAAATGACACACATGGCAAACTGTTCACCCCCAAAAATAAAATAAAAGTGCTAACAAGTTTCCACTGCAGATGCATAAAGGATTATGTTCACTTAATGGATTTTCCAGGGTAAGAGAAAATCCGGATTTAATGTAAAAAGCAGAGGCTCGCATTTTGATGACGACAGCCTCCTGCAGATGGTGCAAAAACGTGTGCAAGAGCAGCACCAATTCCATAATAAACCTCCATCTGGAAGCACCTTAATTCAGCTCAGAGGCTACGGTACAAAACCCCTGCAGGGTGCTGTTGGTCTATCACAAAATGCTTACCAATGCCATTTGCCTCTGAATCTCTCCTTCCCCTACCAAAACCGCTTGGCCTATTGCGCTCACTAAGTTTTCCTAAGCAACCGTTATGTCTGGACTTCTACCTACAACTCTGAAAACATATGTAATATAATATTATTGTACTACATATATAATATTATTGTAATAATTCCTATACGAGACAAAGAATGTTTGCATCCCTGACCCTGTCCGTGTAGTACCTTCGTAAGAAAAGGCCCAAGGGTTGGGTGCAAATTTCAGGCCCCTCTTTTCTTCTCAGTTGGAGTGTACTGCGTGTCATTGGCAATGTGACCCCATCCATGTGTCACGGGGGGGGCGTGCCCATTATAAATCTTGGGTATATACTCATTCATAGCTGTCAACTGTCCCTTATTTGGCGGAAACTCCCTTATCCCAGCACCGTGTCCCGCTGCTGTCCCTTATTGATGATGTCCCTTAAATTTCCCAGGTCACCCAGCTCAGGAGGGAAGCAGCGGCTCGGGGTCCTCCACTGCGAGAGAGGGCGCGCGCTGGCGCCGTCATCCTGGCGCGAGGAGTTCCCCACCCAAGAGGGGGGGGAGGGAGCGAGACTCTCGCCCACGCTGCCCGCGAGCCCGGAGGCGGCAACAATGGTGACAGCTGAGGAGGCGGCCTGAGGGAGGAGGAAGAGGAGGGGATGGGGAGGGACATAGAAGGGCGGCGCTTCAGCGGTGCAACGGCCTCATGCCGGATTGACAGCATCTGTCAATCCTACCAATGTATGTAACTCTTTACAATAGCAAAATCCCTTATTTTGGCTGCTGATCCCTTATTTTTGAGGCTGCTGGTCCCTTATTTTCAAATCTGTAAGTTGACAGCTATGTACTCATTCCATCTTTGCCCCAGTTACGCTACTACAAAGCCTTTTCCCACTCCTATTGCTTATTAAACACCAATTATTGCTGTTAACATCCCCCTTATTTATTTTTATGCACCTGGTGTTTTGTGAGCATATCTGCAATGAATGCCAGACATGTTTAACCGGAATAATTTGGGACTATACATAGGTTTGCGTGGGGTCGTGTGTGTAGTAAGGAGGTACTGCGCGCTGCAGTTTCAACTACGCAAAACGTTTCAAAATTTCAATGGATTAAGAAATGAACGAAAGCAGATGGGTAGAACAAAAGGTAAAATTAAAGCAGGCAGTTTTACAGACACTAACATTACTGAGCTCTAGGACTATGATTAGCTCATTACTGTGAGCAGTAGGGAGTGGGAAAAAGCTGTCATAACCACTCTTTTCTTGATAAGGAACTTACATCTTTCTTTCTTTCCTTTCTTTTTAAATCATGGAACTGTGGACTAATAAAAATAATATCTCCTCTCAGTCTGCTTTCTTCCAGGCTAAACATACCCAGCTCCTTCAACTGCTTCTCATAAGGCTTGGTTTCTAGACCCTTGATCATCTTGGTTGCCCTCCTCTGCACATGTTCCAGAAGTACAAAAACTCTTGCAGGTGGGTGGGAACTCAAACACATCCCAGTGAGGTGCTGAGTAGCCACAAAATGAGGACTCACTGTTGAGAAGATTGAAACAAAAGGGGTAATGAGAACCATCTCACTATTTGGATAGGTCATTTTTTAAACTCACACTGAGAAGCTCTTCCTCAGTCCTGTTGCTGTGCTGCTGGCTAAGTGTGTTATCCAAACCCCGGCTTGTGAATTGTCTCTGCCAGACAAATCGTGAGCCCTAAACCCAAGACCAAACCTTGGGTACAACCACGAGCCCAGGTTCGGATGACATGCTAAGCCCAAACCATGTGTACTTTGTTTGTATGTGCTATATTATGCTTTTAAAAAATAATTACGGGTTGTTTTTGAAAATGAAATATGGATAGTTTATTTTCTATTAGTTTGCACTAGAATTCCACATCCCTATAAGTTGCTCAAATTGTTAGGCAATTGGGCATCTTTTATTTTTTTATACCCCACATTGATCAACAAAATTATTATTTTCTTGTGAACCACCCTGAGATCTTTAGAGCAGGCATGTCCAACCCGTAGATTGCGATCTACCAGTCGATTGCGGGGTGTGCCTGGTTGATTAAAAGAAAAGCAAGAAGCAAAAAAAAGCTCAACTACTTTGGGTCTTCCTCCCCAGTGGCGGAGGAACCCATACTGGCACCCGGGGCGGCGCAGTCTGAACGGAATGCCGGACATGCGCAGTCTGTATGGGCTGCCGCTTGCACGTGGCGGCCATACAGGCTGCCGCTTGCACAGCGACTGTACAGACTGCCGCACAAGTGGTAGCCTGCATGGATGCATGTATGGACACCACGTGAGTGGTGCCCATACAGATTGCGGGCACCCTCAGCCACTCTACAGCTGGGGGGGGGAGGCAGGGGCCATCCTGTCACCCCTCACAGAGTGCCACCCGGGGCGGCCCGCCCCCTCCACCCCCCCTTCCTACGCCACTGTTCCTCCCCAAAACTTTGGTCAATCCAATGGGTAGACCACTGCCAGTTTTTTTTATAGTGGGAGTAGATCGCAGTCTCTTGGGAGTTGGACATGCCTGCTTTAGAGGAAGGGCAGTATATAAATATAATAATAATGGCTTAGCTCACAGCAGTGCAGCAGGAGTGCCGTGTCCACAGTAAATGTTTGGCTTACCATTACTTGTGAACCGGGTTTATGCGGCTCCAACATTAAACCACCCTGCCCCATTTTGATTAACATCCAGTATGATGAAGAGTTCTGGAGCTTGCTCACTATTTGGGGACATTTTGGCTGGCCCTCTAAAGGTAATGTGGATTTTGAAACACAGACACACAGTGCTTTTTTTTCTTAAAAAACATTTAGAGGTACTCTCATTTTCCTACTCATATTGAAATACTGCTCCTCAATGAGGCAGTTAAATTCACAAAATGTTTAGGGGTATGTGTACCCCTGCATCCCCCCAGAAAAAAGCACTGTGTGTGTATATATATATATATAATATATTCTTAATCCACGCCCCCCCCCCCGCAGATATTAAATGCACACGAGTCCAAGCTGGGAAACCCTATTTTTCTTTTAATTTAGGAGTGGGGGGGGGGGGAATTGGTCGTCGTCCCTGCCCTCCTCTAATACAGTATAGAAGAGAAAACTCAGCCTTTTCAGCAATGAGGAATTTAAAAAAATGTCCACTAGAAGCAAATATAAAAGCAGTGCTATGCGAACCACAAGAAAGAGATTCCTTGTCGCTTGCCTTTAATGTTAACCTCCTACCCTTTTCCCGCCTCATGGGCTTGATTTGTCCTGCATGAATGGAATAGGAACTACAGAAGGTGGGAATTGGCCTGAGGTGAGACGGCTATCACAAGAACACCGCCTACCTAATTGGGCCGCGTGGGCACTTAATAGAGGTGAGCGGGGCGGGGCCGGGAGGAAAGAAGCCCTTGCCCTTGAGAAAGACGGCGCCGCGAGCGTCCCGCTCCGGGCTGATAGGCCAAACGCGCGGTGTCGTCACGCTCAGCTTCGCGGTGCCAGTACGGCGCAGCCAATCGGGATCTGGAGAGGCGTCAGGCTGGCGCGATTCAAACTGGGAGGCGGTTGCCAACGGCCGTGCGAAGCCGTTGGGTGACTGGAGAGCGCCTGTCTCTGCGGGCTGAGGGAACAACGGTTCCGCGACGGCAGAAGGGCATTTCCTCTCACGCCGACGCCGGTAGGTAACGGGGGTGGGTGGGTCGGTGGGGGTCTCTCTGGTCCCAGGCCGTCGGGGCTCTTAGAGGACGCTTGGCGTGGAGCGAACATCTGACAGAAAAGGAGTGAAGTGGTTGGAAAGAGCAGGGCGGGCGTCCTGTAAATAATTGAAATAGCATTATTATTATTATTATTATTATTATTTTATTATTATTATTATTATTATCTATTAATAATAATAAAAAATCTGCGTAGTTACGAACTAGCTATTGTGGGGCGAGAATGTGGAAGTTTCCAAATTTCTCCCTTCAAGTGTACTTGTGTCATATATTTTACTTACTCGTTTATTTTATTTATTCTGCCCCCCACTCCATGAAACCTTCCCGCCGCAGAAAGTATTACCAAAGGCTTGTTTTTGAAAAAAATATATATATTCACTTCTGAGGAATGGTGATGGGAGGCGAGGCTTGATGAAGGTTTCTAGCTTGGTGATTTCTAAAGCGCCTGAAAGCTTGCGCATCTTGATCTAAATCCCCAAAATTTATTTTATATAGTTAAGTTTTTACCTTTCTCTTCTGTACATTTTATTTTATTGGCTGGTGGCTGATGCAAATAACGTTTATGTTGATTCTTGGAAACACGAACACCCCTGTGTTATCCATCTTGAGTTCCATGATGAAACAAAGGAAAGAAATGTACAAAATAAACATTAATAAGATATTATGGGAGGAATCTGCAGGCATTGGGAACAGATAGGGAGAAAGGGCAGAATCCATATAGGAAACAGAACACATTCAGTACCTTCAGAGTGTGGCAATGAATGAGCAAAGATCACAGGCAGGTATGTTTTAGGACCTGAAAGCAGAAAGATAGCGTGGGCAGGCCACCCATAGGTTTTTGAATGTCTTATGTAGATTTTTTTAAATTTTGTTGTCCTGTATGGGACAATGACAATAAAGATTATCGTATCAAAGGTATAGATAGACAAGTGAGTATTTGCTGGATACAAGAGTAAACAGGAGGTCAGTGTAAGGAGAGGCATCATGTGAATCTTGAGTAATGAGAGAGGTGGATTTGGTTCCAGAGTGAGAATGGGCATTCAAAGAGGAGATTGTTATAGCCACAGCTGGAAGTGCATGAATTAAAGTTTTTGCTGACAGTGGAGGGCTGGATTTTTGCAAAATTGTCTTTGGAGAAATGACCTTGATAGAAAGAATAGCTGAGGGCAGAGAACAAAATTTCTGATTGACCCCAGTGGAGTAGAGGAAAGCTGAGGAAGAACTTCCCTCTGTGAAAAGGTTGAGTGAGCAATAAGGTCAGGACAGAGTTGCAAGAACCAAGAGCATAAAGGTTATCGAGAAAGATCAACTATATAAAATGTAGCAGTGCACTCTAGGACAAAGAGAAGTACTGTAGAATCATTTTATTTGGCAGCAGAATAATCACTGGCCATTTTGGTGAGGGCAGAAGTCAGATTGTATGTGTGTGTTAAGAGTAGGAAGGCTGAGTCAGCAGGAATAAGTGGTGCGCTTTCAGGAGTTCTGAGGAAAGCACAGAAGAGAAACCAGGCACTGGTTGGGGATGGCAACATGGGTCAAGGGATTCTTTACCACAAGATGTACTAATGGCTGCCAGGTTGGATGACTTTAAAAGATGATTAGATAAATTCATGAAGCATAAGGCTGTCTGTCAGTGGCTACTAGCTACACTGGCAATCTTCTTCCTCCACTAATAGAGACATTATGGCTTGGATTTCTAGCTGGTCCTTTGGCCTGATCCAGCTGAACTCTCTTTTTTGTTGTTTCTTTCTTTCCCCCCCAGAAAATAGTGGCATGTTTGAATGCAGTACAGAAGGAGCCAGTGGAGAATTATAAGTTGAAGAGGAGAGGAGAGGAGAGTGGAGTGGAGAGGAGGGATAATGACAAGGCAGTGACAACCAGAAGTTGAAATGGGATAGGATCAAGGCTAGTCAATTTGCCAAATATGGGCTGGAATGCATCTCGTTCCTGCATGATAAGAACTTCTCCTTGCCTTCCTCTTTTTGCTAAAGTCCTTGCCCTGAGGACAGCAGTCCTGCTTGCAATTATTCCTTCAATAATCTGATAACACCTGCTTCTTTTCTGTGTCTTAGGAAATTCATTCTTTAAGGCCTTCTCATGCTGCTGTCTGAGCCTCCAGGGTGCAGGAATCGAGGAGCGCGGGTATCATACTGCCTTCTAATAGGTGCCTCTTGTATGATTGTGAAACTTTATGACAGTGTCCACGCTTAGACTTAAGCTTAAGTATGGTTTATAGCTAGTGTTATTAGTTTGTGTTTTTTTTATTTTATTTTTAATATAGATTTTTATTGGTTTTACAGCATTTTTTAAACAATACAAACAAATAAAAAGACAAACAAACATGTATAATTTCATAGCCTTTTTTCCATAACCTTCGTTTCTCGGACTCCCCCATACCTCCCCTTTCTGCATCCCTGTTTGCAAAATTATTTCAGCAGCTTTTGAGCAATTTTATCAAATATATGTCCCCTTAGTCCTTTCTCTAACTTAATCTTATGTCACTGTTTCCCCTTTTCTCTCAGCACCTCGGCATTTTAGCATTCATCAATTTTATAATAGCTCTTAAGATAAATTTTAAATTTCTTCCAGTCCTCTTCCGCCGTCTCTTTCCTCTGATCACGTATTCTGCCAGTCATCTCAGCCAGTGTCATATAGTCCATCACTTTCATCTGCCATTCTTCCACGGTGGGTAGGTCTTGTGTCTTCAAATACTTAGTGTTATTAGTTTGTGCACGAGCTCCCTGTTGGTGAAAGCAGCTCGAGCAATTTCTCCCCAGTCCAGGAGCAGCAAACTATGAAGTATTGGCTTAACGTTTGCATCCAAACTAGCACTTGTGGCTGTTTTCCCCACACATATCACATTTGGGAACTTAGGTGTGTTCTTTGGTTCCTGATCATGGTCAGTTAAGCTGATTTGCTTATGTTGCATCTGAAACTGGCCATTGTAATGTTGCTGTTATGTTGCTGTTTATATGCCACCTTTCAGCCAAAAGATACCTACAAAGACAATAATGCAAATACAAACAATAAAATAGTACAAATTCAAAACATTTCAACAGTGTTAAAAAGCAAACACATCCATGTTCCTGCCCAAAAGGCAAATAACATTCCTTACAAACATGTTAAGAGCAGGCAAAAATACTTAAGCAGCATCTTTGCTTTATGGGGGTCCCAGGTGGGGTGGGGCAAGGCACTGTGTCCCCTGTAGTAATGCCTGCCATACAGCATCTCTTTGCTATATGGGTATCTATATTACTGTCTGGAATAGATCTTATTGATACTCAACTGACAACATTTGGCTACTGGCTAATGAATTAAAATAATTTATAGGCAGTTTCGTATTAAAAAAAACTGATGTGGTTTACCAACTAAAATTCTGTTATTGTTATTATTAAATTGAACCACTCTTCAGCAGCGGGTCCTAGGGTGGTTTACAACCTAAAATTCAGAATACTCTCCTTCGCAATACTCTACGGTGTTCCCCCTCCCACCTGTCTCCACCCCTACCCCACCAATGGTCTTTCAGGATTCCATGGCCACTGAGCATGCTTAGCTTCCACTGGGTTATCTTAGTGCGCCCCCCCCCCCCCGGTTTAGGGGGTGTTAAGAGATTTTCTCCCTTATTTCTGCAGAGCTCAGATTGTTGTCTGTTTATGACCAAATTCTAATTTAAACTCATTGGTCTATATGACCTCACTGAGCTGTAGAATTTCTGAATCTGGGCATTCCTGAAGATGCCTGTGACTTGGAAGAGGTTGAAATGGAGTCAGCCACTCAGCATATGGGAATTGCCTATAACTAATCCTGTACATGACTGAGCAGCTAGCTTTGACCCACGGTAAGAAGAACACCTATGATTTGCTGCTTTTTCTTGTGCCTTATCTGTGACCTTTCTGAAAACATGGCATTTACAAAGCTTTCATGGATTTGCAGAAGAAAGACGTTCTGTTGAGTAACCTTGGCTAACACATACGTATGGTGCCTGTCAAAAATGCCTTTCCATTCTCATTTCTCTGCAAAAGTTTTTAGCCCTGGTTTTTCTAAATTTGCGGTATTTAAAATAGGTTTCTTCCTTCATTGTAGTAATAATTTTAAAAAGGAAATAAGACTATAGGCCCACAGTGTTTCCTATGTGGATGAAATAGTGACTATAATTGGATTGAAAATGACAGTACTACTTTGCTGCTATCCAGTATGTATTTACTTAGGAGTTAGACCCATGAGTTCAGCAAATCTTACTTCTGAATAGACAGGTATATGATTGTGTTGTTGGTAATAATGGGTAATATTTTAACGTAAGTATTTGGGGCAGGGGAAAAGAATTGTTTTGTGCTTCCCCAAGCGCAAGTAGTAGCCTTTTGCAGAATATTCAGACATGGCACTTTCTGCAGTATCTACTTGTATTAAAATATACAAGTAGATACTGGCAAGTTTTGATTGTTAAAGCAGCTTGCATTTACCCCAAGGCAACAGCTATGGCTCCTTGTCAGCAGGGCTTATTGCAAGAATTTTGTTTACATTCCTGCTATTTCCACACCAGTCCTCATCCAAGCTAGTAGCCATCAAATACCACAAATGCTCATTTGAGCAAACCTCTTGTAGTCATCAGTGCCGATTTAAATGAATATCTTTAGCTATTGCCTTTACTCTGGGCTTTCATACAACTAATTTCTCACTTGACACAATAATCACATTTTTGTTCCTGTTTGCATGCTGTAATACTGAAAGCTTCAGCCAGTTGTACAAATGCATTTCTCTCATTGGTCCAGATTTATAGCTGGGAGAGAGAAGGTCATATCTGGATTTTCTGGGTCTGGCGTTTTGAGTAGTTCTTTATCAGCATTACATCCACCATAGTCAGACTTACAATGATATAAGGAGTGCAGGGTTACTTCAGCCTGCAGATTTGGAGAGCCATTAATGGTGGTAATTTTGTCTGGAGTGGCAGAAATGGAAGAGGGAAAGGAATAAGGTGATAAAAAGACAACAGGCAATTTCTTCCAGGGAAAAAAATGTGACATGGGCATAGAGATTGCCAGCCTTTTTGGCCCATGATCACATACTCATGCTAGTTGTTTCTTTTTGCCCCTCTCCTGGATCAATCTCCCCTTCTGTCTTGGAAAGACCAAATAAAGGGAGTGAGGCAGAAAGCACCCATCCAAGGGATCTGGGTAAAAGTCAGTTTTCAGCAGAATTAGAATAAATATGCTTGAATTTGCATCATGTGAAGTGTAGTTTGTTAAGGGTGCTCAGAATTGTAGCTCTGAGAGGGGTAAACTAGGAGACAAGTGGCTTCTGGGACCTGAATTGTGGGTGCCAAAACAGAAGGTCTACTTGCCACTGCGGGGGGGGGAGGGGTCGGCAACACTTTTTATTTATTATTTTGAAAAGCATGAACTAATACGCAATTCACATGACACATTGTTAACATCGCATTGTTAACAGAAATTGTTAATACATGTTTAATTTGGTGTTTATAATAAAAAATATTGGTACCAAACTTCATTTTCAAAACACTGTACTCCAGAGCTTTCTAAACATTTCATGTTGGTGACACTTTTTAGACATGCAACACTTTGTGACACAGTGATTCAGTTTTACTAGCAAACCGGAGGCTAAACTAACCCCTTTCCAGCCCCTTGGGGAGCATTTGTGCGACACGCCGACACATTAACGTATTGCGACACACAGTTTGGAAAGCTCTCCTCTACTCTTTATTGTTAAACTCCTTAACGTATTGTCCTTCCTTAACATATACTTCAAAGCTTCTAAGCACATACATTTCTGTAATCCTTGAGTGTCAACCAGGTGCAGAAAATGGCACCCAGACCTCTTGAGGTGCTTGCAAATGGAGAATCTTTAGGCACAAAATGCGCCTAGAGCCCTGCTAATTTCGAATCCTGGGATGTGCCCTCTCTGCTCTCTGATTCCTGTGACATCCCCCTTTCTTCAATCTACCTGGTCATTCCATGTTCATCCTTCCAGTCTTCCAAATCACACCCCTTTCTCTTCTTCCTTCTTAGTCACTCAGTTTTCTGTTCAGCTACTTAGCTGCTAAGCTGAGTCTCAAAAGCACAAAGAGCTGAAATGAAATGAGAAGGAACGCTGCTTCTCCAACTTGCATCAATTCTATGTATTTTTCGAGGGTTGAGGTGTGGGGAAGATAGCCACCCTTCCACCTCTTGCTGAACTGTGCAGCTAGCAAGGTTGGAATTACTTGGGTTTTGCCCTCAAGGTGACCCCAGAATTAAGTTCTTGAGACACCTTAAAACCCCCATCTAATCCTTAGGCAGATCTTACAATTTATTTCCTAATGGTAAGGTGTATATAGAAGGGTAATGTATAGGCATCAACTGTAAGTCTGAGAGTTTTTCTTATTGCATAGCACTAGCTATGTGGTATGTGATTAGAGACTTGGAAGCATTCATCTATAATGGAAAAAAATAATTGTGGCATTTTGTTTGAGTGGGGCAGAGAGGCAACATTCTTTCAAAAACCTGTTCTTCCTGCAGAGATGAAAACAGGGCTGTTTCTACTTTCCTTTTTGTGCTTTCCATAATTTATATTTCAGCTGCTGGCATAAATTGCTAAGATACCAATATTTAGACTCTTGATAAAATAGTTGGCATTCCTGTATGCAGCCTACTAGAGAGGCTAGCCTTTTCTGATGGTTCAAGAGGCTGAAGTGGAATCTGTTACATGTGATTTTGAATAACAGACTTAAACTTTTCCCCATTGTAACAGTTGAAAGGTTCTTGGGCCTGGTTCATATGTGCTAAAATACTCCATGTGGGGTGGCTGCAGCTAAATTGAGAAATAAGTGATACATGAACTAGTACAGTCATACCTCGGGTTAAAGTTGCTTCACGTTGAACGTTTTCAGGTTGCGCTCCGCGGCGACCCAGAAGTAATGGAACGCATTACTTATGGGTTTCGCTGCAGACACTCAAAATGATGTCATGCGCAGAAGCGGCAAATCGCGAGAGGCGCTGACGCGAGTTGCGTTCTGCTCAGAATGCAAACGGGACTCCGAAATGGATCCCGTTCGCATCCAGAGGTACCACTGTACCTGTAGTATTATGTTGTTGCACATCACCCCAGTCTCCACGCAGTAAAAGATTCCAGTTGCTAGTGCTAAATATCCCAAGTTTGTAGCTTGAAGTTTTACTTTTATTAAGTTGAAACAGAAGCTCTTTGGTTAGGTGTGGCTGTTGATTCTGACCATCATGCAGAGAAGTTAACGTAACGTGTTAAGTAGTAGAGTAGTCTGAAATTGGCTTGTTTCAACAAACCCTAGTTAAGATTAAGTACAGATTGTCTAGGTTGGGTGATGCAGCAAGTTGTGGTTAATAAATAATGGAAGCAAAAGCTTTGGCATTTCTTGTGGCTCTGTCAGAGAGAGAGCATGTAAACCCAGAGGGATACTAGGCTCGTTTTTATAACAGTAAACTGCGATGTGACATTATGTCCAGGGTGGATTTGATTTAAATCAAATCAATTTAAATCAGTAGTCAGTAAGACTTGATTTAAATCCCTTTTTTACAGAAAGGTTCAACCTTGCTGGCATCCTCTTAATATTGACAACCGGAGGAAGGTTTCATTTTTGGAATAATAAATTTTTACAGTTATATCAAAAATTACTGATTTGGTTATACTATTTGAAATACATAGACAGATAATTATGAAATTATTGTGAGGTTTAATAAGTTAACTGTTTATAATTGGACAACTTTTCTGCTATACTTTATTGGAAGGAGAAAAATAACCATTTTCTTAATAAAAATTTAAACAATTTATTTCACTAAAACAATAACATTATAGCATGTGGATCCAAGTTTGTTAACTAACGTGGTTAAATTATTTTTTAAATAAAAAAAACACCATAGACTGAGTTTTAGCACACATAAAAACTTAAAACAAATCCTTATTTCCTGATGAATAGCCTTTGGCTAGAATGTAACTTAAATAGAAAATTATCTTTAGAAAGATTTTTCCTCCAAAAGCATTTTTTTAAAAAAATCCGATTTAAATTTTTTTTTTATCCGTCCTGATTATGTCTGAACCTAGCGCAGTGACTGACCCAAGTTCAGCTAGTTAGCTTCATAGCTGAGATCTGGATCTCCTCAATTCTAGTCTAACACCCACTGCACTGGCTTATTTATTGAACTCTGGAGCTGTCAGAAATCACAACTTGTTCTGCAGTCTAACAGTCTACAGTATATACAGTGGTATCTCGGTTTACGAACATAATCCGTTCCAGAAGTCTTAAACCGAAACATGCTTTCCCTAATGAGGCCTCCCACCACCAGTGCCCTTCCACCGTTCGGATTCCATTCTTAGACCTGGGTAAAGTTTGCAAACCGGGACACTACTTCCAGTTTTGCGGAGTTCGTAAACCAAATCATTCTTAAACCAGACTGTTCGTAAACCGAGTTACCACTGTACTGTAAATTCAATGGTTTTCTTTTAAGCAGTGTTAGAAATTAGCCAGGTGCGTTTTGCTACTGGCATAGGTCCAATTGTGACTACGTGGAGATTTCTGAGTGCCAGGTTGGCGACCACAATTTTAAAACCTCTGTCATAGTTCAGAATTACAGTGGTACCTCGAGTTACAGATGCTTCAAGTTACAGACTCCGCTAACCCAGAAATAGTACCTCGGGTTAAGAACTTTGCTTCAGGATGAAAACAGAAATCGTGCGGCGGCAGCGGGAGGCCCCATTAGCTAAAATGGTACCTCAGGTTAAGAACAGTTTCAGGTTAGGAACAGATCTCCGGAACAAATTAAGTTCTTAACCCGAGGTACCACTGTAATACCATTTCCCCTGTGCGTGTTTCTTCTTGCATACAGGGACAAGTGAGTTGTTGTAAGAGCAAGCTACAGTCAAGCAATGTAGTTGAGATCGTAGAATTGTAGCATTGGATCTGGCCCTCAAGGGTCATCTAATCTGACCCCCTGGCGAATAGATATTTTGCTGAGGCGAATGTAACCTAGATTTAAGGTGTCATCTGGCACCCAGCTTATATATCTGAGTTTTTAACTCTGCTTTTAAAAGTATTGCTTGAAGCATGTGGGGAGTGAAAGTGTGGGGGCAGGGGCATGGCCAGAAATTTCTATAGAAACCTCATTCCATTCAGCCTTTTAGAACATCTAAAATCTTACAAGCTGAACAGCTACTGTAGCATGCTTGCTCAGTCAGGATGCTTTTTGTAATTTGCACTTAAAACATTTTTCTGTGGCCTTCTTGCTGTGAAGGTGGTGTTTTGTCTGCAGCAGATGCCAGCAGTATGGTACAATGCATGTGTTGGCCTCTACTTGGTGATAATTTATTAGCCATAGTTCCCATACACATTTCCAGCAGCTACATGGATTGAAGAAGCAATTTCCGCACTGCTGAACTAGCAATTTCTCCTTTAATCACTGCTATGATGTCACAGGCTCTGCTGCTTGAAAAATGAGCTGACCATGTCATGGATTTTAAAAGCAACTTGAAACAGGAACAGTAGCTTGCAAAAATAATTTTTTCATCCCAAGCCTCTTCAGAGATCTCACCAAAATACACCTTTTATATTTGTTAAACATTGCACTAATTTTAGGCTTCACTTGAAACATTTCTAATCCTCCAGATGGTTTTGACAGAAATATCCTGATTTGTATTCCAGCCCATTGTGAATTTCGAAGCATCCAGTTTAAATTATTAATTTAAGTCAGATTTTCTATTTTGTAATTCATATATTTTCTGAACAAGCACTTTTGTTAACTAGTTGTTTGGACAGTGAAAACACTGCACTTCAGCTAAGCAGTCATTTAATACTAGCTAGGAATATACTTGGGAAAATATGGATACGCAGCAAAAATGCATTTTGCATATAGACTCAGCTGCTTTCACAATTATCCCATTTCTCTTAGCAGTGGATTTCTGTTTAGCTCCCTCTGGACTCATGCCAATCAGCTATTTAAAGATTAAGGCCAGGATTGTGTGGTAAAGCACATTTTCTATACTGTGTAGATTTGTAAAAGTAATATATATTTGTAGCTTTCCGTATTATTATTATTATAAGATTAACACACATAATTTGTTGTCATGCTTTATTTACCGTATTTTTCCATGTATAAGATGCCCCCTATTTTGGGGGACTCAAAATTAAGAAAATGGGGGGAGATTGCCCTCATGTATAAGACTACCTCCCCTTTTAAAACATTTCTTTTAGTAAAAAACAACAACCCTAGTTTTATATACAGAAAAATACGGTAATTTCGGATATTATCTCCAATGTTAAATTAAAGGCTGTTTTTAATGTGACTCTTCGAGTGTCGTGAATTCAGTTATAAGATATTAGGTTGGGGTTCCGCTGGTGTAATGGGACTTTCATTTTATCTCTGCACCCTGCAAGCACCCCCAAATCTGCTCCAGGGGGTACCTCAACCCCCTGGAGCTGATTGTGAAATTCCTTGCATGCATGGAAGCCTGTAGTGCCAGCAGAGCTGCAGTGCTGGATATGGCCCATTGAAAGTTAAACTTCCTTAAATGTTTGTATTTGTGTTCTACTTTAAACCAGTGATACTTAATTTTTAAAAACTGTGACCAAACCCGAGTTCTCTTCCTTTAGATCCTTCCTCTAAACTTACATTTTCTTGATGCCTTTGACTTGGTTATTAAACAAAGAGCGATATTCAGCTAAATTGTTGAGTACACAGAATGAGGTCTGCTTGTGCAATGGAACACCCCCTCCCCTAAATCTGTTGCAGAGGGTTGGGGGAATCCAAAGAGCAAGTTTGGGGGGCATTGTCGGAGGGAGGCATGTTTCTTGAGTGGGCCTCACTTTGTACATGCAGACCCCATTTAGCCCAACCTTGAATTATACTATTAATTTCCAACTAACACAATCAAAGTACAGAATCTCCAACATTTCTCTGAATAAAATTGACACATCCTAAGGAAAAGCTGGACTTCCTGGGATTAAATCAGAAACTGGGGTGGCTTCAATAAATCTGGTTTTATCCCTGGAAAATAGGGACATTCAGAGGGTCTGAAAGTATTTGCACCTTTGTGCCTTCCTTATTGTCTCTTCTACAGTGTAAATACGTTGTGCTCCAGGACCTATTTTGTGCCTATAAAGTTTTGTAAAGCACTTTATTCATTGTGTTAATAAAACAGCGCTGCATGGTGTCTCACATTGAGGTTGCAGATGAGAAGGGATGTTGATGTCTTTCAGCAAAAGACAGCATCTATAATGTGTTGATTCTTAAATTGCAAACTTAACCTTGCTGGTAAGAATTGCTATGTCTGGTAGAAGAAAAGGGAATAACAAACCAATTTCTGAATTATTTCAGTTTCTAGGCACAAAGATGGAGACCCCAATGCTGAATTTACGGAATATATTTGACCAACTGATACGCCAAGCAGAAATCCTAAGTGAAGGCAATGAATTACGTAAGTTGTCATCTTTGTAGATGTTGTGTAAGTGCAGAAATCTATAACCTATTCGTAGGCTTTTTCCTGCCCTGTTATTCAAGGAGTCTCTTAGATGACTTGGTTGGAGTGAGATTTTTAAAATTTCTTAGAGCAGCCAGTTAATATGTTAAATTACACTGGAAGCTTGATGATTGGGATAATGCCTTGCTTCTGTAGAAAACTGATCTGCATACCAGCTAGTGGGTTTTGTAGAATGTGGTTTCTAGGCAACCAGGCAGAACATGTGGTTAAAACATTACAGTTCCAGTAGTTACCTTATTTTATCTGTTGCCTTAGGGATGTGATGTTACATTGCCATGTACTATTGCAGGTCTCAAAGAGCCCAAGGGAAGTCTAGTGCTGTGTCACAGAGCAATGACATCCGTAAATAATAGTGGTGGAGGGGGCATTGGCTGGAGGCAGGTTTGTCCAATCTTCTATAGAAGATTGTAGCTTTGCAGGATGGAACGTTTATATTCCCCTTAGGGCAGTGTTAAGCAGCTAAAGGAAATTGGCTTTTTCCTTTTAAATCAATATTTGTATAATTATCTAGCTGAATAGAGTTTCTGGCCCAGACATCTATAATACCAATCTACATCTACTGAAGCATATTACAGCAGTTACATTTAAATTTTGCTTTTGAACGTCTTTCTGGTGTGCTAATCTGTGACCATAAAATAATCTGTTCTCAAGTTAATTATAGCTGCAGTTCTATCCTTGGGTATGACAACCGTCAGCAAGTTCATATATTTATTTAAGTTGCCTTAGCCACGTGTATCTTCTAAGACACTATGTCTTCAGTTGTTCTTAACAAGTTATCTGACTGAGTAGCCCAATATAAATCTTTTTATCTTGATAAAGGGGGAAACTGGCTTGATTTGTGATTATAACTCTTGTGGCACCATAATTTGGATGTTTATTCAAAAGGAAGTCTCAGTATGTGTAAGTTGTGAGATCCTGTGCCTACATTCTCTCTGTTCCGAATAATACCAGCACCTCTGTATTGTAAAATAGAAATGATTAGACTTCTGTTGCAGGGATATTTGAGGAAATGCAAGAAAATAGTCCTTTATAAATGAATTCCGATGTGTATGCCCTTCACAGAGTTTATCCAGCTAGCCAAGAACTTTGAAGAGCACAGAAGAAAGTGGCAGAAAATGGATCTTGAGTTGGCCAGGTACAAAGATCTGCTGATGAAAACAGAAACTGAATGTAGTGCCCTGGATGTGAAGCTGAAACACGCCCGAAATCAAGTGGATGTGGAGATTAAGCGAAGACAGCGAGCTGAAGCCGAATGTGAAAAACTGGTGCATATAACATTTCCTCATTTAGTCTTAATGAAGTAGAGTGACAGGCTTAGAGTGCAATCCTATCCAAGTCTACTTAGAAGTAAGTCCTATGGAATTCAGTGGGGCTTCCCCCCAGGTGAGCAAGATTAGGATTGTAACCATCGAACAAAACATAAAAGCCTTGACTGGGGGGTCATCTAGTCCAGCATCCTGTTTTCAGTAGTGACTGACGGATTACCTCTGAAAAAACTATCAGTACATAAAGAAGACAGCAGCCCTCCCTTTTTATGTGTTCCAAGCACAGAGTGTTCAGATACATACTTCCACTGAACATGAATTTATTTCCGGGAGAAAAGCATAGGGGTTTTCTAGTCACGGTGTATAGTGCAACAAATGCCCAGTTGCTGGTCACCTCTGTGATAGCTTGTTCCAAGGAAGTGCTTCTGCTTCCAGGATATTGCAGGTTTTTTCCAGCATGCCAACACAGCTTGTGAAAATACGATTGTGTTCTCAGCTTGTCATTCAGTTTGGAGTGATGGGGTGGCTTGGGTACTACAGGTTGCTATTTGTTAGAACTCCAAATATTACAGATGACAAATGATGCAACTTCCCATTGTATATGCCATATTGTGATACAGTGCTCAGCCTGTAAAGAGTGGACTACTATGGCAGCTGAAATGTGACTAATTTCAAGAAAACAAGCCACTTGCCAGCTTCACTATGGTCAAGTGAGCTTACGTAGGTGGTACTGAAACTTGAGTGTCACTTGTGGATGGGCTCTCATCCATACGGTCTTTGGATTGAGGCTTGTAAAACTAGACAGCAACAGCAAACATATGATAGGGCAGACAGGCGAGTCATTACTTGGATGTGGTCACATTGCAACTCCCTGTCACTCCATGTTTTCAGTCCTCTGTGCACTTGGCTAAACACTGTCTTGTATTAGGCAAAATTTAGCCAAGCCTGCACATGGCTCAGGCAGGAAGGAAGAAGCCAATTCCCCATGAATTCTAGTGCTGCCTAAGTACTTGAGCATTTTAGGTACTCCAGGGCTCAGAGGGCACGAGCTCTTGAAGTTTGGGAAGAGGGAACAAGCCACTGGTTCCTCACTTATCTTTACTGTCTTGTGTGGAGGACATCTACAGAGTGGGAAGTGAGAAAGAGTTTGCCCCAGCCTAGAGTAGCTGGATTTGCCTGCTTGGTTTACTGCTGGAGAATGCATGCACTGTGATAGAGGCATCATCCAATACTACAACTCTAGAAAGGGGGAAGAGAGGGCCCTGTTCTTAGCTGCCTTATTGTTGTCCTTCATTTACACAGGGCTGCATTATAAAGGCTACATGCAAATCTCTTTATCAGCCTTCTAACCCAAGTCAGCAGTTTTTTAACCTTCTGTTAAATCCATCATGGTGAGTTTAGGACTGTCTCGCAAGAGTGGTGCATGCTCTGGTTATCTCCCGCTTGGACTACTACTCTACATGGGGCTACCTTTGAAGGTGACCCAGAAACTACAAATCCAGAATGTGGCAGCTAGACTGGTGACTGGGAGTGGCCGCCAAGACCACATAACACAGTCTTGAAAGACATACATTGGCTCCCAGTATGTTTCCGAGCACAATTCAAAGTGTTATTGCTGACTTTTGAAGCCCTAAACGGCCTTGGCCCAGTATACCTGAAGGAGCGTCTCCACCCCCATCGTTCTGCCAGGACACTGAGGTCCAGTGCCGAGGGCCTTCTGGCAGTTCCCTCGCTGTGAGAAGCCAAGTTACAAGGAACCAGGCAGGGGGCCTTCTCAATAGTGGCACCTGCCCTGTGGAACACCCACCAGATGTCAAAGAGAAAAACAACTACCAGACTTTTAGAAGAAATCTAAAGGCAGCCCTGTTTGGGAAGTTTTTAATGACTGATATTTTAATGTATTTTTAATATTTTGTTGGAAGCTGCCCAGAGTGGCTTGGGAAACCACTGGGGAAATTGTTGTTGTTGTTGTTGTTAGTATTATTATTATTATTATTATTACCCCGCCCATTTGGCTAGGTTTCCCCAGCCACTCAGGGCAGCTTCCAACAAAATGTTAAAATACAATAGTCTGTTAAACATTAAAAACCTCCCTAAACAGGGCTGCCTTCAGATGTCTTCTAAAATATGGTAGTTGTTTTTCTCTTTGACATCTGGTGGGAGGGCGTATGGAAACGTACTAGGAGCCAGTGTAGGTCTTTCAAGACTGGTGTTATGTGGTCTCGGCGGCTACTCCCAGTCACCAGTCTAGCTGCCGCATTCTGGATAAGTTGTAGTTTCCGGGTCACCTTCAAAGGTACCCCCACATAGAGCACATTGCAGTAGTCCCAGCAAGAGATAACTAGAGCATACACCACTCTGGTGAGACAGTCCATGGGCAGGTAGGGTCTCAGCCTCCGTACCAGATGGAGCTGGTAAACAGCTGCCCTGGACACAGAATTGACCTCTATGGACAGCTGTGAGTCCAAAATGACTCCCAGGCTGCACACCTGGTCCTTCAGGGGCACAGTTACCCCATTCAGGAGTGCTCCACACCTGCCCGCCTCCTGTCCCCCCAAAACAGTAATAAAATAATTTATTATTATTATTATTATGAAAAAGATTATTTACTCCATCCCTTGGCAGATCAGAATTGTTCGTTCTTGGCCTCTTGCAGAAGTCCCTTCCTCTGCTTGCAAAAAGAAGCTCAATATGGTAGAAACTATTGTTATTTGCAAATAGAATTGGGCAAATTGCTTTATGGCTCAAAGAAATCTATTTGGAGTACCTTATCTTTTTACACTGGGTAGCAATTTGATCTAGCTAAATCTTTGTGCTGCTGCTTTAAACTAAGCTGATTTGAGAGACAGGTGCAGATCTCTTTATAGATATTAATATGTTGGTAGTGTAGCAGCCTTCTTCATGAGGCTTTGTGTATTATGGACTGTCATGTAAATGCAAAGCAAGACTATTTTTGATGTTTCCTAACTTGCAGGAGCGACAGATCCAGCTGATCAAAGAGCTGCTTATGTGTGATTCATCGGGGAGTATTCAGCTGAGTGAAGAACAGAAATCAGCACTGGCCTTCCTAAACAAGCCTCATACTTCTATGGGAGGGAATAAAAGGTCAGCTGCTGAGATATTACCTTTGCTGGAGGGTGCCCCTTTGGTGGGCTGGGTTGTAAAGAAGGTAGATGTGACAACCTGATTTTATTTCGCTGGGGCTAGGAACATGTTTTCCAGACCCCTGGAAACCTTGTATGGGGCCAGAAAATGTACAGAACAATCCAAACCCTCGACCCCTCAAGGGAACTTGGATGGAATGGAAGTGTTTCTCTGCAAGCCCCCCGGGAGCTCCACTGTTAGCAGGAAAACCGCGCCAGAATAGAGCAACTCAATGGGTGCCCACCCAAACATTGGTTGGAGGCCACCATCTCTTCCAACAGCAGGCAGAGGAAATCCCAGTAGTGGCAGTGCTGGCACAGGAATTGCTTGATCCTGCGTAGACCCTGCTGCCGTCACATGGCAGTAGTGGCCCTCGTCCAAGCCTCATTGTGCCGGCCTGGGAGTAGGCACAGTAAAGAGCCATTCCTTTTGCCGTGGCCTTTGTGGGCAGTGCAACTGGGAGTGTGGCTCTGGCTGCCAGCTGGGAGTTAGGATTTGGCCTTAGACTTGTTCACACAGAAGAAAATAATTTTAAGACCTCCCTTGTTTAGTCCTAACACAATTTGTTCAGTGCACTCACAAATTGTGTTAGGAGGACTAAACAGATGTTATCTTAAAATGACCATCTTCTGTCTAAACAAGTCTAAAGCCAAATCCTAACTTAATTGCATCTAAAACATCTGTATAGAAGTCTCTGAAAAGGTAAGAACCACACCTGTTGTTTCATCCACTTTTGCCTCTTGTCTCGGCTACCACTGGCATGTGGCCCTCGGTAGGTTGCCGAAAAAGGAATTCAGCCCTTGAACCTGAAGTGTTTCCCCATCCTTGGCTTAGAAGCTACTCTTTAGAATACCAGGGCTCTGCAAATTGTTCCAGGAAACACTGTTTCTTGGCAGAGAATATGGGGGTGGGGCGCGTGTAGTATTGTTTCAGGTTGTAGCTATAATCCTACTTCTTGTTTAAAGGTTTTTTTCTGTGATGTAGCAATGTTAAGCTGAATGTCAATAATTCTGTCTCTACATAAGTAATTAACCTAAAGGTAGGGACAGTTCAGCAATACTTCTTTCAGCAACTGACCTAGTTCTAAGCAGCAGTCATATTTCTTGTCTGGCAAAGGTTATTTATCCGAATCCAGTAGATATTGAAAGGGTTCTTATTTCTTTTTGGTACTATTAAGCATATATTTCTGCTCTGTGCATCAGTAAATGAAATTTAATACTTCAGAACTGCAAGGAATTGCAGAGGAAGACTCTGATTTATAACAGTACTTGAACCAATATTTATATATTAAAGTTGTATGATTTTGCTGAGAATGTTGAGATGCAGCCAATTAGGCCCTCATGTCTAAACAGAAAAGGACTATATAGGAAAAGGTAGAAGACATCAGACATACTTACCTTAATTATAGAATGATCAAATAATGTAATGTAATTTGAACATTCCTCATTACGCAGACTCAAACGATAGTCTAGATTAGAAAAAATCCTGAATGTCGATACTACTTGTATTAAGCTTCCCTACTTATCTGTGTTTATAAACTTATGCACTATGTGCATTCTTTGATAGATGCCACCGTTATTATTAGTCTTCTGCAGCAGATAAAGACACATTTCTGACCAGAGCAAATGATGCCTTGAAGATACAGGTTTTTAAATAACTTGTTCTTCTGGTCAAGGGTTGGAGTGATAGGGGTCATAAACGAAGCAGAATGGTGGAGAGGGAAAGGCATAAGCATGGAAAAACGGGCAAGGGAATGAGTAATACCAATAATTGGCAGCCATGTAGAACATCAATATAACCATTCCAAAGCTCTGGTTTAATTTCTGAACTTTCAGTAGAGATCCACAAGTTGCTAAGAGAATTTATCTCTGATTTATAAGGGTGGGCGAATTAGAATCATATTTTCTTTTCCTTTTTTAACTGTAAGCTGGCATTCTCAGAATTGAAAATTATGCACCAGATGCATCAGTTTCATGTATGAGCATGGGTTGCATAGCTCTGCATGCTAAAAGAATCCAAATTATTCAAATAGAATGGATTATACCAATAACCACATTCCTCTTACTATTGCAATCTCCTTTCAGGAGCCTGTTTTTTTTTTTTTTATTATTATTATTCTTTCGCAAAGATTACGGGACTGGAGGGGAAGAAAGGATATGGCAATTAGAGACCCCTGTGCTGTTAAGCACTTCTAAGCCCCACTGATTGTACAGGAGAGTATTAAGAGACAAGCTTAACTTTCTCCATTGAACCAATGAGATTTAGATGTGCTTAACTCTAGCTGTTTATATTATATAAAAAAATGTGCAACTCTTAGTATACTAATTTCTTATATACCAGATATTATACCCTATGTTTGTATTATATAGGGATGCAGGTGGCGTTGTGGTCTAAACCACTGAGCCTCTTGGGCTTGCTGATCGGAAGATCGGTGATTCAAAACCACGCAATGGGGTGAGCTCCCGTTGCTCTGTCCCAGCTCCTGCCAACCTAGCAGTTCGAAAGCATGCCAGTGCAAGTAGATAAATAGGTACTGATATGGCAGGAAGGTAAACGGCGTTTCTGTGCGCTCTGGCTTCCATCACAATGTCCCGTTGCACAAGAAGTGGTTTAGTCATGATGGCCACATGACTTGGAAAGCTGTCTGTGGACAAACACCAGCTCCCTCAGCCTGAAAAGCGAGATGAGCGCCACAACCCCATAGTCACCTTTGCCTGGACTTAACCGTCCAGGGCGTCCTTTACCCTTTACCTGTGTTTGTGTAGCGAAGTTGCATATGTATTGATTACATATAATTAGGAATGTGCCAAGCTAGACTTCTTTCAGAGTCTGCCTGCCTTCAAATACTAAGAAATTGAGCTAGTAATCATAAGGCCTTGACAAGGGTGTTATCTGGAAGAATGTTACATGCATATGTGTGATTTTTACATTTTTCTTCTTCTTGTATTTAGATTATCTACAATAGATGAATCTGGTTCAATTTTATCAGACATCAGTTTTGACAAGACCGATGAATCACTGGTAATGTTACCATGATCTGCCTTTCTTGTTCTCTCCTTGAATGATGTAGAAATAGGACCGTGTGTAAAGAGAAGTGTGGTGATCATGTGAACTATCTTTGTCTGTACTTCTGTATTAACCTTTTGCTCCTAGATTCCATTCAGTGCTATACCAAATAGTTTTGCGGTCTAGCAGGTCATAAGAGTCATAGATTTAGTAACATAAATTGAGGATAAAACCAAACAAACAACACATAGAAATTTGCTGCCTTCATAATGCCAATCAGATTTTTCTTGTATCTTCAGGAATGGGATTCCACAGTGGTAAAGACTGTCAAACTGAAGAAAAGAGAGAAAAGGGTATGTCCTTTTCCCTTTACTGACTTGTAATGGTCTAATGCAAAAATGAGTTGTGTGTGTGTGTTCGTTCACACAGGTTTCAATTCTCCATTGGTATCCATATGCATATTCACTACTTCACTTAGGTGTCTTGGTATCAAGTGGCAATAGTTACAAATGGTCAAACTGGCAAATATTTTCTAAACTCCTTGAGTGTGAACTTTTAAAGTGTACATCAATATACATATGCAATAATTTGTCCTCTTTTTTTAACGCACATGATGGATAGATTTCCTAGTCAAGTGTGTGCTTCCCTTATGTCAGCAATACAAACAGCCTTTCCAGGCTGGCATAATCTAGAGAGCCACTTAAATTTCAAGATGTATTCCTCTGAGCTGCTTGTTTCAAACCTGGAATTTTCTTTTGAAATGCTTTAATGCCTTGTACAAGGGCTTTGAGATCAAGTAGGACAGATCTGAAGACAGTTTCATGACATCAAAGATAGAAGTTACAATTTCCGTCTCATTTTGGCTTGCAGGATAGCACAGCTGAAACTTTGAGTTCTGTTTCATATATACTAGTGGGGGGTGGGGGTGGAATCCTAAAGCAGAGTGTGTCTTTTCTTCCTCCCTTCCCATTCAATTCTCTTCACTTTCGTCTGGTTACTAGGTGAGAAGTGTATCTTCTCGGCATATCTCAAGCGGGAAAGGGCACTTCAGAAAGGTTTACTTAAAATTCTACGCAGATCATTTCAAGAATATCGCATCTCTTGTAAATACAGATATATATAACATCATTTAGTGTCTTGAGTATTCCAATAGAATGCATTTTCTGCTTTCTCAAAAATTCTGTAGTGTTTTGACCCAAACATGGAATTGCAATTTTTTCTTTATAGCGCTCATCCAGACAGTTTATAGAAGGCCCACCAGGTTGTTTAAAGAAAACTCGTTCCATTGGTTCTACCGTGGACCAGGTATGCAACTTTGCATAGTTTATACAACCTTCCTTTTGTCAGAAGTGCCTGTGGATTTTGGGATAGGTGGAGCGGTGCTTAGTATTATACATTACTTTACGACATAACATGTACCACCCAGAGTGCAATGTAGATGATATGACTGCTTCTCCATACCCAAAATGAAAGGTGGAGAAATGCTGTTGACCCTGATCAGGTGGCAAATCTCCAACTCTGTGCTATCGTACAAATTCATTGCACAGTGGGAATGATCAGCACAATTGGCACCTCAACATCTATACAGAGTGTATCAAATATTGTATGGGTCAACATCTACTTTTTATGAACTCACGGTTCAAGTCTTAATATAGAGCCCTATCTGATATTGCAGCCATTTGGCTATTTACATTGTCATTTATTGTATTGTATTGTGTTTTCCCTGCAGTAAAGCTCTGAGTGGCTTATGTGGTGCTCTGAATAGTTTCCCAGACAATAGTCCACATTCGCTTAACATCAGAATAGCGCTGCATTGTGTGCTCCCAGATACATCATTCAGTGGATCTACCTTTCGATGGCACACTTTGTGAATGACTTATGTATTCTGTTCTTAGAAAATCCTGTAAATGATAAAACATCAGATGTAAGAAGGCTGCTCATCAAGATGCCAGTCATATGTAGGAGTCATCCATGCACTACCATGCCTGGGCATATTTTCATTTTATCTGGTTGGAGCAGGATATAGCAGTAATATAAAGTGTCCAACTACAATCTAGCGGCCAGCTCCTCACTTTCACTGTGGATGCCTTTATTTTGAAGCCAAGATTTTCATATGCTGAGTAGGTGCTCAAGGCTGCACCATTAACATGGATAACAGGTTGCATATGCTTGGGCAGAGAGAGATTCTTATATATGACCCTTAGGTGCATCTTGCACCCGTTAATCTCTTGGCTGTCTCATTTCAGGGAAATGAATCAATAGTTGCAAAAACGACTCTCACAGTGCCTAATGATGGAGGCCCAATTGAAGCAATCGCCACTATTGAAACTGTACCTTGCTATATTGCAGACCGTAGAAAGGCAGGTAAGTGCCTGCTTTCAGATTATTACTTGCATTTCAAATTTAATACTGTGACTTCCCTGTAACCACAGCCGTTAATCCATTTTGCAGCCAGAAGGTTGCTGATACAAGTGAGAGTCATTTTCTGTGACTAAGCACTGCAGAGGATACTGTTGGCTACCGAAGTTCAACAGGAAATGGCAGCACATATTTGAATTACGTTTCAAATCTGTTATGGATAAACTAAGAGCATACTTTCCTCTGTCACTCTTATACTGCATAGTTTTATTCCATTTCGTATTTTATAATATAGAGTAGGGGAAAACACTCCTGAAACATTTTATCTGTTCTGCTTAAATCCATCCCACACATCTGTTTCTATTTCTACTGTAAGAAGGATTAAGGAGGTACACTGAAAGCTGACCGCCAAATATCCCTCCCTCTCAAGCCTGAGCTGCTGTGATGGGAAAAGGATCTAAATGTAACCCTTGTGTGTGTTTAAAGTGAAATCGTCATTATTTTAATACAAAAAATAGGAAAGATGAGACAAAATTGGATATCTTGAAACTTCTTTCTAGTTGCATTAGCTTGCAACTAGAGTAGGGGTAGCTTTTGTGAGAAATGGTATATTCACCCGCTTCTAAATTGGGGGTCCCTATTCTCCCCCTGAAACCTATTTCAAAGGCAGAATCTGTAAAATGACTGTGACTTGTCTCCTCCCAAGCCATTCTACAACCTTGGAGCAGTGATTCAAGCCTGGGAAGCAGGAAGCAGGAAAACAAATCTGAAACAGATGGATCTAGCACTCCTGGGAACACTGGGATGAGGCTACATGAATTTGTATCAAAAACGGTGAGCAAGCAGGCAATGATCAGCCTGTGTGAATTCCTCTTTTGTTATTTTGAGCAGGTTTATTAGTGCTGGGCAGGGTACCAGTTTGTGGACCCTTTTCAAAGTGTTGGCTTTGTCTTTTTCAAAGCCCTAAATATTTTGAGCCCAGAATACTTGACAAATACTTGACAAACACCTCTTTAGATGTGAACCTCTCCTCTTCTCCCTGGGGTTCCTGGGAACCTGAGTACCATCATCTTTTGAGGTAAGCAGGACATCTGCGTTGGTACCCTTTAGCACAATGCAAACATATTTAATCAATTGTTGCTGTAATCTTTTAAGATACCAAGCATACAGTGAAATCATGGCTTAGCTAACTGAGCCCAGCCCAGGGATGCATGTTTAGGGAGACATTAGCAAATTCTGTCTGACATCTCGTAAGCAGAGTAGAGAAACTGTTTTAAATCTGGCTTGCCCACGAAGCCTGCAATTGCAATGAGACTATTGTGTTGTGCAAAGTAGCTCCCTAGCTGCTGCATCATAGCTGCCAGTGTACCCACTTACCTGCCCAGAGTGGCTCATATGTCAAGCTTACTGAGTCAGAAGTTGCATTCAAAGCCTTCTTGCTCATGAAGGCATTTGACTGACTGACTCACGTTGCTGCTGTGGTTTGCACTTGCTGTTCTTAACCAGAATGATATTATGTTTTTCTAGATTGACTTTTATGTCAGTTTTGGTGATTAGCAGTTTTGAGAGCCTCTCTAGCTGACTGGTGGGATGATACTCAAATGAATAAGCTACTGATTTGGATAAGGGTCCTTATCTGGACTAAATATATTTCAGTGCTTATTTCAGATCAAGCTGTTCCTAACATGTGTAGTCTCTCTCCAGGTTATTAAACCTGAGTCGTGTGTTCCATGTGGCAAGCGGATAAAGTTTGGGAAAGTGGCCTTGAAGTGCCGAGACTGTCGGGTAGTGACACACCCAGAATGTCGAGATCGCTGCCCCTTGCCCTGCATCCCTACCTTGGCAGGAACCCCTGTCAGAATTGGAGAGGTATGCTTCTGTATGTGCAGTATCTTCAGTGGCCTACAACTGAAAAGTTTTCTGTTGGATCTAAAGAACAAAATGGTTTTTTTAAAATTTATACTTATTTGTCACTTCTTACACAAAGAGTATCCCAAAGTGACTTGCAGCATATTAAAGCAAAATACTTAAACATGCTTCTCCAGGAACATTTTTAAACTTACAAATCTTACTCAACCTATTGAAAGAATACATACCGTATTTTTCGCACCTGACCATAAGACGCACCTAGTTTTTAGAGGGGGAATGCAAGAAAAAAAATATTTAAAGGGAGCGCTGAGCAGAGCCTGTCTGCATCCCAGGCTCTGCTCAGCTCTCCCTTTCACGAGCCGCGAGGAGCTTGTGTGCAGCGCTTGCAGGCTTTTCCCCAAGAGCCGCACACGCTCCACACGGCTCTTTAAAGGGAGCGCGGCCTTTGGGGTTTTTTCTGGGAGGTGGGGGAAGGGACAGAGCTGTGCCCCACCCCCCAAAAGCCAGGGATAGCCCCGCAAAGCCTTTGCAGGGCACGGGGATGAAGGCTCCCTGTGCCCTGCGGAGGCTTCACACAAAGCTAGAACAGCTAGAGGGCCAGTGATTTAAAGAAAGTCTAAAGCTGTATGCTTCCTATTAGTAACTTTAGGATTATGTACAAACATAAGGTTTCCATGCTGCTTTGGGGTGCTTGTACCTAGCCAGATGTAAAGTGAAAGATGAGCAGAACAAAATAACTGCTAACAATGTCTGCCACCTTTTTCCTAAGGGAACCAGGAGTTAACAGCTGCTCAGTTAGATCTTATCATTTTTTGTGCATGCCTAGGGTTTTTCAGAAAGGTCTTGGGGATGTTATCTTTAGATTATGCAGTTTTAAGTAATGTGGGAAAAAGAATGTGATGTCTCTGTGGTAGAATCTTTGTTACACCTGTGCTATTAACAAGCACACATCCTTCACACCAGCCAGAAAATGTATGATGTTTCTCCAAGCATTTCTAGTGGCTCCACCACTAACAATTTCACAGGTTTATACTCATATTTCTTCATATTTGTACTATGATCTATAACAGAATTCAATAGTAGGATTTGCACTTGAGATTTTGATTGTGGCACTTGGTTGCAAAAATCAGTTTAAAGCAATTTTGCTCCCTATTTTCCTGGAGTGCAGTTATGAGCTGTTTTCCATCAAGGATTCTGTAGGTAGGTTATGGTCAAGTTGTCTGTTGGAAGACCTGAAACCTGTGCCTTTGTCCTCTTAAAGAATCTTTCTTCTGTGAGACTTCTAGTGAGTAGGGTATGGATGGAAAATCACTGTGTTCCTCTTTTTCAGGGAGTGCTAATGGATTTTGTATCTCTGACGCCTCCCATGATCCCCTCCATCATAGTTCACTGTGTGAATGAGATTGAGCAGCGAGGGCTGCATGAGGTAAGAACTTGAAAAGTGTGCATCATCTTGTTTATGCTATTTGGAATGAAGAGAATTATATACTGTCTACCTTTTGGGGCCCTATGAGAGTTTGCAGCCATTGAAGTAAAAAAATGTTTGTGCTGTTATTAAGATCATACCCTTATGCACTGGGAGATGGGGTCCACCAAAGCTAAAAACTTTGAACATAGGTTAACATACTGTTCTTTCAACAGACAGGCCTCTACCGAATTTCTGGTTGTGATCGTACAGTGAAAGATTTGAAGGAAAAGTTCCTTCGAGGGAAGACTGTGCCCCTGCTTAGCAAGGTGGAAGATATCCATGCTGTGTGTGGTCTCCTGAAAGACTTCCTCCGCAACCTGAAGGAGCCTCTCCTCACCTTCCGTCTCAACAGGGCTTTTATGGAGGCAGCAGGTAAGAATTATGGCTGTCCCAAGTGATATGGGCATTTCTTCAATGCGCAAGCTTACAAAACACTGGCTCCCTGTCTTTCATCATACGGAGTCATCCCCTATCACAAGGAAGATAACTATTTGATTCTCTGTTGTTGCACCAGGGACAAACAGAAATATATTTTACAGCTGATATTGATGGTTGGATAGTGGAACTCTTAGAACTGGCTTTTTGAGAGTGAGTAACAGGCACAAATGAACTATTTGCCTAAATGTAATGCCATTCTGGACTTATTTGATTATTGATTACAATATTTTCCCCAAACAGCAGCTGCTATGACCTGGTACTAGCTGGTACTCCTAGCCTAGCTGACACAAACATCCTCCTACACACCACTTTCCATCTCTTGTTTCACTTGCCTTCTGTTTTTTGATAACTTCCTACTTGTCTGACTGAAAATCCAGTTAGAAAACCTCCTACTTGTCTGACTGAAAATCCAATAAGAAAACCTCCTACTTGTCTGACTGAAAATCTATTTTAAATAACAGGCCCTTAAGACTATAACAATAAGGACATAATTACATTATTAGAAGCCTCTTTTCTTACCAACGGTGTTATGTCACCCAAAGGGATGATACCCATTTTTCAATGAAGCTCTTCCCTCTCATTTTAGTGTGCTAATTCTTCTCCATTTGTTTCACTCTTTATTGTGTGTAATGAAAAACCTTAATACAATACTAATAGGAAAGCAATAGACTATGTTGCAAGGAGCACTTTTATATCTGCTCTGTTGCAAACTACCTTTTTTAAAAATCCCCCAACAGAAACCCTGGTATTGCAGCAAGTCTTCAAATATAAGTTGATGGGTTCATTTAGCTCCTAGCACAGTTCAGCACACATAAACTAGGCTGGACCTATGCGTGCTGCCCTCGTTGGGATAGTGTCATAGAGTAGTTTGACTCCCCTAATAATTTTCCCATGCATCATGTTGAGCACTAGGCGACACATAGCAGATAGGTTTTTCTGTCTCATTTGTCTTTGTTCTGTAGATGTTACAGTAGTCGGGAAAATTCCAATTGAGTTGCCTATTTCAATAAATCTTCCCTTTCCCAATATTGAGATGGGACATTCTACTGATTTGATAGTGATGGTAACTCCTGTTGCTTTGTATTTGTGTTATTAAACACATGAGACACAACTTGTGTCCTGTCTCTTAATGAAACCCTATTGATATGTTGAAAGCAGTCATAGAAATGCTATTTGTTTTGTTTTGTTTAAAGAAATAGTTGATGAAGACAATAGTGTGGCAGCCATGTATCAAACAGTTGGGGAGCTGCCGCAGGCTAACCGAGACACTCTGGCTTTCCTTATGATACACCTCCAGAGGTGAGTCCAGTTGGGATATAGATTCTGGAAGAGTTAGTGTGGAAAAAATGATATAATTCTGTTGGCGTGGGGGAATGAGTTAATAAACCAATGATCAATGGGCTTGTGAACCAAGAAGAATGGCAGGCTTGCTTTACACAAATGCTCTGTCTCTTTGTCTAGAGTGGCCCAAAGTCCAGATACAAAAATGGATGTCTCCAACTTGTCCAAGGTCTTTGGACCTACAATTGTTGGTCATGCTGTGCCAGATCCTGAACCCATGACACTACTCCAGGATACAAAAAGGCAACCCAAGGTAGGTCAGCAGTGTAAATTGAGGCAGAATGTGAACTTTTGGCAGCCAAAATGTATCGATTGCATTGCTGGTATTTGTCTATGCTGTTCTGAAAGAGGAGTGAGTCACATGCCAGTGTGCTTCTGTAGGTGGTGGAGCGGCTGATCTGCTTGCCTGTGGAATATTGGAGTCAGTTCATGATGGTGGAACAGGAAAACATTGAACCAGCACATATCATTGAAAACTCAAATGCCTACTCCACACCCTGCACACCAGATGTTAAAGGTAACCATGCCCTATTTAATGGCTACCTATTGGGAATTAAAAGAAAAATGGTCCTTTCAACAAACAACCTAGCCTTTTCATTTCTTAATGCCAGATATTGGTTTTAATAATTATTCAGGCTGTTGTGCTAATGTTACCTTTTGTCCATTTAACTCCTGCCGACAATCCCCTTTTCTTCAATTCATTCTTGGTCATCCCTGCACTGCTAAAGCTTGAGGCTGCATCATCCTAAATGCATATTCCTGGAGCAAAAAGCTAGTGTGTGTGATTAGATATGCCTCAGAATGTGGTGCTCCTGCCAGAAATGGCAACTTCCTGTTGAATTCACTCGCCTCTTGCCTGCAACATTCTGTAAGGGAAAACTGCATTTCCGTGCATTCTGGCTTCCGTCATAGTGTCCTGTTGCGCCAGAAGCAGTTTAGTCCTGCTGGCCACATGGTGCAGAAAGCTAGCTGTGGACAAACGCCGGCTCCCTCGGCCTGAAAAGCGAGATAAGCGCCGCACCCCATAGTTGCCTTTAACTGGACTTAACTGTCCAGGAGTCCTTTACCTTGCCTTTTATACCTTACTGTAAGGGAAATTCATAGCAGCATCATATTGCACTTTTCCCTGTCTGCTGGCAGCCAGTGCTGAGAAGCAGATCCCAACACTATCACATTATGCATTTCTGTTGCAGTGCATTGTAGGGGTGGCCAACGTGGTGCTTTCCAGATGTTGTTTGGCTACAATTCTCATCCCAGACAGTTGGCCGTACGGATGTGAGTTGGAGTCCAATATATGAAAGATTGGCCGTGCATTAAACAGAGCAGGGTTTGACATGGGGTTGCCATTTCCAGAGACAACACTCTTTTTTTACATTCTGGGACTGTGTTTGATTAGGAGAACCGGTTACGCTACTTGAATCTGCATAAACTGTGCTTCGTTGTTGCAAGAGCTGAAATTCTTCGGCAGAAAAACGCATAACATTGGTGGGCTGTTGGGAACGTACAGTATTCCTTAGTGAACAGTAGGATGTGTATACTTGTGCCTCATTCTTTTCAACCCAAAAGAGGGTGACTTCACCCCCTCATGAACTGGGCAATAGCAACCAGAATGAGAAATGCTGCCTCTTAAAATTGTTTATTATTAGTTCCTTCAGAATGTTCACAAGTATGTCTCTAAGGCTGAAACTACTTTATCTGAGATAAGATATTGCTGATTAAGAATGCTAACTACGGTGCTATGCTTGTGTCTTCTTGCTTCAAAGTGAGCATGTTGGGACCACTCACCACTCCAGAGCAACAAATGGTTAAGACCCCTTCAAGCAGTTCGCTCTCCCAGAGGGTCAGGTCTACATTCAGCAAAAACACACCCAAGTAAGTTGGGCCGTTGCTTCCTTGACCTAGCAGACAGCATTTTCCTCCCATGTTAGAAAGGGCTCCAGGACTCTAGCAGCGCCACTGTAGCCGTCAGTTTAGCTCGGCAATAGGCAGAAAGTATTGTTGCTGCGGAGTTCTGTGGCTTGTTTCAAGCAGATGACGGGGTGGTCTGGAATCAGGCAAAACAAGCTGGCAATGAGTAAAACAAAGCGAACAGTTGATCCATGTCTAGAGTGTAATGTTCTGAAAGAACCACCACTTGCCTTCAAGCAAAGTTGACTGCTATGCTTGAGGCTGCTCATAAGGGAGCAATGGTATTTGGCTTGGGTATGGGTCTTGAACATGAGGCGGGGTACCACAGCTGCTCTCCCGTGCACCTGCCTCTAGCTAGTTTTGCTGTAGCTAGGAAAAGGCAAAATAGCTCAGTTGCTAGGGAACTGCAATTCACAATCCCATTTGTTCCAACTTCATCAAAGTGGCCAGCCTGGAGGTAATCATGACTCCTGGAGACTGCTGCATACCCTGAAATGTTGGCAACATCACTTGGGTGGGGTTGGGGCGAGAAAGCAATATATGTAAAGAAGATTCTTACTTGTACTAATCTTGTCTTGGGCTGTATCTGCTCAAGTACTTTGAAAATCTGCGGAATTTCCATTGGGCATTTTCAGCATTAATGGCATATGAGTTATTTGTTAAGTGCTCAACAAAAGTGAAAATGTGGGTGCAGAAACAGTCATTGTTTGCTCAAACATGTTCATCCACCAAAGCAAATGCTAGGACACTGAAAACCATTTCATGCCGAGTCTCTCCCTTTCTTTTTCCCTAGATTTGCCAGCAAAAGCAAATCTGCAACCAGCATTGGACGCCAGGGTAATTTCTTTGCCTCTCCAATGCTGAAATGAAGCATGGTTTCATACTGAACATCATCCTGCAGTCCGATTATGAACAGCTGCAATAAAATCTGAAATTGTTCCTTCGCTTGTTCCTAGCAACATTGTGTACTAGGATCAACTGTATACCATTTTCAGTTAAGAGACTTTATTTTTATTCTGCAGTGTATAGTATCTATTGCCATATTACATTTATGAGAAATAACTGGCAAACCCCTATATAGGGAAACTGCAAAAAGTTCTTTTTTAAATGTTTTCTGTAGCTCGGATATTATCTCCACCTGTTCAAAGCACCCCATTCTTGTTTCAGTTGTGCATTGTTGTTGGAAATGATACATTTTTGCACCAGCAGTAATCTTCCTTGTTTCAAAGAACTGTGCATGTTGAACTTTCCTGGTTAGTCTTTTTAAGTGATTTTTAAGTAAGTAAACTCAGAAGTTGGTTACGTGAAAAATGGAAACCCAGTGTTCCATAGTGCATTCTTGAGCTTCTTCCTTGTGCACCAGAGGAGGGCACAGAGTAAACAATAGGATACTGAATTGAGCATCTTAATCTTCACCTGCAACCTTTCAGAAACCTGGCTTGAATTATTTTAACTGCCTAGATTGCTGATAAAAGCATGTGTTAAGTGTGGAAACGTTTTAGTCATGTTGTAGCCATAGCAGTTTGGTTTTACCCTTGTATTTATTTTCGGTAAAATCCTGGGTTTTTAGCAGGATACTTAATGGATAGAAGATGAACATATTGTTTGTTTGTGAGATGCAATGGAAGACTCAACCAGTTTAGTTTTTCCCACAAAGGTTTGTCTTACCACCACTTGTAAATACACCACTGATTTTGCAAGAGTGTCTTTATTTTGTGTTGTGGCCCATCAAAAAAAAGTTTAATTGTATCTTAACATGACCCATATTATTTTGTGGAGTATTGAATTGTATTTCCATAAAGTGTGTCAATTTTCAGGTTAATGTTTGCAATGCTCAGTGTCTCCCCCAAATGCAGCAGCGTTGCCAGTCCATCAGATTAATAGTTTTGTACTTCCCTGTTTGCGCATAACATTTTAACCATGGTTTAGCACAAGCAAAGTGCCCAAGAAAAACAGGGCTCCTGGGCTCCTCCTCCTGGGTGGGCAAAAGAAAGACTTCACTCACATTTACTTTCATTTTCCAGAATCATGGCTTACTGCATACGAACCAGAGATTGTAGCAGAAAACAAACTGTTCAGTTTCTAAAGAAATAAACTTCAAGCCATGGGTTTTGAAGCTGGCTTGCTTAACTAACCAGTTTGTTTTGAACCACAATCTCTGCCTTGTATGTAACAAGCCATGGTTCTTGAAAAGTAAATGTAAACACCATCAAAGTCCTTCTGGTTTTATGACATAAGCACTAAACTAAACCATGGTTTAGAATTATGTCAACCAACCCAAAGATTTTCAATGGCCATTGTCGTCGTACCATGCTCAGAGCAGTGGAAGATGGGAATAAATGGAACTAACACCTGCAATTCCTGTATCTCATTGAAAAAGGCTTGATTAGGAAAACCACATTTTTCCAGCCTATGTTTGTTGCCGTTCAGTGCAAACTGCCCTTTATCATTAAAACAACTGTAGACAAGTCACTTGAGTTAATGCAGTTATTTTTTGTTATATGGAACCTTCTCAATAACGTTTTAATGACAGCTAAAAATATTAAAACTCTTAGATCATCTTGCTCTGTTTCTGGAATGACATGTTGAACTAACTTATAAGCTACATTCCCCTATCTTTACTTCGAAGTGTTCTCTGCTTCCTATAACAGATGGATATCTGCTCTGTGTTCTGTTGCTCAGAATGTTAATGGCAGTGGAACCCATTTTTAAGTCCTCGACATTTAAACCAAAGAACAAGGATCAACAGGAAGCTGGCAGAAATAAATGGCCTGTTTTTGCAATGGGGGGGGGGATAGTCCCCATAGGATCTGCTGTTGGATACTTACTAATTTGCTCAAATATTGCCTAGAGTTTGGGTGGGTGAGAGATCCGAGTTTGCAAAGAACCCCCAAAATTGATCCCTTGAAACTAGGCACAAGGGCAGCAGAAGGGGCGATCACATTCAGTAGAAGTGCAAAGTAATGCATGTATGGCCAGAAACCTTGAACTTCTCATACAAATGCATTCTCCTTGGTAGTTATAGTTATTTTGAGGTTAACGGTAGAAAACAACTATGCTGTAGCCGGGAAAAGGTGATAGGAAAAAAAGTAAAGAAATAGCATGTTGCAACCACGGTTAAAAATAACTAGGAGTATTCATCTCCCACACAAACACTGTATCCTGGGAGGTAGAAAAGTGCAACTAAAATGACTTTGGGGTTCAAGCCACTTTTGCAATAAAGCTCATATCTCTTGAGTACAAACAAGATAGAAGAGACAGCAAAGAGTTATCTGTTAAATAAGAACTTATGGCACTTCAAATGGGCTTGAATTACAGTTTCAGGTCAATCATAGTTTACTTCATAGATGTATCTTATGGAATTTATTGCCACAAAATATGGAGATAGTAACTTTTTAAAAATAGGTTTGTGAAGGGAAGAATTATCAAGTGCTGTAGGTTCCTCTTGATAAATTCAGTCTTGATCAGAGGAAATAAACTGCCCATGCTTATCATGTCGCTGCTTGAATTTCACAGTCTTATATGGCTATGGTTGGAGACTTAATGATGCTAGACTCAATAGAAATTTGGCCTGGTCTAATTTTTTACTGCTGGCGGTCCTGCTTTTTAACTCCACCTTGTGTGCAGTAAGAGCAGACAGCATATTTCGGGAAGAATGTTACACAGAACCAAAACCTAGCAGCAATGAAAACAAATCCAGTTTCTTTCAATCCTACTTTCTCAGAATGTATTTGCCCTCACAGCTGAAGATTCCTTCTTCAGTTAATTACACTACTTTACAGCCCTTTTAAAATGTGTGTGTTTTTTGGGGGGAGGAGTATTGGGTAGTTGTTTTTATTTTGATTATATATTTTGTGGTTTTGTATTTTTATTTTGTTCTGTGAACTGCCTCGAGACCTCAAGTTATAGGGCAGTATATAAATCCACTAAATAATAATACAGTAAGGAATGTATACTAAAATGTAGCAAGGCTGACTGAGAAGCAACAAGTCTTTACTTAACATTTTCAGTGTAAAGAGACTGCTGCAAAAGAATCTCCTTCTAAAAGCATGCCCTGCCTGTCAGAATACAGATTTCAAGGGGTAGAGGGCAATACCTAATACTCTGTAGTTGCTGAAACAAACTCTAATTACCAGCAGTACAGCTTTATCAAAGCCAGAGGTTTTATAAGGGTGGCTTTAAATAAAAATACAAAAGGGAATGTTGACTTTTCTACAAAGTTGGACACGGGCAGAATGGCTCTGCCATAGCTGGTGTGTTATCTGCTGCTAACCCAGCTTTGGCAGGTTATATTCATACTTCTTTCTACAAAAGGTGAACTTACTGGCTATGATCTCCTCTTTTCTCCGTACACTGGATTATTGGGATTAACGCCTCAGGCAGCTAGGCAAGGGGCACCCACTTACCAAGAAGAGAGCAAAGCCTTCCAGCTACTTTATGTAATTGAAGCTAAAAGACCAGCACTGCCTTCTAATCTCAGATTAAGTGTTTTATGCCAGACATTGCTGTTCCAGGGCGACGAGGGAAATGCTACTGATGTAACGATAACTAACAGACTACTCTGTGTGCTGAAACACTGGCACTTGTTCCCTGAGGAAGGGCGCATATGAAATAACTACTCCAAGGGTTAGCGTTCACAGTGCCCCCCTTAGCAATTTGGGCCCTCTAAATTATTGGATTACAGTTCCCATCATTCCCGACTACAGACCATGCTGGTGGGAACTGGGACTCCAACATCTGGAAGGCCAGATGTTAAGCCACCCAGGTCAGTGGCTGCCTCTGCATGACAAGCTATTTGCATGTACCACCTTACAGCACAAGTTGTGGAGCTTTCACCACATAAAACACAGGCTTTTGTTAAGCCGGTGGTTTTCAACCAGTATGCCGTGGCATCCTGGGGTGTCTAGAATGATAGCCGTGGGCAACGTGGGCCTTTGTTCCCCTTTCCCTCCCTCCTCTGATGCCCTCTTGCATCTCTGCCTCCCAAAGGCTTGCGCGGCATATCAGTTAATACCTTTAACCCTGCTCCACTGAATTGAAATTTCAGCCTTCCCGACATAGGAAAACAGCCAAGTAAACAGCTATTTTCGTGGAGGAGGGTCAATATATTAACTGATATGCATGAAATTTCAGATACAGCTATATAATCCCTAGTGAGGCATTTTTCCAAAAAAAAGTTTTTTATGAACTGCCCTACTGAACACCCAATGCTTTTCAGTGGAGCAGGGTCAAGATATTAACTGATGTGCATGAAATTTCAGATATAGCTATATAATCCCTAGGTAAAGGTAAAGGGACCCCTGACCATTCAGTCCAGTCGCGGACGACTCTGGGGTTGCGGCGCTCATCTCACTTTATTGGCCAAGGGAGCCGGCATACAGCTTCCGGGTCATATGGCCAGCATGACTAAACCGCTTCTGGTGAACCAGAGCAGCGCACGGAAATGCCATGTGCTTTTGAACTGCTAGGTTGGCAGGAGCTGGGACCGAGCAACGGGAGCTCACCCCGTCGCAGGGATTCGAACCGCCGACCTTCTGATCAGCAAGCCCTAGGCTCTGTGGTTTAACCCACAGTGCCACCCGCGTCCCTAGTGTGGTAAAATAAGACCTTTGGAGCAGGCATTTTTAAAAAAGTTTTTTATGAACCACCCTAGTGTGCAATGCCTGCCTGGGAGCCAAGTGCCCAGCACCGAAGGGGAGCCTTTCCTCCATGCAGGCCCACAGCTGCCTCCCAAGGTGAGTTAAGTTGTCTGCCTCATGTTCACCTTTGGCAAGTCTCCCAGGCTGCTAAGGCTGGGAGCATCCTCTTCCCAGGCCCCTGGGCATGAGGAGACACCTCTCTTTGGGGCGGGGGGCAGCTCAGAGACCAGAAGGGAGAGTGCTTGAAAGGGGTGAGGGGCTGCCAGCTCTGCAGACAAGGGGTGACACAACTGGGCTCCCGCAGCTCAGAGCACGTTTCCCCACGGGGGAGCCTTAGAAAGAACGCAGTTTGTCAAGGGAGCCGTGGACTCAGAAAGGTTGAAAAGTTGTGGTTTAAGCCATTGCATGAGAACAGCCTGGGAGCTAAACACAAATGCCACGGCTGTGTACAATTTAAAATGGTCCCTGTGCCACAGCTGTTTTGTGTTCAATGTCCCAAAGAGCGTTTCTCTGATCACTTCAAGCTGATAGGCCACAGCACGGGAGTCTTCTGCAAGTAAGCCTGAAACGCCGCCTCTTTCCCCCATCTCTTCATGGCTGCTTTTTCGAGGATTGGAATCCCACTGATAAAATTGAGCAAGAACCACACCAGCAGCGGTGAGGTGACGCTGAAGTATTGCCAGCCACGTAGTACTGGGGTGGCCGACACAAAAAGTCCTGTCCACAGCAAGATCTCGCCCAGGTAGTTGGGGTGACGACTGTAAGCCCATAGGCCACTCTGGATAAACTTCCCCTAGGGAGATTTTAAAATAAAAAGTGTCAGTTTTATTGTGCAGCCTAACTCCATAGCTGGTTCCAATTATGAAAGAAATTCACTGGTTGAATATATGTGCAGAATTCAGTCGGCTTATCCAAATCAATACCAGTGAATACCCACATACTAAGCAGGATCTCTTTTCCTGCCTAGCTACCTTCAGCAACGAATACGCATTGCCAATTCCAAAGCTAGCATCCCTATTAGCAGGATTGCTGTTATCACAAAGAGCCAATCTCCCCATGCTTGATTGGCTAAGATTTCCAAAGCAAGATTCTGCCTAATGAAGTGTCCCTTTTTTGTGAGAACATAGCTTTTCCTAATTGGACTCTTAGACATCCTACATTAAGGAAAAGGTATTTCAGTAGAGTGATGCGAGTACGTTGTCTCTTAGCCCAAGCTTTAATTGGGTGGCTCTGCAAGCTATTATTAATGTAAGAACAGTAAAGAAGTTGGAACCATGTCTACCTTTAGATTTATTTTCCTCTTGTTGGGTCTGTGCCTTTGATTCTTGCTTTGCCAGAAAAGCTAGCTTTTGATTGGTTTAAATGCTTCAAACTGATAAAACCATGTTACATCTAGGTAAACTAGCAAATCATGTTACATCACCAGTTGAGTTGTACATCTAGTCTCTGTTATGCATATGAGGTCAATTCCTCCATCCACAATCAAGTCATGGATGGCAGTGGTCTTACGAATCATTGACCTGGCATTGCACAACAGCACCTTAAGGTCATGTGGGACACCCTTGTTGATACTGTATCCTTCTGGTGAGGATCAGAGTAGCAGACAGGGATGGTCTTCAGAGAACGACTAAACATGCCTCCTTGGTAATGACATGGTTTGGTCCTAGTGTACAAACTCCTCCTGCCTGTGAGCACTGAGATCCTGTGTCCTATTGCATCTCCCCCTATAGTCAAGGGCTCCCTAAAGCCAATATAGCAGAGAACCTCACAGCCATTACTCACAGCGTTGTCAGGGTTGCTTCTGAAATGCCACTTCTGTTGGTCAGCTATAGCCTCTGTAGCAAACCCCACGGCCCAAATGCTCCATCCAAAATAGTCCCAGAATCCAAGAGGCTTCTGGTGTTTCTCCAGGTTCAGCAACAGAGTGGGAAGCAATGTTACAAACACCCATATACCTGTCAAAACATGAAGCCAGGATAGATTAGGCTGTATACATTTGCAAAAACAACAGGGCAGACAAGACTGCGCACTTACTTGGGAGAAAGTTCCGTCTTACTCCTGAGTAGAATTGTGCTGTAGGCCTGTAACTTAGCAGCTGCACCCAGAAATATTATTATTTATTGAATTTATATACCATCCTATACCCAGAGATCTCAGGGCGGTTCACAAAAAAATAATCAAAATATAAAACCACAAAATATATAATCAAAATAAAAACAACAACCCAATAACACCCCCCCCCCAAAAAAACCACATTTTAAAAGGGCATAGAATGTCAATCAAATCAACCAAAGGGGCTGGTTAAAATGGAACGTTTTTGCCCGGCACCTAAAAATGTATAATCTTTTCTTCCTCTTAAAATGTCACCACATTCTACCTTAAAGTCCAAAGTCCCATTATTTTAGCAAAGGCCTGGTTTGTATATGTTCAAGTGCATCCTATGTCTTCTGATCACAGGGACGCTGGTGGCGCTGTGGGTAAAACCTCAGTGCCTAGGACTTGCCGATCGCATGGTCGGCGGTTCGAATCCCCGCGGCGGGGTGAGCTCCCGTCGTTCGGTCCCAGCTCCTGCCCACCTAGCAGTTCGAAAGCACCCCCAAGTGCAAGTAGATAAATAGGTACCGCTTTATAGCGGGAAGGTAACGATGTTTCCGTGCGCTGCACTGGTGCTGGCTCGCCAGAACAGCTTTGTCACGCTGGCCACGTTACCCAGAAGTGTCTCCGGACAGCGCTGGCTCCCGGCCTCTTAAGCGAGATGAGCACGCAACCCCAGAATCGGATACGACTGGCCCGTACGGGCAGGGGTACCTTTACCTTTACCTTTTTATGTCTTCTGATAATTCTGTAAGCTAAATTCTGCGATCTGAATAAATGTGACTGCTTGGGCACAGGTTCCCCCCAACCCTCTTCTGCTAACCAACTGGAAGGTGCTCTCCAGAACATTAAGGCACACTAGACCCATCGATTGACGCAAGTCCTGCTCAGTTCTGGCTTCTGATTGTTAAAGACAAGCACCACTAAGAGAAACAACTAGGGTGAAGCTAAAAGATGTGAAGCACTGAAAGCCAGCAGCAGGGGCACGAAAAGACATTGTACATTAAAAGCCCATCAAAGCAATATTGACTTCCACTGCTTAAGGAAAAGGCACAGAGGGAGCCTGATGGATCTTGATGAGAAGAGCATTCCAGAGCTAAACAAAAAACATATTGCATTCACCCAGTGGCTATCCTGAGGTGGCCTCAGAATTTGATTTGAATTCCCAGGAAGGTCCATATTACAGCAAGCAGCTCCTAACAAGGGTTACTGGACCCAAGCCATTCATAGTAATAATAATAATAATAATAATAATAATAATAATAATAATAATAATTTATTATTTTCATGCTGCCCATCTGACTAGGTTGCCCCAGCCACTCTAGGTGGTTTCCAATGAATTAAAAACATTAAGCACAGTAAAACGGCAAGCATTAAAAGCTTCCCTATACAAGGCTACCTTCAGATGACTCCTAAAAGACAGATAGTTCTTTATTTCCTTGAGATCTGATGGGAGGGTGTTCCACAGGGCGGGCATGACTATTGAGAAGGCCCTCTGACTGGTTCCCTGTAACCTCACTTCTCGCAATGAAGTTAACAGCCAGAAGGCCTTCAGAGCTAGATCTGTGTCCGGGCTAAAAGATGGAGGTGGAGAAACTCCCTCGGGTATATGGGGCCAAGGCTGTTTAAGGCTTTAAAGGACAGCACCAACTCTTTGAATTGTGCTCAGAAACGTTCTGGGAGCCAATATAGATCCTTTAGGACCGGTGTTATATGGTCCTGGCAGTCGCTCCCAGTCACCAGTCTGGCAGCAACGTTCTGGATTAGTTGTAGTTTCTGACTCACCTTCAAAGGTAGCCCCACGTAGAGCACATTGCAGCAGTCTTTAGGGGTTTCAAGGTTAGTAGAACCAGCTCTTTGAGCCCAGAAATAAATCACATAGCACACTAAGCATGTGTAAGTTACCGTATTTTTTGCTCCATATGACTCACTTTTCCCCTCCTAAAAAGTAAGGGGAAATGTGTGTGCGTCTTACGGAGCGAATGCAGGCTGCGCAGCTATCCCAGAAGCCAGAACAGCAAGAGGGATTGCTGCTTTCACTGTGCAGCGATCCCTCTTGCTGTTCTGGCTTCCAAGATTCAGAATATTTTTTTTCTTGTTTTCCTCCTCCAAAAACTAGGTGCGTCTTGTGGTCTGGTGTGCCTTATAGAGTGGAAAATACGGTAAATTGTTCAATGCTTCTGGCCAAATTTCACTGGTGAGGGGATATAGGTTTCAGTTCCAAACTATCTACGCCTTCACCTTGCATTGTCCAGTATAGGAAGAAAGTGCCGGAGTTTTCTCTGACGCCGTTGAATCGCCTGTCATGCCCCTCTTTCAGGATCCGTAGGAAGAGGAAGAGCCCCAACCTGAGAACAGCAGAGATAATTGAAAATATTTGAAATGGTGTTCATCATTACGTGGAAGCAATCAGAGCCTTCCTAGGCCTCGGATAACAGCTGGCAGTGCCTGCAGCTTCGCAATTGCCACATTTTTGGTGATCCTGGTCTTCTGTTTCAACAGTAGCCTAATAAAAAACAAATATAGGAGAAAAAGCCATTTCTGGCATAGAAATAAGTCATGGGGAAAGCTGTGTGCAATGCATTTAAAAATAAAAATCCTGTACTAAAGAATAATGCTGCAACCTGAACAAACTAAGCAAATCCATCTGATTGTGCGTAATTATTCGGAATTTTTACTGTTACAAATAATATGTTGCTTCTGGGAAGGATAAGAACCTTTGAAGAAAACTCAAGCCCTGCCACCGCCACTGAAAATTGCACCGAACAACAACTCTGATTTTAAATAGGCATTGTCCACACACTGTCAAACATATCTTGACAACTATAAGGGCTAGAAATCTGTTCCTTTGTGATTTTAAAAAAGCAACAGAACATGACAGCTAAGATTCTCGGGAAACCCAACCCCCTACTTGTATTTCTGTACTTGTGCAAAATCACAGCATAAATGCAGCCCACTTGTGTGGGATCATAGCTGGAGCTGCAGCCATAGGCTGAAGAGGAAATCAATCGGTAAGAAGTGACTGGATTTTAAAAGCCTTAAAAAAAAAAAATGCAGTGCTTTGATTTTTACATTCAGTTCCATCAACACTGTTAACCCCAGAATAGCATTCATTGGCAATTCCATCAGGCTCTCCTGGCTGCAGGCACACGAGTCGAGGTGATGCATCGTGGAATTGGCTCAAACTCATCGCTGCCTCTGAAACGAATACACAGCTCATTGGAAACTCACCTGAGGCCCCAAATAGTCACCAGCCCTGTCTGGACCTGCTGCCGAAGATGCTGTGCATTGCCCCATCTGAGGCTCAGGTGTGCCAGCAAGATGAATGTCCCGCTTCCTAGAGAGGCAGAAAGAGCAACATCAGAAGCTAAAACAGGCCAAAGTCATCACAGGGGCTCTTGAATGCTGCACTGGTGTGATACAGGCCTTGCATTTCATAGAATCATAGAATCGTAGAATTGGAAAGGACCGTGAGGACCTAGTCCAACCCACTGCAATGCAGGGAGAGTTCACCTGACATGGGACTCCAACCCACAATCCTGAGATTAACAGTCTCATGGTCTACCGGTTCTCCATCCTTGTACTGAGCTATCCTCAAGGTCTGTAGCAGGGAAGCATTAATAAACTCCTTTAGTGCAGGGGTCAGCAAACTTTTTCAGCAGGGGGCCGGTCCACTGTCCCTCAGACCTTGTGGGGGGCTGGACTATGTTTTGAAGAAAAAAATGAATGAATTCCTATACCCCACAAATAACCCAGATATATATTTTAAATAAAAGGACACATTCTGCTCATGTAAAAACACCAGGCAGGCCCCACAAATAACCCAGAGGTGCATTTTAAATAAAAGGACACACTCTACTCATGTAAAAACACGCTGATTCCCTGACTGTCCGCAGGCCAGATTTAGAAGTTGATTGGGCCGGATCCGGCCCCCGGGCCTTAGTTTGCCTACCCATGAGTAAGAGGATGCTATATTCTCTCCACCCAAGTAGCGGCGACTGAATACTACTGTTTCATATTCCACTACATCTAATCGCTATCTTACAGATATTAGCCATTTGCAGCTTCTACTTGATCTCTGGCGTGCTTGCTCTATAGAGCTGCCGTCTTAGAAACACGGCAGTGCTTTCTCTTTTTGGAATCTGAATGCTACTCTTATATTCCGGCCTGCCTACCCCACCCCACCCCAACAGCTGATTATGATGAAAATAATAATAAGAAATGAACATAATTTAAGTGTTTGGGTACAGAGGTTCTCAGTGTTTCTAAGGAGAGGGCTGCACAGACTTCCCACAACCCTCCAATACTATGATCTGGCCTCAGTTACAATAGGCCTCTGACAGAGCTGAACACACTGCGTTTGTGAGCTAAAAGCTTTCCAGTCCTAGGGGGCATCGCCAATCGCTCCACAGGGCGGCTGGGAAGCTAGTTATTTGTGTGCAAGTGGTATACCATACAGATTAGGCAATATTCACCCCCATAAAGGTAAAGGGTAAAGGGACCCCTGACCATTAGGTCCAGCCGTGACCGACACTGGGGTTGCGGTGCTCATCTCGCTTTATTGGCCGAGGGAGCCGGCGTACAGCTTCCGGGTCATGTGGCCAGCATGACTAAGCCGCTTCTGGCGAACCAGAGCAGCACACGGAAACGGTGTTTACCTTCCCGCCGGAGCGGTACCTACCGTATTTTTCGCTCCATAGGACGCACTTTTTCCCCTCCAAAAATGAAGGGGAAATGTGTGTGCGTCCTATGGAGCGAATGCAGGCTTTCGCTGAAGCCTGGAGAGCGAGAGGCATCGGTGCGCACCGACCCCTCTCGCTCTCCAGGCTTCAGGAAGCTATCCGCAAGCCTTGCAAGCCCGGTGGGAGTTCCCGCGGGCTCACAAGGCTTGCAGGCAGCAGCCTGCAGCCCCGGCGAGTGTCCGCAAGCCTTGCGCGCCCGGCAGGAGGTCCCGCCGAGCGCGCGAGGCTTGGGGCAGCA